>NC_140580.1:130530025-131276900 GCF_964204655.1 Triturus cristatus | reverse complement strand
GCGAATAATAAGGATTTACCCCAGTTGACTGTGAAGCCAGAAAATCTGCCGAATACTGCTAAGATATCTAACACTACTATGAGGGATTTCGTCGGGGAGGCCAAATATAGTAAGATATCGTCCGCGTAGAGGAAAATGCGGCCTTCCCAATCCGTGGACTATCTCAGCCCTCATATCATGCGATCTTGTCGGATTGAAGCAGCCAGAGGCTTTAGGGTGCGGGCAAAGAGGAGAGGGGAGAGTGGGCACCCCTGGCGGGTCCAACGACTAAGTTAAAACGTGGCCGACAGTTTGCTATTGACCACAACCTGGGCCAAGGGTTCCCGGTATAGGAGACGCACCCACCGCATGTAATTAGGGCCAAAACCCAATTTTGCAAGAACTGCCCATAAGTAGGGCCATTCAACAGTGTCAAATGCCATGGTCGCGTCCAGGGAGACTATCACAGCTGATTGCTGGATGGTCGATGCTCTGCCTGGCACTTCATGTATCCTGCGTAGGTTCAAGGCCGTATTTCTGTGAGGCATAAAGCCAGATTGGTCTGGGTGCACCAATTTGGTTATTACCTTAATCAGGCGGGCAGCCAGGGGCTTGGCCAAGATTTTGGGTTTGGCATTGAGGAGAGAAATCGGCCTGTATGAGGCACAGTCTGTCTTGGGCTTCCCGTCCTTATGTATAGTGACGATGGTGGCTATTCTCTGTTCCCTCGGCAGTTTCCCAAGTTCTCTAGATTCCTCAAACATCAATTTTAAGTATGGGGCAAGTTTATCCGGCCACAGTTTGTATAGTTCAATAGGGATACCGTTTGGTCCAAGGGCCTTGCCCGATTTCAATGCACGAACTGCTTGCGCGATTTCGTCTACGGTCAAGTCACTGTCCATGAAGTCGCGGTCAGTTGAGGAGAGACAGGGGAGTTGAATGTCCCGAAGAAGGTCTGTTGAGTCTTCCACGGTGTACGAGGTCACTGTCGAGTATACTTTTTGGAAGAGAGTAGCGAACTTGTCCACTATTTCTTGTGGTTCACTGAGGGAGGTACCTCCATCAACTTTGAGTTCCGGGACTAGCCTGCTTGCCCAGTCTTTCTTGTCTAACCATGCTATTAGCCTCCCTGCTTTGTCACCCAGGTCATAAAGTCTACCCTGATGCTCTCTGCCCAAGAGTTTGGCCGTGTCAGTGATTAGGGCTTTGTAGTCATGCTGTTTTAAGCTCAGGAGATGGAGCTTTTCTGGTGTCATGCCAGTTCCTAGGTCGCCCTCCAGTCGGCAAATGTCGGCCTCTATGGCGAGAACCTCTTTTTGTTTGTCTTTTTTCGCCCCCGCGATTAAAGACAGAGCCTGACCTCGGATTACGGCCTTGAATGCCTCCCACAGGGACTGGGACGAAGATACAGACCCCATATTTTCAGAAAAGTAGTCGTCCATGGTTTTGAGGAGATATTTACGGAGTTTCGGGTCTCGAAGATACCAGGGGTTAATGTGAGCTACTTTACCCACAGTGACTTGGTTAAGTACTATGTATACTCACACCGAAGAGTGGTCAGAGATACCCCTAGCCAGGTGCCTGATCTCATGTATGTGAGTGGCTTGTGCTGCCAGGAGTAAGCAGTAGTCTAGGCGGGAAAGACAGTTGTGGGCGCCTGAGTGAAATGTGTACTGTATCTGGTGTGTGTGGTATATTCTCAAGTCATCCACTAAGCCCATAGTGTCAAGAAAGTCAGGCAGCCAGCGTGCAGAGGGTCCCATCTCCCTGGGAGGATAACGGTCCAATGTGCCAGAGACTACTGCATTGAAATCACCTCCGAGGACTAGGAGGCCATCTGGTACTGTAAGTTGAACTGTACCCAGGTCGGTGAAGGTGTCGCCATGTAAGCCAGGGGGAACATAGACAGACATAAGTGTAATTGTGCGGCCCTCCCATGTGCCTGAAATCCCAGCGTATCTGCCCCTCTCATCTGTCCACATCGAGGCAACATTCAGGGGGAGGGAATTCTTAACCATGATTCCGACCCCTCTGGAGCCAGAGGTAAATCCAGCATGTGCAATCATTTTATACCCCCCTCTATGGATTGCTTTGCAAAGATTCCCAACCGAGTGCGTCTCTTGTAGGAGAACGATATCTGGGGCTTGCCGTTTGATATATTGGAGAACCACTCTACGCTTGATTTTGTCCCCCAGCCAGTTGACATTCCAGCTCAGTATTTTAACATTTTTGTCCCCCATGCTGTTCATAGATTAGATTGCCGATGGCCAGTGCCTCTGCGATGGTAGTGAAATAAAATACTGATGTACCAACTATAATGCTGCATGAACTCAATCCCCCAACCCAACAACCCCCCTCTCCCCCATCCAACTGCCCCCCTCCCCGCTGCCCTGCACTCAGGGCTCAAAACTGCCCATAGTAAACTTGCATAGTCCCTGTCGCCCTGGAAGATAACTAGTAGTAGAAAATGTAGGACGTGGAAGCCCGTATTCCTATCCCTCCCCCTAGAGCTACAAACTAATGAATCCCCTTCGTGGGTCACACATCAAAGTCTTGAGAATCAGTCATAAAGTGAGGGAGGCGTTCCCCGGGATCTGCCCGCCATGTAGCATGTTACCTGTCTCAGCCAAAACACAATAGTTGTCCCACCATGCGGAGGCAGCGTGCCAATATTAGTCTCGTCGGCCGTGTGCCTGAGAGGTCGCTTCACCTCCAGCACCGCGCTCCTGTGATGCCTGCCCATTCGATATTCAAGCCAGTCCGCTACCTCCTCCGGCTGCTCGAAGAACCAGGTTTTCCCTTCAGCTTCCACTCACAGACGCGCTGGAAATAGCTTAGAGTACTTCAGTCCCTTTTCCCTTAGTGTTTGTTTCAACGCAATGAAGGACCACCTTTGCCGCTGCACATGTTGCGTGAAGTCTGGGAAAAAGGAAATGCCGGCATTGTCGAAGCGGAGTGTGGTCCCCATTCTGGCGTTTTGGAGGATCACGTCTCTGAAATTTAAAACCCTAGCCAGGATTGGCCGTGGGGGGCCCCGGCTTGGGCCGGCCACCAGGACCCTGTGTGCCCCTTCGATAACAAAAAACTTGCTTAGGCCTTTAGGTTTGAGATGTTGCAGGATAAGGTCTTCTACGAAAAGGTCAGGGGCCTGCCCCTCTGCTTTCTCCGGCACACCTAAGATGCGCAGGTTATTACGGCGCAGGCGCCCCTCATAGTCGTCCAGCTTGAGTTCAGTGGCTTTTTGGAATGTTTGCATGTGTTGCAGTTCACTCTGAAGCTGTGGGACATCGTCCACCAAGCTGGAAGTGGTGAGCTCCACCTGCTTGACCTTTTCATTAAGTTTGGTGAGGTCAGCTCGGATGAGGTTGACCTCAATAGCGATGGTGTCCATTTTGTGCTCCAGCGCGGATTGGCCAGTGGTGATTGCCTTCATGACGTCTTTTAGTGACAGTTCCTGCTCTTCCCCTCCATGGTCACCGGCGGCGCCACCCCCAGACTGTCGATTTTGGAGCATGTCTTTGGGGAGGGTGAAGCGGTCAAGCCTATTTGTATAGTTTTAGAACCCTTCGCCCCGGTAGCTTTACCTTTCTCCGCTGCCATCGTGGGATGCCGTCGATATTTTATCAGCCTGCGTGCTCCTGTGACCAGTCTTGATTGTGGGCCCACATGGCACAGCTGTTTAAATCAGTTTCCTTCTGTTTGTTACCAGGTGTATGCGGGCGGTGGAATAATGAGGAACAGGGGCACCCCCACTCTGCCCCTGGATGGTTCGTGGATGATGGCCAATGTAGGTGAGTCCTGGTCTCCCCAGCGCCGCCCAGATCGTGCCTTAGCACTCTCCCAATGTTAGAACAGCCTAATTGGGGGCAGGGAGCCGGTCTGGGCTATCAGGGTTGATTTCTGCCTTTCCAACCGGGTTGCAGGAAATCAGGGCTGCGTATGGCCTCCACCACCTGCCGCGTCCTGCCTGGCCTCAGTACGGTGTATGAGAGAGGACCACCTCTCTTTCATCTGCTGGGCCCCTGCAAGGGCCACTGGATCATCGCCGCAGAGTCAATCCGTGTGGGGGAGGGGTGAGGAATTCAAATTGTCCTCTCAGCAGTGGCTCCACCGGACCCTCTCCCACCTCACCTCTCATCGGTGTGTCTCAGGTCTGGCTGAAGTGTACCGCCGGCCGTGTCCCAGGCGTGGCCCCCAGATCAGCCGCTGCACGCCAGAGCCGTTTGTCTGCAGCGACGTACTCAGGTCAGGAATTGAGGCAGGTACCGCTACGGGGACGTTATTGGCCGCCTCTCAGCGCACTGTGGGAGTTCGCGCTTGGGGGCCGCTGGGGTGTTGGGCTGCACTGCCGCGTCTTCTCAGCGGCTGGGTCTACAACTCGAGTCCCCGGCCCTAGGTCCCGCCTAGGCCCACAGCTGACGCGACCCGGATCTCCCGGCTCAGGTGGTCTTCGGCGGCGGGAGTCAGCCAAGCAGCCTCCGCTCAAAACCAGGTGTGTTTCCTTACTGCAGGGGGGGTCGGATGATTATTAGGATAGGCAGAGGAAGGGCAGGGCTCACGGAGCTAGGGAATCAAGCGGCCATTCTGCTCCGGGTCTTAGCCACGCCCCCTGGAGTAGGAATAGTTAATGTCACCCCTTTAGTGTCCAACACCTTGCCCAAATTTGTTTACATTGGTGTGGGAATAGTAAATGTCACCCCTTTAGTGTTCAACCCCTTCCCCAATATGGTTAGATTGGAGTGGGAATAGTATATATCACCTCTTTAGTGCCCAACACCTTCTCCAAATTGCTTTCAATTGGAGTGGGAATAGTAATTTTCACCCTTTCAGTATCCAACACCTTCCCCCATTATGCTTAGATTGGAGTGGGAATAGTGAATTTCACCCCTTGAGTGTCCAACTCCTTCACCAAATTGGTTTACATTGGAGTGGGATTAGTAAATGTCGCCCTTTAGTGTGTAACAATGCTTTTAAAGGATTTATGTTGGAGTGTGATAATTTAATTTTATTTAATTTTTTTTTTTTTTATTCGATTTGTCTGCAGTATAAATGCTTGGTGTTATTTTATTATTACTGTTGGTGATTGACTATAACAAAATAGATTTGTGTTTGTAACCAATATTGTTATTGATGACATTTTTTGTCAAATAAAGACATTACACAATTTTCTCTTTTTATATATGTTTTACATTTTTATATATTTCATATTTTTACATTTTTAATCAAATATACTTCAAGTAAAAAAAATATATAAAAAGTAAATAAAACATGTTTTCATTATTTTTCACTAATCAAAAAAATGTATACATTATATTTTTATACATTTGTATGTTTACATTTTCAAGTTTTAATTTTTAGTCTTTAACAATTTCTAACATTTCTTAACTTATTTTTATACATATTTTCACCATTATTTTTTTTAAATGAGTATATATTAAATAATTGTATATATTTTATATTATGAACTAATTTATACTTCACACATTTTCTTATTTTTTATAACATTGATATGTTTTACGTGTTTAATAATTCTTTACAGTTTTTTAAACATTGAATCAACATTTGTACAGTATTTCCCATTAATTTCAATGGGAAGATCGTTTTTTTTTGTTTCATTTAGCGGCAATTTTTTTTACCACTATTTTCTATTTTGCAGTCTATTTGTGCTAGTTTTAGTCTACTTTCCTTGTAAGGTGCTGCTGTTCACCGGTACAGGTAAGTCCTTTTTTGAGGGGAGATTGAGGAGTGTGATCTAAAAGTTAGTTATAGGGCCTGATTACGAGATTGGTGGTCCATAGGACCACCGGACCCGTGGTGGCAGTCTGACCACCACCGCACTGCAGGACCAACCGCAGTATTATGACTGCGGCAGTTGGACCGCCACAGGACAGCTGCGAATGCTGGAGGTCCAGAATCCCACGGCGTTTATGCATAGGTCGGAGGAAGAAATATGGTGGTGGTGCTTCAGCGGCACCACTGATCATATTTCGAGTTGCCTCACCACCACCCTTTTCATGGCGGTAAGCCTGTCATGAAAAAGGTGGCAGTGATGCAACTAAGGGGGCTCTAATAGCGTTCCCTATAGCCTCAGGTCCCAGGGGGTGCATGTAGGGGGGCACATGTAGTTCCCCGCTGTAGGACCGCCAAACTCGTAATCAGGCCATACTGTGTTTTTCACTAGTTTGTAGTGTTGCATTTTCGTTAGAAATGCATTACTATGTTGTGTTAAATTGTATGATGTTAGTTATACTTTGATGATTAACTGTTATGTATATACATTTTTGAGAACATATTGTGCTTGGCACTACATATTCCCCTTGGGCAACTTTGAAGTGGCCCACGAGGAACAGGGCCCTGTTTGGGTCCCCCAAAGTCCCTTTCGGACAGCCTTTTCATGACGGTCGGACCGCCATGAAATGGCTGTTAGAAAGGGACATCATAATCTCGACGGCGGTGCCTACCTCAGCACTGCCTCCCTTCGGCATCACGATTCCGATCCCCGCCCTGTCTGGATCACTGATTCTGGAGGGGTCCATCCCCTGACAGACAAGGACCAGACTACCACCATTGTAGTGTGACGGTCGGACCGAAGGGCTGTCTGTCGGTGGTCCCACTGATATCATAATGTGCCCCTTAGGATTGCTTCAAGGGATTCTTGTTGGATTTGTTATATTTTTGCATTTTTGGGGGAGATTTTTGGATAATATTTACCCTATTTTTGATGGATTATTATTACATAGATACAGAAAATTGTCTACAGTTACAGAACAGTAAGTTTTCTTACTTTCTTTTCTTTTGGGTGGGAAATGTGATATATTGTATAATACAAATTATGTGATTGTAATATGGAATTGTTTGGCTTATGTGTTGTAATTATTTTATGTGATGGACTGAGTTTATTTTTACCTATCTTGGTTACATATTCTTTTAAATAATTTATATATAATTTTATTCTATCAGTTTTTATCAACATTGGGATTTTAAATATTTGTTTGAGTGATATACAAAAAAAATTCACTTAAAAAAAAGGTTTGGTATTTTGGTTTAGCGTTTGTCATAGTTTTTGCGGACTTTGTTCGGTTACTATTTATTTTATATTATACTTTTTGTTATGATTTTTAAGTAATCTACACCGTTCTTATATAAAGAGTTTGACTTTAAATTGAAGCATGTTGTAATTTTTTTGGGTTTGTTGGCTAAGTTTAGGGGAAATTTTGCTAACAGATTGCTCCATATGTGTTCTTGGTAGCATTGCTCTTTTTGTAATGCTTCAATACGTTTACAGGATTTCGGTTGAGTTCTGCCTAGTTTGGATTGGAAGGCACTGTGCCATCCTTCCACTGCTTTGTTTGTTTTGGCTTTCTTTGCTAAGGTACTGCCATGGACATTCCATCATAGTATTTGGAATTTAGGTTGACATCTGTGTCTGGGGCAATGCAGTCTGTCAACCCAAGTGTCTGTGAGATAGTCCATCAGGGTTGTAAGGGGCTCATTATAACTTTCACTGTGCTGCACCGGCTCTGCGCCAGCTCAACACCGCCAAAGCCATGCAGAGACCACCTGCCAGATAACGAGTAAAGCTCGTGCCTTGTGGGCTTTTCCTATCTTTTCTTTTGTGTTCCCACAAAAGAAGTTCCAGAATGGCATGGACTGACAAGTTCATGCCCCCCTGGATTTTGGGGTGCATGCAAACAAGGGGGCACATGTAGTGCCCCCCTGAATGCATCCCTATGGCGGTGGTTGCATAGGGGCACTGTATGGCCCCTTTTGTCTCCCCTCTGCCAGCCTTTTATGGTGGTGATCCCACCATGGAATGGTTCACTTAGGAGAAACTCATAATTTGCTCGGCGGATCGTGGCGGTCTAGCCTTGCATATTATATAGGCCCTCTGCGCTAGGCCACTTCCAGGGAATGGCAGGTCCCTGGCGCAACCGGCGCAGCAGTGGCCGGTCCTAAAAGCCACTACATAATGAGGCAGATGCGGAACCCCAACCATAGCGCCACCGCGAGTCTTGTGGTCCACGACCGCCAGACTCTAAATTGGGCCCTTAGTTTGTCTTCATTTTGTTGGTAGAAAGGGCTTTCTATTAACAAATTGTATTGGTTGGCTACTTCTGTGACTGGGACAAAAGCTAGTGCTATCATTTTTCTTGTTTATTTCAAAGGCAAATTGGTTGTTTGTAGAATATTCTACCCTTAGTACAGATATCTGTAGGTGTCTCTATATACTTTGGTTAAAATGAAAGTAACAGCATTGTATAGTTGTTTGGGGGTACATTTTTAGAATGGTTTGAATCATGGCTTGCTCAAAGTCTGTGATTATATTTTGGGGGAAGTAGTTATTTATTTTATATGTTTTAATAAGTTGCGGTTAGTGCTGCCTTGTTTATTTGGTATTAGGTCACATATAGAGGAATATTTATGTTTTGATATTTACCATGTTGTATATCTGAGTGAATGGTTTGGGCCACATTGTGAAGGTTCAATCCATCATCCAGTTTTGACATTGGCTAAGTTTTATTAAGATGTCTGCTATATAGAATATTAGGATTTGTTTCTAATTACTTAGGTTTTCACGTAAAAGGAGAGGCTCTTCATTATGGGCCTCATTAGGATGTCAGATGGACTGCCACAAATAGGCCATCGGTGGCAGTCCGACCGACAGTCAGGGTATCAGTCTAACCGCAGGATTACTATACTTGTGGTCAGAGCGATTTGGGCAGGGGAAACACTGCTGCCTCAAACAGGCTCAAGGAGCCCATCGGAGCGGCGGTCAGAGCCTAATCCCACAGGCACCACTTTAGGGATTAGGATGTCAGTTTCCAACAGCCTTTTCATGGCAGCCCCCCCCATGGGATTACGCTATGTGGCCAGGGGGGGGCACATGTGGTGCCCCCCCAAACATCCATGCACTGTGTGCCTGGCATGTGGGGCCTGGCACACAGTGCATGGATGTTTAATAAAGTGCCTTTTACTACTGCAGCTTGTGCTGTGGTACATTTTCCGGGCAGCAGCATGAACCACAATAGTAAAAGGCACGTTTCCAACTACCTACATGGCGGTCGAATTGTAATTGGGCTGTTGGAACTGCCGACTCCTTGTCAGACGGTCTCGTGCCCAAAAGGATGGCAGTCGGACGCTTGTACAACCGCCATCATAATGAGGCCCTATGTGTTATTGTTACATGTTCAGATATGTGTATGTCGTGGTATCTTCTAGGGACAGGTGGGGTATTACTGCTGGCTTTTTTAGTTTGTTCAATAAAAAGTTTTAAAATTGGTATAGGTGGTAGGTTGCCCTGTTATGTGTTCAGGGACTTTAGTTAGTATATCTGTAAGGCTTTTGCTTGTGGGTTCCTGGGAGTTAAATGCTTGTGTATACTACAGTATTTCTTTTTGTAGCATGTACATCTATTGGCTGAATAGCACAATGTGAAACCAGAAAACCAGGGATAATTCCTAGTTTTCCCCTTGACCAAACTGTGTAATCCTAGGCAATTTTTTTTCACTTTGCCTCCTATATCACCATTTTGACTCCTTCTGATTAGAAGTATTTTGTATTAGAGAATAAACTTCCGGTTATGAAGTGAAGTGCAATGGAGACATTTTTAATGGGCTTATGGGAAACATTCAAGATTAGAAATGACCATAAAACATACAGGTCCTGCAAAGTGTAAAATGCCACAAAAGCCATAAAGCCTACTAGGCATACGTCTGTCTTAGTCTAGACCCCTTTGCAGAGTGACATTGTGGGTGGACTGGACACAAATTCCAGGAACTGATTATAGAGGGACATAATTCATGCTGACTCACCATGGAAAGAAGTTTTGGGTAGAGTATATATATTTTTAGTTTTCTTCAAGTGTGTATAGAAAAAGATCATTTGTTGTATCTCACCAATAAAAGTGCTTTTTTTAGCAGACATCTTTATTCTTGTGTTCTCCTGCCTTATTGTCTTTCCATTGTGTATTGTCATTGAACATTTTATGTGGAGTTTTGATATTCTTCTTCTCACTTTGTTTATTCTTCTATTTCACTTTGTTTACTATCACCTTCCTTTTCAATGCTTGTGTTAATCTATTGAAGTGTACAGATTTCTTGGCAAGTGCTATGATTTCACATAAATGATAGCCCATTAGAGCTCTGCATTATTGCCAGTATTATTCAGTATCACCATGACCCCTCTTACCAAGATCCTTCACTGCTTTGAGTTAAGTTACCAAATCCACCTTACGTTTGTAGACATCTCTGAGAGATTACCAAACATATCATACTCTCTATGCAAGATGTTATGTTATGTTAGTTGCATTTGTAGAGCGCATGGTTACCCTGGGGTGTCCTGGTACTAGCACTGATTGCTGGGGGGAAAAAAGACTCTTTACGCAGTAGCATACAGTCTTTTTCCCCCCCGGATCGACACAAGATGCATGAAAACTAGTTATGTCTAGATAGTGAGAAAACAGAAATCCTGTCTCTAGCACAGTCAATGGAACACCACAACATTCCCAGGGCTTTCCCCCACATCATGTGGTCGAAGCCTGCAATTTAGGCTTGATGTTCAAAAGTAACGTTTCCTCCAACACCTGAAGTTAACGCTATTTCCGCAAATGCCCCATTAATTGAGTCTACTAAGAGGTGCTCTATTCTTCCACATCTGTCAGAAAATGATTATAATCCTTTGATTGGTGGTTTCTTACATTTACTACTACAAGGTTCTTTACATTTGCCTCCCAGATAAATCACTCTCCCATTGGTTGATCTGAATCATCATATTCCGTTTTATCTAAAGTCCTTACATTGGATCCCCATGAAGAAAAGAGCAAACAAACTTCAATTCTGTGTTTGTAATTCAGAAATTGATCCATGAATATTCGCCAGATTGCTTGGTTACGTTTTTTGTACTTATCTTCCATCTAGAAGACATTTTAAAATCAGAGCCTATGACATAGGTCTGTACCCGCCTAGAAGAAAGTGGGAGGTGGCGCTCTTCATGTTCAAGGATCATTCGAGTGGAACTCCCAGTGCCACCCAATGCATATATGCATCATTATGAAATGGCAAGAGTTTGCAGAAGAGATATAGCTGCAAGACGACAGCCATTACACGTTTTCCTCCAAAACGGGGAATAACTTCTCGCACCCGGATTAATAGGGTGCCTTTCCGAACAGTTTTTCATTATTTCTGAAAAAAACGAGCATATGGGATCAAGGGCACACTGGCTGCTCTCCCTGTGCTGCAGATGGAATCCTTCATCTCTTTCAGCGCCCCAGAGAGGATCGATGTACACCGGCCTTAAGGGCTTTAAATGGGCAGGGTCTAGTATTTTGATGTAACTTCAGAGACTAATTTTTCAGTTTTATGTTCCGCAAACCTGGAGCAAACCAGTGACTTTACACAAGGACATGTTCATGTTTTGAATCACAGGATGTTGAGCCAACGTGAGGCTCGAACATGCTTTTTGCAACAAAGACATAGTTGTTGCTTATTTATCTTCTGCAACTAACAACCATTTGTAAAGCCAATAGTCCTGGCTCCTTGTAGGTGTAATGTTGTTTGTTGTGTTATATATCTGGATGAATGGACAGAGACAGCAAAATACCAATGGGGCAACACACTAAGCTAAGTACAGATTTTAACTTGTGTTTTAAGCCACGACCTTAATTACATCGGCCACTCCCCTATGGGAGACACGGCCTCGCCCCGCCTCATAGCCACCCCATTCCCCCCGTTTTTTTCATCAGACTTAAAGCCCTGCCTAGAACTATCGAATCCGGAGATTTCAGATAATCATTCCGTGTTCCGAGACACTCGTAATTGCGAATTGCATCATTTCACCCGAAGATATGTAAAGCCAACCTGTTCAGACTCTTGGGAGCTCAGCTATTCCCATGGCCCTGTTGTCTAGGACTCCTGCCCTCACCCATGCCACCTGTTTAGACGCCTAAATTGAACGTCTGCCCTCCCAACAGCAGGTGTCAATTCTCATATGGTCTGGTACTTACCCATGTCCCCTACTCTACAACGACCAACCCTGTGATTATGGATAACATTTCCCTCACCCTCAGTGTAACACTTGTGAGACCACACAGATAGTTTTACTTTTTGGATTAGGGGGAGTAACCCCCCCCGGCCGTATTTATTAACATTTAACAAAATAAATTAAAAAACATTATATACAGAAACTTTACGCAGAAAGTACAGATACATTTACAGGTACATTTTGACAGTCAGATATTCCACGGCTAACCTTAACACAGGGGAATTCTAAACTGCAACAGACGCGACCCAGGCTACGCACCAAACACCTACCAGAGTAGCAGAGCGGCGGATCCTCGGCGGGGCACCCACGCTGTTTGTCTCCTCCGCTGCCCTGACGACATCGAGGGCCGCGGTGGGGGGAGACTACAGCTCCCGTGAGCCCACACTGCCACGCCCCAACCCAGGTGATTGCGCGCCCGGAGGCGCTTTAAAATCTGCGGCTCCCTCGGTGGAGCGGGGGAATTCTAAACTGCAACAGACGCGACCCAGGCTACGCACCAAACACCTACCAGAGTAGCAGAGCGGCGGATCCTCGGCGGGGCACCCACGCTGTTTGTCTCCTCCGCTGCCCTGACGACATCGAGGGCCGCGGTGGGGGGAGACTACAGCTCCCGTGAGCCCACACTGCCACGCCCCAACCCAGGTGATTGCGCGCCCGGAGGCGCTTTAAAATCTGCGGCTCCCTCCGCGACGCGGGACGCGCGCGGGCGTCGCCGGGCTGAGCCCGGGCAGAGGGCGGGCCGTCTGTGGCCGTCCGGGGTCGCTGGAGGTCGGGCCGGGCAACTCCTCTTGGCCTACTTCAAGTTGGTGTCCAATTGGAAGTCATCGCTAAGTCGTGAGTAAAGTATACGCTGTGCCTGGGATTTAACTATCTATTGTTGCTTAGTACACTCAAAACATTTATCGGAAAATGGGGAAAAAAGCCCCACCTGTGCTTAAACCTAGTCGTAAGCAACTATCATCTCCATCAACTGTTATTGCTCCCACCCAGTTGCCTAGTTTGACCGCAATTGATAAAATGCTGCAGAGGACGATCGGCGTTGTGGCTTCTGCCATTCAAAGCACCGAAAGACGCCTCTCGCTCCCACCAAGCACGCAATTACCTTTGCTGCAGGACAATACATTGGATTCCCTGGTGGCCACATCGGACATAACTTCCTATGCGGGGCTACCAGGCACCAACTCAAATGCGAACTGTATAATCCTGGACAGTGTATCCCCTAATCATCGCATAATGGATAATAGACTATCACAAACACCGTCCATGTCACGATTAAGTGTTAATAGAATCACTGATACTTCCCTAATTAATGAGCAGGAAGGGATAGAACTATGCTTAGACACGGACGTATCAACCACAGATAAAGAAAAAAGTGATAGTACACCAGCACGAACTAGGGGTCAAAAAGCAAGGAAACAAAAAGCAAAGCGGAAACAGAAACACTTAGAGTCACTAGCAGATAAACGTAGAGAGAATGGTGGACGCCCTCAATTGAGTAGGCCTTTTTCTCCTGTAGCACAAAACCATACCCAAAGTGAGGTGCACTCGGGCAAAAATAACGAACAAAGCTCATTAAATAATGCAATGCCGGGTAATGAAGATTTTTGGGGGAGACTGGAGACCTTAATAACTACTCTATTAGGACCTTTTAGTCAACAAATCCTCAATATTGACAAGAGGTTGAAGGCATTAGATGACCATGTGTTGAAATTAGGCACAGGGTGTAACTCTATAATCTCATCACACCATGTTGCATCTAACACTAATATACAAAAACCGCAACACACTATGGCCAACAAGAAAAGCGTAGTGGAGAACAATGCCTCTCCCTCTACATCTAAATTGAGTAGAAATAAAGGCCAACCAAACACAGAATCCTTAGCCAGACAGGCATTAGACACCAAAACAGCTACAACAGTTAGTTTGGGAGGAAGGGAGAAACCCACTGACACAAATAACAGGCCAGTAACGAGGCAAGTGCAGGATGCTAACCAAGATCACCTAGCAGATAAGCCCGATATAATTGAAGTGATTAATAAGAGAAAGATTCCGGCCCGTATTAGTTTGCCCCCAGATTGCGGACCATATGTTTTGATTTTAGCCAATGTCCCAAAATTGGAGGAAACCAAAGAGGAAAATTGCACAAGCCTAAGAAATAGAACTCTCCACTGGCTTTCTGCAAACTGTAATTTCCCAATGGAAGGAGTAGGAGAAATCATTCATACACAGAGAGTAGGGTGGGTGGGCCCATTGAGGAAAAATTTTGAAGGAGATTGCATCATTATAAATTTTAGATCTCCACAATGGGTGCAATCTACACTCTCAAAAGCCCCACTGCCCTCACCCTGGGAATTTAACACTACTCTGCTTCCCCTCGGGTACTTTTATAGACATTTAATTGACCTTCATTCTAATCCTGGGATTAACTTTTTAACTGATCAACCGGGCATGAATCGTAACATTGTCAATGGCTATGAACACCCTTACCAAGAGTTTAATACTAATTTTAGGAACGGTCGTTCATTAGGCCATCGGATTATACCCCCACCATATCAATTCCCATATTTACCTCTCCCCACCCCCTCCTATCCCAATCCAAGGGAGAGACCTTATGTAAGGCCTAAACAAAACTTTAACATGCCCCAGAACGAGCCAAGGTATATATACAATATACCAACGCATAATCGTTTTGAACATGCTCTCTCCAATTTGGAATGTCAAGATTGACTGGGGAAAAGAAATAGGGGGAGCGAGGATACACAAATTATTGTTAAGGAAAATCCCTCAGATGTACAATGCAATGAGACTGTGACAATGGTACCACGCACTGTTTTGACTATGTCCCCAGTTACACTTGAGATCATAACTATTCCATCAATTCAACCTAAGCAGTCTAGTGGCTATAATACCTCTTGTGCCCTAAAACGCCCCAAATTGTCCATCCTTAGTTGGAACGTTGCTGGGTTGGAATCAAGATTGCTCGACCCTCAATGGATCAAGCTATTGGATAACAAAGATATTGTTATGTTCCAGGAGACATGGGCTGTCAGCAACCTATTCATTGAGGGTTACCATTGTTTTAGTATAACCTCAAAGAAGCCCATTTTTGGCCGTGCAGTAGGAGGATTATTTATAGGTGTTAGTACATTGGTGGGAGGCACCATTAAGGACTTATCAGAAGGAAATCCGAACATTCAGGTCCTTGAGCTGAAGCTTAAACTTAAACCCAGGATTTTTATAATCAATTTTTATAATAACGATTTTTACTCCACACCCAACACAAACTATATAGCCCTCTCTAAGACTCTAAGGAAATTAGAAACAAACTTGGAATCAGAGGGGGGGATAGGGATCTTAATCGGCGGAGATTTTAATGCTAAATTATCAAAGAAGTCTTGGACCGAGGACACCAACAATATCACGGACCAAGCTGAAAAAAGGGGGCTTGAGATAGCAAAATTATTGAATGAACACACCCTTGAGAATGCCATGGAAGTATCTCTAACATCTGACATGGACTATGTCCCCACGTTTAGGGGGCGCGATTGTTGCTCTACTATTGATTTTATCTTTATGTCCCCCGATCTGTTGGACCGTGTATTGGAATCCAAGGTGATAAAAACATCTTTTGGTGATCATAACCCCCTCACAGTTTCTTTGCACTTAGGCTCCCGCCCTGTATATTTGAAATCCATCGGTGCAAGAGACATTACGCCATCAGGTGACGGTCTGCGGCTGAAATGGAGGGGGATTGATAGCGGAGCTATTTTAGAAAATGTGCAGAATGATCATGTTGAATTAATTAATTCTTGTCTATTTTTAAATGGAGATAATAATAGAATAATCTCTGACTTTGGCAAATTGTGTTTAGTGATCAAAAAATTGTTGTTAGTCCCACTACCAAAAATAGCGAAAGAACCGAGATGGTTTGACTCGACTTGTTCTAAGGCAAACAGGGATTTACGTAAAGCATTGTCTTCTAATCCAAGGTGCATATTGGAGGTACAGATGGCCAGGAAAAACTACAAGCTAAAAATTACTGAAAGGAAGGCTGCGCTGCTGGCAGAACAGTGGGAAGCATTGGTCGCGAGTGCAAATTTGAAGAGCAGCGGCCCCTTCTGGTCAGCCGTTAGGAAGACGCGAGATATGGGGAAACAACTGTCCCCAATTAGCTGCAACATTACTAGTAGTAGTTGGGAGGCCCATTTTGCCAAAATATATGCCACCCCCTCTAAGGAAGTAACTATTCCTTCTTTGAGGGTGACATGCAATCTCAAGATTGACCTCCCCGAGATAGTCACAGCCATTAAAGAAAGCCTTGGTAACAAGGCTCCTGGCCCCGATGGGCTTCCTATAGATATTATTAAGTATAACACGGATTTATGGGCACCAATTCTCCTCAATGTTTTCAACAGTCTACCTATGGTGCCAATGCCTGACACTTGGGCGACCAGCACCATAGTTCCCATTTTTAAGAAGGGAGATAGGTCAGATCCAGCCAACTATCGTCCAATCTCGCTATTGGACAATACCTTAAAAATCCTTGGACGAGTGATCTACAATAGGATGATAGAGTGGACTGAAGACACTGACCTATTGGATCCGTGCCAGTTGGGATTCAGGAGTGGCGTAGGCACGGTGGAGCAGTGCCTAAATTTGAAATTGATTATCGATAAGTACAATGTTGCCCGCTCTAGTCCAATTTACCTTGCATTTATGGACCTTTCATCTGCATTCGACCTAGTTAACAGATCCAAATTATGGCTTATGCTTTCTAACTATGGTCTGGACGCAAGTCTTGTTAATTTTCTGGCCTACCTCCACACGGACCTTAAAGCACAAGTTAGGATCGGGTCTGGTGGCGATGTGTCCGGACCCATAAAAATAGGTAGGGGGGTAAGGCAGGGGTGCGTTTTGGCACCCCTGCTATTTATTATTTATATTAATGGTCTTGCCAAAGCCTTGAGACAAGTGACGAGAGATGTACCAATCATCCAGGGGAATCAACTACCGGTTTTATTATACGCAGATGATGCGGTCATTATGGGCCGCACCCCTAATGCTCTTCGTTTGCTTATTAGAGCATTCGTCCAACATATGGAGGCACTCGATCTGCGTGTGAATTTTAAAAAATCTTTTATCATGTCTAGCGGACCCGGGAAAAGGAAGCTCAATACGATAAATGTAGGTTCGGATAAATTAGAATCCGTAACCTCCTTCCCATACCTAGGATTGGTTTTCGCTGCGAACGCCTCATGGAGTGGGCATTCTGCCCACGCCATGGGCAAGTTCTCGAAAGCCACCAATTCTATATTGAGCCTCCAACGCCCGAAGAAAATAGGTGCCACTAGGGCCATTTTAAAATTTTTTAAATTACAGTGCATTCCTGTGGCAACATATGGGGCTGAGGTCTGGGGCTCAGGGAGAAATTCAGGGATTCAACGGGAGGAAAATCGTTTCTGTAGGAAAATATTGGGTGCTCCCTTTTCAGCCTCTGAATTCATTTGCCACAAAGAACTAAATCTCCCCTATGTATGCGATTTTATTAGAGCCAGACCAGCCCTATTTTGGATTAGGATTTGGACAAATAACTTTGCGACCTTAACCAAAAGTATTATATTGGACTGCCTAAACTGTGACCACCATATGTCCATACCCTGGTTAGCTGAGGTTTCTAAAACATTATGTGCAGTGGATAAAGGCAATCTTTTCTTAGAACCCACAGGAATTGAGATGAATGATAAGGTCATAGTCAAACAAGCACTTTATGCACTTTTTAATTCAGAAAGACTGGGGAAGGAGCTATCTAAATCTTCTGTTGCTACATACATGGGGTACGACTTGTGTAGACACCCACTACCATCTTACTTAACTCTCCCCATGTCCAATTGGGAACGATCGCTGCTCTTTCGTTTAAGGGCAGGTTCTGTAAAAACTTTGTTGGCCTTCCCTTTGGGGTATTATCACACAGCAGAATACAATCCTTGCCCATGTGATGGAATTAGCAAACAGAATGACATCCACTTCTTATTCTTCTGCAAATTTTATCTAAAATATATTAACTGGTTTTTAACTCCCTATTTTAGGAAATTAAGACCTCTTACATTGGGGGAATCATGTTCACTATTATTTTCCCTGGATACAGATGAATTAATTTTTCGCACCAGCACTTTTCTGAGATTAATTGTACACGCACGTAAAACGATGGAAAATCCCTGAAAATTATTTATGTTAGTTGTATATTTGCAAATGAATTACTGTGATTGTGGTGTTTTTATGGATCGTATTATTGTACAAATATGCTGTTTTTCTTTGTTGTACTTTTATGAATTTTATGAAATTCGAATAAAGGTCTTTTGAATTTTGAATTTGACACTCCTGCCGTAAATTTTTCAATACATGTTATTTACTTTCTGCGTGTCCCCTCTAGAGCCTACGGCAAAGTCAATGACTGGCAGCTCCCCCAGTCCCCATGTACTAATAAGGTTGCGCAGGGGGTTACAGCTTATCGGATGGATACTTTCCCCCGGGCCCCCCCTACAGGCCCACAGCCGGCCCGGGGATCCTCTGTGTGGGGAGCAAGAACAAGAGACTGTTCAGCTCCCACCACCTCTTTTAGAGGGAGCGCCCAGGTCGACCGGCTGAGACTGGTCAGCCTGAACGCTAGCCCGACGTTTCTGCGCCGGAAGCACTGGAGTGCTTCCGGTGCACAAACAAACCTGAACCCCTATTGGCTGACGCGGGGGGGGTGAGCCACGTCACTCGCTGACGCGGCCTCCCCCCCCCACTCTTCGGGGAGACCGGGGATGGATAACATTTCCCTCACCCTCAGTGTAACACTTGTGAGACCACACAGATAGTTTTACTTTTTGGACTAGGGGGAGTAACCCCCCCCCCGGCCGTATTTATTAACATTTAACAAAACAAATTAAAAAACATTGTATACAGAAACTTTACGCAGAAAGTACAGATACATTTACAGATACATTTTGACAGTCAGATATTCCACTGCTAACCTTAAGACAGTCTAATACACAAGACACTCCTGCCGTAAATTTATCAATACATGTTATTTACTTTCTGCGTGTCCCCTCTAGAGCCTACGGCAAAGTCAATGACTGGTAGCTCCCCCGGTCCCCATGTACTAATAAGGTTGCGCAGGGGGTTACAGCTTATCGGATGGATACTTTCCCCCATGCTGGCATAAAAAACACACAAAGTTCCATGAACGGCGTCAAGCGCCTGTCAGCTAGCGACACCGACATACCCCCCTTTCCCTGAGTAACAGGGAGAAAGAAAGGGGAAACCCCCCTTTGTGCACCTAATAGTTGGACAGTCGCACCGTATTAGAGCATGTGCACCCGCACATATCTCTTGAAAGAATTAGAGGACCACCTACCGATCCTTTTGAGACGCTCGTCCCCTAGCCCTCTTGCTGCTACCTCGGTGGCTGCTCCTATCCTAAAAGAATGAGTTCCGAAATCGGCAGGGTCCAGCCCGGCACTCTTCAACGCTAGGAGCATGACTTTTTTTAACTGAAATACCGTGAGTAGTGTCCCGTCCCCATGTATCAGGAGAGGCCCTCCCTGAGTGCGTGCCCGTTGGGCCATGAAAACCTCAAGCCTGTAAACCGGGCAGCATTGTGTGTGCCCTGCTCTGTGTAGCACTACGCTCTCACCTTTACCTTCTTGATCGGATTTTGATTTCCGGATGGAAATCAGAACTGAATCTTTCTTGATGCTAACGTGCCCCATTTGCAGGCCCCCTAGCCAATCTTCCTTATTCCTGGTGACTAACTCGCCTACCCTAAAAGCATCGTAAAATGCAATGCAAAAAGCAGCTTGAAACAAAATGACTTTGTCTGAGGAAGTGCAAACCCGCTGCAGAGCCCCCAATAGTTTCCCTAGTGTTTCGAAACCTATGGGTCGTCTGCCCTCCTTGCAAGCGCTGCCACTCTTTCAGCACCTGGCGTACTATGAAATTCTTTGTGGGATCTCCCTTTCCTTTCATTTTTGCAAAAAACGGTATGGCTGAATTGTGCCTCCTCGCCCCAGCAACCGTGCGCCCCTGATATCTCATGTACACCAGGTAGTCAACTACAGATTCATGGTTATGCCATTTGTGTTCCCACTGGTCACCCAAGAACAGACAAAAAGACCCAAACGCCCCAAACTCCTGGTTCTGGGCGCTAGGCTTGCTGCCACGAGGTTCGATACTCTGGGGCACCAAGCTGCCACAGATGTTCTGGGAAAGGTGATGGGTGCGCTGCTGCCTCTGGAATATGTGACCTGAAAGCCTGCATTTTAAAACGAGACAATGCATCAGCCGCGTGATTCAGAATACCTGACACTTGTTTAGCTTTAAAAAGGACATTCAATTTCATGCACTGTAACACAATCTCCTTCAACAAACGCAGTATCATGCTACACTTGGCTGTTTGGCTATTCACGCAGTCTACTACTGCCATGTTGTCTGTCCAGAATATCACAGACTGGTTTTTTAAAACCTCTGCCCACACAATCAGCGCCACTAGAACTGGAAAAAGCTCTAAGAAACTTACGTTGTTGGTGATTCCAGATTCCTTCCACCAGTCTGGCCACCGCTGAGCTACCCATTCGTGCCCCAGGATGGCCCCGAAACCCTCGCTACCTGCGGCGTCAGTCATGAGGCCCAACTCTGGGCTGGACTTAGGTGGGCTGGGCCACACCACTTTCCCATTAAAATTGCGCAAAAACGTCTTCAAAATCAACATGTCTTGCCTGACCTCGCCGGACAGCCTGGTGTGGTGATGCTTCTCGTCTGAGACCTGACATTGCATGCGCGATAGAGCGAGAGAAAGGGCGCGCCATTGGGATTATGCGTAGTGCAAAATTCAATTGCCCCACCACCTGCTGTAGTTGGTGCAATGTAACCTTCTCTTTCCTGAGGTAGTGTTGCAACGCTGCCCCGAAATCCTTAACTTTGTCAGCGGATAACCGTGAAACCCCTTGGACAGCATCTAATTCTATCCCCAAGAATTCGATTGCTGTGCTTGGGCCCACCGTTTTGCCGGGCGCCAAAGGCCCCCCCGAACTCCTGCATTAATGCACAGAATTTTGACAATGCTGACCCGCACTCCCCAGATTGAGGCGCCCCCAGAAACAGAAAATCGTCCATGTAGTGTAGCACCCAGCGATGCCCTGACAGCCGCCTAAATGCCCATTCCAAGAAAGAGCTAAATTTCACAAAGTAGGCGCAGGACACTGAGCACCGCATTGGCATGCATTTGTCGACATAATACTTCCCTTGGAATTGGAAACCCAGTAAGTGAAAATCCGCGGGGTGCACAGGTAGTAATCTAAATGCCGACTCAATGTCAGCTTTAGCCAGCAAGGCCCCTTGACCCAAAGACTGAAGCATGTCTACCGCTTGGTCGAATTATGCATATTTCACGCTACAAAGTGTGTCAGAGATGGCATCGTTTACTGAAATCCCCCTGGGCACAGAAAGATTGTGAATCAACCTGTATTCGCCTGGCGCTTTCTTAGGCACCACCCCTAGAGGGGAACACACAAAATCCTTCATTGGGGGGTCATCAAACGGCCCGGCCACCCTACACAGGCCCACTTCCTTCAGGATTTTTGCTGCTGCTATGCCTACATTGGAACTCACTGACAGCTGGTTCTGGCAATGCGCCACCCCGGTATCATGAAACCTTCTACAAACCCCTCCCTGATTGCCCTGGCTGCCTCTGGGCAATTGTAAGACTCCAACCAAGGTATCATAGTGCTAATGTTAATAGGAGAAATAGCCTTCCTTAGCAGCAGGTTGCTATTCTTGCTTTTTCCCCCCTCTGCCTCTGGACTTCTTGTGACACCTGGACTCTGGGTGGGATGTATTACCACAGTAACCACAGGAATGTTTGAACCTACATGTGCCTGGTGCTCTACTGCATGTCCGTTTGTTGAAGTCAAAACAGACGCCTTTCTTACCATTGCTCCCTGGCTTACCAGTGAACCCACCCGCGATACCGGCGGGGCTTGTCTTAAAGGGCTAAGACCGCCCTGCATCAGGTCCCTGCCCCCGCCCGCTCTCACCTGTGTTCTGCACCAAATGTCTCAGATGAATAAACATGTCTGTCTGGCTCCATCTTAGGGTTGGACCCTGCGCTTTTGCCCTTATAAATTCCTTGTCATACTCCTTCCACCCGTCCCCACCTTGTGTAGCATGGGCAACTGTGATCCTATTCTGATAACACGCCATTTCAGATCCAACCTCTGGGAAACGCTCTAACATGACGGCCATGAATATAGTGAAATCCTGTATCCAGTTGGCCAAGTTCTCCTCAACTCTGTACTTCAGGACTATATTGGACCATTCTTTGTAGTGTGTAAATTCCTTATTCCTTTTCGCCTCTTCCCTGTCTGCCTCATCAATCAGGAGGGAAAACATGCTAACGTACTCCCCTCTCCAGATCCTTTCTTTAGTCTCTTTTGACAGATGCCGCCTCAACTGTTCCCTCCCGGAGCGCAGCTCCTCCAGACCCAGTGGAGGTAATGTTGCCCTTGTACCTGCTGGTGCTGCTGCATCAGCTGTCTTGCCCGCAGGTCCGCTTCCACGCACGCTGTCTGGTAAGAAACTCCGCAGCTCAGCTCCCAAAAGATCCGTGCAACGACGCGATCTTCGGAGGTCCAGCGACGATTTTTTCACAGCGGACGCCAAACCTGCACGCAGAACCTGGAAAAACAAAAAGAAAGAAACGTTACGGGCCCGCAGCCGGCCCGGGGATCTTCTCTGTGGGGAGCAAGAACAAGAGACTGTTCTGCTCCCCACCACCTCTTTTAAAGGGAGCGCCAAGGCCGACCGGCTGAGACCGGTCAGCCTGGACGCTAGCCCGACGTTTCTGCGCCGGAAGCACTGGAGTGCTTCCGGTGCACAAACAAACCTGAACCCCTATTGGCTGATGCGGGGGGGGGGGGGGGGAGGTGAGCTGATGCCCACCCTTCGGGGAGGCCGGGGACTGGTGCGACCGGCGCGCCCTAGTCAGCCCGCGCCTTTTCCAGACTCAATTAACTTTTTTCTAAGGCTTTACAATCTTATTATCAACATAAAAGGTTAATGGGGGCTTTGCTTAATAATTGTTATATGTGTCATGAATAGAGACCAAACAAATGTATCTGATGCTGGTGTTTTTAACTACTTCCTAAAAACTCAAATAAAAGAAATTAAGAAGGCTCATTTATATTCACTATCTAGCTCCTGCAACCTGGATGTCCTTCTGTATAATATTCTGTCCCTTTCCTAATACATCTGTGAACATAATAAATGAACACCATAGTGTGCGCGGACCTGTAATAGTCTTCTGTGTGTTCTTTGGGATCTGGACGGCGCATGCTAATGTGCGTGTGTCAATAGCAATAAATAAACTTGGCCTGGAACCTGAATCTAACCTGATAGCTTCATCATTCTCATTCATGTATTTCTCTGCTTTGCTCTGGTTTTGAAATCGGACTTAATATTCTCTGACCCTCTGTGCCTGAGGCATGCAGAGTAAGGTTGTTTCTGTCAGATGTTATTTGCCTTGTGCCCAGAGCAGGCAAGTAATTTAAAAAATATGCCTTCTATTCGCTGTGCTTTCGTGCCCATGGCTTAATAATAAGGAAACACAGCCACACTTCTACACTTCTATTCAAAATTAATGGAAAGAAACAAACAGCGCTTCTCATTAAAAAAATCTTTCATTCCTCACCATATTAGTCCACATCAGGTACGCTGTGTGCTATGCATTAGAGATTGAAGCTCTATTTTCTCGGTGTTTGCGGGTGTGCAGCACCCCTTTCGTCCTGTCTGTACCCACACCCCATTACCTTCTTCCGCACTTCTTTAGGAGTTTTTGTTGTGCTTTAATATTATTTGGGCATTATTTCCAGTGTCTATAATATGGATTTACACTTGAATTAGCGTGTGTATACTTACCTGATGTTATTGCCTTTGAAACAATTTTGCGTCACCTGTTTGATTAAGTGCCTTAGCTTATGCTTACTAGCCATCATCTAGGCCTCAACACCATTAAGTTTAAAATGGATGCCTTACCTTGCACGTTGAATGCTTATTATTTCTCCAGCACGCATTCAAGCAAAGTCACCTTTGTTTATTTCTGATTGATGTTGTTCTCAAAGACTCTTACAGGGGCAGGGTAACCCCCCTACCCCCAACACGTGTTACCAGCTACAGTGGGGTGGAGTTCTTTATGGCCTCTTTACTTGCAACTTGGCGGATAAAAGGAAGAAAGAAAGATAGGCTGATAGGAAAGGGAAAGGAGGAAGGATGAGTGGAAGCATGAGAAAGTGAAAGGATGGATGAGCAGGTGAAAGGGTGGATGAATGAGTGGGTGAAAAGATGGGTGGAAGAAAGGATGGATGAGTGTGTGAAAGGATGGATGGATGAAACGATGGATGGACGAGTGTGTGAAAAGGTGGGTGCATGAAAGAATGGAAGGATGAGTGGGTGAAAGGATGGATGGATGATAGAATGGAAGGTTGGGTGCGCAAAAGGATGGATGTATGCACAGAGTGGGTAAAAGGATGGACGGGTGGGTGAAAGAATGGATAGGTAGGTGGAAGAATGGAAGGGTGAAAGGATGGATAAGTGGGTGAAAGGATGGGTGGATGAGTGAGTAAGATAATGGGTAGATTGGTGGCTGAAAGGACAGCAGAGTAAATGCAAATCCGGAAGGATGGATGAGTGGATGAAAATATGGTAGAGTATATGGAATTCTGTGATTGATGGACGGATGGGTACATTTAAATCTGAAAGGATGGATGGGTGGGTGAAAGGATGACAGAGTAAATGGAAATTTGAGGATGCATGGATGGATGGGTGGGAATGGGTGGATTGAAAGGATGGCAGAGCAAAAGGGGATGTGAGAGGATAGATGGAAGAATGGATGGCAGAGTAAATGGAAATTTGAGATGATCGGTGGATGGATGAATTAAAGGATGGCAGAGTATTTGGACATTTGAGAGGATGGCTGGCATAGTAAATGGAAATCTGCGAGGATGAATGGCAAAGCAAATGGAAATTGGAGAGGATGGATAATGGATGGATGGATTAATGGGCAAAAGGATCAATTGATGTATGAAAGGCTTTATTGATGGATGGATGAATCAAATGATGGATGAGTAGGTGGATGGATGTATAGGTGGATGCAAGCATAGTTGTTGGCTGTCTATATGGATGGAAAGGACAACGAATGGATGAAATGGTGAAAGATTGAATGATGGATGAAAGAATGAATTATGAGAAAATATAAAGGTGAAATGGTTGATATCAGCAGGTGGATGAAAGGGTGTAAGGATGAACAGATCAATTCTTGAATGGAAGACACAAGAGAGCTCTTCTAGGGAGGTTTGAGCTGACATGCCTCACTTGCTTGGTTCCATCAGAGCTTGGGCTCAAAGTGGGTGGTATTTTAATTTTGTAGCTACTCCCCTGCTCTCTTACATGGCGTAAGTAATGTATCTTTCAGTCAAGATCTCTTCACCCTGTTTGCTGTATTAGATTTGTTCACAATAGTTCACTGTTGTTTTGTAACTAGTTTGTTTTGACATCTCCAGATGATTTCTGCCCCCTTTGGCTGAATCAATATTCATGTAGTGGTATAATGCTTAAACTGTAAGGCAATATGATGTTTAATAATTCTGTGCTCTGATTTGCCAACATTGTATTCTTTAGCTCACACTATAGGGAACTTGCAGTTTTTAGGTCTCGCCTGGCGTAGGCTGCGCGCATGCGCAGTCTCACTGGCGAGATTTAACGTTTTGAGGGAATTTCTGTAAGGGGCATTAAGCCCCGCCCCTCTTTTCCATTTATGCTAAACGGTGGCCAGCCATTGGAAAAGAGGTGTCGGTGACGTCTTTGCTCGGCTTTCTGAAACGTCCCGTTTGGACGGGCTCGTCTGCCTTCCGTGTGTCGTGAAAGCTTTCTTATCTTTATGGGGCCATGTGTTTCAAACAGATGGCCACATAAAGAAAAGAAAGCTTTCACGAGGGACGAAAGTGAAATCCGTGACCAAGAAACAGGGATGGATAGCTCTTGTCACGCCTTATGAAGGAGGAACTGTATCTCAGTTACAGATCACGACTGTTCACCTGGACACCTTAATTGCTTCTCCAGAGTGGGGATTCTAATATGCTCCGACATACACCACTCCTTTATACAACATGAAGATCCCCACATCTCACACTCGAATCCCCTCCGTACCTCGGGCACCGGACTACCTTGCCCGCTGCATCCGTTTTCTTCCAGCGAGACCTCGGCCATAGTTATCAGCAGACTCCGTAGGTCCAAACTTCGCAACCAATTCAAATCTCGCGAGATGAGTGAGGGCGCTGGTATATGTAGTCCACTGCTGTATGGAAAACGTACCACATGGAGGCCTGCTACAGCTAGCTGTGCTCGGTGTTAAGAAAGGAAGGACGATCATAAACTGTCAGAACTAGAGTGCTAATTTCTGGTGGGTGACATTGCGTTACCCCAGAAGCAGCGGACTGCGTATCCCGGCGGCCGCACTGATCTCGCGAGATTTTCTGGGTGTTGAATTTGGAGTGTTGCAGAGTCCTGTTTCTATACCTACGGCAAGAGGCTGGGTCTGTCGTTGTCAGGGTGATGGAGATGCCGAATGAGTTGGGGCTGCCGGTAAAACGGGGCAGCAGAATGGAGACAACGGACCCGAGAGAGGTGTCCATGCACAACATCAGCAATGACCAGACGCCGAATGAGTGGGGGCCGCCTGAAAAGCGGGGGAGCGCAATGGAGACCACGCACCAACCCCCTGACTATAGCCCGAGAGAGGTGTCCATGCACAGGTTCAGCAAGGACCTTTTGGGGTCTTGCCAGAATGAGTTGGGGTCGCTGGTAAATCGGGGCAGCGCAGTGGTGACCACGGACCGACCGCCCGTCAATAGCCCGAGAGAGGTGACCATGCAGAACATCAGCAAGGACCGCTCTGTGTCTTACCAAACGCCCCTAACAATCCCGACTTTACCCTGGACCTCAACCTGATATCCTTCAAACATTGGAACGGTGAAAGGCACAGATTGATTGGCCACTTCGATGCGGAGGGTCCCTTGTCCTTTGAGGACCTGCGCTCTGACTTTGCCCTGCCGGAAAATGAGCGAAATCACTTCCAGCAGTCTGAATAAAGATGGCTGACTTTGCAGCCGCACCACATACGTATTGCGGTGAGCCGACACTAACTCTGTGAGTGCAGCTGGTAATACTCCTCCCATTCGTTGTTTGATTGACGGGCAGGTAACTCTTCCTCAGGCCTCCATGAGAGCTTGAGATATCCCACAGCAGGTTAGATGCGGTGTCCGTCTAACGTTTCACGAAGGATGTTTTCTGGGAGCAGGAAGGGCACCCCTTAAACAGAGTAGCATTCCATGGGGTGGGGCGATCTCTATCGATAGCTGATTACTTGTGTTCTCTTTCTGTATGTTGATCTCATTGTATTCATTACTGCTTATTAAATATTTTTAATGGGTTTGTAATATTAGACTGTGCCTAACGCCCACATGAATACGCATTTGCAATGCAGTAGGTCGCGCATTTACGCGAGTTTAAGCTATTGGCATTATGTAAATGACAATGCCTTTTATTTATGTTTTAAAAACAAAAATTAAAGGAATTGTTATTTGCAATGTCAATAGCTCAAACTCGCCTAAATGCGAGACCTGTTGCATTGCAAATGCTTGTTATATCCTATGAGATTTCCTATACAAACCCTCAAATTTGGAGGTGAGCCAGATGACTTTTTGATGCTACCAGAGAAACTGTCTAATTTCTTCCTGATTTTGCTACTCATTGGGCATATTCTTGATTTTGCTCAGTATTCTGTATTGCCCTATGACTGAGACCCTTCATGGCAATGAATTATGCATCTGCATTTGCAATTTCCATATTGTATCTTTTGCATTTTTTAAATAAATATTTCTAAATGTTCTAATACCTCTCTAGAACTCACTTGAGTATGTACTCCCTTAATTGATTATAGTTTTAATATGCTGACTTGCACATTATCTTGGGACACATTGTGTCATGAAATAGAGGTTTAGACCCATCCCTGATTGACCCACCCCTGGGAGTGGGGTATAAGATTTTAGTGGTTACTCCTGCCACCAATTCTCTATAAAGTAACTTGAAAATGTGTCTACAGTTCCCTTTCCAGATATTTTCTGTAGTTGAGGCAAACAAATTACCTCCCAATGGCTTCCTTTATCGTGTATAAGGGAGTTTCTTGTGTTTTATTTCTTCCTCTTCCTCTTAATCTTCTCCTTGACTAAACCCTCAGATGTACCACCCACTGTATCATTCTTATCAACATTCACCACTATTAATTCATCTGTTATAATGCATTTATCCAATACATATCTACCTTCCATTTTACACTCCCCTTTGTTGTTTACCCCAACTCCAATTGATCGTCTCTGCAACCTTTCACGCTTATTCAAAACCTCCATACAAGTGGAAAGCTCAGAAACTATCCAGTGGCACAGTGATCAAGGGACCCACTTCTGGGCATACCCGGCCCATCCAGCACTTCAATGTTTGACGTCACATTAACTGCAGTGCTGCTTGTGTATCACATATCATTCTTTGGACTTCCTCTCCTCGGGACGGCCTGAACAATTCCAGACCAGCCGCCTCACACGACTCACCGTCATTAACTCGATCGAGTCGTTGCTGAAACTGCACTTGACCGGCCTACAGCGAGCTCTCTGACATCTGGTGCTACCTGACGAGACTAGGTGGGGGTCCACACACAGTGCAGGGAGCCAGGCCACGCACAGACGCTCACTGACCACGCTCCTCTCAACCACAAGGCGGCGCTGCTCGGAATCCTGGTAGGCTTACCATCCTAAACACTCTTAAGGAACGGACCGGGAGAGGTCCTACAACTCCTGACCAGGAGTTGACACCTCACCTCCCCGTCTGCCCTGAGATCGGCGCCAAAGGTCTGGGCACACAGGGGGATGAAGTGGCCGGCGGTGGCCACTTCATCCCCCGTGTGCCCACACCTTTGGCGCCGATCTCAGGGCAGACCGGGAGGTGAGTGCCCTCCTTTCCTGATAACCCGACCATACCTTGTGCTGCTGCGGACCTGTGCCTTTGCCCCTCCGCGGGAACTGAGCTGCCCCCGGATCGTCTTTGGATCTTACTCGCTCCCAGCCTCACTGCACAGCCATTTGGAGGATAATTCTTGGAGGCCCTCATCCCCTACCGCTCCTCAGTGGTGACTACCAGTAACGGCCCAAGCCAGAAAAGACACATGGTGGGTTACGACACATCAACCACATGGTGGGGGGAAACCCCTCATCTACATCGGCACGCCAACTGAGATGCACACAGCTGACCATTGGAGGTGCCGCTTCCCAGACCTAGGGCCAGTGTGACTGACTGTACAGAATCCGGGTGGATATCTAGTTAGGCCCAGAGAGAGTCCCTTGGGACCCTTATCGTGAGGATGTCATCCTTGCAGTCAGTGGAGATTCATACATGGTATTCCTCCTTCAGAGACGTCACACATTCCAGAATAGGGGGGCAATCTCCTTTGCCGATGACACCTCACACAGGAGTGGGCTCCCAGAAATGGGCCAGCTCCATTCAGCCTCCACTGCCCCCATGGCAATGCCCACAAATTCATCCTCAGGCTCCTTCGCCCTGTTGCCGGGCGACGCCGTCCCCCTCTCAGCATCAGACAAGTTGGACAAGGTGCTGGAAGCCATAGAACAACCTCGAGCTTCCATTGAGGCCAGATTCAGAGCCTTGTCTACAGACCTTAACTTCTTGAGTGACGACCACCTTATGCTTGCGTATGAAGTCGCAAAGAGGGAGAAGACGCTGGCTACGCTGCATCATGGGGCTCCCTGAGGAAACTGAGGGGATGGACCCACTCACCTACTTGGAGACCTGGTTCAAAACCTCCACCCCGTCTCACAGCTCACCCCATTCTCTTCTATAGAGTGGGCATATCATATCCTGGCAGTCCTCCACCTCCGGTGTCCCTTCCTCGCCCCATATTGGCAGAGCTCCTGCACGTTAAAGATCGCAATGCCACACTTTGAGCGGCCAGATGTGCGGGCTCCCTCAGATTGGAAAACAAAACCACCATGCTGTTTTCTGACTACACCAGAGCTGTGCATTTTCAGCACACCTTCTTTTTGGACATAAAGCGGTGCCTTCGGCAACAGGAGGTGCAGTATTCACTCCTATTCCCTGCCCATCTCAAGGTTATCTACAACGGCAACACTGTTTTCTTTACAGATCCTAGAGAGGCCTGGGACTGAGTGGACCTCCAACTACCGGAGGCTACTACCAATGGGGCTCGACTGACGGTTGACAACCCCGGGCAGCACACTCGGCGGTGGAGCAACTGCACAAACACAGCGGTCCCTGGTCTCTTCTGTTAGCTCACCCAAACTGGAGCAAATCATCGCTGAGCGACGGCAGGCCATACAGGCAGTCGCATAGGTGGACCCCAACACTGCTGCAACAGACCCAAGGGGCCCTTACATATTCTCCTCGGAGGAAGAAACTCTGTACTCTGACAGCTCCTAAAACAATTCCAAAACCCCCCGCTGGTGACCCCGCGGATGACAGACTCTCTTATCAGAACTTAAACTGATGATTTCTTCACTAGACTGTCAATTGTTACAAATTGGTTTTAGATGACACACAGCAGACGAACGATATGCTAGGCCTGCGTTGGTCCTCTTCGTCACAACATCTGGCTTACAAACATGGTGATCAGCACCTCTGCCTTGCATCGTGGGCACGCGTTCTATGCAGGTTCCTCAGGACATGCATCTTGGTTCCTGGCGGCCTCTCGCCATCACTGGCGAACCCCTATTCTCGCCACAAAAGGGTTTCTAAGCTGTTCTGTTTTAAGTACACGAACACCCTTCCCCCCCACAATACCCTAGGTTATTAACACCATGCTCTGTTTGGGTGGACCGCCGGTTGAGGAAGGCTACCAGTATTGGGATGATCTCATTTCCCCAGTTGTTTTAGTTTCCTTTTCTCATAGGGTTACTAGGCGTCCCGGATTTGCCCGGACTGTCCCTGTTTTCCAACAGTTGTCCCGGCAAATTTCTGTAAAATTGGCTCATGTCCCGGTTTTCTGAGAGGGTAAACCGAAAACAGTGAGAGGCACTTTTTTAGGTGTTCCAAAGCAGGGCTAGTAAGCAGCTGTTATGAGTAAGCAATTTAATTAACAGGTATGATGTTGGTTTTAAAAATTACATATTATTTATTTTCTTAGTGCCTCTTCTGTGTTTCTATGAGGATAAGGGCTTTCATTCTTTGCCACTTTATTGATGTAAATTTGTAGTCCTTCCTCTATTTTTGAGAAATGTCCCGGTTTTTGGGTCGCATGATCTGGTCACCCTATTTTCTCACCATCTCCTTTACAACCCCACTACCATGGTGGGTGGGCTTTCTATGGTTCCTGCGGTTAGGGGAAGGCACTTGGAGGGATGTTTCCCTGCACCCTGTGCTCACATCACATCTACACCAACATGGCATCCAGTACTGACATTCGGTTTCACACTTTAAACATCTGTGGTATGCACACTGCTAGGAAGCGCAATGCCTTCTACTCCTACATCAAGCGTCAGCATGCACAGGTGGTCTTCCTATAGGAGACACACATCATGGCAGGGAGCTGGACTACTTGTGCAACTGTTGGGAGGCCTTTTCTGTGCCACGACCTACTTAGCATACGCGTGGGGCGCCATGGTATGAATTCAACCTGGGGTTACTTTTCAAAAGACCAGTAGGACAGTGGACAGCAACGGTCACTACGACCTTATTGAGGGTTGTCTAGATGGACTGCCAGTTCTCCTCTGCAGTGTTTTTTCACTCATCATTGAGCAGGGAACACTCTGGGATGCCCTCCTCACCGTGCTCATCCAACGCCTTGGGTGGAGATTACAATTGCATGCTTGACCTGACCCAAGACAGATCCCATCCTCCCCTACCTTGTTCCCCCCACTCACACAGACAGCTCGTTTTCGAAACTGGGCACGCCACAGGGCCCTTACTGATGCATGGCGATCCTAACACCCCACCTCCCACCTCAACTCCTTCCATTCCATTCCGCATAACCTACATGTGCGACTCAACCTCTTTCTTTGCTCTACAGCACTCATACCCCTTATACAACACACAGATTATCGAGGTCGGATAATCTCTGCCCGTGACGCACACCTCATGGATCTCAAGTGGGCACCTCCCTTGCCCTCCACACCCACCTGGAAGCTACAACGTGATTGCCTTGAAGACCCGGTATTCTCGAAAGAGCAGGAAGTCTGCACCAGACAGTACTTCTCCCTCCGACAACCATGACACTGCATCCAGTTGGACACTGGAATGGGAAGCCTTTAAGGTGGTTGCGCGAGGAGCCTGTGTCTGACAGATAGGAGAGTGTAGGAACTGATGAGCAGCCTCTAGCGGACCTTAGCAAAGAAGAAGATAGTGACTCACGCTCACCCCGCAATTGACCGACACGAAAACCTAGTATGTTGCGCTCCTTGAAAGCCTGAGACGCTACAACTTTACAGCCTATGCTGCTAGGGTACACTGGGAAGGTGACAAGCTAAGCTGACTCCTTCGCATGTGTTATACGGCAGGCTTCGGTTACCGATCCCATAACTGAAGTGGTCGATATCGCAGAAGTTACGGTCCGCACACAAATTGACATATTGCTGGCTTTTTATGACTTGTATTCCGCATTATACAAAGCACCTCAGGGTATTCTCCCAGATCAAACGGGTGCGTTGCTAGTGTGCGTTGTTTCTGTTTTAAATGGAAGTGATAACAGCGCTTTCATTCCTGCCTGTTTTTCCACTGTACGCTGTAAAGTAGCCAAAGTTGCTTTCTTTGTGAGTGAAAACAATTGGGCTGAATAAGCCAAACTCGCGGAGTCAGAAAGGAAAGAATAAAATCAGTCCTTTTTCACCAGTAAATATCGTCGGATCCAGTCTTCCTGGCCAGCAACCCCGGCGTAGTCAGCCCAGCCCTTGGAAATTGACAGGTGGGGGTAAAGCCCCGTAGCCCAATGGTTGTTGCGCGCCAGTTTTAAATCAACTAGCGGCAGACTCGCCCCATAAAAAAGAATAGAGATGAATTTTATACAAACGGTTATTCAAGAGCAATCTCCTGGCCCTTCAGAACCCCAAAACACTCCTATTACTGTCGTTATGAGAATTCTGTGTTTGAACACAGTCACGTGATTGAAAGAGGTCAGTCTTTAGGAAGACGTTTTTCCCTTTGCAAGAGCAAAGACCTATGCATAGAAAAGGGTCTGTTTATAAAAGAGGCGTACTCTTCTTCGTATGTATCTAGTAGGACTAAGTCTTTCTTTTTTTTATTCTACAGTAGGGAGTGGGTATTTTTTTCATTTCTATGACACAGGCCTCGCCGTCAAGTTTGAGACTAAAAGACTGCTTCGCGGGGGTTTTCTTCCAGAGACTCTTTACGCTTACGGCAGAGCTTTCTTTATTCTGCGCTTATTTGTCCCTGTTGTGGGTTCCTCACACTGCTGTTGTGTTTTTTCGTTAGGTGTTCCGAAAAGAGTTGGAATAGCTATGAGCCTTGACAGCCTATTTCAACATATCCTGCTCACAGAGCAGCAGGCCCAGAAGAAAAGAAGACTGATGCAGGAAGGTAAGTGCGACTCACAGGGTCGAGCAACCCCGTCCAACCAGTCAATAAGCAGTAGGGAAATTAAACACATGAATAAATACCGTTTTAAAATGATAGTGGAGTAGAGTAATTTTGATTTCATCCTGAGATACCGTAGGAGTGCATTATAATCATGTGTAGGTGGCACCTGAATATTTTCGGTGTGGTTAACGTAACTAAGAGAAAATGGGGTATTGCATATTTAAACAACTCCATTTAAAGTGTTTATAAAACGTGTATTTAGAAATGTATTTAGTAAATGTTTCTGTTGTGCTGATATATTAATACTCAAAGAGAAATGCATCTAACCCTGTCTTATGTGAAGCTAATGCATTAAAATGTGTAGATGTTGTAACTAGAAAATATTAACACTAATGTATTTGAGGATGACAACATTTACATTTATATGAGCATTTATTCATTCATTTAGAAACTGCATTTATTTTGTGTATTTGAAACGTGCATGTATTTTGTAACTCTGTGCACTATTTAAATTGGCATAATTTAGAGGCCTCAAGTACAGCTTGAAACACAAGTTAATGTTTCAAGCCTAACTTCGATTTGCTTTTAACCTTCAATATAGAATGTGTTTTGCTTGCATATTCTGTTTCCACTGCAGGTGTGGACAAAGCTTCATTAGTTAGTAAAAGAAGGTTTTGTGTTTGAGTTAGATATCAAGGTATGAGAAGGTGGAATTTTGCAAGAGGAAACGCTGTAACAACTAAGGAGACCAGTTCATATGGAGGAGGAGAAGAATGGCCAAGGACGAATGAAGTAACAATTTTTTTTTTTTATTTATTTATGCATTTTCAAGAGCAAAACAAAAAGGCAGACATAAATACAGGCAATGTATCATGACATGTGTACAGGTTAAAAGCGATACAACGAAATGGTGGCTTTCGCATTAAAGGCTAAAAAGAATACATTGAGCAATATATCTGTGAACAAATGAAACATCAGAGGTGGCATAATGAGGGTGGCTATTTTGACATACAGTGGTAGCGAACAGTCGTGAGATGGCAAAAGCAAATAACCCACATGGAGAGCTCAGGGAGATGTCACATCATCAGTCTGTGTATTTTCGGATCCCTCAATAGGGTGTGTCAGTAGGTATGCCGTGAGGGGTCCCCAATTGTCTCAAGGGCGGGAAGTGAGAGGTAGCAGTTCAGCAAAGGTGTACATTTGGTCCTGCCAGAATACCATGTCCTAGATCCAGTCCTTGAATTTAGGTTTGGCGAGGAGGAGGCTAAATGAGACAAATTTCCGGTGCTTTACTGCTAGGGCCTCAGTGTATCCAAGGAGAGCAAAAAGGGGGGGTAGGGAAGGTGTAGCGAGGTAATTTGTTCCAAGGCCGCAAGCACACGGGACCAATACTCCTGCACAGCAGGGCAATCCCAGGCTAAGTGAAGGAAGTCCGCCCCTGCAATTCCACACCGGTCGCATCTGTCATTGTCACACAATTTGAAGCGGTGGAGTCTAGTAGGTGTATAATATGTGCGTGTGTAGAAATTTATAATGGAAGGTACGGAGGCGGCAACTGGACGTGCTGTGTTCCGTCTGCTTGCAGCAATAGGTCCACTGCCCCTCAGTAATGTCCAGTTCCAATTCTACTGACCATTTGTCCCTAGCAGTAGTCTGCATGATGCTCTGAGTGGTGTACAGAGTGTGGTATAGGGAAGAAACCAGATGGGGCTCCACATCTTCATCTAATATAAGGCATAAAGGAGTAACTTCCGGGGGTTCCGGAGGGAAAGTGGGGGTATGTTCCTTAAGTCCCTGGCGCAATCGGATATATCAAAAAATATTCATGGGGGAAGGTGATTGTGTGGAGAAAAGTTGTTGCGAGGTGCGGAATGTACCATGAAGGTAGAGGTCCCCCCAGGTTTTAATGCCATATTTGACTTGAGTTTTCCTAAACACGCCTTCCTGTAGGACAGGCATTTTCGGGTGATACACCAGGGGAAGTCGGGGTGAATATAGCATGGGGGCCTGTGTGCTGGCAACAATGTGTTGCCATGCCTTCACAGTACTGATGATTGGGGATGGGTCAGTAGCGCGCGGTGCAGTATCGGTGAATATGGCACCCTCTAAGGGGATGGGATCGGATAACCAGTGTTCGGCGGCCACGTGAGGCATGTATCTGGGGGGTGGAACCAGAAGTGTGCATAATGTGTGAGAGAGATCAGAATATGGCATAGGGGACATCGGAGAGCTTTGTCCTGGCGGTATTGTGTAATCTTGGCAAGCGAGTGGCTCGACCTCAAGGGCGAAGAGGAGAGGGGAGAGCGGGCATCCCTGCCGGGTTCCGTGGGAGATGAGAAAGGATGGGGGGCGTGGTCATTGACAAGGACCTGAGCTTAGGGTTTGGTGTAGAGCAGGCGCACCCAAGGTATAAATCCCCGCGGCATGCCCATGTTTTGCGGGATTACAAAAAGGTAGTCCCATTCGACAGAATTGAACGCCTTTGTGGCGTCAAGAAATACAGCAGCCAAGGGTATCTGTGGGTCTACCATACGGAGGGTGAAGATTCGCCCACCCCGGGATGAAGCCAGCCTGGTCAGGAAGAACTAACTTGTCCATTAACAAGCTGAGGCGGTTAGCTAGGACTTCTGCGAGAATTTTTGTATCCGTGTTAAGTAAGGACATGGGCCTGTAAGAGTCACAGCAATCTGCTGCTTTACCGGGCTTCAGGAGGGACGAGATCAATGCCAACCTCATGGAAGGGGGGAGACAGCCGAGCTCTTGCTCCTCATTGAAAACGAGTTTGAGGATTGGGAGTAGTTGGACAATATACGCCTTGTAGAAATCAATAGGGAGGCCATCCGATCCTGGGGCCTTGCCAGATTTTATCTGCATTATCGCCTCATGTAGTTCATTGTTCTCAAAGGGTGCAGCAAGGAAGTCCCGCTGTGCATCACCAAGCCAGCCAAGGGTGATATCCTGCAGGAACGGGGTAAAATCAGGAGGTTCTTCTCGGCAGGTGTCATATAGGGCTGTATAGAATTTAGTAAAAGTGTGTAGAATATCTTGGCTGTCTCTGTGTCGCACGCCAGCAGAGACTTTAACCTCAAGGACGTAATTAGCAAATTTAGGTTGGCGAATAGTTTGTGCCAGCTGTCTTCCAGGGCGTTCTCCCTCACCATACCTACGCGCATTGTAGTATTTCCCCCGAAAGCGTGACTCCGAGTCAGCCGTCTCTTTATATTCCGTGAGTTTTTCCCAAAAGGTCGCGATAGTTGGGCCCGAGTTTACCCGCCGAAGGTCAGCCTCCAGGAGCTTGAGTTCTCCCTCCAGCCGGTGAAGAGTGCGGTGCAGATCTCACAAAACCCCAAAACTTTTAGCCATGCAGACCCCGCGAATTGTGACCTTAAAGGCCTCCCAGACCACACCCACCGAGGGAACCGAATCAATGTTGACCTTAAAGAAATTGGTGATTTCCTCCCCGATCTCCGCCCTAAAAACCGTGTCTACCAATGCCTCAGGCACGATTTTCCAGGATCGAGGAGCGGACTGAGAATTAGGCAGGGCGATCGTTATAAGGACCGGTGAATGATCAGAGTAGGTCCTGGCTAGGTGTGAGGCTTGCCTGAGCCAGGAGGCAGCCCTCCAGGAGACCACCCAGTAATCCAGGCGAGCCCAAGAAGTGTGTAGGGCAGTATAGTGGGTGCCTTCTCTTTGTTCAGGGTGGATATGGCGCCAAGCGTCTGTGAGCCCGTGAGCCGCTAGTATATCCTGTATGACTGCTTGCGTTTTGGTATGATGAGTGGGGGATGGGTTAGATCTATCGACTGCCGGGTTGAAGGCGGAATTGAAATCACCCCCCCCCCAGATGACATGAGTAGATCCTACCTGTAATATGCGACCCCACAATGTAGTATAGAAATCAGGGTCATCAATATTTGGTCCGTAACTACAGACGATAGTGACCAACTGGGTTCAAAACATGCCCCAAAGTATACAGCTGCGCCCCATGTGATCCTGCTGTATACCCCCCAGAGCAAAAGGCACGTTCCGTTTAACCAAAATCACTACGCCTCTGGAGTAAGTGGAGTAGGCGGAAAAAAACAGTGTCATGGCCCATTTGTTAGCGAATGTAGGGGAGCGGGCTGGATCCAAGTGGGTTTCTTGGAGAACCGGGGTATGTTTTTCAAATTTTAAAATGACTGAATCCTGTCCTGAGTTCTTCTCTTTATGCCATACTGGAATTGTGACTAGGTGGGTGGTTGTGTTCATAGTAAACCATATGATCAGAGATCTGTCTGTACACTCTGACATCACACATTTTGTTTATTATAGAGCGGGGCTCCCTTCCCTGAGTTGTATCCAGGTTGAGGTGAGGGTGTCATCCAAACTATTTGGGTAAGTGCAGGACCCATACTTTTGGGGTTAGCATTTTTTATGTTTTATAAATATATTACCTGCATTACTAGAACTGTATATATGTAGTGACCCTTTCTGACCAGGAGAGTTGTTGTTTTTTATCTCCCTCAGATGGACCCAATAAATACTGAACACCTGGATCATCGGTGTAGTATTATTACTATTATTTTGTTCAATTTGAGCACACCACAGCAGTAGCTTTATCTTTCACCCGGTCCTGAAGAAAGCCCAGATCCTTGTATAGATCCCAAGGGCTGAAACATGTCGACCTATTCTAAGAGTAGTGTTGAATCTCCACTACTCTACCTTATGCACTTTTTAAATCCTGACAGTGAAACCTACACAGTAAAGTCTTTTTTGGTATTCACTAGCCAGTTTTAACTTCACCACTAGTTTTCTCACCACTAGTTTTCTCACCACTGATTCTCTCGCACTGCTCTCTTTTACCTCACTCACAGTATAAGGAACACTACTCCTTGTACATACAGCCTCATCCTCGCTGAATAAAATCCCTGGACTCCTCCCTCTTAGTGAGGGGGTTGTAGCCCCCTCTGGAACTAGCTTTTTCCACTGGAGGAACGAACGCGATGATGAAGCATGTCACCTCTTGGTGAGTGAGGGCTCCAGTCCCCTTTCGGGATTAATCCTGTGGGGATTCAATTCACCTGCCTTGGTCTTTTGTGTTCACTACCTTCTTAGACCCGAGATGACCTCTGTGTTTACTTAGTATATGGGGAAACTTCATCTTGCTCGTCTATAAACTTTTTCCCTTTGACCCCCCCTAATTCCTGTTGTTTATACGTTAGTGCGGCCGCGGGTCTTTTAATTTGAGGCTCCACTACTGTTTCGAGCCCCTTTTCCGCTCCACTACATTCTTCCTGTCCTTCCCAGTATTGGCATATTAAAGTAACTCACTACACACACCAACATGTCAGAACGACAGGGCTTAGCATTCGATGAGACAATAGCTGCAGATATATTATCAACACCTAGCATAATAGATTCTGGTCCTACAACTAGCAGTACTATGAACGATGAATGGACTAAACTTCTAGTCCTTAAACGATCACACTCTAGCACCTACATTCATGGGGCAATCATGACCGAATATTTGAGAGCAGACTGTGCACCAACGGGCCTGATTGTAACTAATGCCCCAAGACTATTCCTTGAAGATAAGATTTTCCTGAAAGACTGGTCCCTCATTGCCTGGCGCTGCACGAGGGATTGGCTTATCTTAATTATCACTACAGCCAAAAGAATAGCAGACTCAATATTAGTTGAAATTCAGATCCTTGAATCACAAATCAAATCTGCTATAGTCACAACGGTCTACAATAAGCAGGCCAAAGAAACAGACAAAACTAACAAAGACTACAGAGATGCAGTCTTAACTAGCAAGATCACCAAATTTAAGAAAGACTTGGCCAAATTCTCTCTTGAGAGGGTTTACCCTACACCAGCGAGTCCTACAAACCTCCACAGTTTAACCAAAGAGGCAAACGCTATGGCTCTAATTACTCAACCTCTGCCAGTGAAGATGGTTCATCTGATTCCGATACGACCATCTATGACAATCAGGGAGGCAATAGAGGTCCAAGGAGAGGCAGAGGTGCTTTCTACGGGCCGGCACCCCTACAATGGTGGCCCCCGAGACCCTTTGGTTACCAACAACCGCCTTTTCAACAACCCATGTTCCCCTTCCAACCATACAATAACACAATGCCCAACCAGCCTTTTTTAGGGCAAGGCCAAAACCGATCGAAAGGACGCAGAAGAAATCAACAGGCCAATGTTCACTGGAACCCCCACCGGCCTCAAGGACACGGAGCAATCTGAAAACACCAACGGGACCAGGGATGAGCAGTGATCCTCAATAGTTGTGAATCTCAGCCAACGGGAGCTGACTGAGATCGAATATTCGGCATTGGAGAAAGGATTGGGCTTTGTTCCCACTGCCAGGGCTGATCCTTTCACTATAAGACAAGATTTGGCAGGTTTTTTCTGCAAAATTAGACTACAGGCCTTCTTCAAAGGCCACCCTGAACCAAGGGATGACGCTAACACCAACACTGGGCTCAGACCAAAGTCCACCTTTAATCCATCTAACCAGATGACTCCACCGGAGATTATCGCTTTTGAGAAAGCGGTCCTACATGACACAGAAACCATCATGAATACCAACACGAGACAATTTCAGAACCTCCCCAGAGCAGAACGGATGGCTTTACAGACATTAGCCAAAGAGGATTACATCGTTATCAAACCCGCAGACAAAGGTGGAGCAACTGTCATCCTTGACACTGAAGTCTATAGAAGAGAATGCATACGCCAGCTTGAAGACAGACAATATTACCGTCCCCTCAAGATGGATCCCACGAAAAGGCTCACTACCACCATCAAGGACCTTGTCAACGAAGCCAAGGAAGCTGGATGGATAACCAACCATGAGGCCACCTACCTGGTTACAGTACATCCGGTTACACCGTACTTTTACGTGTTACCCAAAATACACAAAGGAAGAATACCGCCACCCGGTAGACCCATTATCTCCGGGATAGGCTCCCTACTTGAACCCCTATCCACCTTTGTTGATGTGTTTCTCAAACCTATCGTACAGAAGATGCCAACATTTGTGCAAGACACTAAGGATCTACTACGCCTACTACATGATATGCCGTTCAACCAAGAAGAAGAAGAACTCTTGGTGTCTTTTGATGTAGAGTCGCTATACACGTGCATCCCTCAAGAGGAGACACTGGCTACCATCAGGTCTCTGCTAGAAGCCGAACACCTAGACTCCATCACTCCGTTGGATTTTATCATGTCTTGTGCAACTATTGCAATGAAGGAGAATTTCTTCAAATTCGAAGATGGGTTGTTCCTACAAACATCAGGTACATCTATGGGCAGTGTTTTAGCCCCTAGCCTGGCGAACCTCTATGTACACCGGTTCGAACAAACTGAAAAGCTTCATCCGACTAATCACATAATAGTATGGAAGAGGTACATCGACGATATTTTTGTGGTCTGGCGAGGGACACCCAAGACCGTCGTGGATTTCATTACAAGACCAGAGGCTACATTATGCATTAATCCTTTTAATGCGTCACAGACAGCCGCACTACATCACAAAGAAAGGAAACAGTTCTAGAATGTAGTGCCCAGGATACAAATGGCATGAGACAGAAACAGACTGCCTCTTTTAAATGCGGCTCACAGGCAGATAAGTAACATTTACTCTACCTCTTGCTGTATTGCTTATTGTTATTCATTTAATATCTTTAAAGGGGATTTACTGTTAATAACTACTTTAGTTTCCGTCTTCTTCATGACTCTAACTACCCTGACTGGTTTTCTTATTCCTAAAGGTACATTTTCTAACCTTCGCCTTTCCCTGTAGCGTTTCACTCGCACCGATAACGATCCTGGGCTCAACCCCCCCCCCCCCCCCTTCCCCTTAATACCGATCGACCTCCTATTAAGGTTGTCGATCCTCCTTTAATTTCGCGTATTTTCACCAATTTTCAAGGGCATCGTAATCTAACCGCCACTTCATTTCAACACACTATTTTGACATTAGTACCCTGTTTTTGGGCTTACCTAGTCTAATTTCCTCGATCCTCCTCTTGTTTTGGGCTTACTGACGCGCTCGCATCAATCGGAGCGAGCGCGTCATATTTTCGAGGAATGCACCTTGGAAACGGTGCACGTTTGCGGTCCCTTTCCCCGTGTTCCTTCCTCTAACCATGACGCGTCCCTGGCAACAGCTGATCTCGCCCGAGAGCTTCGATCAGCTGTTGCTGCCACGGATCGCGCCTCAACGGATTTGTTGCTTTATTCAAACAAACGATAACCCTTCAGGCCCATCTTTCAAAGGATTTAGCAGATCTATCGAAATTATCCAATTAATTACCACCTAAATCGTTTTTCCCGGACTTTAAAAAAAAAAAAAAAAGGGGGAGAGAACCTAATACTTTCCTTTGCCACTCAAAAAAAAAAAAAAAAGGGGGAATAAAAGGGAGAGAGCCTAACAATAAACTGCTCTATTTTAACATACAATTCAAGTATGTCAGATCTTGACTCGGATGATGCTACTGCTAGCTCACCCCTCCATGACAATGACTCATTCAAACATTTTTTTACAGAAGGAAATGCGCTCCTGCATGTTATCAACCTTCAAAGAAGTTCTCTCTTCTTAAAGGCCTCTACCCTCTGGTCATGATGACCCTACCCTCGACCTTACAAGTCATGGGAAAAAGAATAAAAAACTCAAACACTGTGCACATCCTTATGACTTTACTTTAAGAGGTCGCAGTACCTCAGCTGACCCTCCTGGTCTTAACTCCCTGGGAGGCCCCAGCGCCTCAAATGAGAACATCGCCGCTCGCGGCTTAAACCTGATTGGTGCCCTTAGCGGTACAACATTGACTGGTACCCCTCGCGGTACATCCCGTTATGACGGGAAGGATGTTGCAAACTCTGATTCAGAGGAAGAAGATTTCAATAACCCCTACGACGAATTCGTCTTAGACCTTGACGTCCCTAACCAAGACCTAGATCTCAACCCTGGCGAAGGAGAATCACCTTCCTCTTCTGATAATATCATCTTAAATCCCTTAGGAGAGGAAATGTTCTCCCCCCTAACAATTTCTCACCCTAACAGCTCTAAGTGGTTTCCCCAAGAACACGTCTCTAAGTTCATTAGGAGATGGCTGAGGAACTCCCTGGAAAGGGAAACCAGGAATACCCTCAAATCTGAGTGCCCGAGACCCACCATCCATGATAAGGTCTCCCAAACCCCCAACCTCGACCCCGACCTAATCACATTTTTATTTAAATTAGGGAAAGACCCTAGAAAGGGTCTGGAGAGAGCTCTCAAGAGCTGCCAAGACCACCTCCTTGACGTACTCGGGCCCCTTACCCATAAGATCTTGGATCTTGCAGAGGAATCTCATATTTCTAATACGCCTCTTGATACCAATCTTATCCGAGGTTGGAGCCAGAGAGCTATCGTCCTCCTTGGCAACGCCAACTCGAGCCTGAATATCGAAAGGAGGAGAACTATTCTGTCCAAGATTAATCCTAAACTCAGCGATCTGGCAGAAAAAGAACCTTCAGAAAACCCTAAAGGTCTTCTCTTCGGGGAGGACATGATCAAGTCCATCGGCAAATACGTTGCCACCTTTACCGCCCTCGACAGGGCTCAATCTAATATGAAACGTGTTTTCAACACAAGCCTTTTTGGTCAGGCCGGAAGAAGGGGCCGTTCTTTCGGCCGCAATTCACAGCGGCCCTTTTCCTCATTCAGAGGTTCTGGCAGAGGCTTCTACCCTTCAAACCAACAATTCTTCACCCGCCGAGCCAGGGGAAGACCTCGTAATAGAGGCTACAGATCCCGCGGAAATCAAAACATCTCAAATACTGCAAGTAAGTCTTCCTCCTCTTTTTCCTTCTTCCCAAGTAGGGGGCAGGCTAAAACTCTTTTATCACGTTTGGGAGTCCCTAACTCAAGACCCTTGGGTTCTAGAGACCGTCCAGGGTTTCAAAATAGATTTTTTAGAAATTCCCTTTCAACGTCATTCCCCGAATCCTCTAATCCTTTCTGTCGATCACCAGAAGATCGTCGAAGAGGAAATCTCTTCAATGCTAAAAAAGGGAGCTATCATAGAGGTACCTTGGTCATCAAAACATTTATCAGTACCCTTTTCTTAGTTCAGAAAAAAGACAAGGGTTGGAGACCAGTTATAAATCTTCGAGAGGTGAACAAATATTTAGTTTACAGACACTTCAAGATGGAGGGTATTCATCTTCTAAGGGACCTTCTCTTGAAAGGAGACTGGTTGGTCAAGCTAGACCTCAAGGACGCCTACTTTACGATTCCGATGGCAGTAGAACACCAGCCCTTCCTTCAGTTTACTTGGAAGGAGCGTCTATACCAGTTCAAAGCTCTCCCTTTCGGTCTCTCTTCCATACCCTGGTGCTTTACCAAAATAATGAGGACTATTGTCTCTATTCTAAGAGAGAGGGGTATCCGGCTCATTATTTACCTAGACGACATTCTTATTATGTCTCAAGTCTTCTCCCAAATTCAGAAAGATCTTGTTACCTCCATCCACCTTATCGAAAGCCTCGGCTTCATTATAAACAGAGAGAAATCCATCCTTACACCTTCAAAATCCCTCGAATTTCTCGGCTTCACCGTAGATACCTCGAACTGTCTCCTCCTTCTCCCTCCCAAGAAGATCGCCAAGATCCGCAAAGAAATCAGGTATGTCCTAAGAAAAGATTCTTTAACTCTTCGAGAGTTAGCCCGTCTTCTTGGTCTCCTCTCTTCCAGCATTCAAGCTATCTTTCCTGGGCCTCTGAACTACCGTGCCCTTCAGAGAATAAAGAGGAAAGCTCTGAATTCTGGTCTCTGGTACGAGGATTCTGTGACTCTCGACCAAGAAGGGAGATTAGAACTCTCTTGGTGGCTAGAGAACCTGGACGCGTGGAATGGCAAAGCAATTTTCGGTTCTGTCCCGGAATTTGTCTTGGAATCGGATGCAGGCCTCCATGGTTGGGGCGCTCGTTTCCTCGATCAGAACACCGGTGGCGCATGGTCCTCTTCGGAATCCTCCCACCACATACATTTCTTGGAACTGACAGCTGGATTATATGCTCTAATGAGCTTCAAACACTCTCTTCAAGGCAGATCTGTCCTCCTCAAGATGGACAACGTCTCTGCAGTATCCTATATCAACCGCCTTGGCGGAACCAAATCTGCAGATTTATCCGCCTTAACGAAGAAACTTTGGATGTTCTGTCTAGAACACAAGATTTCCCTGAAGGCGGAATATCTGCCAGGGAAGTCGAATCTTGCTGCAGATTGGAACTCAAGATTCCTCTCAGATCGTTCAGATTGGAAGCTCAATGTGAACATTTTCAACACCCTTTCTCTCTTTTGGGGTCCACTAGATGTGGATTTATTTGCAAGCAGATTAACTTTCCAACTCCCGAAATATTTCAGTTGGATGCCAGACCCGGGAGCCCTAGTGGTGAATGCCTTTCTTCAACCCTGGTCAAGCCTCCGAGCTTACGCATTCCCTCCCTTTGCAATGATTCAAAGAGTCCTACAGAAGGTCAAAATAGACCAATGTCGCTTGATCCTGATAACCCCATTTTGGCTCTCTCAGCCCTGGTTCCCCACCACACTCGAACTTTCTTGCGACATCCCCTTCCTCATTCCAGCGGAGAAGGGTCTGGTCACCAACGCAGACGGAGAAGATCACCACCTAATCTCTTCAGGGAATTTGAACCTTCTTGCTTGGAAAGTGTCAGGCAATCCAACGAACTGTCTGGCCTTTCGTCATCAGCTCTGTCCCTCCTCGGAGAATCTTGGGCACCCGGAACTCATTATAGATACAACAACATTTGGAAAAAATGGGTTTGTTGGTGCATGGAGAGGGACTTGGATCCCTTGGAGGCTCCTATCGTCAATATAGTTAACTTCCTAGTAGAACAATTCGACAGGGGTTTATCTTATAGATCTATTAATTGTTATAGATCCGCAATTTCTGTAGGACACTCTCTGGTCAATGGTAAAACGGTAGGTAAGAACAATATTATTTGTTGGGTAATGAAAAGCATAAGACTTAAAAGACCTCCCAGACCTAAATACAATTCCATGTGGGATGTTAAAGCTATCTTAGACCTTTTCTGTTCCTGGCCAGATAACGCATACCTTAACAGGAAATACCTTTCTTTTAAACTCGCTACTCTCTTATGTTTAATCTCTTGTCGTAGAGTTTCAGATGTTAAATCTCTGGATATTTCTCATAGATCTTACGATATGTGTGGTGTTAAATTTGACATATTTAGAAGAACTAAGACCATGTCAGATTCCATTTTCTATCCTCGTTTTGACCTTTGCAAGAAATTGTGCGTCTTAGACTGTATGAGAGAATATGACTTGAGAACGAAAGACCTTCGTCCTCCAGATGCCAATCAACTCCTTATCTCTTTTGTTAAACCCTTTAAACCAGTTGCCTCCTCCTCCATCTCTAGATGGGTCAAATGTGTAATGAATCTAGCTGGAATTGATCTTTCTAAGTTCCAAGCTCATTCTCTCAGAGGTGCTATGGCAAGCAAATCCTTCTGGTCCGGAGGTAAGTTGGATGATATTCTTAAAGCAGCAGACTGGTCTAATGCCTCAACCTTCGCTCACCACTACTGTAAACCTATCGAACACATATCGGATGTAGTACTTCATGGCTACCAACATGCATAATGTATCCTCCGGTCTTGTAATGAAATTGCGATTCTCCTATTAACATGACTAGAGAATCTGGATTTCATTAAAGACACGGAGGCTATCATTATCCCTCCCTTCTGCTCCACTCCCTTGGTTGGTATTTTGTTGAACTATGTATTTTAAGCTATGTTCTTTCATGATGTTCTGAAACCATGTTCTCTTGTTGATGTTTAGCTTTTGCTTATCAATTGTGTCTTTCGTACTATTTTACCCTTTCTACATCCGATCTCTCTTTTCTTTCAGATATTTCTTCATAATCATCTATCCTCCAGCCTCCTTTCGGACTCGTTGTTACCTTCAATTTCAAGACCAAGTTGGACCACTCTTCTGAACTTATTTTCTGTTATTTGCATTTAAAAGAGGCAGTCTGTTTCTGTCTCATGCCATTTGTATCCTGGGCACTACATTCTAGAACTGTTTCCTTTCTTTGTGATGTAGTGCGGCTGTCTGTGACGCATTAAAAGGATTAATGCATAATGATAGCCTCCGTGTCTTTAATGAAATCCAGATTCTCTAGTCATGTTAATAGGAGAATCGCAATTTTCATAGCTGGCTGAATACAAGAAATGAATTTCTGCGCTTTACCTATGAGTTCTCACACACCAGTCTTCCATTCCTAGATGTGACAATCTATCCTGATAATGGGATTTTGTCTACTGAACTGTACCGCAAGTCATGGCAAGGAACTCACTATTGTCCTACCACAGCTTTCATCCCAAAGCCCTTCGGGATAATCTGCCCTCTGGACAATTCTTACGTGTGAGGCGCAACTGCTCTAGTGTGGAGAAATATGAAGAACACGCTAGATCACTGTCCACACAACTGAAAGACAGGCAATATCCCCACAGCATCATACGCAAATGCAGGAAGAGAGCACTCAACAATCACAGAGAAGCTCTTATTGAGGTAGCACCACCTAGAGAAACACAACAGCGCTTGACATGTGTAAACACATTCTGTGGTTTCTCCAACCAAATCAAGAAAACCATCCTCAAACACTGGCGCATCTTGAACATCGGACCCACATCACTGCCACTATTTTTCAAACGTATGGGGAACATAAAAGACATGCTGGTGCACACCAGACCCCTGCCCAAACAGACACAGAACCAGTTGTCCTTATGGGGCCTGCCTGCAGTTAAAGGGCATTTCCCATGTGGTTCTTGTGCCGCGTGCCCACAAACAAAACAGACTACAGAAATTGACATAGGCACCAACAGACCATGATCTCTCATGAAACACACTAATTGCAATAGTGACAAACTGATCTACATGATCACATGCCCTTGCCTGATGCGGTACATAGGCATGACAACGAGAAAGGTGAAGACAAGAATTCTGGAACATAAAAGCAATGTGAGATGCAAGAAAAGTTCAACTAAGATGACCAATCACTTCATTACACAAGGACACACTGAGAATGACATTAGTTGGGTGGTACTAGAGAAACCAACTATTCCCCCTCATATCAGTGACATTCATCAATTCTTACTGATCAGAGAACAACGATGGGTACACAAACTACGTACTGATGCCAATGGACTGAATGATGACATACCCTGGCTTCTATTGTAGATGTATCCTACTACTGATCTGTTACATCACAACATAAGATACAGCACACATGATTTCCAGTGGTTGATTCTCCTCTACCAATGCTTTGTATCCGCACCCTACTCTGAGGCGCACCACTCAATCATTCCTCAAATTTACACAAGGTTGTGCTTAATATAACATCTTTTGGAGATGATTCTATTGTTAATCTGCTTCTTGGGCTATGATTAGTGTCTTTGACACTGCACATGCGCAACACTACAGCAGAATTTTTTTGATCGTTTCTTTGATCGTTCACACTGTGGAACTATCCCCCTCTCTTTAAGCAATGCCTTACTCCATCATTGCCATTTAATTTCATTCTATTTAATTTAATTTAATTTATTTTAATTTTGAGTATTTTTCTTCAGGCTTTGAATAAGTATGTCCTTCACTAAGCATGCTCACTCATCGCGCTATGAATAAGTGTCTCCTTCACTGAGCATGCCCACTCACCGCGCTATGAATAAGTGTCTCCTTTACTGAGCATGCTCAGTCATGACAGGGTCTCATTCTTTAAGCCAGACGATATACTTGGCCACCTCAGAGTCCTGACTGACACAGGTGGGAACAATTCACTGTCTTCCACTCACTATATAAGCGCAGAGCTGGCCAGCCGTTCGGTACCTCCGGTCTCAACTCATTGACCACCCCGGGGTACCGACAGACAGGTAAGCTTTGCACTTGGAATTTAGATACTCTCTCCTTACATTAACCCCTTCCCTGCTCATGACGGAGCCGCTCCGTCATGAGCCACGGTTGCCGTGTGCTCATGACGGAACGGTTCCGTCATGTCACGGCCGTTGGCGGCCGCTCCGCCTACGCGGCGCTGTTTCCCCGCCTGTGTGGGGGGACAACGCAAATGGGCGGAGTCATGACGGAACCGTTCCGTCATGAGCACAGCTCAACCGTGGCTCATGACGGAGCGGCTCCGTCATGAGCACAGCGCCACCGCGCTGCCCCCCCGCACCCCCCAGCGCCGCGGCGGAATTCCCGCCGCGGCGAAAGGGTTAACAGAGCTAACAGTTTCTCTATTTGTTTACCAAAATAATTATTATTTATAATTTTTTTTCCTTTTCTTCAAATTTTAAAATGACTGAATCCTGTCCTGAGTTCTTCTTTTTATGCCATCCTGTAGTTGTGACTAGGTGGGTGGTTGTGTTCATAGTAAACCATATGATCAGAGATCTGCCTGTACACTCTGACATCACACATTTTGTTTATTATAGAGCGGGCCCCCTTCCCTGAGTTGTATCCAGGTTGAGGTGAGGGTGTCATCCAAACTATTTGGGTAAGTGCAGGACCCATACTTTTGGGGTTAGCATTTTTTATGTTTTATAAATGTATTACCTGCATTACTAGAACTGAATATATGTAGTGACCCTTTTTGACCAGGGGAGTTGTTGTTTTTTTATCTCCCTCAGATGGACCCAATAAATACTGAACACCTGGATCATCGGTGTAGTATTATTACTATTATTTTGTTCAATTTGAGCACACCACAGCAGTAGCTTTATCTTTTACCCGGTCCTGTAGAAAGCCCAGATCCTTGTATAGATCCCAAGGGCTGAAACATTTCGACCTATTGCGAAGAGTAGTGTCGAATCTACACTACTCTACCTTATGCACTTTTTTAATCCTGACAGTGAAACCTACACAGTAAAGTCTTTTTTGGTATTCACTAGCCAGTTTTAACTTCACCACTAGTTTTCTCACCACTGATTCTCTAGCACTGCTCTCTTTTACCTCACTCACAGTATAAGGAACACTACTCCTTGTACATACAGCCTCATCCTCGCTGAACAAAATCCCTGGACTCCTCCCTCTTAGTGAGGGGGTTGTAGCCCCCTTTGGAACTAGGTGTTTCCACTGGAGGAACGAACCCGATGATGAAGCATGTCACCTCTTGGTGAGTGAGGGCTCCAGTCCTCTTTCGGGATTATCCCTGTGGGGATTCAATTCACCTGCCTTGGTCTTTTGTGTTCACTACCTTCTTAGACCCGAGATGACCTCTGTGTTTACTAAGAACCGGGGTATGTACCTGATGTCTGTCCAGATATGTGAGTATTTGCCTGCGTTTCCGGGGATCACGAAGACCCCTAGCGTTCCAAATAATTAAATTAAGGTGTAGAGGCTCTGCGTGAGATAGCATGTCCGTTTACAATAAGAAGGGGTAAAATACATCCTGCACTGAGTGTTATACAATGCGCCTTGCAGTACAGTGCCTGTTTCTGCCAGTGAACAAAAAGAGCAATCCAAACAATTATCACTACCCCTCCCAACACCCCCACCCACAACGGCACCCCAAATGTGCCGGTAGTACCACCATAACCCAGAACTACTAATACATTCCAACAGTGCAATAGGAAAAAAGTCATTGTTCAATAAGTTCTTCTTGAGGGGAATGCCCATGTGAGGGTACGCCAGTGGGCAACGAGGCCTCCCCCGTCAATAGTATATGGGGGAGGGTTACTTGGCTAACATGGATAGTAGGTTAAAGTAACGCCTACAACGAAGGATTGTTTTGGGGCAGAGAGGTCAAGCAACAGATGAGAGACATAGCATGCCAGCAACATTAAGAAAGGAGTTATAACAATAACCAATGAAGTGATACATCAGGAAGCATGCAACTTCAGCATTTATCTGTAATCGAACAACAAGCAGAATAGAGTTCAAGCACGTCCGGAGCAGGAACGGATGAGGTGACACTCATCGCCGCCTCCCTTCCAGAGTCCCCACTGAAAGGGACCGGAAATGCATCAAGGCAAGGTAGTCTCAGAGTGTCAGTGAGAATCACCAAAGTGGACAGTCATCACGTGAAGAGATGAGTGCCTGCAGACTAATATGGGTGTAGTCAATCAGCAGACAAGGATGGAGATTGTGAAAGGCGGTCTGGAGCATCCCTCGCCGAAGTGTTCTTCTTCACAGTACGGTGAAAGTCTTCTACTTGCTGACTGCTCGTGAAAAAATGCTGTTTGTCTCGGTAGGTGACTCGCAGTCGGGCGGGGTACAATAGAGCGTATTCAATCTGTAGTTTGCGTAGTTTCTGCTTGACTGGTAGAAATTTACGCCGGGCCTCCTGCACAGCCAACATAAAATCGGGGTAAATCGAAAAGTTTGCGCCCATTGAATTGTACGTTTTGGGGATCTCTGGCTAATTTCAATGCGGCGTCTCGATCCCTGTAGTTTAGGAGGCGAGCGACTATCAGCCGTGGAGTGGCCCCAGGGGCCGGGCAAGGTCCCAGGGAGCGGTGAGCTTGTTCCACAATAAACTGGGAGGAGAAGTCGTCCGCTCCAAGGGTGGTGCGCAGAAGGCGCTCAATGAAATCGTCCATTCGGCCTGTGTTTGTACTTTCAAGTATGCCAAAGGCTTCCAAATCTTCATTTTTGGCTGCTATGATCTTGAGGAGTTTTTCCATTTGTGCCACCTGTTGCGTCACCTGAGAAGTAGCGTCCTCCGCATCAGAAATGCGTCTCTCTGCCTCCTTCAATCGTTCGCCATGTTTCTCCACTTTTAGGACAATATAGTCCATGCGGGTGTTCATGGAGTCCATTTTGTTGGAGAGATCAGTCAAACTATGCTACATTGCCAAGAGGAGAGACTTGACTTCATCAACTGGATTCAGTGGGGTATTAGAAGACGTCGCATCTGCCAGCACCTCCGTTTCGTCAGCATTGGAGCGGGTAACAGTTTTCTTTGTGTCAAAAGGGAGCCTTGTTTGACGGCCGTCAGGTTTCCCCATAATGGAGGTGTCCTGGAAGGAGATTGACTTATGGCAAGTGAAAGTCTCAACTATGGAGTAGGTGTCGGGGGAGTCAGCTCTGGAGGAGGATTTCACAATGTCTTCGATGTGGGAGAGGCAGAGGACCCCGAGCGTGGAGCAGGAGCATCCAGTAGTGACAACGTTGTGGCCCCTGGCAGAGAGGATGCTGGTGTAAGAGCCCAGGAGCGATTACCCGTGCCAGAAGGGGAGGACGAAGGGCACCCACCTCCGTGTCCCAGAAAGAGCAGGCAGTGGAGTTAAAACTAGGGCATGAAATGGTAGCTGGAGGGTTGCAGGCAAGACGGCGGCTCGGCCAGACCCAGTCTCGAAAGCTGGTGTGGCGCAATCCGGTCCCACTCAGAGTCCCGTCCCAATCTCACCCCCAGGCACTGGATGGGCCGCCAAGGGAGGGAAGCAGCTGGCACCAGGAGCGAAGTCACTAGAAGGTATTACGGCCGCAGCGAGGGTGAGCTACCTCAGCCCCACCATTCAAGGGGTTGCGTCTGCACCAACCTGTAGTTTGCGATGGTCTCTGAGGTCCGGCCAGCGGAGTCAGGATAAGGGCTGCCTCCCAGACCAGGCCTCCGCGCCACAGGACAGCAGCCGAGTCCGGGACAGTCAATGCAGTGCAGCCTGAGCAAGATCAGGCCAGGTGCAGACCAGTGTGGGCGTCAATCCTGCCCTCGTCCCCCAGACGCGGAAGAAAAGGAGGAGACCCAGTCTGTTGTGTAAATGAGGTGGGGGAGAGGGGAGTAAAGGCGCTGACAGCAGGCAGCAGGAGTGCCGAAGTTATGGGCGCTGAAGAGAGCAGAGGAGTTCCGCGCCAGTTCACAGGTGGAAGCGCACACTGCCTCACCGCGTCTGAATTGCAAGAATTGCGGGATTCGGCGCCGCACCGCAGGATCCGCGTTGCCGGGAAGATCAGTCAGCTGGGCCGGTGAGAAACTGCAGCCCGGAGCTCCAGGCGACAGGGGCCGTCAGAGCCCCAATGCCAGTGCAGGCCCTGCGGCCCAGTCGCCACGTGGGATCCCCGATCTCACCCAGCCAGGGTGTCCGAGCACAAGACCCCATGGAGCTCCGCCTCCGTCTGCCGATAAATACTCCAGCTGGCAGCTGCGCCTGACAGCCTTTGCGAGTGCTGAAAGCTCCAAGAGAGGTTGCAAGGATTGTCCGGAGCTCCCGCCTATGCAGGGAAGGTACGTGGCGCCAAATTAACCCAGGATAATTTTAAAATAAAGGAGCCAAGTGTCCAGAGCCTCACAGGTGTACAGCCATTTTGGTCGTGCGCCACCTAGCGCCCCCATTAAGTAACAATTTATTATTGTGGAGAAGCCAATTTGTGCCTGGATTGTGGAAAATTACTGGAGAGTCTCACGTGTTCTACCTTGAATGAGGGATAATATATTACGTTGTGACATAGTGAGGGTCAGAGAGACATCTTATGGCATTGAGAGGTACAGACCTCTGCTTCTGCTAATGTGTGGCTTCATACTACATGATTCTTGGTTAGAGTTTCTTCTTCTGAAGTCTCTTGACAGCTGCCACCTTTATACTTAATCAAAATTGATGCTGTTTATTTAGGGCTGTCCCTTTCTTGGTTAGTGTAGGGAAAGATAGTTACCCATGCTCACTTTTGATAATCAACTGATGCAATTTAACTTTCAATTATTTTATTTGATAGCTTGTATCGCCATTATTGAACTAATCATATGTTTCTTGCTGTATAGGGTTCATTTCTTTTGGCGATTTGGATTCATTCTGTTTGTCCTGTATTTCCATACGATAATGCTAAGACTGATTTACATCAACTTGTTTCTGAATTTATGCTACTTTTTACTAATCTCATCTTAATTGTCCAGAGTAGTTATTGTGTAGCCCCATGAGTTACACTGTTTTGAAGACTTTGATTGCGATTGTTACTCCCTCTTACCTCTCAAGCAACTAGAAAGACCATCGGATTGAGCAGGTATGTTTAGGTTGGTCCAAACTTTCTCAACAGTGTATGCCAAAAAGCGTCAGGTTTGTATATGGCAACTCAAGTAGTTAAATGTATGCACTATGTTTACTTAACATGTGGCTGTTTTATATAGATTTAGGGTATGCATGGACATTTTATCATGATTTAGGCAAGCCTATTCATTGGACAGGCTTCAGCAGACTTCTGCATCCATATTGAAAAGATTTGGTTAATACTAACACTTATCAGAGAAATTTGGCTCAATGGCTTTTTTAAAATGTATGAGCATTTGTATTATATTACTATTTGAAGGTAAACAATCTTTTTATAGTGGTGCCATGAAGCAGTTTTCTAATCAGATAGGTTGTGTTGGTGTTGCCAGACTAAGCATTGGCTTAAAGGACTAGCTTATACCTGGAAATTACTTATACGTTCAGTTATGCAGTTAGCGTATTCTAGGATTTGTAGCCTTGTTCTGCTTTAATTTGATTTTATGGCAAGGCCCGGAGGCCAATATTATGCACAATACCTTTTATTGCTCCTCAAACATAGAGAAAGCCTAGCACTGGAAAAAAGTGTGTTGGTGGAAAGGAGTTACTGGCATCACCATACGTATTCCAAGAATGAAACCCCACACAGGGACCATAGGGCAGACAAGGGCTGAAGGGGTTGTAGTCATTTTACACCGGTGTGCTGGGGTCCATGTTATTATGGCTGTGCAAACTGGAAAAAAATTGCCAGTTCTGCACTTGACTTTGAGCGTAGCCAGGGTGAGCAGTCGCTGGCTTGTGTGGGGGTGCCTAAGCTGTGTACTTAACAATTAATCTACAGTCACAATACCTTACATTTTCAGCCTAGTGCATGTCTTTTAAGAAAAATGAAACACTTTTTTAGTTACACAGCAGTACTAAATACTACATAATTCAATTTAGAATACAGAGCATTCTTAACGTCTTCTGAACACCTGTGAAAGCCATTTTTCATCTGGGAGCCAGGATGGTCTTTGAACTAGAAGGCAAAATCACATATAGCCGTTGTAATGACCTTCCACTGGCTTCCTCTAGAAGTCAGGATAAAATATAAACTATCTTTAAATCCATACACAGTCAATACCTAGAATACCTTGAACTTCTTTCAAAACCTTAGAGGCAACAAGAAGGTTAGAAGGATTTGTAAGCTAAGAGTAGAAACTAATACAATACAGTTCTTGCAAAGCGGCCAAACACTCTTTCTCTCTAATTCCATCTGAAACTCTTTGCTAGTTGATCAGAGATACTCTAAATACATCTTCTAAATGTGCAAAGGTCTAAAACCTTACCTGGTTATGATCTATCAGGACTATTCTCTATAGGCTTCCTCCGGGTTCTCTCTCAGTCCTTAATTACCTCTCACTTTCACCTCATTTACTCTTTTGAGCCCATGAATATTTTTGCCCCCAATTCTGAATTAAACTCTAGCTTTATTAGTTACTACTTTCTTTGATTAGCTAACATGTCTGCTCAATGTCTATACTATATCATCGTCTTCTTTAACACTTTTGTGTCCTTATTTATCTAATGTTTTTATGTAGCGTTCCTCTATCACTAAGGTTGACAGAGCGCTTTAAAATTAAATACTTTCTTCTGAGGAAGGGTCTTGGGTGATGTTTAACTCTGTATAGCAATTAAGCTAGAAAAGAGCCTATTAGCGAAAGAGTTTAACGATTAGATAAAGTAAAAGGAGTAAATAATATAGAAGGAGAATAGAAAAGCAGTAACAATAACATTTTGCAGGAGAGAATCAAAACTATTCATTCAGCAAGAGGGAGGACCTAGGTGATAGTCCATACTCTTTCCAGTCCCATTTCTCCCCTCCCCTTACCTTTTCTTTCAGTATGAAACACACTCACATGTTATTGTCTCATTTCTACGCTATGTCTCACTCTAATTGTCATTCTGTAGGCAGTTTTTTCTTCTGTTCCATCCATACCCGCTTAACTTACTTCAGCTATTTCATTTCTTTCCCACCACTGTTTTGTTCCATGTATTCTCTAATCTGTACTTCTTCTGTCTTTCTACTTTAAGCGATCATCTTTTCTCTTGCACTCTTTCGTTTTTTCTTTTTTTCCCCATAAGGCTCAGAGCTTGCTCTTAGCATATTATACACCTTGATTTCTATAGAGACGTGCTAAATCGTTAATAATCTTTTACATTTGTTTGATTACATTTGTTTCATGATGGATTATTTTTAAGAGGTTGCCATCCGCCCCTCAGTGTTCTGGTGTATGGTGCACCAAGTCCTTCCTTGTTTAGTGGAACTTTATAAAAAATGTGAAATAAATAAACAAGCATACAATCAGCTGCCAGTGAGGTCTTATGTCTATTGTGACCCTTTTGTGCTTTGAAGGTCACCACAGTTATCCTTTTGGCTACCATAGCCTGTGTCATCTGCCATTGCTTTGGTGTCTGAAATGAGCAGTCCTGCCTCTTCCTGTTTGTACCTCTTTTGACTGTCCTTTTATTACTTGGTTGTCAGTATATCTCCGTTTAAGTATTTATTTAAACATGGAATTATAATGCAACAGTAGTCTTTCCTTGTGCTGCCTTCCAGTGGTCACACACTCGTTCTCTTGCAATGAGTTGAGTGCTTCAGATGGCATTCTAAACTTTCCTCCTGGACGTTCATCGTTGGCCAGTACCGGATCAACTATTCCTTAGCCCCAATGATTACCTTTTCTGCATCTACTCAGTCTTTTATTCTTCATCTGTCTTTTTCTCTTAACCTCTCTGCTTAGAGCAGATGGGTAACCCATAGACTCTGATCAGGGACCATGACAGAAATTGAGTGGCCCAAAACTGGGTGGCTGGTAAATGGCATTCTGCATTCTTTTAGTAATTTGAAAAGGGCTATCTCCATGTTGTTCAGTTGCTACTTTGCAAAGTAAAGTATTTTTCACACTGTTTGCTTGAACCGCTTTGCTTTCTGCAATCACCATGGTAAGATGAAATGATGCTTGATGTTAAGCATTTCTAGATGTTGAATCTCTTACTCTTCTAAGGAAAACCATTCTATGTTTTGATTTCATGGAGAATAAATTGGTTGCTGAGAATTATCTCAATTTTTTTCACTCCAGCCTCCATCGAGGTTTGGACGACTGTATCTTCAGTTATGTTATGTTAATAAAATTTGAAAAGCGCAAACGATTACCCTGAGGTGTCCTGGCGCTGTATTGGTACCTGACCGGAGGGGATAGACAATCATTGAATAAAAAGACAGGTCTTCAAACCCTTCCTGAACAGAGGAAGACTGGAAGCGTTCCTCAAGGAGAAAGGCAAGTTATTCCACGCCACTGATGCACCGGCCCTGAAACTCCTACCACCCCAGCTAGCCTTCTTAACAAAAGGTGTGAGAATTTTTTTCGCGCTTGAGGACCGGAGGGTACCATATAAATTTGTCCTGCAAGTACTGAGGGCCAGTCCCATTAATGCCTTAAAAACTGTGCAAAGGGCCTTAAAACAGACTCTTTGCTTCACCGGCAGCCAGTGCAGCCTGGTTAACTCATTTGTTTACTGAGGCAAATTTAGGAATACCTAGTAACAGCCTTGCCGCTGCATTTTAAGCCATCTGCAGCCTGTTAACCAAGTACTGACGGGCATTCATAAGAATGCCGTTGTAGTAATCAAGTCTTGACATGATAAGTACAGTGACCACGTCCTGAAGTTCCCCTCCGAAAGATAAGGTTTGATTTTCCTTAAAATACGTAGCCACATAAAACAGGTGGAGATCACAGTGCTTATATGATCGCTAAAGGTCAGTTTACAATCGACCGTTACGCCTAGATTTTTTGCTTTCAGCGAGGGAATAGGGCAGCTGCCCATTTCCACCGGCCAATAGTCAGGGCTCCAAACATTGGGATTATTTCCAAAGACAATAATCTCTGTTTTGGAAGAATTAAGTTTCATGCAATTCGATGCCATCCATCCGGCGATCGCAATCATGGAAGCGCAGTCCTGTTTCTTTTTCCATACCGTCCTTGAAGGATAACACTATTCATAGGATGTTAGCTGAAAGCCATGGAATTTTATAAGAGCGGCAAGCGGAATCATATAAATGTTACAAAGGGTGGGACTTAGTGAGGATCCCTGAGGGACCCCACATGGAAGGCTGAAGGAATCAGAATTATGCTCACCCAGGTTGACAGTCTGGGACCTATCAGAGAGAAACAAGCGTAGCAGTTTCCAGGCCATCCCTTGAACTCCCACCTCCGACAAACGATCCATCAGAATCACATGATGGACCGTGTCGAAGGCTGCTGAAAGATCCAACAAGACCATCAAGGCTCTGCCGCCACCATCCAGGGCCTCCCTAACTTTGTCCAAAGATTTAATTAAGGCCAGTTCAGTATTATGTTCGGCTCTAAAACCGAATTGCGTTGGGTCGAGTATGTGGTTAGTAAGTAAATAGGTGCTGAACTGGCTATTCATAGCCTTTTCCACAATTTTTGCTGGCATTGGAATACGCGAAATCGGCCTATAACTGCCCGGATCAGAGGGGTCCAACGTTGGCTTTTTCAGAAGGGGAAGAATGGAAGCAATTTTCCAGGCCTTCGGGAAATACCCTGAGATCAGGATGTCATTAATCAGTGGGTGTAAGGCCATCCCAATCAATTCTAAGACGGTTTTCGCAATAAAAACAGGAAACGGATCAATGGGGGAACCCAAACTAATTGAGATCAAAATTTTTTGTATGTCGATTCTTTCTAAAGGGAGGAACCGATCAAGGATGGGCCCAGTATAGCAATCCGCCATACTCTTACCATGGGAGGAGGTTCCAGTGCCAAATTGGCCTATAGAAAATGAAGAATAAATACCACCCACCTTTTGTTGAAACCAGGATGCCAATTTATTGCACAAAACTGGACTGCTAGTAACCTTCGGCGAACTCGGCACCGCTAGCTTCTTCACTGTTTTGAATAATTCTTTTGCATTTGATTTTGCTAGGAGAATTTCATGGGCATAGAACTCCTTTTTTGATTCCAGCAGTAGGTCTTTATAACTTCTAAGACTCTGTTTATAGACTTCTTTATCTACGCTTTTGTATTCCTTCCTCCAAACCCGTTCAAGTTTTTTACATACCTGCTTCTGAGTCTTAAGTTTATCAGAGTACCAGGGGGAGGAGGGTTTGATGCACCTGGGGGTCCACTTTTTCACCGGGACCAGTATTTTACAAGCTTTATCAAGCCAGTCAGAGTAACCCTCTACTGCCTTATCAATATCCGACGGGAAAGGAGGAAAGGAACTCTTAAGTTCCTCTTCAAACCGAGCCACATTTAAATCCCTCCAGGGTCTAAGTTCTACCGTTTTAGGAGGCCCCGGACTGGATATTGGTACTTTGGGGTCAGACAATTCGAAAGTAACTGCTCTATGATCTGACCAAACCAGAGGAACTACCTCAAGTACAGAGAGATCGGTCGTTAGTATAAATCCCATCTAAAGTGTGGCCCTTAAGGTGCGTGGGACCTTCCACCTGTTGTTTCAAGTCCCCGGTCTCCAAAATGTTATCGAGGTTTAACGTATATGGGTCCCGTGGATCCTCCAGAATAAAGTTAAAGTCCCCCAGAACCGTGAATGAGTCTGCACACATTCCTTCTTCTAATAGAGTGCCTATTGTATCCCGAACCCTGCTCTCGGACCTGGTGGCCGGTAGAGCAATAGCCTCTTAAAACTTATGGAGTGCTTCAAGTTAAAATTGAACCATAATGCCTCACAAAAGGTATTGGATGCTGGCTGAAAAGTGGGCTTCAAATCATCTTGGTAAATAATTGCAAGGCCCCTCCTCATGGGTCTGTTCAAAGTGTAACAGACATAGCCTGGAGGAGTGGCCTTTACCAGGTCTGGACCAGAGGTCGCAGCGGCCCATGATTCTGTAATGAATGCTACTTTAATATCTAATTCCTCCAAAAATACCGCACATTGTATTGCGTGCTTAACCAGTGACCTGGCGTTTAAAAGAACACATTTAACTGAACCACGTTTGGCCCTACAAGTTTTTTCCCCCCGTTTAAAAACCTGCCCTTTGGCCATCTGTTCAAAAATCGTGGGCATTTGAACGCCGCAGTTCAGGCATTCTCTGCCTTGGCCACTTCCGCCTGAACCACACACATACCTGGGACAACCCAAAAGACCTCCTACTTTATTAAGCATTAGGAGTTCGTTTTTAGAGTAGCGCCGGTAGACTGACATCAAATGAGCAGGGGGGGGCGGCCCCGGGCATGGACCGAGCGCAGACGAGCTTTCCTTCGGCGCCACAGCGGCGCGTCCGTGCCAGCGTGCGTGGTAAATAGCCTTCCCCCTGAAACACTAGAGCGCTAACTCGAGTGTCCCCAGTATGGCCACCCGCTCCCGTACCCGTGCAAAATAAGCAAGTAGCAGCAACCTTAGTGAGCCCTCAAAGATCCGGTTAGCAGCAGGAACAAGATCTAAAGTTTTGTTAAAACAAATAAAAGCGTTAAAATAAGCCGAAATTGGTAGGTGCTGCAGGAGACCGATCGGGCATTACACACAGCTCCGATCCGGCCGACAAGTGTAGTGAAAAAATGTGTCCACTATGATAAGAATCCAAGTCCGTAGTACGTTCTACAAAAATGTACACTTTCTCTGACACAGTTCCTGTATGTGTGCTTCAGTGGCAAAGGATGCTGGATTATTTCCTTAGCCAGCAGCTTTGCTTACCAGGTACTTGAGTATTTCTCACTCCCTTCGAGGATTTCATCCCAGGAACCATGTCATCTCCCTGACTCTCATATTTGTCTTAACCACTCCTTTATTAACAAGATTTGTTAGCTGGACAGTTCTTGCAGCCAGTGGACTCGGCAGGACTGTGTAAGAATGTTGCATCAATGGTCCCTTTTTGGATAGCCAAACTTCATTGCTCATGTTTGTTAAGAAGTCTTTACTTTGCAGCCCAGGGCAGTCAGTAGCTGCTGCGCATAATTCTTTGTGAGATGCAGCATCTGTTTACATTCAATATCTTTGTTGGATTATAATACATTTTTATCCACTCAAATAGAGCTGATTTACTTTATTAATCATATATTCAACAAGTTAAAGCTAATATTTGTTTGCCTACATTCATTGTTTCCTTAAGACATGTACCAATTGTTTGTGGGTGCAATATAATCGAATTCCAGTGCATGTTTGGGGTTCCTAGTCCTCCATTTGATGGAATCACACCCCCTCTTCACAGTCTCTTTTGGTTTAAACTATTGCTTGCCTAAACACAAACAAAATGCTCCATTAGTGTGTTGTCAGTATCTATTAGCCAATAACGTCATGCTATAATAAAACATATCAAAATGATATACCTCTCTTTGATCGCTATAACTTTTTGTTAAATTGATAGTTGATTGATTAGTACAGTTTTTCCTTCAACCTACAATATGATTTCAGAGATTGAACACCAAGTCCAAATGAGGGTGCAAGTCCTGTTTGATCACTGCTTTGTCTCTGACATCCTCATCTAGGTACGTGACATTCATCTTTCTTATAGAAAACAGGACACAGGTGGATATTCCTGCATCTCCAGAGAATTTTCATGATATTCAGTTAAATCTGGGAATATGTTTACTTAGTGGCATTCACTACCTTGCTAGCATATATTTCTGGTTCCCTTCACCCTTGTCTTCTTGCATAAAAACCACCCCAAGCAAAAGGTATTGGGCCCAGTATAAACTCTTTTTATCTTAGTTGTTTTAGTTGGTCAGAGTACTCAATGCCGGCTTTAATAAAGTCCAATGCCTAAATGAGTCGTTCCTGATGTCTGTCCATCAAGTTCCACTACATTTGACTTTTCAAACAATCTCATAGAGGTTTAGTAGGTGTTACTAGGTTTAGGATGAGCCTTCCACACTATGTCAAACACAAAATGTAAAGTCAGCTTCTGTATAATGTCTAAACTACTACTTTATGGATAGTCTGTGGCAGTTGAACCCACAAAATAAGTCCTCACTGTCCTAGTGTGCTCTTGTTTCTTCATTGGGTTTCCCATCAGACAGTGCCACAAATAGGGGTCACACAGGAAAGTCTTGTCTAATGGGTTGTCTTAGGGGAGGAAGGCAGCTGATAAGCATATAGAGCACTATAATAGGAGTCAAAGTCGGCTGCTATAGGACCGGCTGTCTGGACCGCCTCTCCTCCTCCCGCAGCTCAGAGATACAACTATGAACCCTATTTGCATTCACAAGCCAGTAAAGCAACTTCCCAGCCTTGTCACCTATCTTATATACTCTCCCCTGGAAGTATATAAATGGGCAGTATCGAGGAAGCTTTTTCTTGAAGACTAGTCGAGCCAGTTTGAGCTGCCTCCGCATCGCCTCTGCATGCTTATGATGGCTAACATTGTGATCCAGTTGTAGAAACTCCCTCTCATGGTCTCTAGTTTTGGCACATATTTACAAAATCCCTCTCCTCTCTTATAACTGTTTGGAAGGCCTCCCAAAGTGTGGTCGGTAAAGAGACTGTGCCCTTGTTAAAAGCATAATAGTCCAAAAAGTGCCATGGTGAAAATCTGTGAATATTCATCCATAAACCACCAGGCGTTCAAGCGACCTGGACCCCTCCCTTCGCCAATCTCTCTGTCTACAGTCACTATCATAGGGGAGTGATCTCTTCGGAGGTATGAGTGTGTGAGAGATATTACTGATGTCTGGAGAGGGGGTGAAGAAGTAATCAATATGGAAATAGGTGCCATGCGGGGGCTAGTAGTAAGCATACAGTGGTGTAAACCCCAGAGCTCCAGCCTATGCTTGGAGGCGCAAGGATCTGGGGGCTGCTGAATAGGAATCTGTGTCATATTGAGTACCTATTATCACATTGAAGTGATCACCGATGATGGTCAGATCCGGGGTGGAGTCAGCCAGAAGCTGATAAACAGCCTTCAGTGTTGGGTCTAGCAATTGGGAGGGGCCTACATATTGTGGAGCAAAAACGTACGCCCCTCCAGGTGTCTTGTGACATCACATAGCGGCCCCATGGGTATGTGACTACGTCATGTACTACAGGTAGAAAGGTTTTCTTGAGAAGTATAGCCACACCTCGATAGCTCTAGGGTGTATCCCGAGTGTTATACTCTGGAGTAACCATGCCTGCCCAGGAAGGAGTATTGTGTTCCCAACAAGTGAGTCTCCTTGAACATCAGGAATGCAGGATGTAATCTCATGACATATAGCATGAACCCCCCCTCTTGATTTTATTGTTACCATTCCAGGATAGTATGTTGTGGCCCTTAAGGGGTCAAGTGCTTGGAGTAGCAAATATCAAATTGTATACTGAAAAGGGGGCTCTGATCACCTTGGCACTGTAACTAGAAAAGCAAGAACCAGAAGGAAAAGTAAAACAAATGAGACGCTTCAACAAGTGGCAACCTAAGACCCACCCTATAGTTCTCCCCATGAAGCATCTATCACCCTAACTATAAAATCCAGCACAGGAAACCCCAACAGACAAAGTGAAGAGGACCAACGGTGTGAGGAGCCAGAAACACCCGTTTGTGCAGTAATTTGTGTGGAATATCAGCTAAAGGTGTGACAGGGCGCAAAAGGTCCAGCCGGGGCATAGCCACTCAGGTCACCTCTGAATCAAGCCCTGTCCCAGGGGATCCCCCCGCAGATATGGAACTTTGATACTTAGGACTTTATGGCGTAGCGTCCTCCAATTGATGTCTCCTCCTGTTTCTCCTTGTACGATGTGGATGCTTCCTCCATGAATTAGCCTCCCATCCCCTGGCTGGTAAGCCTGGGAGAGGTGGTTGCTTATGGCTGAAGTCTGCACATTCCTCCATCCAGGACCAGACATTCTCAGGTGCGTCAAGAACAGAGGGGCAAATTTACAAGCCCCTTGTGACCATTTTACGCCGCTGTTGTGTCACATTTGTGATGCAGCATCGTCGTAAACAATGCGCCACGTTTCAACACATTTACAACATGACGCATCTAGGGTGATGTGTTATGTTGTAAAGCCCTGCGTCACATTATACCTGCGTCAGGTACAATGTATGCAGGGTGGGCGTTCCCAAGCAAGAAAGCCTTGTAAAAGTGAAGCAGTGAAATCTACAAGATTTCACTGAGTCACTTTTACGACGCCACTGCGTCAAAACCTTACACCTGCTTGAAGCAGGCGTAATGAGTGACGCAGCACAATACATATAGGCCGCCCCTGAGCATTGCTGGAGTTGCTTTGTGCTTGCGACACGACTCCAGCAATGCGTTATCTTTATGCCGACAGAGTCATCACGCACCTGTCAATCCATGCGCCACGGTGTGCCGCATTGTAAATGCGATGCATCCATGGTGGTGCAAGGGTTTTTGTTCCTGACGCTAATTAACTGACACATCTCTGCTGATATGCAGAGATGCGTCAGTTCTTGTAAATCTGCCCCAGAGTTTATATATAACTTTGAATTTGGCTGGAAACTGCAGCATGTATTGTATTTGCATTGCACTGAGTTTCTCCTTGACAGCCAGGGTCAATCAACATTGTGGCTGCACTTTTAAGTGTATAGCCAGGAGCCACTACATAGTGGAATTTGGGGGCTTCACAGGACATGACCCTGGCAATGACAGGTCATGGAGGGGTCCAGAGGCATGCAAGCTGCCAGTGACTTGTGCACTCTCTCCACTACAAAGCAGGACAACACTTCCTCTGCCAGAGCTATGATATAAACCACTCCGTGGTGAAGCAGGTGGGGTGAGACCCCTCCACTCCCTTTACGACCCCAACAATTTAGATGTGGTTCCTTCTAGACCTGCCTTACACATCTTCGTTTCTTGCTTTCAGGTGACTGACTCTGTGTTAGAGGACTGACACTGTGGCCTGTAGTGTTTGGGCAGAGTCTTCAACTTCCTAGAGCCGACCTTCTGCCTCGTCACCCTGTCAACCGTGTTCCAGAGGTCCCAGAGGATTAGTGATGGTTCAAGACTCAGTTCTCCAATCAATCCCTCAGTAGAAGTTCCCAGGTCCTGGATGGCTTGAATAATGGAGGCTGTGATATCCGAGCGGACCACTGATCCCGTTGGGGGCCCCTGCATCGCAGCACTCATGGAGGTCCACAGTAGAGGTGCGTCTGGCAAACATGTGTATATTTCCTTGTGCCGGTTGGTTGAACAACTAGTCTTTGCCCATGATCTGTGGTGGGTCCGACCCACTGCCCTACGAGGGCAAGATCGTCTGTGACCTCCCCTGAATCAAGAGACACGAGAATTCGAGAAATGGTTTGTGAAGCTGAGTAGGGTCTTAACTGCAGTACACTGCAGTAACAAGCAGCCTCGTAGCACGTGGGCTCCTGGAAACGGGTCGTGGGACCAATAGACAACAACACACCGCTGCTTCTGTAGGCCGTTCCGACAATTATTTTAATGACAACAGGGAAGGACAGTACTACAATGACGACTATGATGCTGATGATGTGACAGGGATGTCTTTCAGCTAGGACAGCCAAGGACAGGGTAAGGGACCAGTTCACATGCCTGTAGATCAGCGTGGCCCTCATGTTAAAGCGGATCTGCAAGGATCTACTAAAGAATTTTTGGTTGACACAGTGTCGGGAATCGGCCCCCATGGACTCCAATTCAGGGCATGTGACGCTACCTCACAGGGCTGCCCCTCTATTTCCTATGCGGCCTCCAGGCTCTGACGTCAGTATCACAGACAAACATTTCTTTTGGCCCTTTAAATCACAGGAAGAGGAAGCATTCAGCCCCACCCCCTGGATGTGGGACAACACCGCGTCAGAGGAAGATAAGGAGGAGGGAGCCAATGAAGAGTCCGTCAAGTACCGGAAGGAGGAGGCAACCAGAAGCAGACGGGAAGAGTTGGAGAGGAGCATCCTGAAATCCAGCCGAGCCGAACACAAACCGGGAGAATCGAAGGCCTGTGACGAGCTTCGCGAGGGAAAGCCAGGAGGGCTCCGGTTTCACAAATTGCCCCACCACGTTCCAGGATGGACTTGGCTTTCACAGGTGCGTGAAAGATTCCTGGAAACAGGGAAGCGGGTGGAAGGAGTGTCCCCAGGAGGCAGGGGAGGCTTCACCTAGGGTCTTCCCACTCCTTGAAACAAACCGCGGGCACCTTGTATCGTATCGGACGGGTGCTAAGTTCCTCACTCCCTTCCCTATTACAGTGGTTTACATCGTGCACTAATAGACGTGCATTTCTTTATTTTTATCCAGTTTCCTCTGGTCCTGTTGATCTCCTGCGGAGCACGATCCCTGGGAGAGACGGAAGAAGAAGACCGGATTCCCTGATCCAAACATCCAGTTTGGCTTCTTTTAGCAGTTTGATTTCTCCCTTGCTTTGTTTGCCATTAAAGGACCTTAAGCTCACACTGTTGTCGAGTCATCCCTGCCCTGCATGACACACATGTGCCACAAGGAGCTCTGTTTCCCGACACATGGTCCCTCTCTGGCCTTAATAATGTTTTGGTGGGTTTTTCAGAAGTACCGGTTGTAAGCCCCATTGCACGCCCTCTTGCTCTTACTATTGGCCCTTTTACTGTGGATTCCCCATTCCTTTTAACATCACATTGTGGTGAAAATTTGATGGGCTTAGACTTATTAAAGAAGTTGCACGCTACCATATATTGTTTACCAGATGGTGTTTATATTAATATGGGGCCTAACGTAGGTACTAGACAATGCCTATCTAAAGATGTTCCCCTTCCACCTGAATGTTATCAAGTACCACCCACATTATGGGCCACTGGTGACACTGATGGAGGCTTATTGCACATACCCCAGTTTCTATCTGAGAGAATGACAATGCCATACTACCACGCATTCCCCAGTATAAAATACCAAAGGCAGGAGAACAAGCTCTCCTAGATATTGTTCAGGACCCCATACATAAGGGAGTTGTTGAGGAGACCACCGGTGACATATACAATAGTCCTATTCTTCCGGTCCTAAAAAGGGCGCCTCTAGACTCTCTCAACAGTGCTAGTGATGTATATCGTTTTGTGATTGATTTGCGCGAGGTCAATAAAATAGTGGTCCCGCAGTTCCCAGTGGTTCCTTCTATCACTATACTTTTAACAGTGATTCCATCTACTGCTCAGTTTTTCTCTGTCATTGATTTGAAAAATGCATCCTTTAGCATTCCCATACACCCAGACAGCAGGTATTTGTTCGGATCTTCACTGGCTGGCAAAAGTTTCCGATTCTGTAGAGCTCCTCAGGGCTATACTGAAAGTTCTATCATTTATAGTCAAGCATTGAAAGGTCAGTTGGATTCATTCTCACTTCCTCCAGGCAATGCATTGGTACAGTATGTCGATGACTTGTTAATTGCTTCTGATACTGAACAAGGTTGCAAAGATAGTACAGTGAAATTACTGTTACACCTGGCACACCATGGCCAAAAGGTTTCTATTTCGGAGTGTCAGTATTGTCGACAGGAGGTCCCCTTTTTCGGTCATCTTCTATCGAAGGACGTTAGAAGGTTGCCAGAACGCATCAGTACCAATAATAAAATGCCCTGTCCGCAAACTCAAAAAGATGTGCACGCTTTTATAGGCATCACTTCCTACTGTAGACAGTGGATCTCTAACTATTCTTTACTAATCAAACCTCTGCTTGTATGAACAACGAAAGACGTCCATGAGCCTTTACCTTGTACGCCAGATTGCCAGCAATCCTTTGAAGAATTAAAAACTGCGCGTGACTACAACCAGCCCTTCGTGTTATATGCCCATGAGATGGCTTGTAGTGCTCTCTCGGTCTTGACTCAAAAATTTGGCGAAAGACAGCGACCTTGCGCTTATTACTCTGCTTATCTTGATCCTGTCGCAAGAGCCCTCCAGAGTTGTCTGCGAGCGGCCGTGGCCACTTCCATCAGACGATCGCCTGGACTTGTACTCGATACTGACCTCAAAGTTATGGTACCCCATGCTGCGGACACACGTTTGAATAAAACAAGGACACAGCACCTCACCAGTGCACGTCTTACCGGCTATGAATTGACACTGTTTGCCAAACATATTACAATCAAAAGATGTGCCACTCTGAATCCAGCCACGTTACTAACCCTCCCTTCCAAGAATGATGCAGTTGGCAAACACGGTTGTATTTTCCGAGCAGAGATAGAGACGAAAGGACGGGTAGACTTGACTGATGTTCCCTCATCTGATCCCCAAGGAGAACTATATGTCGATGGCTCTTGTTTTAAATTATCAGATGTCACCACCACTGCAGCTTACCCTATCACTACATTGCTCACAGTCGTAGAGACATCATGAGTCCCTTATCAATCAGGCAGCAGAACTTGTTGCCCTTATACGAGCTTGTGAATTGAGTGAAGGATTAGATGTCAATATTTACAAAGATACCCAGTATGCATTTGGAGTTGCACACATTTGTGGGCGACTGTGGGCGGAGAGAGGGTTCCTTACTTTGCATGGTGCTAAGATACAACACGGACAATTGATATTATGATTACTATCTGCACTAGCACTTCCTAAGAAGATGGCTATTGTGAAGTGTAGTGCCCACAAGAAAGTGACAGATGACTTAGGCAGAGGGAATGCGTTTGCTGATCAGACAGCCAAAGAAACGGCTCAGAGTAGGATGAAGAGAATGTTTGTTGTAGGCCCAGCTAGATGGGTTCCTGCGAAACACAGTTTAGAGTGTGAAAGAGATACAAAGCGAGGCCACGATAGAAGAATTAGCTCTGTGGCAAGAGAGTACAGCACGTTTAGAGGAAGAAGGGAGTTGGATTGATTTGTCAGGAAAGCAGAAATGGATGCTACCTGATGCAAATGTACTCCCTGTGGTTACAGTGGCCCATGGCCCAGCTCATATCAGTGCAAAAGATATCTGTAAACTATTGGCCCCAGTTTGATGTAATGACAATATTTCCAAAATAGCTGCACACTTAGTGAAAAACTGTATGATTTGTTTGATGCACAATCCTGGGAAAGGTACCTCTACACCATCCAGTAACTTTGCACCACTTACATTCCCCTTTGAAGTCCTTCAAATGGATTTCATTTAGTTAGAACGTTATAATAATCTCAAGTATGTTCTAATGGTCATACGTGCATTCACTAAATGGGTGGAAGCTTACCCTACTAAATACAATACGGCTATCACAACAGCAAAGGTACTTATTAAAGATTGTTTTCTTCGATTTGGAATGCCCAGAGTTATCTGCAGAGACAATGGCTCTCATTTTAATGGGAAAGTGATTAAGCTAATATGTGAAGGCTTATTAAACAGTAGTTCCATGCCGCCAGTCACCCGCAGTCATTGGGCCTCGTTGAGAAGTATAATGGCACATTGAAACTGAAATTGGCAAAAATGCAGGAGACGACAGGGTTGCAATGGCCATGTGCTCTTCCTTTGGCCTTATTGTCCACTAGGACCACTGCACATTCTAGAGAAGGCTTATCTTTCTATGAGATCATTGTTGGCCACCCTGCAAATGTCTGGGGGGTCCCTAGGCCGAGAAGATTCTCTGATATTGAATATCCTGTATTGCTTGATTACCTTGGGCAGTTGACGGAAAGTTTGCATTCTGTTCACCCAACAGGTGCAAGACGCCTTACCTCCTAAGTCAGAGGGTCGTGGCTACAGTATCCAGCCCGGAGATATTGTGCTTATTCGCATTTTTCAGAGGAAAAAAAATTTGGAGCCCAGATGGAAAGGTCCTGAGCAAGTCTTTCTGGCTACACGACCAGCTGTAAAGGTTGCTGGTCAAAAGAATTGGGTTCACGCAACCCACTGCAAAAGAATACCTTTGCCGTTGCCTTACAACCAGTGGGTCAAGGAGGGAATAGGACATGTTGAATGTGTGCAGGTACACAGAAGCATGCCTTGCAGTGATGCAAAGTTGGTTTGGACCCAAACAGACAAGGAGAACGACGAAGTTTTCATACAGTGCCTGGAGTTTCCAGGTACAACTTACATCCTCGGCTGAGGACCACTGAGTCAAAGCAAAAGAAAAACTAGGGTTGGACTGCACAAGGTAGGAAAGTGCTGAGTAGCAGTACCAATAAGGAAGTTGATAAATGAAAGAGCTGCCTCTGTTTTGCACTCGTTGTTTGAACATTAGTTAGGAAAGTATACTTCGAAAAGTATACCACCTTTATTGACGTGGGATAGATTAGCAAAGAGCATAGGACGGAGCAAGCTCCTGCGCCGGTGCTCTAGAGCGCCAACTGATGGATGATAGGAGCCTGTACCAGTGAGGCTCTGACGGACACTGGGAACACTTATATTTCTGATGATTTTAGGCGTTTTTTTCCTTTGTCCCATTATGCATCCTTTTGGTAAGCAAATTAATGAGGAGGAGCAGCCAATTGCCCCTAGAAAATGTAGTGTGATCTGATCTATGTAAAGTAAGATTGTGTGTGTCACTGTTCTGATCACTGTGGTACTACTAGTATGTGGGATATCATGGTACCTGGAAGATACACATAGTGTGCGTACACTTAGCGTAACTGAACACCTCCCATGAGACGCAGCAAGAGGGCTGCCATGAATAATGTGTTTGTGAATACTCATAAGAGATTCTTTGGGAAGGGGGAAGGGGACCGCCTGCTATCCTATCCGGTCTGTCACTAGCCTTTGGACTGCATACCCATTGTCACTTGTTAACTACACATACACTCGGCACCACAGTTTGAGGAGGTAAAAGGAACATACAGATTTGGTTACTCCGGACCATGTCTGTACCATCAAAAGCCGAAGGGTAATTGTTACCCTGGTTGTGATCATTTTTATATGGAAGAACAGAATAATACTCCCCTGGGTTGGCATTATGAAGAATTAACAATACCTCTAGAAGCTGGTTATTATGGTGCCTGTTGTCCCATAGTGAATTTTACAGACGCTTTTTTGTACATTAATCGTTCAGGGACAATGCTGTTTAAAAATACCCTTTCCTTAGTAAATAAATCAGATCCAAATGCTTCTGGAATGAATACCAGATATGCTGCAGTAAATTATAAGTGCCCGATATATGCCCACCCAGGGTTTTTCTTTCTGTCCATTGGGACTTATTCAAATGCCTACAATGGTACTGATGATGTAGCTCTCAGAATGTTACTTCCTTTAGGCGTACCATGGAAAAATGTCCGACCTAAAACAAGATGGGTTAAAAGTACACAGACAAAAGAATTTTGTGAAGGGGTAACAGTGAATAGCTATAGCAACGGCATAACATTCGGATACATCCTGTCCTTCATATTAACCTTGGGCGGCACTGCTATGGCCAGGGGTGAGAAAGCTAGTATTTTGGATGTAAATTGCAGATTCTATCCCACACTACAGTGGCAGCCTTGATAGATATTACTACTCAGTTAGAAAGCATGCAGGTGTATTCAGAACAGACTAGATATGCAGTGGATTTTATGTTGGCCAGGAGTGGTGGTGTTTGCGCGATACTTGGCGACCTGTGTGTTATGGGTATAAAGAACTTGGAATAGAACACAGCACATTAAGGATATCATTGGTAAAATCAAAGGCATGTAAAGTGGAAATTGGAGTTGGTCTTTCTTAGGTAATTGGGGTTGTATCCCGAAGGACATAGTTTATTTCCTAGCAGTATTAATATTGTATTCTCATCCAATGTCGCCCACTTTGTTGTTCCTATTGCGTCACCGTTTTAACACCTAAACAGAAGATATCTGCCTCTGTTACGAATGCCGCCATAATTGTTACAGAATGATATGATCTTATGAATATAGATGAGGGGATATTCGAAGAGACATCCCTACTTGCTGTCCCACTATCAGATGACAACGGTAAATAGTGCCCATAGCTCCACTTTGATCAAATGTCTGTTTAAGATGCTGTATCAAATTATGTTGATTTCACAGTTACCCCTTGAATATGGGCCAGCCTTACCAACTTTCCCAATAGAAAGTGTTTTAGCTCATGCTGAAAGGAGGTTTTGTTAGATTATGCTTGCTGATTCTTTCTAATGCCATGTATAAGTTAGCATTTGCTACGCCATTTTCTGTTTAGAAGCCATTTTCCTGCTGGTCGAAACGAATCCTGCTGGATTCCGAGAAATGCTCCATGCTAAGTTTCATCTCTGCAACAAAGAACTGTTAGTGACAGTGCATAGCTTTCTCTCTCTGTAAAGGCCCTCTCCTACCTGTCTAACAGTTTAATCACAGAGTAGGTTGTAACAGCGTTGAAAATGTTCTGAGCTGTGCCAGAAACAAGAGTAGAATTTATTTTTGTCTTTACGCTGTTCATCCACGTCTGTTTGGAAAATTCCACTGTGGGCGTGTTATTAGTTGACCATGCAATGCATATAATGTATCTTTATGCTTACAGTTTCTCAGTTCCCTCTGTAACACTCTCTCGAGACTGTGCAGACTGGCCGCACTCTAAACGTGTACAATAAATGATTATTGGGGTATATTCTCCACTGTTTTCTCTGACTCTTCATTTGGCATGGGAGGCCCTAATTGGGTCACTTCCTTCAGATTCGTGTGGGAACTCAGGTAGTAGGAAATTTGTGGCTCCCTGTAGATTCTAGAATTTCCCATCACAGAAAAGTGAGTAAAATGTGTGTTTCCTATCAAAGTTTGACATTTGCAAGGGCTTCTGGGTAAAATTACCTGTGAGAGCCACTCAAGTTATGCACTCCTGGACACCCCTGGTTGTCTAGTTTCCAAAAATGTACAAGTGTGCTAGGTATGCCTAAGTGCTGGCTGAGCTAGGGCCCAAAATCCACTGATATCCAAATTGTTAAATTTTGACTGCATAAATGTTATCTGTCTATGCTGCGTTTTTATCATTTTCCAATTGTGGGCGCTAGGCAGCGGGGGCTCCTCCGTTAAGGCGGAGGAGCATCGCCCTGCTGCTCTATGAGCAGTGCAAAGGAAACATAAAATTATAATAGAATGACAGAATGTTATCATTTTTATTTTTAGTATAATGGAGCCAGGTTAGGGCGGGGCTGGGCTAGCATCAGAGGGAGGAGTGGTTGGTGCACCATAAGTGCGCATGACAGTTTGGTCGGCCATCTAAATTAGGTGGAAGAATTTAGAGGTCATGAAAGAAACTGGCCTGGTATATGATGTCCACTTATGTAAGTGGGCACCCTGCACTAGTCCAGACAACCCTTATGGTGATTTAAGAGGTCTTAGACAACCTTAGAAAGCTGTCTAAGTGGTAGCTGTGGAGAGCAGCCTTCAGGCTTAGTCCAGAAGGAGTGTAAAGCAGCTTGTTTTACCAGAATGCAATCTTATAGTATAGATTAAGTGAAAAAGAACCACACAAGGTATTTATAAAAATATGTATTTATTATATAATACTCTCTAACACATACAAATATCTCTTACCCCGATATATGTACAATGCACACAGTACTTTGCATAGAAATCACGTAAATAACACGAAATACATAGTGGACCCTAGGGGGTCTAAAGCATATACTAAGAAAGTGGTATAAGAACTATGACTCTGGGGAAACGCTAGGGGGCGGGCTGACAAGATGGCCTCACACTAGCGAGGCTCTGTCAGCCCTGGAAGAAATATCCATCAAGTATCCTCTATCCAGGGGTAATCCTCGCCATCACTGACACTACCTGGATTGGGGGAACAGCCGTAGGTGGAGGGATCCCTTTGCAGACTGCCGAAGACCGCGATGGCCTCGTAGGGAGCCGATCCTGACTGGGACTGGTGAGACGCACTGTGACCGGCTGGGCCGCGACTGGTGCGGCTGTTTTGCTGCTAATGGCGCCGTGGGACCCACTGCCGGGACGAGCCACCCCGTAGCCAACCGAAGCAGTGTAACCGAGGCTACGGATACCTGGTGAGACGACTGGAACAGCATAAGGGAGGAGCGCAAGAGCGGCCACGCGTTCCCAGAGACCGATGAGAAATCGCAGTAGGATCAGTGGCTATGTGAGGCCGAGGATTGAGGCCTGCATAACGTGAGTGAGGCCTTCATGTATGCACTAACCCCATCGTTCCCTCACTAACTGGCGCACCCCTCTGGCAATACACTGGTGGACCACAGAGGAGAGAGGCACGGGAGCAACAAACGTGAGGAAAAACATTATCGCCATCAGCTGCTTCCCACATCCTGCGTTAGGCAGTGCGCGGTACTGAAAACGGAGGCCCACATTGTGTGCGCAGCCGCTGCCACGCGCCTTGCAGTTCCAGACATGGGAGGCGAGTGTGACTGCCCAAAAAGCCTGTAATTTTGATATTGGGCACGCACGGGGTCGGTTGACCTGTGGGCTCTAAGAGGGCGTCGACAGAGAAAGACTGTCGGACTTGGGGGATTAAACGGGGACCTAACAATAGGAACGTTCGACTCCGCGAGGGCGGCTGCCCCTGGCCTCCCATCTTACGTACTTGTGGCAACCCCCACAACGTTTGCAGAGAGCCGATGGCTCCCACATGAGAAACTGCGCCCACTACATACCCAGTGAACTCGGTCGGAGTTGCACTAATAGCCCCTTTGCCATGTCGCCCCTGGAGAGGAGAGGAGAGCGAGCGTCTGAAGGAACCGAGAAGACGCTGTTGAATGGGGGGTAACCCACACCATCCGCTCCATTCTGAGGGCATTCAGGTCTGACCGGCTGTGGTACTCACCCTTGGCTGGCACCCGCATTGGACTCATAACCATCCACAGCCCTACCACTCTTTAGCGACTGGGTGTTAAAGACATCGAAGAACTGCTCCTGTCCTGCCACAGCACTGCCGGTCATGGTGGCTGCCCGCACTGCCTAGCTCCGGCACCCACCATAATCCCTGACGTCGCCTGGGACGAGCGGCCAGAAGACTGGCTCTGGGAAGGTGTCTCCCACTCGCCTAGTCAGTTGCAACAATGGGAAAGCCAGACGGCAAACAACCCAAACTCAATTTTGACACCCCTAAGACGACCAGAGGGCAACCGCCTGAGCCGGAACAGGACAACGTGGGTCAAGAGGCACAAAGCACAGATGAAGTGCACATGAAGACGCTGCTCCATACAATGAAAACGAGCTTTGCCTCCATAGAGGGGAAGATGGACTCCATATGCGCCAGAATGGACCAGATCACCCAGAAACTTGAAAAACAGGACGGGAGGATCAGGGAGGCTGAAACGCGCATTTCCACCCTAGAGGATGACCACATGCAGGCAGCGGAGCAACTCACAGATATGGACAAGTTGCTTAAGGTGATTGCAGCCAAAAATGAAGACATCGAAGCCCGCTCGAGGCGTAACAACATCTGCGTAACTGGGGTACCCAAATCCACCAACGTGGAAAGACTCGAAGATTATGTGGAGCTGCTGCTCATCACCTGCTTTGGTCAGGAGGCCTTCTCCAGGATGCTCATAGTGGAGAGAGCCCATCGCACGCTGGCTCCCAGACCCCCGCCGAGACTGCTCCACTACCGCGACCGAGACGCCGGCCTGCGCAAGGCAAGAGAAATTAAAAACATTGTCTTCGAGAACAATGCCATCTCAATCTTCCCGGATTTCACTCTAAATGTTCAGGAAGCGAGAAAGAAATTCATTCCCATTAAGAAGAAGCTCCAGCAGGAAGGAGTGGAATATGCAATGCTGTACCCAGCTATACTATGGATCACCTACGACGGTCAGCAGCACATATGCACCACCCACACCAAGCGGCGGACTTCTTTAAAGAAAAACTGTACGGGCAGCCAAGAGAGCGGAGAGATCCCCGTCGGGAGGCGGGGGCAGCCCGGTGCATCTAGAAGAGGACTGAGAGACTTGCTGGCACCACAACACCTAGCTGGCGACAGGTAGTCATGCTGACTTCATCGGCCTGAACATTTGCTTCAACACACAGGTAACTTTAAATGTGATCACTGAACTATATCCTGCCTATTCCTAAATCTCTGTTTATGGATGGTGAGGACCCCATCGGATATTGTACCAGCACTCCAGGGACCACTCCTTCATGCCACCATGGTGTGGGAGGCGCTGCCACGCCCCTTGGGACACACGTCTCTAAGGGAGCACCCCTTTCCCTCATATGTGAGGGGTTTTTTGTTAAACGTTTACTGTTGTTGTTTTACCAGAGGGACAATGTCACCATGGCTCACTAATGACTCTAAAACATGCTTACTATCGAACTTGCTCCTACACTGCATAAGCCTGTCTTTGTGTTGGAATCACCTGATGCTACAGGAGGCACTCAGCCCAATTTCATGGCTAGTGCAATACCTACCAAGGGAAATGATGACGCAAATGTTCCTACTGGTTTGGGGGTTATTGGGAGGGGCTTGGAAGGAGGGTGCAGTATAAGGCAAATTGGGGTCGCCGTTGTGGGGGGAATGTTGGGGCAGAAAGGTAGACATTGGCAAATTGGCATTTATCGTCATTGTCCTAATATTTAGATTGCATCAACACCACACGCATACAGCCATCAGTGCAGAATTGACACGCCCATGCATATATTGGAGATTAAGAAATGACGGGTGAGAGACAGATGACTAACACCAACACAGGAATGAACCTCCTCACTTGGAATGTTAGAGGGCTGGGAAACCCCAGAAAGAAGCAACACATTCTGGCCTATTTGGACAGGCACCATGTTAGCATAGCTATGCTGCCGGAAACACATACAGTGCCCCACAAACAGCCCCAGTTTGCCACCAGATGGGCCTCACATAGATACTTCTCCTCATACTCTGCCATCTCCAGGGGGGTGGCAATTCTTATAAAAAACAGTACCCTACGTTGAGGAGGGCTCCACACTTGACCCACAGGGGAGGTATTGCATTACATGGGGGAGGCTGGCATCGGCGTCCGTCACCTTGGTGTGCAGCTATGGACCCAATGTGGTTGATGAAGGTTATTACATCACTTTATGGGCGCGCATAGTCCGTATCGGTTCGACCCACATCATATGGCAAGGAGACTTCAATCTAACCATACATCCCACATAGGACCGCTCCCACCCACTGCCACACCACTACTCTAAAGCGCAGCGCCAGCTTCAGCACATAGTCACTGACAATCTGCTAGTGGACGTCCGGCACCACCATCACCAGGCCCAGAGTGAGGGCACATTTCACTCGGCAGTACACAATACCTGGTCCAGGTTAGATCTGTGGCTCGTATCACAAGACATTGCACTACATGCTCTCGCTTCTCGCCATCTCGCCCGCACCTACTGGGACCACTCCCTGTGGTTATGTCCATCACGCCCCCGGGATTGTCACCTCAAACTAGATAGTGGCGCCTCTTCCCTGCGGCGCTCCTTGATGCAGTGTTTGAGTCTGAATAAGGGAAACACTAGAAGAGTATCTGAGAATTAATGTAGACTCTGAGCCGTCCCTAGCCACTGTATGGGAAGCGCCGAAGATTACTATACGAGGCCACTGCATAGCCAAGGCGGGGGGAATCCTTAGAGATATTCGCACAACAATAGCACGCCTAGAACGCCAGATTAAGCACCTGGAGGCAGATGCACAAGGGATGCATGTAGGGCCCACACACGCTCAGATACGGGAGACCCTAACAGAGTATCAAGCCGAAGCGGATAGGGAATGTCTCTTCCGAGGCAAATATCACTCGGCGCGGAGATATGGTGAGGGAGAGCGCCCTGGCCAAAACCATTCGACCGCCGAGAATGGCTAATCATATCTGGGTTATTCGAGATAGGGAAGGGGAGACACATATGGACACAGAGGCCATATTGGGAGTTTTTACCGCACACTACCGTGCATTATATATGTCATGTGCAGCGCGACAGGATGAGACTCCGCAATACTTGCAGCAGGAGGAACTGGCCTGGTTTAGCAACCGGCAGAGGGATTTCTTATAATTATGCAAATAAGTGACGGCAAAGCTCCGGGACCAGACTGCCTCGGTATAGAATTCTACAAAACCTATCTCGACACAATGGCTCCCTTCCTGAAGGCTGTTTATGAGGTAGCCCAAAGGAGGACACTCCCGCCTACCATGCGGGAAGCAATGTTGGTGTCACTACTGAAGCCCGGAAAGCCCCCCGACTCCACAGACTCGTATAGACCACTTTCATTGATAAACTGCGACGTCAAGATTGTGGCAAAAGTTTTGGCCAATAGGCTTACACTTTTGATGGATAGGCTAATTTGACCTGACCAAGCGGGTTTCATACCCGGCAGATCAACCTCACACAACCTGCGGACACTCTTCTCTATACTGCACGGTATTGATCAAGACGAACAAGTTGTGGCGGTCTTCCTAGACGCCACCAAAGCGTTCAACTCCCTGGAATGGGGGTACCTCCTCGCATTCTTGACACACATGGGATTCCCTCCGGGATTCCTCACGTTGATTAAACTGTTATACAACCAACCGTGTGCCTCCCTGCTACTGAATGGAGACTGTTCCCCACCTTGTAACATCACCAGAGGCACGCGGCAGGGGTGCCCCCTTTCACCCCTGTTATTCGCGATAGCCATGGAACCGTTGGCCGCCATGCTATGACAGCACCACAAACCATATGCACTTGACTACCCCACAAGGCCTGTGTTAATATCGCTCAATGCAGACGATATCACGCTATATGTGTGTAATCCTGCAGACAGATTAAACCCCATGATACGCGAAATAATACAATTTGGGGCCTACTCTGGCATTACTATCAACTGGGGTAAATCCCAAGTCATGCCTCTAACGAACTGCACCATTCGGTTCCCAATGGATTATCGGCTGCTGTGGTTCGATATCCTAGAATAACCGTCACCAGTGACCGGGAAGAACTACTGCGAGTCAACTACAGGGTGGCCCTCGCTAGGGTAGAGGACCTGATTAACAGATGGATTGCCCCCCGCTCTCTATGGCGGGTCGAATAGCCTTAATGAAGATGATCGTTATGCCCAAATTTTTATACTTATTCACAAACATCCCTTATTCCCCGGGACGCCCTTTCTTCACTCGTCTGAAGAGACAACTCATTCGCCTTGCATGGGGATGGAAACAACTTCGGATCAAATGGCGCACCCTAACTGTGCCTTTTGCCCAGGGTGGGTTTGAAGCGCCAGACCCTGAACTCTACTATCTTAGTGCTCAGGCACACTTTGCCATGTATTGGTTCACCCCTCTGCCCTTCATGATCCATCTGGCCGTAGAACAGGGGCTTATGGCGCCATTGTCTCTGTCGGGATTCCTAGGTGTGGATGATAGGACTGCTGGGGGGAGGAGATCCACCGTGGCTTGTACAAATAATGCGTGGCTCGCCATAGCTAAAAGGTCCCAAGTTACCATGCTCTATTCCCCGTTACTCCCTTTACTCGACCAACATAACCTGCCAGTTACACAGGAAGGGATCTGTAAACGCATGCTTCTCCGATTATGCATACATACCTGGGGAGACATGTACCATCAGGGGCAGTTCAAAACTGCGACCGCATTCTTAGGTGACACATCGCCCACCACCATGGACCGTTTCTTATATATTCGCTTGCGACAAGCTGTTAAAGCTGCTACCCTCGCATTTCCAGAGGAACCTCCTACATTGCTCCCATTGCACCACATGTTACGGGCAGGGCCATCACATGCCGTGTCCCGCATCTATAAGACATTCTTGGGGGTGGGGACATTCAATGCAATGAAGGCAAAACAGGGTTGGGAAGTGGAATTGGGACATCCGATCACGGAGGAGGCTTGGGGATACTGCTGCCAACAAACTGAATGCATCACCGCTAGCAGCAGATTTCAAATTATTCATTTCAAGTTCCTTCACAGAATGTATTATACCCCGGTCAGGCTATACAAACTCCAACTCCAGGAGAGCGACAGATGTGACCGCTGTAGGCAGGAGGGAGTGGGTTTCCAACACCAGGCGTGGGAATGTAGGACCATAGCACAATATTGGACTGAAGTGGGGAACGCTTTGGGGGAAATGATTGCTACGCCACTCTCACACCAGAAATGAGTCTACTGGGATACCTCCCAGGACACCAGGGTTGCGTTAAATGATTTCTGGCGATAGGCTTTCTCGTGGCCAAACGTAGAATTGCCTGCAGATGGGTACGGGGCTGAGCCCCTAAATTTAAGGACTGGTTAAAGGATCCTACTGATTGCCAGGAGCAAAGAAATATTTATGCTGAATTGCTACCCCCCGTTCACGTCCCCAATGCTACTTGCTCATAGTAAATGCAACAGAGACGGCACATCGCAAACTGCACCCCACACTGAGAACGATAGGCCGCAAGATCAGGAGGTTGACCATTGATGCTATTGCTGAAGCAATTAGTCCATCTCTCATGCCAATAATGACTGCTATATGCTGGACCCCATATATTTACATTCAATCACTGTACTGTACTGCTGTATTTATGGACTGCTACTGTAATGTCTACTGCACCTTGTAATTGTGATATTGTCATACTGAACAAATGCCAATAAACAGAGTTTAAAAGAAAAAGAACCATGACTCTGGTCAAGACAATGTCGAGAGGCTGTAGAAGTGCTGGGGACCCAAGGAACCACCCAAAAGTGAGTGACAAGGAACCCCACAGAGAGCATGTGCAGTGTAGGAACACGACTGTGTGCTCTGTACAAATCAACGTGTAAGTTGCTGTTGGAATTTTAAAGATTAAGGACCCTTCCTAGTGGACCCTGAAGAAACCCTGTGGAAGACAGAAGGTTGGAGAGCCACCCCACCCGTGGATACCCTAGTTTCCACGTTACCTACACCAGGGAAGCCGGCTGCATAGGTGGGAAGTAGTGTCGGGAACCGCAGTTGAACCCAATGGAAGACTTCAGGAATGTGCTACTGCTGAAGAAAGCAAAAGTGTCCGGTGGAATCCGAAGGTGGATTTTAGTTGAGAGGTACCTGCAAGCAGAGAGGACAGAGTCTATGTCACTCAGGAGTGACCAGGAGGTCAGGAAGACGAATGCCCACCAATTTTGGGAGTTGCTGGAGAGTTGACGAGGATCTTGACTCTGCAGCTGTGAGGACCAGGCGATGCTGAGGAAGACTAGGAGCTGTGTATGAGCTGTCCTACGTCGGAGGTCGAGTGCTGAGGGCTCTTCCAGTGCTTGGAATCATACCTCCCACACCGTAAACGGTGTGGGAGGTATGATTCCAACATGTCTGATACCAAACATGATAGGATTTGTTGCTGCCGTTTTCGAGATGGTCATCACGTAATTACATGGTGCCCCTCTATATAGTATATGGCTGCTTTACTGACAACCCTGGAGAATGGACTCCGTAGGGTGCACGGGTTTTTTGCTAATGCAGGGGCACCCTCTCAGTTAGAACCAAGCACCCTGTCCTCAGGATTGAAAAGGCCTGCTATGGGGGTGACCTATAGCTTTTAAGTGCAGTGACCGTTGGATATAGTAAACCTATATCCTTAGTAAGTGGTGCATGCGCCAACTTACACAGGCTGCAATGGCAGGCCTGTAGTTCCATTTTGCATGGTCTCCCATGGGGGACCTCTGGGGTCCCTATGCCCTGGGTACCTTAGTGCCATATACTAGGGACTGATAAGGGTACCCCGGTATCCAATCTGGGATGTACATAAGTACTGAACACAAGAACTTGAGGGAGAAAGCAGATTGCCTGGGGTCCTGATGAGCAGGATCTCAGTCAGACTAGTCAATAACAGCTTAGCACCAGGCAAAACATGGGGGTAACCATAAAAGCAGATCCTACTTTCCAACAGGCCAGTTGTGTATGGCTGTTGCTCAGTCAGGACGTGGACGGGGTGCAACCTTGCCAGAGAGCAGTCATCCCCATGTTTGCACCAATAATCCTTCCACATAAATATATATATTCAAGGCGGGCAGACCGTTTTCTTCACTCTAGGGATACTCTGTTGATGTTGCGGCAGAGTATCCTTACCTCCACATATACAAATACGGTGCTATATTTTTAAAGTCAATCACCACTTACAATGGTTGGTTTTAGCACCTCTGCAAATGCTAGCTTCAAAGCACAAATACTTATCACAGTAACTAAATCTTGAAACTAAGACTATTGAATGTGAGCCATAAAGCCAGGTCAAGACACCAAACTCTTGGTGGTCTATTCACACGCCATCAATGCACTACACGCAAGAATTTCATACCGCCAACCAAGGGCCCAATTGAACAGATAAGTGCACTAACATCAACAAACCGCCACCATTCCATGGCCCATCACATTCATACGCCATAGGACGGAATCCCTATTGAAGACAACCTCTCAATCAGTCATCAATCAAATTGCACACAAACACACCTCTATAAATACAAATGTCCAGGCATGTTGATGGTTGGTGCACCCACAACCTTCACAAATGAATAAACAGTTTGACTACATTTATGCCACCCGTAAAATACCCTCCTCATTCTGAATATTATTGAATGCATGCCTAGTAAACCTTTGCTAATGGTTCCTTTGAAAGCAACATGAGTATCAGGAAGACATGTCTTACATGCTTCTTTAGCGTACTCACTGTGGTAAATCAAACTCCTTCCAGTTTGTGGATGCAAGTTAGTGGTGTCCGTGAATGCCTTCCGAGGCCTACTTTCCTCAAACTGAGTGAGCATATCAACCTTTGAAACTAAGGCAAACATACTGGAGAATACTGCTTCAGTTCCCTAAGGAGCATGCCATAAACTATGAAGAACGTTTGTTTTTGACACACAGGGTAGTCAGTGAGAACTTAGCATATAACTCGTCCACTGTTATGTGCAGTGCTGTCTCTTTAATGCACTTGTCATACAGCATATTTACTAAGTTCTGACGGAGGTTGAACATAGCAAGCAGGACTAACATTTAAACCATACGTGCACTGTTGGTTGCAGAGTTCTCTGTAATGTTATTAGCTTATGGTAAAGCGCAATATCACCTGGAGGGTATCCCATCGCTGACGCAGGAGCAACTAGGGGTGATCCATGGATTAACCTATTCGAAAAGACCAAATGTACAGCTTCTTTTGGAATGCAGTAATTTTAGAGACGGTGCATGTATGTAGGATCAGGTCATTGTGCCCCTTGGAGCCAATTAGAAGTCACTTCTCCTTGTTCTGCGTATAAATATAATGTGTGAGAGTACGAGTCCGGCTCAGCAAAGGTGTCTAAGGCAGTATTGAGGTATGCTGGGCCAGTGCTGTGTAAGGCTTTGAGTGTGAGTGTCGGGAGCTTGAAAAGAGCTCTGGATGGGGAGTCAGAGAAGCTGTTTGAAGTGCAGGGTGTGTGCGTGGTAGGATGTTGGGAGAGGAGACTGCCAGCTACGTTATGTATGGTTTGGAGTTGTCTGCTTATTTGAGTGAGGGAGTAATCCAGTATTGAGATGAGTACAGCGCAAATGGGTTTGAGTCTGTTAGACCTGGCACCATTGGCGTGAGTCTCTCTTCCATTTTTTCGCTGTGCCTCCACTGTTTTTTCTGGTGATAGATGCTCTGGGCGCTGCGCCACTGCCATTCAGAGCCGCAGCGCGGATGCTCCCTGTGTAAAGATGACATATGAATTGATGTATCCCTGATTGGCTTATTTGGTCTACCTATTAGTCCCTAGTAATGTGGCCTGTGTGTGCCCAGAGCTGGTAAACCAAATGCTGCTGGTGGGCCTGCAACGCTGGTTTGCGCCATTCACAAAAGCAGCTTGTAAAGTGTGTCTCAGACCTGCCACTGCAGTGTCTGTGTGCAGTCTAGAACTGCCATCTTGGCTGTGAAGTGCACCCACTTCCCAGCCCCTGAACCTTCCCTTGGCATCATGTAAGCCACCCATATGGTAGGGTGCATTGTATGTGTAAGGTAGGACATGCTCTGATGTGTGTAGCATGTCCTGGTAGTGAATTACACCCAATTTCGTTTTTCACTACTGTAAGGCTACCTGTTGTCCATAGGCCAGAATGGGAGGTTTGACTATTACATTCTATAGTCCTAACTGACCCATAGAACATGGTAGAAAAACAAATTTAGTATGCCTGAGCTCAGAATATTAAAATACATCTTTTAGTGAGGTTTATTTTTATATTCTGTGTTTGAAAATACCACTTTTAGAAAGTAGGTATTTTCTTGCCTAAGCCTTCCAGTGTGCTCTGCTGTTACATGTATTGGCTGTCTGGTTTTGGAGGGACAGGGCAGGCTGAGTCAGACCTGGGTTGAATAGAGAGATCTGCATTTGAGTATGGGGAGGGGTAGCTCCTAGACCTGAATAGTGCTGTGCCTGGCAAGGTGAATGCTGGCTCCACCTCCCACTGTGCGTCTGATGGCAGACCCCTCTTTCTGAAAGGCAGGATGCAGCCTGGTAAACAAAGTGCTCCAGGACTGGGCAGAACTGGTTCTGGATGGGTTCAGTGACTTGTAGCTTTTGAGAACAAAGACTTTTGGGGTATAAATATCTGTGCTGAAACCCCAACAATTGGTATTGCCCCTGGATCTCAAGACCAACCTCTGTCCGTGGAACTGGAAAACTGCAGGAGAGGACTGTCCTTGTGCTGTGTGCTGTTCCCTGGATTGGCCTGAAGTAGTTGTCATTGGACTGGAAAGAAGAGGGAAAAGGAGCTGTAAGAGAACTTTTTAATCTTGAACCTACAGTCACCCAAGGGCTAGAGAGAGAACGAGCCTCCTGACTGAAGTCTCAGGCCAGTAGACTTCATTTTGTTGCTAAAGCCTGTTAGCGAGCCGCCGCAGCCGAGGAGCATCAACAAATCCGTTGCACGGCTGCCGCTGAGTGCTCGCTGACCAAATCATCGCCCCGCACGTTTGCGGGCCTCAAAATCATCGCTATCGCCCGATTGTGAGCCGCCGCCGCAGCCGAAGAGCACTCAAAAATCCATTGCGCTGCTGCCGCTGAGTGCTCGCTGACCTGATCATTGCCCCGCACGTTTGCGGGCCTCGAAACCATCGCTAAGGTCCGTTTGCGAGCCGCCGCGACCAAGAGCATGAGGAAAAACATCGCTATCACGCCGTAGCGGCATTTTGTGGATTATTGACACCAACATCCAGGAACTGTGAGTAAAAGGGTTGCAGAGACCACTGCCCTGAACTGAACTTTGCATTCCCCATTTGAACTATTTTTGCAGCATCAAGAGAGTATTATTTATGTACAGTATTGTGGCTTCCTCGTTATTTGGTCTTGTGATAAGCCTATATATAAAGATAACTATTTTTGATAACTACCTGTGTTTTGTCCCTTTGTAGTGTTCCTCACTGTATTACTGTGTATGGTCATAGATGCTTAACACACTGCCTCTGAGATTAGCCTAACTGCTCGTGCTACGTTACCACAGGGTGGAGCAGGGGTTGTCAAAGGGGTGCAGCCCTTCACTCTGACTTAGAAAGAAGGGTCCCTGCTTGGACAGTGGCCATCCACTTCCAACCAGAGACCCCCATTTCTAACAGAGTCCATAGGTAAAGATGAAGTGATGTCATGTGTATCTGTACTACCATGACTATCTGCTTTCTACCTATGCAATATTCTTATGAAAGTACATCTAGCCTAAGATTTTCTTGCCTCGTTCGTGTCTTTGGCCTCATCAAAGTCCTGACTTATCCCCTGTACTTACCAAGTGAACCTATACTAGCGCCTTCTGTCGCTAGCTACTTGAAGCTCAAGAAACCATGTCTTTCATACGCCTTCAGCGCACTCACTATGCTAAATCCAACTCTTCCTAGTTTGTGGATGCAAGTTGGGGGTGTCTGAGAATGCCTTCCCAGGCCTGCATTCCTCAAACTGAGTTAGCATATCTACGTTTGAATCTAAGGCAAACATGTTTTGGAATGCTGCCCAAGTTCCCTAAAGTAATAAGCTAAGCAAAGCCCCATGGAAGTCATTCACCAACATTTCAGCTTTTGCTTTGGAAGTGTGAAAACTCAATTAGTAACTTTTATCATAATCAATGTTATCGAAATAGGTTACAGGAAACAGTACCTTGTATGATGATGATTTTCACATTTTTAGTATAAGGACAATATACATTTCATTATGTATCAACATTATTGCAGATGAAGCAGTTCTCAGACAATGAACAAATATATATACAACAACCTAGAACAAGACACTGAACAGATCCCAAGGTTGCATAGGATTTTATATCAAATAAACATAAGCAGAGATCCTGTCTGTTCATATATGGTATTTTCTGGTAAATCATTACATGTTTCGAAAGAAACTTAGGGAGGGAATGTCAGTGTTTCGAACTGTAGTTACTTTTCGGATCTCATTAGGACAAACGTCGCATGACTAAAGTTCTGTAGAAACCGTGGAATCTTGGGACATTCAACAAGGCATCCTCTATGCAATACATGCAAGAATATATCATTACAGAGGGCCTGATTTAGAGTTTGGTGGACAAGGTTACTCCATCACAAACTTGATGGATATCCTGTCCACAGTATTACATCCTATAGCACTTGTAATAAGGCGGACGGGATATCTGTCAAGTTTGTGACAGAGTATCCCATCCGCCAAACTCAAAATCGGGCTCAGAGTCTACAATGTATGTTCTGCTGCTTAGTTAGTTGGGCAGTTCTGGTAGGTTGAACAAATTATTTGGGAGTACACCTTTCTATTGTTTGCAAAAAGAGGTCACACATACATTTACAGGAGTATTCCTAGACTTAGCCAACAATGCAAAACAGGGAATGGCATGGCCAGGGAATGGACGACAGGACAAGCCTTTAGGGAGCTCTGTCTCCCCACTACCTAATCCTTTCATTATCCTGCCTTCATCGCTTGAGTATTGATACATCTGCACGCCCCTTGTGTTGCTCCTGGGCCCCCCGAATGGATGCTGAGGGTTCCCTGTTGCTGGGTTGACGTTCCTGGTGCTTTAGGAGCCGCAGGCGCACTTGGGCCTACCTTGGTGAACGCGACGTGCCTGGCGGGGCACTGGAGTTCCTCCTTGCCACTTCCTGCCCGATGGTGACGTCCTCCAACTCTGGCGAACCCCTTTGGGCCGATGGGGCCTTCGCTTGGGCGGTTTGATCCTGTGGCGCTGTGCCCTCACTGGCGGCATGCCTATACGCTATGACCCGGTGATGGGACACAGGCCTCTTTGACCAGTGCAGTGGAGGCCCTGGTTGGTGGCGGCTCGGCCGGGCTCCGCTCCCCCCTTGTAGGTCCAACCTCAGGGTGATCGGAGCAGGGGTGCTCTGGCGGTGAGCGATATTGTGAAATGGCTTGGGGCCTCACCCGGATCGGGAGAGAGATGTAGCCGTCAGCTGCCCCTCCAGGCCTGCCGGCCCTGAGGATATCTTAGGGCACCTGCTTGGAGAAGGGACAGCATGGGGTATTGAAGTGCTTCCACCTGGACTTCTGAAGTGGCACTCTGTTGGGTGCAGCCCCGCTTCGTGGGTGACCAGCCTCTGTCTGATATGCTGGGGGTCAGCCACACGTGCTTCTGGACCTCGGCCTCAGGGTGACTGGTGCGGAGTGCCCTGAAGCTCACACAATGCCTGGCTGGCTTGCATGGCGATGCCTGGGATGAGTTTGGCGCCCCTGTACTAGAGGCCTGGTTCTGGTTCAGCTGGCATCATGAGCGGGGAAAGCTGGTGGATTGGGCTTGTAGTTGCTGCTACGGCACTTGTGATGGGGTAGTGGACCTGGAGCCGGCTTGGGGCCTAACGTCGAGGTGTGCCTTGGACTTGAGCTGTGCCTGGGAATTGCTGGCCCTAGCTCCAGAACCCCCTTTGAGCGCCCACAGTTTTGGTTCTCCTTTACCTTGGTCCAGCCTGCCGGCTGGGTGTGGGGTGGTTGACCATGCTGTGTTGGTGGTGCCTGGATCAGGAGGTGCGTGGGAGGCCTCCTGTGGTGCTCCCTGGGGGTGTGGGGCACTACGGTGGCGGCCTGGAAGTGAGGCCTCGCCCTGAGGACTGCCTGGCTCCTGTGTTCATTGGTCTCCCCCTCTCTCCACCTTTGCACTAGACAGTCCCCACAGCAGTTTTGCTATCCCCATTCTGGCCCTTTTCTTCTGCTGTGCTGGTCCTCAACTTCCCCTTTCACACTTACCTTTTGTTTTTGCCCCCACCGAGCAGCTGGAGTCTAAGTGGCGTTATCTGGACACAGTTCTTCTTCACAGCTTTCTGTGCAGCCCTGCATTGGTGCGCCTATCTTTTCTATTGCCCTCCTGCAGGCTGCTGTCTTCGACTGATCCTTGGTCCAGTCGGTGTTAGGGGGTGCTGTGGCGCAGCTTACGTGCTTGCCTCAGCAGCATGGGCATGGATAGAGCCCAGTGACACCAACAAGGTAACACCATCATGCAATATACCACCGCTCACCAGCCTACTAATGGTTTCAACCGCCAGGGTCGGTCTGAGATCCCTGAGCGTTCCCCGTGGAGGCTATCCATGGCTCTAGAGCAGAGCTACAGGGACAGTTAGCTGGTGTCTTTATCAAAGTGAATTTATTGCAGGCTGGCCTCCACAAAGTGGCGGACAAAGTGGATACCGCGGAGACCTATATAATGTCACTGCAGGGTGAGGTGCATCTACTTAAGCAGCAGGTCTTCCAAATGTCATTACACAATCCTTGGAGCACCATGTGGAGGATGCTGAGGGCCTCTCGGTTTGAAACAATTTACAGCTGCTGGGAGTCCCTGAAAGGACTTAAAGGTCAACCAACAAAGGAAATACCTGCCAAAATTATTCAAGGAAGGCCCTAAGGAGGGTCCTAATATTAATAACCACCCACCGTGGCAGACCAAGACAAAAATCGAAGAAAATAATAATCCAACAATAATGTAATTTAATCACAATAATCAATTACATTTATTTTTCTGTATTTTTAACACCATTTTATTATATATACATACATCTATTGCAAAGCAACATTCCACAATTCAAATTGATGTAATACTTCTGTCACACACATCTCATTCAAAAACCACAATCATACTATCACACATTCCACAAAGACATCATCCTATGTACAACAACACATAGATTATATTCATAAAATTAAAAGAACATCAAAATAATGGAACTGCCACATAATGGTTAAATGACACGATGACAGTTAGCATCCACAATGTATGGGTAGTGGAGTTTCGACTACCCAGTAGCCTTAAAAAACACCAACGCGTGTTTCGGTGTCGAGCCCCAGCCGGGGCTACACCTTCACCAGGGCGAGGATGGACAAGTGGTGTGGAACAGACACACCTATAATCACAAAAGAGGTATAAACAATTTCAAAATATGTAAAATTGTATATACAAAAACAACGATACAATACTCAAAAGATTAATTTCTCAATTCAGATCTGCCACGGTGAACAAAGCTCATTTGTATGATAAGCATAGTAAAATAAAATGGAATAGCGTGCGCTATTAAATGCAATACAAGGGAAAAATTGAAATAAATTTAAGCTCAGAATATTATAGTTCGGAATAGTAAACAGTGCACAGTCCTCAAAGCCATATAGTTCAACAGAGAAATGTAGGTCACCAAAAAGATACTGAGAGATGAAGAAGAAATACTGAGAGATGAAGAAAAAGACACCCAATCACAGTGTTAGGGACATAGAAAAGGTACGTGTAACACGTTGTCGCCCATCACCAAAAATGCGTTCTCATATGTAGTGCCATTGGGTACCTGGAGGTCACATTCTTTAAGGTAATCAGGGGACAATTGTTCCCCCCCAGAGCTGTAAGATGGACTCCAGGAAGGGTAGATAACCTTAGATATATATCTAAGGTGATAATCAGAGAATCTGGATATTTAAAGAAAGGAAAGATAATCATACTTATGAACCCAGTTAAATATAGGGCACGCATGTATATAGCGAAGGCGCGAAACCAACCTACATATCAGGGTCCAATGTAGTCCTGACCCGGTGTTAAAGATCAGGAGGGTCCGGGATGCAGAAAAGATAATGGTTAGGATTATCACGCCTAATGGATGTGGTCGACGATAAGAACTTGATATCAATATTCAGACATAGGCACAAATCTGAAAGAAACACGTTAGTTAGATTCCTCACCTTAGAATATCCCCAGGCGTCAGACTGGATCCGGAAGATTTTTCGTCAGCAATACCCCTTGCGCGTCGCTAGGCGTCGTCTGCGGCTCCGCGTCCGTCGTCGGCGTCGTGCACCGGGATGACGTCGTCGGAGTACTTAGACGCCGCCCTCGCGCGCTGACGTCAGTTCTTCTTTTTTCCGCGCCAGTAAGCGCAGATCCGGGAGAGCTACCCCTTTAGTCAATTTTTGACTAACTTTTTTGATCCTTTTTGATCGTGTCTCGACACCGGTGCCGGTAGGATGCCTGGGTTTAAAGCCTGTACGGACTGTAACCGATTGATGTCGGTTACGGACCATCACCGCCGGTGCCTTTACTGCTTGGGCCTCGATCACGACGCGGAGTCGTGTTCGGACTGCAAGGCCCTGACCTCGAAGGCTAGACGGGAGCGGTCCCGTAAGCTTCTCGAGATTCGCCACTCGGCTCCGCGCGCCTCTCGATCCCGGTCCAGGAGGAGGTCCAAGGATCGGTGGCGGAGCCGCAGCCGACGTCACCATCGGTCGTCGGGATCCAAGTCTTCGGGTAAGTCGAAGCATTCCAAGAAGTCCAAGAGGCGTCATCGCTCTTCGGACTCCCCTCGCCGGTCGCGCGACTCGGCCGAGGGTCAGGGTGGTTCCACCCCCGCGGCTCCGGCGGCGCCGCAGGCGCCGCGCCCGTCCCCATACCCTCCGGTCCCTGGGACTAACGCGACGCCGGCGGAAGTCAGTGCCTTCCTCTCGGCCATGAGGAACCTGGCTCCGCCGTCGGCGCCCGCTGGTGCGCCTTCGGGCCCCGCGGACCCGACTGGGCTTCCTTGCCTGCCGGTGGCTCCGGCCCCGGCGCCGTTGACGGCTCCGGCCTCGACGCCGCAAGCGCCCGAGGGACCCGTTCTCGAGTCCCCGTCGACGCCGGTCAACCTCGTCACGCCTCCTCCGCCGGCGTCGACACCGGTACCACCCCCGACGCCGACGTCGACTCCGCTCGACGTCGTACCCCAGTTCAGTCCCACTCCGGGCCCGGCGCCGGTCCGGCGTCGATGGACGCCGAGATCAGCGCCGCTAGAGACTCATTATGTCTACCGCCCGGCTCCGTTACTTTCTCCTCTATACCAGGAGTCGGATGATGGGGACAACTGGGAGGGATCCGAGGATCCTATGGCCGCTCAGGCTCAACTGTCCCAGGACTGGGCAGATGAACTGGGGGAGGCCAGTGGCCTGGATACCTCTCCAGACACTGGATTTGTCTCTCCTCCGACTGTGGCTTCGGAGGAGGGCGCTGCTTTCTCTGTGGTGCTGCGCAAGGCGGCCGCAGCCCTTGGGCTCGAGCTGCCTGCCGTGGCTGTGAGGACTAACGTCCTTACTGAGGTGCTTCAGTCTGCAGCAAGCTCCACTGAGCCTCTGCTGCAATTCAATGAGGCCCTCATTGACGTTCTGCAGGGCACCTGGTCCAAGCCCTCCACATTTCCCCCTGTGGACAGGAACGTCGCCAGGCGCCACCGCCCTGCTCCGGGCGACCCCAGTTTTCTGTCCCAACACCCTACCCCTGAGAGCCTGGTTATCCAGGCCTCCGCCTCCCAATCCTCTTTCCCGACCGCCCCGCCGGACCGGGATTCCAAGAGACTGGAACAGTTTGGCAAGAAGCTGTTCTCCTCCCTTAGTTTGGGCCTGTGGTCTTTGAACACCGCTTGTCTCTTGGACCGTTATTCCCACTCTCTGTGGGATGCGGTGGAGGACGCGCTGCCCCTGTGTCCAGAGGAGGTCCGGACACGACTCACCCAGGCTCTGGCCGATGGGAGGGATGCCGCGCGACATGCTATACGTTGTGGGCTTGACACCACGGACTCGCTGGGTAGGGCCATTTCTACCACAGTGGCGCTTAGACGTCACGCCTGGCTGCGGTCATCGTCATTTTCGAGCGATGTCCAGAGCACTCTCATGGACATGCCGTTTGATGGCACTCGCCTGTTTGGCGAGAAGGCGGACAGTGCGCTGAACCGCTTTAAGGAGTCCCGGGCTACGGCCAAGTCCTTGGGCCTCTCGGCCCCGCGGTCGCAATCTTCCGCCTTTCGCCCCTTTCGTGGTCAAGGAAGGGGTGCCTCCTCACGTGCGCCTAGCCACCAGCCGCAGCACCAACCTGCGCGCGGTCGCGGAAGTGGTTTCCGCCGAGGCGGTTCTGGAGGACGACGAGGTCAGCCCACATCCACCCCGGCAGCATCCGCCTCAAAGCCTTCCTAGTCCGAGCTTTCAGGTCCATTCCACGCCAGTGGGCGGCAGAGTTCGCCATCACCTGCTCCACTGGCGGTCCATCACATCGGACAGGTGGGTGCTGCAAATCGTCCGAAGGGGCTACTCCCTCCCCTTCGAGACGACCCCTCCAGCCATGCCACCGCAGCACCACCGTATCTCGGGGGATCATTTGAATCTTCTCCACGAGGAAGTTTCGGCCCTCTTGGCCAAGGGGGCCGTCGAGCGCGTTCCGAGTCCGGAAGTAGGTCGTGGTTGTTATTCCCACTACTTTCTGGTTCCCAAGAAGGGCAAAGGGGGCCTACGCCCTATCTTGGACCTCCGGAACGTCAATGCCTTCCTCCGGAAGGAAAGGTTCAAGATGTTGACTTTGGCTCAGGTTCTAGCTGCCCTAGACCCCGGAGACTGGATGGTAGCGTTGGACTTGCAGGACGCATATTTCCACATCCCCGTCCTGCCGGCCCACCGGCGTTACCTGCGGTTCACGGTGGGCCAAGAGCACTTTCAGTTTACCGTGCTCCCCTTCGGCCTCACCAGTGCCCCTCGGGTGTTCACGAAAGTGATGGCGGTGGTCGCAGCTCATCTGCGCAGATCAGGGGTTCCAGTCTTCCCCTATCTCGACGACTGGTTGTTGAAGGCGGGCTCGCCCCAGGCAGTCGTCTCCCACCTCCAGACTACGGCGGATCTCCTGCATTTGCTGGGGTTTTCCATCAACGTGCCGAAGTCACACCTGAGTCCCTCTCAGAAGCTCCTTTTCATCGGAGCGGTTCTCGATTCGGCGCAGTTCCGGGTCTATTCACCGGAACAGCGGGTCCGGGATATTCAGGCCCTGATTCCCATCTTTCGGCCTCTATCCTGGGTTTCGGTCAGGCTAGTGTTGCGGCTTCTGGGGCTGATGGCCTCCTGCATCCTACTAGTGCATCACGCCAGGCGGCGCATGCGGGCTCTGCAGTGGGACCTGAAGTTTCAGTGGGCCCAGCATCACGGCAACCTGTCCGACCATGTCTTGATCTCGGAGGGCACTGCACAGCAGTTGCAGTGGTGGCTCACGGACCGCGATTGGGTCATGGGCAGAAGCCTCTCCCTTCCCCAACCGGAGCATGTCGTAGTGACGGATGCGTCCCTCCTGGGATGGGGTGGCCATATGGGAGAGGCAGAGATCAGAGGCCTCTGGTCTCCGGCGGAGTCTCGTCTCCACATCAACCTGTTGGAGTTGAGAGCGATCCGTCTTGCACTGAAAGCCTTCCTTCCCTCTGTCAGGGGAAGTGTCGTGCAGGTGTTCACGGACAACACCACCGCCATGTGGTATTGCAACAAACAGGGCGGGGTGGGGTCGTGGACCCTTTGTCAGGAGGCCCTGCGCCTCTGGACGTGGCTGGAACACCAGGGCGTCACCCTAGTGGTTCAACATCTGGCGGGCTCTCTGAACGCCAGAGCAGACGAACTCAGCCGCCGGTGCATGATGGATCACGAATGGCGTCTGAACTCCGAAGTGGCGCAAGGTCTCTTTCAGCAGTGGGGAGAGCCTTGGTTAGATCTATTCGCCACCGAAGAGAACGCGCAATGTCAGCAGTTCTGCGCGTTGGAATTTCCAAGGCGGCACTCGCTCGGCGACGCTTTTCGTCACGAGTGGAGTTGCGGTCTGTTGTACGCCTTTCCGCCTATACCACTTCTGCCCAGAGTGCTGAAGAAGATCAGGCACGACCGGGCCCAAGTCATCTTGGTGGCTCCGGATTGGGCACGAAGGTACTGGTATCCCGAGCTACTCAGTATGTTGACCGATCCTCCGATACGTCTGCCCCTTTGGGAGGATCTTCTGTCGCAGCAGCAGGGGACGGTCCTCCACCCGAACCTGTCCAGCCTCCACCTCCATGCATGGAGATTGAGCGGCGGCAGTTGATGCCATTTGACTTGCCTCCTGAAGTCTGTGATATCATTCTGGCAGCCAGGCGTCCCTCCACAAAGACGGTATACGCCTGCCGGTGGAACAAATTTGTGGCATGGTGCACAGCAAAGGCTGTGGATCCCCTTTCCGCCCCTCTTTCTGAGGTTCTCCTCTTTCTTCTTTCTTTGGCCCGGCAGGGCTCTGCCCTGGGCACCCTGAAAGGTTATCTTGCTGCCATTTCTGCCTTCTTGCGGCTTCCTGATCAGCCTTCTCTTTTCAAGTCCCCTGTAGTTACACGCTTTCTAAAGGGCATTACTCACACGTTCCCTCCTGTCCCTTTTGTAATGCCTCAGTGGGACTTGAATCTTGTTCTCACATTTCTAATGTGTGCTCCCTTTGAGCCTCTTCATAATTGTCCTCTTCGTCTGCTGACGCTTAAGACTGCTTTTCTGGTAGCCATCACCTCGGCTAGACGGGTGAGTGAGCTTCAGGCTTTATCTTCAAAACCTCCTTTTCTCTCTGTTCATCCGGACAAGGTTGTCCTTCGGCCTCGTCCCTCCTTTCTTCCAAAAGTGGTGACTCCATTTCATCTTGGGCAGTCTGTCACCTTGCCCACCTTCTTTCCGCCTCCGCATCCTTCCAAAGAGGAAGAGAGGCTCCACCATCTGGACCCAAAACGTGCGCTCTCCTTTTATTTGGACCGCACAAAGCAGTTCCGGGTGGACGACCAACTTTTCGTTGGATACGTGGGTGCTAAGAAGGGGAAAGCTGTGCACAAACGGACCATCTCTCGGTGGGTCGTTTTGTGCATCAAAATTTGTTACTCCTTGGCAAAAAAGGACCCTCCTGTTGGGTTGCGCGCCCATTCTACTCGGGCCACAGTGGCTACTACTGCTTTGGGACGGGGTGTCCCTTTGCAGGACATTTGTCAGGCGGCAACGTGGGCTTCGCTACACACGTTTGCCAGGCATTACTGCCTTGACAGCCAAGTCCGGAGGGATGGCTTCTTTGGCCGTTCTGTCCTCCAGGACTTTCTGGTGTGATCTTGGTTCGCAGACCCACCACCGGGGATGGTATTGCTTGGGTATCTATTCTAAGGTGAGGAATCTAACTAACGTGTTTCTTTCAGATGAACAAGTTACTTACCTTCGGTAACGATGTATCTGTAAGAAACATTAGTTAGTTAGATTCCTCACCGACCCACCCATCCTCCCCGTTCTGCGAACTGACATCTAGGGTTAAATTTATCCTTTTCAGGCCCCTAGATTTTATTTTTGGTACCAGTGTCGGTCTTTGCATGGCTCTGCGTTCCTGGCGCGGAAGGCTATGTACAAGAACTGACGTCAGCGCGCGAGGGCGGCGTCTAAGTACTCCGACGACGTCATCCCGGCGCACGACGCCGACGACAGACGCGGAGCCGCAGACGACGCCTAGCGACGCGCAAGGGGTATTCCTGATGAAAAATCTTCCGGATCCAGTCTGACGCCTGGGGATATTCTAAGGTGAGGAATCTAACTAACTAATGTTTCTTACAGATACATTGTTACCGAAGGTAAGTAACTTGTTCTTTAATACCTGGATGGCAACAGAGAAAATGCAACATCGTCAATAGAATGGCGGTAAATTAGTTTAAAAAGACAGTGAGGGCAGAGACAATCAATCAAGAAAATGCCTCCTGTGCTATCGCGGAAAAAACAGAGCATACTCATTACCCCTCTAGTAACAAGATGAGGCATGCTGGTCAAAAGAAATATTCTAGTAGGTCATAGCGACCAGAAACATGTGATAGAGAGGCCATCTACTCCCAACTAAAATTTAAGACAAAAGGCAGGCGCAGGAGCCTTTGGTTAAGCAGGTCACTTCACGCATTGTAGTCAGGGAAGAAGGCCCCATGGCCGCAGCTACTACCGAATGCTCGTTGGTGCATGGTGCATTGGTGACTGGTAATTCTCCAGATGGGGGGAGGGACACTTATACCCCTTCACAATGTAGTGACATTGTACCTGAGACTATAGCTCCCTGAACTATTTCTGCCTTGATTGCTAGAGTGTACTTGTGTCTGATTGCTGTGTATTGTTCACTAGCCTATTATTAATCTCCTGAAATGTGGAAGGTCTGGGTAAATAACGAAATGTTATAGAGTTCTCTTCTTCCTTAACAGGCATGCTGTTGATATCACCTGCTTGCAGGAGACTCATCTCTCTTATTCTGGAGCTAGCAAATTGGCCAAAAATGGAGGGGGCAACTCTACTCTGCTAACTATTCGACATATGCCAGGGGCGTCCTCATCTTGATTGCTCCTGGGATTCCATTCACACTTACTATCATGGAGGCTGATGTTGAAGGGGGTTACCTCCTGATGCAGGGCAGATTAGATGGTATAGACATAGCCATTGTTAACACTTATGGATCCAACATTGATGACATGCGTCTTTTACCTGAAAATATAGTAGGTTATCTCCCCGTCACTGGACTGTTTGTCCTGTGGGTAGGCGACTTCAACTGTGTCTTGAACGGGGAGCTGGATAGGCACCCTCCAAGGCATAACACTAATCTTAAGTTGACGCATTCTCTCCACGAGGCTGTCGCCAACCTGGTACTATGTGATATGTAAAGGAGCACTCACCCCTTCTCAAAGGTATCCACTTGGTAGTTACCTACCCATAAAACTCACAGTAGGTTAGATCATATTGTAAATATTGTAAATAGAATATAAGTGTTCTTACATCCAGAGTAAGTGTTTTCCCTTGGGTGATGTGTATGTAGATGTGAATATCAGTCGGATTTATTGTATGTAGTGGTTCCAAAGGGATATATATATTTTTGACTTTAAAGTATTTGTACAGACAGACAGTGACACAGTGTAAACACCACAGAATGACTCAGCACCAGTTTAGAAAACTAGCCACTATTTATCTGAGTAAAACAAGACGAAAATGATAAAAATTCAACATACCTGAGTAAAGATATGAGTTTTTTGAGAATAGATCTAAAAATACAGTTCCTTGAAGTTGATAGCGCCAACCTGGGCCATCGCCACATCGCGAATAGCACACATCCAACAGTTCAGTGATACGTGTCGTACAGATCTGCAAAAAAGCACCTGTTGGAAGTGAAGAGGCCTCAGTGACCTTGCAATGAAATACGAAGATGAGGTGTTGCCGGCGTAAGCGGGCGTCGGTTCCGAAAGTCGTGCAGAAGTCATTGAGACCTTGGAGTCTTAAGTGCTGGGGATCAAGCTTCACGATGTCTAGGTCAGGAGCACTGGCGTCGCTGGGGCTGGGATGTCATCGCGGTTGATGCGTCGTGCTCTTCACAGAGCGGTGACCATGTCTTCGGTGCAGGCAGCAGTGCAGCATCGTCGCTGAGCGTTGTGTGAAGGGGCGATCCGTTGTGCTCTTCATGAGCAATGCCCTCAGCCATGGTGCAGGCAGCAGCATTGGAGACTAGATTGGAATCGATGGCCCTGTCTTCTGTACACTGGGGCTACAATGTCATTGAGGTGATGCGTCATGCTCCTCACAAGCGGTGACCACTGCTTCAGTGCAGGCAGCGGCGTTGGGGACGGTGTCAGGTTTGCTTTTCTGGTGGTTACAACAACGTCACTCACTTCCAAGGGTCCAGGACTAGGTTTGGCACCCCTTGGAAGTGCAGGGCTCACAGCAGAAGGTCCCAGTGCTGGTAACAAGATGTGGATGAAGTATTTGATATCCCTGAGACTTCCAACAGAAGGCAAGCTCAACTCAAGCCCTTGGAGAAACTTGGAAAACAGGATGTAGAAAGCAAAGACCAGTCCTTTCCCTGCCCAAGACAAAAGCGGCCAGTGGCAGGCCAACACTGCAAAGTAAACAGCAAATTGGTAGTCCCTCCTGACAGCAACACTTCTCCACTTCCTGGCAGAATGTACTCAGTCCAGAAGTGTTCTGATTTGAGAGTGTCAGAGGTCCCATACTAATATCCTTTCTGCCTTTGAAGAAGGCAAATTTCAAAGGGAAGTCTTTGTAGTGCACAAGCCCCTGCCTTTCCCTGGCCTGGCTCCTGACACACTATAGGGGGGTAGAGACAGCTTTGTGTGAGGACGGGCACAGCCATATTCAGGTATCAGTGACAACTCCTGCCACCATTCTAGCTCACAAAAGCCCATCAGCCTGGTGATGCCTCATCAGGTTTTGCACGGTCCACCTCAGCTCCCTCTGTGTGACTGTCTAGAGTGAATGCACAGGAGCCCAACTGCCATCCTAACCCAGACGTGGATTCTACAGACAGGCAAGGGCACAGAATGGTTGAGCAAGAAATTCTTCAGTTTCTAACAGTGGCATTTTCAAACACGCAATTTAAAAACTAACTCCACAAAAAGATGTATTTGTAAATTGTGAGTTCAGAGACGCCAAACTCCATATTTCTATCTGCTCCCAATGGGAAATTACACCTAAAAGATATTTTAAGGCAAAGCGTATGTTACCCTATGAGAGAGATAGGCCTTGCAATGATGAAATACAAATTCAGTTGTATTTAACTATTAGGGCATGTAAAACACAACTGCGTATGCCTTACCTTTTAAATACACTGCACCCTGCCCAGGGGGCTAATGTGGCCCTACCTTAGGGGTGACTTACATGTAGTAAAAGGGAAGGTTTAGGTCAGGCAAGTGGGTGCACTTGCCAGGTCAAAATGCAATTTCAAAACTGCACTCACTGACACTTAAGTGGCAGGTCTGAGACATGTTTGCAGGGCTACTCATGTGGATGCCACAATCAGAGGTGGAGGCCCACTAGTAATATTTGATTTACAGGCCCTGGGCACACCTGGTGCACTTTACTAGGAACTTACTAGTGAATCAAATATGTCAATCATGGATAAACAATAACCAATACTATTTACTCAGTGAGAACTTACACTTTACCACTGGTTAGCAGTAGCAAAGTTCTCAGAGTCCTAAAACCACCAAAAACGAAGTCAGCAAAACACAGGAGGAAGGAGGAAAGTTTGGGGATACCCTTTCAAAAAGGCCCAGGTCAGGTCCAACGATGTCTTTTAAAAAAACTCAAAAGAAAAACAATATAAAAGGGGGCTCTCGGTTAACCTGTTGGTGGTGTGACACAATGCAATTGTGTGCTTTTGCAGAGTAATACATTTACCTCTATGCACCGCCTAAGAAACCAAGCTGCCCATTTTGCATTGATGGCTTTGTCTAGGAGTCCTGTTGTATGTGTATGTGTGACCAGTTTCTCCACACAATAGAAAGGCGTACTTCTCCCAAATAATTTACCCCACAATAAATGTCTGACTAAACGAGTGGCCCAATATACATTATGGCTCTGTCTTGAAGTATTCTTGCATGTATTGCTTAGAGGATGCCTCAATGAAGATCCCAAGATTCCACAGTTTCTATGGAACTTTAGTCAGACAACTTTTGTCCTGATGAGACCCGAAGAATAACTACAGGTTGAAATGTTGACATCCTATTACTAAGTTGATTTCAAAACATGTTATGGGTGCCAGGAGATACCATATATGAATAGACAGTTCGGCCCATTCCCTCCTTGTCTCCAAGTATGCGGATGATATTACATTGTATGTCCGCCACCCCCAAGAAAATCTCAGTCCCCTTGTGCGCAAGATAATACGGTTTGGCGGATTCTCTGGCATACAGGTGAACTGGAGCAAGTCTGTGCTGTTCCCTCTTACTGATGCCACCAAGCCATTCATCCCGGACTTTCCTTTCATATGGGCCTCTGGCCCCACCCGCTATCTAGGTATTTGGCTGAGCAGGGACTTGGATGACCTTTGGTGAGCCAATTTTGGATGTGCGGTGGACTGGCTCGAGTCCAAAATACCTCATTGGAACTGGCTCCCCCTGTCACTGGCTGGTCGTATAGCCATTGCCAAGATGGTAGTCCTTCCGAAATTTCTTTACCTCTTTGTGAATATCCCCATGCCACTAACTGCCCATTTTTTTCGTAAGATCCACTCCCTGATAATATCTCTTGTCTGGGCTGGCAAGCAACCCAGAATTGCATACACTATCCTTACTCTCCCCATGTCGGCTGGCGGCATGGGCGCCCCCAATTTCAAACTTTATGCCTTAAGTGCCCAGCCTGCTTTTTACATTTCTGGATTCACCCCACCCCTTACCAGCCGCACGTCACGGTTGAAGCTGACCTTGCTACCCCTTGGCCGCTGAACACCGCCCTGTTTGCCCCGGCCAGTCGCCCACGATCTTAGGTGGACATGGTCGAGACCTTGCGCTGGGCCTGGTTGGGACAGCGTCGTCTTTCTAACGCTCCGCTGTTATCGGCTAATACTATGCCGATTGTGCGTCACCCTGCCTTCCCTCCCGTCTAACCATCTGGCATGTCCAAACATGCCGCCAGCCTGGGGCTGGAGACACTGGTGGATCTCTACCCCGGAAACACCTTCTATTCTCTTCCTGCTACCTCTGGTCCTATGGACACATTGCTCTTTTATCAGCTGCGGGCTATCTGCAAGGAGTTACATCCCATGTTCCCCCAACCCCCTCCTTCGATGCCCTCGCTTGACTTAATTTATTCCTCCCCCACCCCCCGGAAGCTGGTGACCAAATTATACGCCCATACGCTGTCGACCTCATCCATCTCTTCTGATCGCCCCCGTATGGCGTGGAGCAAGGATCTTAGTATGGACATTCCCCAAGCAGACCGGCTCTATTGCTGCTACCAGACGAAGAAACTATCTCCCAACTATCGCCTCCGTCTTATACACTTCAAATACTTGCACAGGCTATACCATACCCCGTTCAGCTATATAATTTGGGACTCGTCCCTGACGATAGGTGCTTGCGTTGCTCTGCTCCTGCTGCGGATTTTACTCATCTTGCTTGGTTATGCCCAAAGGTGTCGTATTTCTGGCAGGAGGTCTGTGCCACCCTCTCTGAGATTACCTCCGCACTGGTCCAGCACGACTAACCGTTATGCCTGCTGATCTTTGTTAAGTTTTGCCCGGATGCCTCTCACCGATTGGTCGCAATGCTGCTCGTCCTTGCGCGGCGTAGGGTGTCCATGTGCTGGGGGCGTAGGCCAGCTCCTAAGTTTGCCCACTGGCTTGAAGATGCATTGAGATGTCAGACCCTACTGTCTGAGTTCTGGGACCTCATGCCTGCTAGATCTCGCCCACCCGACAGATGGGGCCCCCTAGTAATATACCTTCACACCCGGTCACACCCAAGCCAGACTGCCTCTCCCGCGCTCCCCGCCGGCAGTCTGCCCGTGGCGGCTGCGGGTGCTGGTCAGTAGCCCCCTCCTTTCCTGTCCCCATTACTCCCCGGCCGGACCTGCTCTTTCCTTTGCAGCGCTGTCCCCACATTATACAGTTATGTATTGTTCAATGGTGCTTCGCCGTGTTGTACAAGATAATGCTTCTGTCTGATTGGTTTTCCCTTTTTTTGAAGTACTCCGCAAATGGCCTACTGTGTACGTTGCTCTGATTTGATGCAAGATTGTATTTTGGTAATGCTGAATATATCAATAAAGGTTTTTGAAAAAGTAAAAAAAAAAAATATATATATATATATATATATATATATTACCTACTGGCGATAGCCAGTAGGTAGTTATAGTTAGGACCACGTTTCCATAGGAAAACCTCAACATTCTATTTTGAATAACTTTGGCGCCGGTCGACGAATCCTCGCGAATTTCTCAAAATAGGTGGGGCGCTACGCTCCGCTCCTACCCTAAAAGTCTCGGGGGGATTCGTCAAGCGGGGGCTGAGATAAAAGGGGGTCCCAAAACGCGTTTTTCCCATGCATTTTTCCATAGGACCTTTAGAACGAGCTACAGCCCGAATGGCTGAACAGAATTACTCAAAATTTGGCAGAGAGGTAGTCCCTAGGTCAAGGAAGTGCCTTTTGTATGTTTGGTGTAAATCTGTTCAGTAGATTCTGAGAAAATAGCCTTTAAATCAATATATATATCTGAGCCAGCTTACGGTACGCTTACCGTACGCTTACGGTAAGCGTACGGTGGCGTGCGCGAGCGCGATTCTGATTGGCTCTTAGATCTTAGTAAACATTCGAATCGGCCGAAACCAGGAAGCGGCGGCCGCCATTTTGTCTCTCGCACTGAGAGAGATTTTTAAAATCGGAAGCCCAAAAACATGTAAAGGGGCTGTTTTGACAACTCCCTCCCACATAGTCATGTTGAGGGAGTCCCCAAACATCCCCCAAGTGCAAAAACGGTTTTATTTTTTTTTCGGCAATTTCGCGGGGTACGCTTACCGTACGCTTACGGTAAGCGTACGGTAAAAAAATAAAAATAAAAAAAACACTATCCACACTTACCCCACCCCCTGTGCTTTTGGTGGCCGAAGGCCACCAAATGTGCTGGGCTTATTACAATGGAAAAAAACACTATCCACACTTACCCCACCCCCTGTGCTTTTGGTGGCCGTAGGCCACCAAATGTACAGGGCTTATTATAAGGGAAAAAAACTTAGCATTTAAAAAACCGTACTAATTCACTGAAAAAACCATAGGTTTCACACACGTTATAGTTAGGAATTAGCATTTAAAAAACCTTGCAAATTCACTGAAAAAACCATAGGTTTCACACATGTTATAGTTAGTGGAAATTTTACTGATAAAAAACCAATGAAATTGCCCCGTTATAGTTAGCGCAGGCAACTATAACTCACGCGACCGCAATCCTCTGCTGATGACATATGTGTCTTTATGAAAAAAAAATATTTGTAATATATGTATAGCTAAAAATGTATGGAAGAAGACATGGGCAAATAAGTGTCTAAATACAGTATTAGCATCAGCAGAGGATTGTGGTCGCGTGAGTTATAGTTGCCTGCGCTAACTATAACGGGGCAATTTAATTGGTTTTTTATCAGTAAAATTTCCACTAACTATAACATGTGTGAAACCTATGGTTTTTTCAGTGAATATATATATGAATAGACATGATCTCCACTTGCGTTCCTTTGATATAAAATCATATACAACCTGGGGATCTGTTCTGTTCAGTGCCTTGTTCTATGTTGTTGTGTACATATTGATTCAGTGTCAGAGCACTCTGTAATCTGCACTAATTTTGATGCATACTAAAATGATATGGGCAGGGACTACCGAATTTCCCCCTCCCCCCCCGGAACCTAAACACATTTAAAATGAGGAACATGAGAGGTAATGACTTTTGGAAGGCGGGGGTCGAGCAACCCCCGGCCGTATTTATTAAAATATGAAAACAAATCAAAAATTAAAGATAAACATTATTTACAGTTTATACGCAGAAACATAACACGACATTTGATTACAATTAATATGCACAGATTTCAGATGGCTAACCTTAACATTTCACTAATACATAGTTTTCCTATCCGAATCTAACATAAAGATCATAATCATACATTAATTACTTTCTGCGTATCCTATTTGGGCCTACGGCAAGGTCATTAACTGGTGTCAGATCCTTATCAATTTAACCGCGCCCCCCCAGTAGGGTTGCGCATGCGCAGGGGGCCCGCTTACCGAGAGGGTACTTCCCCCTCCCGGTTACCCCCATACGTTAACTGAACTCCACGCCAATTTGGGGGGTCTTGCACTCTGCGCCATTTAATGACGTCAATGCCAGTGCGGGGTGGCCAACCAGCCTAAAAGAAAGCGTGACTCCCCCCCCTTCCCCGCACCCATCCAGCCAACCGGATGTACCGCCCCTGGAGTTATAGGAGAGACCCCTTGTCCCTCCCCCTGGGCGACCCCATCCGAGAATGAGGCCGCCCCCTAAGGACCTTAAATGTACTGCTCACTAGTCATGACCTTACCGCCTGACCAAGGAATAGCAATAAATACGACGATTGAAGACCTGTAAGCGGGAGAAAATGCCTAAGGAAGGAACAACACCGTCACTTACAACAGCCATAAAATCAACTTGCAACATGGGATGGAGGGTGGGCAAACAAAAGAGTTAAGCAGCCTCCTAGAGGGCTGCGACCAGGTGCTGTAAGAGCGCGGGACAAAGAGACAGAGTCCCGTGCTCCACCGCCCTTTAAGCTCGAACCTGGGGTCAAACCAGTTCTAACTGGTCTGACCCCAGCCCCCCCCCCTAACTCACCATGACCCGGAAGCGCTTTAACCGCTTCCGGGCCATAGGTCACCATTGTGACCAATCGAAACGCACGGCGCGCCCACCGCGTCACGATGACGCGGTGATTCAGCGCCGCGCGATCGAGACACAAGGGCGAGGGGAGGAGGGGGTCGGTGCCCCGCCATATTTGCGGCGGGGCCGATGCCGGCCCCGCCTTTCGATATGGGCAGGGACTACCGAATTTCCCCCTCCCCCCCCGGAACCTAAACACATTTAAAATGAGGAACATGAGAGGTAATGACTTTTGGAAGGCGGGGGTCGAGCAACCCCCGGCCGTATTTATTAAAATATGAAAACAAATCAAAAATTAAAGATAAACATTATTTACAGTTTATACGCAGAAACATAACACGACATTTGATTACAATTAATATGCACAGATTTCAGATGGCTAACCTTAACATTTCACTAATACATAGTTTTCCTATCCGAATCTAACATAAAGATCATAATCATACATTAATTACTTTCTGCGTATCCTATTTGGGCCTACGGCAAGGTCATTAACTGGTGTCAGATCCTTATCAATTTAACCGCGCCCCCCCCAGTAGGGTTGCGCATGCGCAGGGGGCCCGCTTACCGAGAGGGTACTTCCCCCTCCCGGTTACCCCCATACGTTAACTGAACTCCACGCCAATTTGGGGGGTCTTGCACTCTGCGCCATTTAATGACGTCAATGCCAGTGCGGGGTGGCCAACCAGCCTAAAAGAAAGCGTGACCCCCCCCCCTTCCCCGCACCCATCCAGCCAACCGGATGTACCGCCCCTGGAGTTATAGGAGAGACCCCTTGTCCCTCCCCCTGGGCGACCCTATCCGAGAATGAGGCCGCCCCCTAAGGACCTTAAATGTACTGCTCACTAGTCATGACCTTACCGCCACAGGCCAGCATAGTTGCCCGACTATCTGGCCCCCCCCAACCATCCCTCAGAAAGGTCATGCCCCCTCCCTGAGACCCCCTAGCCAAGCTAAGAAATTCTCTAACATCAAGTCATTCCCCACCCTAGTCAAGTGTACCCCGTCTTTTAAGAAGCACAATTCCCCCCTAACACACCCATGTGCGATGCACTGTAACTTAGGAGATCGGAACAATTTTCCTATCTTATTATTGACCCTCTTTACGGAGTGGTTCAAAGCTCTCACCGAGTCCCCCCCTCTCCATTTAAATCTGGGTATCATGTGTGACCAAGCTATGTAAGCCCCTCGGCACACCTTGGCTAACCAACCAATCTCAGATATTATGCTCTCAAATAAAACCCTCCTGCCCAACCTGACCAAGTCATTGCCCCCAGGTGTAAAATAAGGATAGAGGGAGAAGAATTGTGTTTTTTCAGCAGATCGCTCATAAACCCCCTAAAGTGACTAAGACAAAGGCCCCCCTTTCCATGAAAAGATACTGTGAACCCCTTCTGTTCTGCCCGTTTCCTATAGTCACCTGCAAGAAAAACAGATTTCATACGCCTAACATATGAATGCCCCACAACCCACACATTCCGCGTCCCTGAGACCTGTGGTTGTGCTGATCCTTGCGTAGAACGTTGTTGGTGGTGAGATGGCAGTTCCCCCCCTGCGTGACAGGATTGAGAAACTGTGAAGCAAACGACAGAGAGAGAGGCATCAGTCACACCATTTCAATGCGCCCTCACAACATGTGCAGCCGCACATAACGCTTATAACTGTTGGAAACCCATCGCCCAATCTTCTGTACCTTACTGGGATGCAATCCCCTAGCCGTCGCCTCTGTGGCAGCCCCTATCCTAAAAGAATGTGTTCCAAAAACACTTGGATCCATGCCTGCCCTGGCGATTGCCATGTCCAATACCATTTTGAACTGGTACCTGGTAAGTGGTGTACCGTCCGCATGTACTAATAATGCCCCACCCAACGCGCTGCTCCTCACACTGAGGAAGTTTTCCAAATGCATTACTGGGCAACACGGGTTGTTTAATGCTCTATACAGAACCACCCCTTCACCCCGTGCTTCCTGATCCGTTTTTGATTTTCGTATGGTCAAAAGCAGACTATCACCTTGTATCCTTACATGCTCAATTAAAAGGCCACCCTGCCTATCCTGCTTGTTTCGGGCCACCAATTCGCCCACTCTGAATGCCCCATAGAAAGCCAATGCAAAGGCAGCTCTGAATAACAGAGTCTCCACCACCGAACTGCAGATCACACCCAGCGCTGACAACAGTGAACTCAGCCGCGCCAACCCTATCGGCTGCCTGGAGTCAGGAACCCCACCTTGAATTCTTCGCCACCCCTTCAATGCCTTCCTCACGATGAAGCTCCTGGTCGGATCATTCGTGTCACTAATCTGCGCAAAGAAGGAAACTGCCGCTACATGTCGCCTGGCAGCCGCAACTGTTTGCCCCCCCCCTGTGTAAGCTGTCTAAAAACGAGAGGAATGCTCCTGACGTATGCCATCTCTCCTCCCAATCGTGACCCAAAAAAGACCTGTAGGACCCAAACGCCCCTTCATAAGCTTTCCGTGTCCCTGGCGCTAGGCTAGCAGCCACGAGGTTCTGTAGTTGGGGGCACCAATCTGCCAAAGAACTTCTGGAAAGTGCGATGCTGTCGCCTCCGCGGATGGCAGATGATCCCTGCATCTTGAAGCGAGAAAGTGCGTCAGCAGCATTATTCTGCATTCCCGGGACATGCTTAGCCTTAAACTGGACATTCAATTTCATACATAACAGCACTATCTCTTTCAACAGGCGAAGAATCATTCTACACCTTGCTGCCTGTTGATTGATGGCCTCCACCACTGTCATGTTATCTGACCAAAATATAACAGACTGGTTCTGCAGCTCCTGGGGCCATACCGTTAAAGCGACCCAGATGGGGAACAATTCCAAAAAACCTATGTTAGCTGTTAAGCCATTCTCACACCACCACCCTGGCCATGGCTGAGCCACCCACTTGTTCCCAAGTATGGCACCAAATCCCACACTACCCGCCGCGTCAGTCCATAGACCCAAAGCAGCCGAAGTAATGGGAGGACAGGGCCACACCACTCTGCCATTGAAACCCTCCAGGAATGCTATCCAAATCCGCATGTCCTGGCGAACCTCAGATGACAAGCGCGTGTGATGGTGTTTTTCATGTAATCCTGCCATAGCCTGAGAAATGGAACGGGAAAATGGACGAGCGATGGGTATCACCCGTAATGCAAAATTCAACTGTCCTACCACTTCCTGCAATTGGTGTAGTGTCACTTTGTCCTTTAACAAACACTGCTGCAGTGCAGCACGGAATTTCCTTATCTTCTGTTCTGGCAACCTAAAACAACCCTGTACTGAATCAATTTCGATGCCCAGGAACTCAATTTTGTTCGTTGGCCCCACTGTCTTCCCCTGAGCCAGGGGGACCCCAAACGTATGCATGAGGGCACAGAATTTCTCCAAGGCGATAGAACATTCCTGAGAGCCCGCCGGTCCCAGAAAGAGGAAATCATCAAGATAATGCATCACAAAATGATGTCCTGTGACCTGTCTGAAAACCCATTCCAAAAAGGAACTAAATTTCTCAAAATACGCACAGGAGATTGAACAACCCCAAGGCATGCACCTGTCCATGTAAAACTGACCTTTGAATGAAAAACCAAGCAAATGATGATCTAAAGGATGTACTGGCAAGAGTCGAAATGCCGATTCGATATCAGATTTCGCCAGCCATGTCCCCGGCCCTAACACCCTCAGCATCTCTACTGCCTGATCAAAGGATGCATACTTTACACTGCAAAGTTCTTCATTAATGGCATCATTCAACGACTTGCCTCTGGGTGCTGATAAATTATGAATCAATCTAAACTCCCCCTCCTCCTTTTTTGGTACCACCCCTAGGGGAGAACAGACAAAATTCAGCACCGGGGGAGTGTCGAATGGGCCCACAATTCTCCCTAAGCCCAATTCCTTCCTAATTTTCTGCACCACAACCTGTGTATTAGTTCTGACAGACAATTGATTTTTGCACTCCGCTGTCCCTTTGTAATCCCCCACTGGTATCCTAAAACCATACGAAAACCCTTCCTGCAGCAACCTAGCTGTAGCATGGTCTGGATACCGATTAAGCCAAGGATTCAAAGCCACAACATCAATGGGCGAGTGCGTGTCGTTAAGGATTGGCCCCTCATTCCTGCTTTTTCCCCCCTTTTGACACTGAGACATTGTTCCCTTTCTTAAAGCATTTTGACTCTGGGTGAGAGGGGTGATTACATATGGCACATGCATGCCTGAATTTACAGGTGCCCTGGGCTCTAGTACAGGACTTTCTATTGAAGTCCCAGCACACCCCCTTTCGCCTTCCCCCTTTCTCAGTGCCCGACGCCGCCGCCCCGGGAAGCCCAGTCCGAAAAGGCTGATGAGGCTGTGAAATGTGGGCCTTTCCCCAATTCTGAGTCGTGCTGCCCATGTGCCCGGGGGCAAACTGATCAAACCAAGAAATGGAGTCCACCCTGTCCCATGTCAATGAAGAGTCAAACTCCTTAGCCTTCCTGAAGTTCATGTCATACTCCTTCCAACCCACCCCACCATATTTATCATGCGTCATTGCCACCCTGCTCTGATAGCATGCCATTTCCGCCTGCATATTAGGTGTACGTTCAGCAACTATGGCCATATAAACAGAAAATGCCCTTATCCAATTTGTCAATGTCTCCTCAACCCTGAATCTAGACATTTCCGCCCGCCACTCACTGGGAAGCATCCAATCCTTCTGTCTCTTCGCATACTCCATTTCCCTGTTATCAACCAGCAAAGAAAACATATTGACATACGCCCCAGCCCAAATCAATTCTTTCACATCCTTTGCAACATGGCGCGCTAAATATTCCTTCCTAGAAGGTAACACCCCGGCGCCCAACAATGGCAAAGCCAGCTCCTTACCCGCAGGCTCTGTCGTCCCTGCTTTTCCACTGCCACCTTCTTGTGGCCCTGGCTGTGCTTGCTGTGCCTTCCCCACGGCCAGGCTCTGTTCAATGCCCGGAGCCGCCATGATCTTCGCCACCATTCTTTGAGCCTCTGCCAGAGGATCGGTTCCCACCGCCAACGGCAAAACCCCCCCCTTTCCTAACCATGGAAGCACTGCCGCTATTTGAGTAGCTAACTCCCCCGGGACCTGCCCTCCCCCTACTGGTGATGGTGTCGGGGCCACTGGGTTCAATTCGGGAACCTTGGGGCTTGTTGAGGGCACTACCGGGCTAATACTAGGAACAACCGGCTCAACTACTGGGTCAACTGGAAGTGGGACTGGCGCCGGTACTGGCACCCCTGACCCCGGGATGCTGGGTACTAAATCAGGAGTATCAGGCGTTACTGGGAGCCCAGACGGACCACCCCCCCCCGGTGCCTCTAAAGGTTCCACTGCTTTTGGATCCTGAACCTTACCCTTCTTCGATCTAACCCTCTTAGGGAGAGCCTCTAATTCCCCCCTTGGTTTCGGGGGTACTATGTTTCGCTTCGGCCTTCCGGACGGCCCACCCTGCGCCTCAACCTTCTGCTTAAGTTCGGCCAAGCTATGGCCAATTTGTTCCACCTTACCCCATCTCCTATCCATAGTCGCCATCTTACGCATCATTGCCTCTAGCATATGCTCCATGCGCGAACGCTTGGCCCCCCGTTTCCCTGACATCCTTTGCCTAGACCCTTGCGCTTTCTTTGAATCCCCTTCAACCAACTTTTACTCCCTTCGCAACTTTTAACCTGTAACAACACAAGCGACACAGCCTTAGCGTAATACAATAATCACGAAATTGCAGATCAAATACCCAATGTTCAGCATAAACCTGGCAAATAACAGTACAATCGTGCAATCACAGTCCCTGCCCCACTGCAACTCTCACCATGTAGTTACGCAAAATGCGCAAACATATTAAAATAAAAGCACTTGTAGGTGCAAAAGCTAATTATGCACTTACATTAAAAAACGAATTCAAATGAAAGCACTTGTATTTGCACAATGTAATTGGCATGCGTTGCCTCAAATAAAGCCTATGGCCCTGCGCGTTATACCTTCTAAAGAAGAGCTTTGCTTTTAATTCACAGCTTCAGCTTTACTTAGCCCACCAATGATGATCGATTCCTTAAAAATTCCCCCTTTCTCCTGAAAAGCCGACACGCAAAAAAAGCTTCCAGGGCAATAAATCAGGCAGCAGGGAAATCCTCACTACACGAGCCTTGCAATGTAATTGGCATGCGCGCTATACGCCACCCGCAAGGCACCCTAACGCTGACAAAACGAAACCCCTGTACCTTATCGGCGCGTGCGCGCGCCGCTCACCCGGGCTCACAAGCCCTTCTGCCGTATCTCTGCCTGATCACGCAGCGGAACCACCCTGCGCAACGGGACCCACCGAAGCCTCCGCCTCCTCACTCGGCAACGCGAACCAGCCTCCCGGCGCCGCACCCAGGACGATAAAGATGCCTCGGCTTCCTCACTCGGCGCACGAACCAGCCTCCAGGCGCCGCACCCTCGACCTGCCACGAATCACCACCGGAACCAGACAGGAACCAGGATACCGCGTCGCAACGATCCTGCAGAGGAGAACAAACAAAAGAGTTAAGCAGCCTCCTAGAGGGCTGCGACCAGGTGCTGTAAGAGCGCGGGACAAAGAGACAGAGTCCCGTGCTCCACTGCCCTTTAAGCTCGAACCTGGGGTCAAACCAGTTCTAACTGGTCTGACCCCAGCCCCCCCCCCTAACTCACCATGACCCGGAAGCGCTTTAACCGCTTCCGGGCCATAGGTCACCATTGTGACCAATCGAAACGCACGGCGCGCCCACCGCGTCACGATGACGCAGTGATTCAGCGCCGTGCGATCGAGACACAAGGGCGAGGGGAGGAGGGGGTCGGTGCCCCGCCATATTTGCGGCGGGGCCGATGCCGGCCCCGCCTTTCGAATATTGTTCTAATTCGAAAAAATGTGACAATCATCATCATGCAAGTTACTGAGTTTAAAAGTAGAGGTCTTGGTGAATAAGTCCCACACAACATTTGTTTAACTTATTACACTTACTCTGGTTCTCGTGAGCAATCAGGGTGGTCTTTGTGTTGTATACACAAGTTTCCTAAAGTACTTCAAACACTAGTCAAGACTCTACATCTTTGCTACACAGGGTACTCCTTGACAATGTGGCTTATGTTCTGTCTACCAATAAGTACAGTGTGGGGACTATAAAGCACTTGTCAATCCTTGAACAGAACAGCTACCATGTTCTGACAGTGGATAAAGGTGTCGAGCAGGCCATATGCAAGTACATAATTTCCTTAGGTGGGGGGAAAAAGTCTACGGCTGCTTGCCTAGTAAAGTAGTGGCCCGTGGAAGGTAGGTATTTATGCACAACCAATGAAAGGTTTACCTTACAACAGCTCCACCTCAGTCAATTTCCTAATACTTCACTTTTGTAGGGTACAACATAAAGCAAGTAGGAAAACATAGGGCTGCCTGAGATGTTTACTGGGGACAGTAAACATGACTCTACTTCCTCTTTCCTTGGTTAGAGTAGACTCCACAACAATGACATGGTTGAGTCTTTTTAGCTGTTTCAGGAATGCAGTCGGCAAAGTGTATATCCTGCAGCCTTGCTACATACTCCAGAACATATGAAGTGGAGGCTGCTACTATAGCAATAAGACTTTCAATGACTATCAGACATGAGCATTCCCTGGTGGTCTGACGATGAAAAACACACACATTGTATGTTGCCACCTGGATCAGGTGGGTAAACTGCTTCATATACCAAGTGCGGTTTTTACAACTTTGCATTGTATGGCTGAAGAACCTAGTCATTCTTATCCACTCCATCCATGAACTTGTTGTAATCAAGTATACATGTGTGCTTGTGAACTCGGTAATCTGACCCCCAGACCGTGACGGGGTAAGTGCTCTCATAATGAATTGTAATGAGCACATACACATCACCCCATTTAGAGAACTTGACTGTGAGAAGTTCATTGGAACTCAACACAGTACTCTGGGATTTTTAGAGCTTCTCACAAACAAACTCCTGTAGAAATCCTTTGCTGCAACAATGAACTGTACCGCATGCCTCAGTGCCAGCTTTGTACAGCTCACTGAAAAGCTCTACTCCTGTATTGAAGTTGTCCACATAAATGTTATACCCTTTGTGAAGGTGTGACTGGTCAAGCTCACATACAATATTTCTTGTGACTTTTAGCATTCTAGGGAACCCAACAGTGTTTAGAGTAGAATCTTTCCCTGTATACACTTTCAAGATGTACACTTAGCAAGTGGAGCTCTCACACAGTATGTACAACTTGATGCCATAGCAAGCTCTTTTGCTTGCAATCTACTGCATGAACTGCAACTACCCTTTATACAGGATCAAGGACTCACTGATGGCTATATTCTTTCCAGGAGTATACATATCTGGAAACATGGCAGAAAGATGTTCCACAATAGGCCGAATTTTGAACAACCTGTCATGGTCTGGATGGTCCTGGGGTAGCGCAACAGAATTATCAATGAAATGTAGCATTCAATGAAACAGCGAAAACTGATCTCTGCTTTTGTATGGTGCAAAGATGGGTGTTATCCAAACCATACGAGTGGACCAGTACAGTAGGACTATAAGCTTGGTTTGTGCGCTAACCCCATTTTGAGCCTAAGGCCCAAAAATATCTTCAACTCCTCAAGTGAAATGGGAGTCCACTGGTGTGCCCTAGAATGAGGCCCTTGAGTGCCTCCAGGCTCCCTCAGAAATTGTTCAGCATGCAAATTTGGTTGCTGCACAATTTGCTTAAGAAAATCAACATCCAGAAAGAGTTGGACATAGTCAAGTGGCAAAAGAATTGGCCGTATCGACTTTACATCCAGTGTTGACAGTGAACAGTGGGATTTGGGGCTGAACTCAATTGAAGGACTGCCAAGAGAGCACTCCGTTTGTGTTTGCCGCTGCACATGCCCACTCCCATCCAAATGCAGAAATAGGCAACTGAAAGAGAACTATTCAACCTCTGCGCAGGCTCTTCCACTGCGTGCAAACATATTGCCAGATTGATCCCTTTCTATTAGTATAAACTGCATATGCCACACAAATCTACCATCTGCTGCATGATCAGCAATATGTGGCATATACAGTAGATATCTTTTTTTCAAGAAATAGGTGTTCTGTTTGGGAGGCACAATCTGTCTTGCAGGGGGAGAACACACATTGAAAAAATATATATATGTTATATTGCCCCCAAAGGGGGTCGACCCCTACCTACATTTCTTTCTGTATTTTGTTGGGAACCGTGTGGTTCCCTTGAGGGTGCGATGCACCTCACCCCCCAAAAGGAAACACATTTCCCCCAAAATATTTGGGGCCCACAGAGGGTCTGCCATATGCAAGGTGGTCCTCATTGGACATAGGAGACTCATCCCCTTACCAATGTGCTCCCTAAGATCTGGGGAGTCATTTCTAGGCATTTTTTTTGCCCTCAGGCAAGAGCTCTTACCTGCTTTTTTACCCTCTCCTGTGGAGAATCTGTGACGTCCACACGCCTCACGTCGCGCTCACGACATGGATGTTTGGGATGGGGCAGAGACTTACGCTGAAGCAATTTCTTGTCTTTCCCTATTCTTTACTTTTTAAAAAAGGAATCCTACGGTGCAAGCACTGGAGGATCCTTTAAATCTCTCCCCAGTGCCGGTCATTGGCCAGCACTAGGAAGGGATTGCAGCTGGTAGCACTAATGGGGTTAATGGATGTGATTGATTTAAAACCGATTACGGCACTTTTAAATTTCTCTGTGGATCTTACCTTCACATTTTCTTAAGGGATAAAGGGGTTGGGTAAAAAGCACTTGTTGAAAGAATCACACTAAGAGGCACATAGGTCAAAGATAAACATTTTGCAGAGGACTGTATGAATGTAAATGACATATTTAAAGTGTAGTCCAATGTTTAATATTACAGTACATAAGAGGAAATGCTTGTCAACCATTTTCTCATTTTTTGGGCCTCATTTGCATATGGAGCAGAATGATTGGGGAGCCTCAGCTAATTCGTTTGCAGGAGCTGCAGTCATTTATTACCAGAGAACAGTCTTGTTGGATATTAGTTATAACAGTGTTATTATTGCTTTTTTCTGGTATGTCTTTATGGGCTGTACAGCTGTTTCATCAAATATTCCGGAATACTTTGTCTTAACAAAAGTAGCATGACTTATTGTAGTACTGACCTTGGTCCTAGTTCTTATTGTGGGAAATTGATTTTTACTTGTTTGATGCCTCATGGGACAATCTGCTACCTTTCAGTGAAGCTCTCTAACATAGTTGCTAACATAGAATTTGAGTATGTGGTTATGACTCAGTTTGTGATTTAAAACAGGAAATTGAAATTGAGCCATCAATCAGAATAAGTAAAATATTTTTTTAAGATAACTGTGGCTGATAGTAGTACCATCCTTTTTCCACAGTTAAACTGGAAACAAGGAACTACCATGAAAAGATTAATGCATTAGCGGAAGAGCTTAGCAAAGCCGAAGCAGAATTGGAATTTAAGGTACTATGTCTTGTACATGCTTTACCAATCATTTAGGCAGGCATTTGCTTAGAAAGACTTGTTTGTGTGTTTTCTTCATGTCTAACAGAGTTTTTATATGTGTTTTAGCTTTGCGCATTACTTGGTGCTTCAAGATTTGACCTGGGTAGGTTATACAGTTGTGGATTTTCCCAATGACATTTTGCATATTTCAAAAACGCTCCAACAGTTAAGCTGTATAAATGATTTGTAGCACTTCATTCTTGAAGAGGGGGCCACGAACATTCTTAACAGAAGTTGGGAGGCCAAATCATGGTATTAACTCTCGCAACAGCAATTAGGCTACTACAGTGGCGTTTCCTGTGAATGGGCGGAAGGGCTGCGCCCCGTTTGTTTTCTGGCCCATTTGTGTTTGTTTTTGTTATACCAAGAGTGAATAATAATATACTATTCACTCTTGGTATAACAAAAAAAAATGCAGAGCTCGGCTCCTTATGTTCAGCAGCAAGCCAGCAACAGGCTCTGTCTGAAGGCTGGCTGCACCTGCGCCAGCCTTCAGAGATATCCGGGGCTGGAAAAATTCCATCCCTGGCCTTGGGGCCTTGCCACCCCTCAGTGCCTCCCCTATATGTGATGTACTTAGGCGTCACAGATGAAGTTAGCCATGGGCGCTGCAGGCTTAAGCCCTGCAGTGCCCGTGGCTACATGTCAATCAGCTTGTCACTCCACCCTTTCCCAACTTGACACAGAGTTGGGAAAGTGTGGGGGGAACTAGCAGAGGGAATCCTGGTACTTGCGACCTCCTGCGCAGGTGCGAAGTTTCAGTGTCCTCCAGCGCTGGAATCGTAAAAGAGTAGTTGTACAAATGGGACCTGAGAAGGAAATAAGGTGATCAAAATGAAAACGTTTTAAATGTTATCTGCGTATGGGTGAGAGTGATTGTCTGTGGGTGAAAGTGTATCAGTGTGTCTGTGAGATAGTGTTTGTATGTGTGATCAGTGTGCTTGTGAGAGTGAGAGTGAAAGTTAGAGTCTGCATGGAAATTCCTGGGGGATTTTATCAAAGGAATGTTTCCACATGTTTGTGTTTTGGTTCACAAAGGCTAGGGAATGTGAATTCCCATAGGACAGTTCAAAGTGAAACTTTTGTTTTATCTCAATAGGTGTCTTTTTGTGCCTAAGTTATGCTACTTCGTGTCTAGTCTTTAGTGGATCTTCTAAGAGAAATGATTCCAACATATATGTTATCCTGTTTGATTGTGCAAGAGTGATCAGTGCAGAAATTATAGTGGTTTTTTTCCTGGCACAGCATTTTACATGGGGTTCTCACTGGTAGAGAAACTCTGGTCAGCATTTTATTTCTTAACAACGGCCATATTAGCAAATGGTGATATTGCTCCTGACACAAGATTTATGTTGGGCATTTTGTCCACTCATGCATATTGTCTGAATAATTTATTTTCTGTCAGGACCCCTTTGAAACTACATTTTAATCATGTGGCATATTTAGTACAATTCTCAAAAAACTAAATGTTGAAGAAGCACAATATGGTCCAATTTTCCAAACAATTTCTTTAAGGAAATTCTCCCAAAGATCTCTAAATTTGAGAGCCTGCTTAATGTCTGTATGTGTGATCAGTTTGCCTGTGAGTGAAAGTTAGAGTCTGCATGGAAAGTCCTGGTTCCACTGTCTGCGGGTCAAAGAAACAATTCGGATCCCAGCTCTCCTAGTCTCCGCAAGGTGTGATTTTTGGCGAGGCGGCTCAACTTCACTGACACTACCATTCTGTTGTCAAACGCAAGACATAAACGACAACAGCCTGAGAGTAGAAGCTGCACAATGGAAAGCAGGAAGTATTTGTTCTTGAGAAATAGTATTTTGTGATACAGCAGTCTTTTTTGAGCCACAGGGGCTCCTGTCAGCCCAGACCGGTTCCTCCAACCTTTTTGCCCAGTATCCAGCCTTTAAGTATGCATGATACTGAGATCCAGTCCATTTTTAAGCAGTTTATACTGCTGTAGGTAAATGTACAGAGGCATAGGAGATAGCGTGGCACAGGATTACACAGCTTTAGTTATAAGAGAGCCTTGCACGGCTGCCGGGTCACCCTTTAGCCTCTTGGTGGTGCCAAATCACCATAACATAACATAACATGTGGATCACCTCCCTGACATGGCTCTAATCGGTGCAGCGGGAGACACCTTCTCTGGTAAGTGGCCACTGGTCTGTGCTGAGCATAATCAAACATTCTAGACTTATGGGTAGAGCCACTGGAAATATATAATTCTGTGGGTGCGCTGTTTTATTTTTGTATTATTATGGATTTGTGGCATTTGCCAAATAATCCACCATCTGCTGCATAATCTTTATAATTTAACAAAAGAATATTTAACGTTTAATGTGATATAAACTGTGAGATAACATTATGCCCCTAATTTAAGAATAATGACTATCGGCAAATGGCATGTCCAAGACTATCTGATGGGTAACTTCTGATGATTTTCTGGCCATAAGACAGTGTCATACTGAATAAACAGCTACCTATGCCATTGTCATATGAGATCTCTTTATGCATGTCATAACTACATTTTTACAATTGCTTTATTAACCTTCTTGCTTTCTCCCATTTGCTTGAAAATGCACCATTTGACCACTCTGTTTTTAAAAATTTCCTGGGAGGAGAAACCCCTGAAATCCCCTTGACTGATTGGCTCGCGGGCTACGACCGCTCACCACACAGCACTCATCCTGAACTTTTATGTCTCCCCAATTTCAAATGTCACAAGCCGCCACTGGCTACTATAAGGCTTTCAGCCCTCCTAATGGGAGATGCCTTGACCCATTTAGAGAACAGACTTTTACCAAGATTTGCAAAGTCGCATCTCAATAAGGTCTGCTAGCAGTCTAGTAAATTGGACGTCTGATTTGCCAGTGTGATTCATGACAGTACCAGTCTTTTCACCTTGATTGTTTATGTGGCAAACTAGACAATGGTTACATGCATGTTCAGAAACCTGTCAAAATCCTGTATTTTCACAATGCTTTTTCAGTAGCTTAATTAGGCTATCTCTCCCAACATAGGTTTGATAATGCAAATATTTACACATTGCCTGCAACATCGACTAAGGCAGAATATACTTTTGATAGTTATTTACATATTGACTGTACTGTTCTCCTCAGTGTGGTGTCTGGTGGACTGCAGTTTATAGAGCTAGCGCTTATGATTCTGGGAGCGTGGCCTGCTGTTATTCTGGTGAGAACTGTATATATGTATGAAGGGGATTTATAAAATGTGAAACTTGCCACAAAGCAACGTAGCATTGTACAATGAGGGATGGAGTATAAGTTGAGTATCGGCGGCACGACAAGCAGGAATAGGAGTAATTGGGGGACGAGGACATGTGTCTAGTGTGTTCTGTTGAATATTAGTGATTGTAGTTTATTGGTAGTTAGTGGTAGTGGAAAGTAGGTGATTATCAACTACAAGGCATCTCTTTACTGTTTTGGATGTCTGATATATATTTTTTTGGTTCTGTTGGGAACCATGCAAATTAATGTATACCTTATTTATTTTTTTACATTTATTTTGAAGGTTTTATATAGCGCGAACAAGACTCTTGCGATTAACAGAGCGCTTTACAAGACATTGCAGGAAAGCAAGAAATAGCATACCCAGATCTATGTGAAAAAGTTATACAAATCTCATAATCGTAAAGAATAAGCTAACAAAAGGTCGACTATGGAGCGTAGAAACAGCATACGTAAGAAATACAGTAAACAGTTATAGAGTTCACGTGAATTTAGCCATGAGGATCGCTTTCACTTCTTTTTTGAATGAGGCAGAGGAAGGGTTCATTCTTGTTTCACTGGGCAAAGCATTCCAGATCCTTGGAGCCATACCAGAAAAGGATCGGTTATAGGTTTTTTTCTTGGTAAATTGTTGTGGTTTTAGAAGAAGAGTCTTGGCACTTCTGGAGGCTCTGACGCCCGCAGAGAGCACCAGTTTCTGAGCTAGGTAGTGTGGGGCGTTGTGGTAGAGGGCCTTGTGTGTCATACAAGCAATTTTCAGATGGATTCTGGCTTCAAATGGTAGCCAGTTGACGGCTCTCATATCTGGGGATATGTGAGAGTTTCTCTTTGAACCCGTGATGAGTCTCGCAGCTGAGTTGATCGTGGCTCTTAGCGGGGCTGTCGATGACCTTGGGAGGCCGCATAAGGTTACCGGCCCATATTCGAGGGATTACTAGGGCTTGAACCGCTAGTTTAAAATCGTAGGCAGGCAGAAAGGGTTTCAGTTTTCGCAGGGTCTTCAGGTGGAAGTTAGCTCCTTTTGTGGAGGTGTTGATATGTTTCTGCATCTTTAGGTTACTGTCAAGCGTAACCCCTAGCGATTTCGCTGAGTCCACGACGAGAGGTTGTCCATTAAGGGCTGTTAGGTGCTTCTTCCAATACAGGATAATGGGAGTTTTGTTAGGGGGAGAGATTAAGAGGAATTCCGTTTTGAGGGAGTTTAGTTTCAAATGTTTTTCGGCCAGCCAAGTTTGGGTTTTTTGTAGTGTGGAGTTGAGGGATTTGATGTCATCAAGTGAGTGGATCTTGATGTAGATTTGGGTGTCAGCTGCGTACATGTGGAAGTGTATCTTGGCGAAGCTGAGAAGATCGGTAAGTGGTTCCATGAAGAGGTTGAAAAGGGTGGGTGAGAGGGAGGAGCCTTGCGGAACTCCTAAAGTGACTGGCATGTGGTTGGACAGGGATTGGTTGACCTTGAATCTTTGGGATCTATTTTGGAGGAAAGAAGTGAACCAGTTAAATACAGTTCCAGATATTCCCATTCTGTGTTTCAAGAGTTCGAGCAGGTTGTCGTGTTTGACGGTGTCAAAGGCTGATGACAGGTCAAGTAGGATTAGTAGACAGGCTTTGTTTTGTTCTAGGATTTTTAGCGCGTCATCTAATACATGTGTCATGGTTGATTCAGTGCTGTGACCTGCTCTGAAGCCTGATTGAAATTGGTTAAGCAGGTTGAATTGATCAATGCGGCTGTTCAGCTGTGTGTTAACGCATTTTCCCAGGAGTTTGGCTAGCATAGGAATGTTAGAAATCGGACGATAGTTATTTGGTTCCGAGGGGTCTGCTGTTGGTTTCTTTACAATAGGCGAAACCTGACCTGATTTCAGGATGTCTGGTATGGATCCTTGAAGGAGGGATGTATTAATGATCTTGGTCCAGAGGGGTAGTAATAGAGGAATGAAGTCTTTTAGGTAATTAGCCGGGAGCGGGTCAATGAAATGATTGGAGGGTTTCAGAGAGGTTAGCGTCTTTAATATGGTGTCTTCACTGTGGACCAAGTTGCGTTGTTTTTTAGTATAAATTTTGGGTGGTCATTAGTTTGGGCACCCGCCGGGGGCAGTGATGGGTTCTTTTTCAAGACTTAGACGGCTAGGAGGTCTTTGAGAAGATCTGATTTCATGGATTCCGTCTTAGAAGCGAACAAGGAGGCAAATAAATCTCAATTGGGTAGAGAAGGTGGTATAGCGTTAGGGAGACTTGGTAGGCTCTTGGTCTGGGCTTTGATAAGATCAAATAGCTTTTTGGGGCGGTTCTTGTCTAGGTCTAGTTGAGACCTGAAGAAGACGGTTTTAGATTTTCTGATCTTTCTAAAATAAGCGTTTCTGGAGATTCTAAGAAGCTTGAGGTGGTCAGCTGATGGGGCGGCTCTCCAACGACGTTCCATTACTCTAAGAGAGCGTCTGTCTTTGTTTAGCCTCCCATCATACCACGGTTTTGATTCTTTTGTAGAAGTTCTTTTCAGTTGAAGCGGGGCTATTTTGTCTAGTAGGTTGTTCATGGAGTGAAAGTAGTGATTGGTCAGCCCCTGTGCATCGGCAAGGTCTTCGGGGGGACAAAGGTGGTTTGAATTAGCTGATGCAATAAGGTCAGAGCCAACGTTTTTCAGGTTTCTCTTCCAGATCTTAGTTCTCAGGGGTTGTGTTGGGAGTCGTTTAACAGTTTCCAAGACTTGGAATGTAATGACATAATGGTCAGACCAGTCTCAGGGGTGGATCGAGTCGAGCTGAGTGGCGTCAACTTTGGAGATTATTAGGTCGAGAGTTGCACCTTTGTCGTGTGTAGGGCTGTTACATATTTGGTTAAGATTAAGGTCAGCGAGGAAAGCTTTGAGGCTGTTTACCCCTGGGTCGTTCTGGTCATCCAAGTGCAGGTTGAAGTCCCCCAAGAAAATTTGCTTATTTTGTTGGCTGTCATTTGACGCTTGAATGTCCATGAAGTGTTCCATGAATGTGAGGTTATCTCTAGGAGGGTGGTAGAAAGTGTGTAGAGAGCATAATTGTTTGTTGTTATTGGCGATGTTTGAGCATAGGTATTCGCAAGAGGAGTTGGAGTTGGTCACTGTTAGGCTGATCTGGTGTATGCAGGCTATCCCACCGCCTGGCCTGTCCGTTCTGTCTAGTCTGGTGATGCCATAGTTAGGAGGGTAATAGGATGTCCATGATGGGAGTAGATGTTTCCTTTTACCAAGTTTACATTGCTTAGAACACATAGCTATATTTTAGTTACCATAAGAAAAAAAAACCTGTTAATATTTTAAAAGCCGTCTTTCACATGATGAAAGGGCAGATGTCTAGGGATGGTAGCATCTGCTTCCAATGACCGCACATTACTATTGCAAGATCGATGCATGGATTGTATTGTCTGAAGTCATAAAAGTGCTCAGATTGCTTGTTTTTTTATAGCCCGGACTGCCTTTGTTCTTGCTGAGAAATATAAGGGTCGGAAACCCGTTGATCTCCTGTTTTGACTTTTTTGTCCTTCAGATCAAAGATCTATGGGACTGCTGCACCTCCTAGTAGGAGTTCTTTTGTTAGATTTGCGTCATAACTTTCTTTGTTCCTGTGTGGGTTATTATTCTCATTTTGGATGGCAAACTTGTAAGCCCATTCTAGTTGTTGTTTCATAGCTTGAATGTGATGGAGGTATGTTTCTGGTCCACTTCCATCATGACTGATGCTGAGGTATATGTCAAATACAAAAAAGAGTTAAGGGAATATTTGAATTAATTTCAGCCACTGTTAATTACTCGATACCACATGCCAGTCCATAATTTGTTTGCTCAGTATGCTCAGTATAAATCCAGCCATGCGCAAATCATCATTGTTCTGCCCTAATAGGAGCAGTCTCTGGACTGCCAAGCCTAATCTTCTCTGAACCAGAAAACATGGAACCCAAATCTAGTTTCAGCCTTGTTGGCCCTCTGTTGCCGAGTGCAGCTGGTTCCCAGTGGCACTGTGAGCATAGGACTCATGCCCCGTCCTGCAGGAATATACAGTGAGTCTGGTGATTCTCCTGAACATCCGGTTGTAATGAGTAAAGCTATTACCTTGTTGGAGGTACAGTTGTATGTTTGTGTCAGAGCAACCACATGCTGTCTCAGCATATGTTGCTGGTTTGAATTTTGGTGTGCTCACGATGTAGAGTAGGATTCTGTTATAGTTCTTGATTCTGTGAGCAGCAGGATGTGTTATACATCCTAAGCATATTCAAGTTCTCCTACCCGATCACAGTGCTCTTCTCCTGCCAGCCGTGGCATGGTATACAACACATTTTCAGTGATAGAGCACACCCACTTCTTACAGGACCATGCCACAGCCAAGGCTAGTTGAGGGCGGTAGAACCGAGGTTGAACCTGGTTGAAGATTCTTTCAGTTAGTTCCAAGATTTCCAATGTAATATTTTATATCGTATCTTGTATTTTATTATGTGTGACATTTAAATAGCAAGCAAATATTGTATACTGTATCTGCTGGTGTCGACTGGAACCATTGTGCAGTTCTTGATTATTACGTTTTGCTGTATTGATGCATAACTCACCTGGTGGGTATTGGGGATGAGAATTTGCTTGTACTTACCTTTTTATTTCACATGGTGCTTGTGGTTGACAAGGCTGTGCTCCTTCTTAGGACCTTGGTTTGTAGCCCGCACATGCCTTTTTGTCAATCTTGGCATAGCTCATTTCATAAAGGGGAGGGGCAGCATGTCTTCAATGCTCTTCATAATTGAAAGTGGATAGTTAAGGTTTCTTTTTCTGGTTGGGAGTGTATTCTAGAGCTTGGCAGTATGTACTGAAAAGGTCGCACCGTTCATGCAAGTCTTTCAGCACCTAGGAATGATAATTAAAGGTACCCTCCTTAATCTCAGATTCCAACTTGGCAGATTGGTTTAGAGCTTGTGTTGTTTGGTTTGTAGCTAGTGTTGTGTCTAATGTGTGATGCTGTAGCCATAGGAGATGTTTTCGGCCTTAGTGAGTGTTATGTTTTCTGCTTATCCTTCGAGGAACTTTGTAATATTGGCACTGGGGTTCCTTCATGGAAGTTCCAGGCTCTGGCAGTTGTTAGCTAGCTTCTTTGTGCTGTCTTGTTTGTATCCTCATCATAAACTTCGTTTCGTTTGGACACTGCTGGACTCGGAGACATTCATCATTTATGCAGTGAGTAACTCTACAGTGAGCTAGTCAAGGGCTTGAAGGGAAGGATTGTCCTGGTATAATCTCCTTTTCGCAGATGCTGTAGGAGTCGGACAGCGGTGTTATCGATGTGTTGTAGTATTTATAGAAGGACTTCAAGAAGCCCCGGATTAATACCATAGTGTAATCGGGCTGCGAGAGTGCAATGGTAGCACGTACCTGTTGGGGAAACCACTGGATAGGCAACATTTGCTTCCAGGTTGCTAGCGTGTGGAGAGAGGAAGGAATTACCTTATTTACTTGAAGTTTTAGTGAGAGCGCTAGCCAGGTTATGTGTTTTAGGTGCAATGCTGTGTGCTAACAGTTTTACACTTGTTAAGATTTCATTTTTTAATGTGCTGAGATTGAGGTGTTGTCATTTGTCTCCTGGCTTCCTCTGCTAGCAGGCAAGGGCCTAGCACGTAGTTGTCTGCGCTTTTTTCCAGCTTCTCAGATGATTTCTTTTTATTTAAAGGCCAACAGATACAGAGTGCAAGATTGGTGATTGCTAGTTTTTTTAATAAAATGTGCCCAAACAAAAACTGCTGTGCATTTTTAAGGAGGACTTTAACCTTTATTTATACCATCATTTGATAAACAGTATAATCAGAGTCTGATTCATGGCAATACTTAAAAAATGTGTTGTAGAATCAGCATAAAACCATCAAAGACAACATTGTGATCAATATGTTAAAAAAAATGCACTCAGTACTTTTAACTTGCCTTAGTGTAAATGTATGACTTTCAGGAATTCACAAGGGTTTACAGAAATAGACCTGGACACATACAGCTAGCAAAGTTTTGAGAATTCCATTTTGACATGAGCAACCACACATGCGGATATTTACTGGTGTGAAAATCTGCAGAGCAAGTTTCAATTAACTTGTGTGATATTTTTCTTCGGAAGCAAAATATTTTCCCCTCATGGAGAAAGTCCTACATACGAAAAGCAAAGCCAACCTTTTTTTGGGATGGAGGGGAGGCCCTTCCCACTTTAGAAAAGTTTTACTCCTGCTCTTGTCAGAACTAAATTCCTCACCTTTTTTACAGTCTGAGGGGGTTGAAGAGAAATTGGTGAATACCTCTAAATATATAAGTTTGTGGGTGTACATATGCTAACAGGGCGTTCCAACCTTGGAACTGCCAATTCTGCCTACTTGCAGACCCTATGGGATTTACTTACACCAAAGTCTTTATGTGAGTAAATCCTTTTATGTGCAAAACCAACTTTTGCATTTGTAAGCCAAACTTGCATGTGTAAATAGCTTTGAGAATCGGACCCTAATGTTTTGATTCTTAACAGACCTTGCAGAGTTCATCTAATTGTAAAATGTAAACCAGTCCTTGATCTAGTGCTTAGAATACGGCCACAGTTATGGTAAACAAGGGGACCAAGGCCCTGTCAGAAAATATGGTTTCCCCAAGTATTACACAATGTGTTCAACTTTAGATCACCACACTTGTTTACTCTTATTGATTTTTCAGTTGGCAACTTGTGCAGTGGATAAATATATTGTGGGTTGACTTACAGTAACATTTTGTGAAATTGAGTGAAAGATTAAAAGAAAATCTGACACATCAATCCGTAAGATGCTTCCTCGGAAACTAAAGTAATAAAGAACAATTGAAACAAAGGTATATCCTTAACCCTCTCACTGCCAGGCATTTAAAGACTCCCTGTGCATTTTGTCATGTATATCTACATCATTAGGGCATATGGGCAGTAAAAGTGGTAAATTGAGCTATAACCAGAACTGCCATAAGTTAGTTCAGAGCACTACTGCAAACAAAAGCTGAATTAAACAGAGCCCATACATAAAGACCATTCATAGTAAAAATGTGGCATATTCAGAGCCCTGGTAGAATCTGAACACTAGCCTAATATGAACGCTGGCCTAATCAGTTGTTAGGGTTCTGAAATAACGTGAACGTTGCTATAATTTCTCACATCACGGCATGGCTGTAAATGGTACAAGTGGATTTTTTTACTACAAGACATGTAGATTTCTGATGCACTCCGACCCTTGGGCAAGTTGATATTTTATAAAATTGCACACCTCTGAGTGTGATAGTTGAGCCCTTTGGGAGACCTGCCTCTGTGTTGAATAGGAATAATTGAAGAGGCGATTGATTTTACCCTCCCTTCTCTGCATGGAAAGAAAAGATCCGTTCCAATACGGTTCCTTGTATTTCAAATTGATCTAGTAACAGTTTATTTCACCTGCCGACACAGTTCAGTACGTTGTGCAGTCCCTTATGGGGACCGGGGGGGAGGGGGGGGCGCGGTGGTTAGTAAATGTTTTCAGAGGTTCATTATTGTACCTGGTCTTGTGTACAGATAGTAGAGTTTTGACATAAAGAGGATGGGGAACCCATTAACCCTTCTGAAGTCATGGTAATTGTAATCTACAGGAAAAATTGCTGGCAACGGGATTATTTCTGATTTTATTTCGATACAAAGAGACAGTTGTCTAAGAGAGATAATCCCAAGGCAAATGCATATGATTAATCTAATAAGTTAATTTCAAGGTTTTTAGCCGCATGCTGACTGACCAACACGGTTTGAGCTTCACTTTTTGTTTGTAGTGCGGTATGTGTGCATTTCACGTAATTACACAGGCACCTAAAAAATCAGACAGACGTCTCATTGTTTCTTTTTTGTTGAATTGTTTTATCACTCTTACGTTATTTTTGGTCATCGTGAAACTCCATTAAAATTGATGGTCTGGAGGATGGTCTCACGTACTCCTAATTTAGGTGACTGAAACATCATAGGTGTTCCACTCTACACATTAATGACTGGATCTTTGAATTCATGGATAGACAAACTAGACTGATTCCAGTTATCAAGAGAGTGGTCTTGACATACATTATTTATCAGTCTATGATAGGATCTTTGATTTAATGTACAATATTAATGTATGCTTGGTTTTGATTTTAATTGTACCCTTCAACTATGGCTCATTTGGCTCATTCAAATGTAAACAACATACATGATTTGTCCGTATCTTTTTGTGTACGCCTATTTCTCCTTTTTGCTACGAATTTATTTGATTAATCATATGTGTTTGTCTTGGGATTAACTCTCTTGGACACTGAGCAACTTTATGTCCTTATAAAATCATAAATAATCCCCCAGATAGCAATTTACCCTATACAGTACATGTTTGGAGCATGGGAAGAAAGGAATGACAATTGAATTCAAACAGTCATCTGAATTAATCTCACCTAAATGTCGTCTTAAAAGGACAGTGTGGTCGAGCCTAGAGCAGCGCATGCGCTGCTTGCTCGACTTTTAGTAAGGGGGTTTTGAAAGTGCTACCCACTTGGCCTGGGGTTCTTGGCCTGAAGCTTGCGTGCACGCTCGCGTGCACGCGCGCTGCCGCCATCTGCTCGCCATCTGACTTTCTTATCTCTTCCTCAGCATCGCTGGCCATTACTTTCACTTTCCAGAAAGCATCACTGTGTCACACAGTTCACGTGACTTGCGCCACAAGTTCCAGTATGTGGAATCTAAGTCCTGTATGAGGCAGGGTACGGAGTCTTAGCAAAGCGTTATTTCGGCTGCATAGTACAATCCGATTGAGAAAAATCTTGGAAAGATTTCTCTTCGGTGCTACATTTATGAACCACCCAAAATACGGGCGCGCGCCTGCTTCGGAAAGCGATGCTGCGGTCTTCCTAGCAGGCCCTTAATTGCGGGAGCTCTAACCTATTGCACATTAGACATGGAAATCGATTTCCTTGCAGAGAGCACTCTGCCCATCAAAGAGAACACGTTATCACCGAATATAATGGCAGGTTCAGCGCAAGGCTTCTTTTCTCATTTCCGATTATGTGGATTTAGTTGCTTGTTTTACAAGGCAATCAGTGGGCATGAGAGCACGGCGACGGGCGTCAGGAATAATTTGGGTTTCGAGAAATGCAGACCTGAGGGACATGAAGGGTTGTGCGTTAGTAACGGCGTACATTACTGACTGCGAAACTACATCGCCGATCTTAGGACCTATAGATCCGTTTGTGTCAAGCACAGGCCTGCAAGCACTCAACAAGCACGGCAGACTCACAGTTGACTCGCAGTGTGATGGCGCCTTCTGATTCCATGAAATAGACAGGTACGTAGTATAATTGACAGTCTAGTGATTTAAATGCTCACTGGTCATGCATGTTGATGCAGGGATCTACCAACTTTGAATCTTCTTAAGGGATAACTCAGACTTCCACACTCCCCAACTCGCAAATTGCATTCTGTCAAAGGGTGCTATTAACACCTGGTATTTCATGTGCTTGGAGATTCAAAGCCTGTATTGGTTTTTGCCGAGTGCTCCTGTCATCTGAAATGTCTGTTTTTCCAGGTCTGGTTTCTCTCCTTTGTCTTCTGTTCACCCCTTGTCCAACTCATTTCTGTGTCCCATTTCTGTGAATCATTCAGGTGTTCCATGTACCATATTAAGTACTACTGGGTTTCTTCTCATTGTCTGGTGTCTGCTGTTATAGAGTACTGACTTTTGGAGCGTGTGATGTGAAGTACATTTGTTAATCGGTGCGAGTGCTGTGGAGATGCCAATGGCTGCACATGGAGGGCAGATGTACATGAATGAAAATGTTGGGCAGGTGCAATGTGGAAGCTTTGCGTGTATGTTGTGTGCAGGAGCCATATGAATAGGTGATTTGAAAAAAGCCAGAATTTGATGTTGGGTGTTGTGTGGTCTCAGCTCATTGTCTGAATCACAGTATTCTTACGGCTTTCCAGAAGGTGAGGTTGCATCAGGCTTTCCAGGAACCAGGAGGTCTAGGTTCCACAGGACATACGCTGCTCCTGAGAAAGGCATCCTACTTTTAAGTATTAGCTGTCTGAAGTGCCTCATGTTATCATTTCTTCCAAAAAAGAACAAGAAGACCTACAGAGGAAATAGGCTTTGGGTCAGCCCCTTTTGGCCATTGGCTTTCATGTGTTGTTCATGGTTTCCTGTTGCTTGGATGGGTAGTAAATCAAGGATGTAGCTTTTGTGGATAGTTACATGGTCACATTTTTATTTCCATTAGGTTTTGGTAATGGAGTATCAAGTAGTCCTTTTGTAGAACTACAGATATGGTGTATGTGTGTGTTTTTTGATGTATTGACTTTGCTGAAACAATGCCATTTTAATTTCCAATTTATTGTTTTTTTTTTGTAACGAAAGTACATGATCTTTGGATGCTTCAGCCTGTCATAAAGACACAGTGCTATTCACTAAGCACTCAGGCAGATCTCTACCCCCTTTAAAACTCAGGCCAGTTTACCGCTTGCACACTGAAAGTCGAACTGGCAGTTTCAAACAGTTGGTCTGGCTTTCACTAAGGCATTGTTTCCAGTGCAGGCACAGGTTTGCTCCTCCACTGTAAACATCTCATTCACTGTCATAGGGCGCAGTGTCCCGGACCTGGCCTGCGGCTAGTGGACACAGTGAAATATGCTCTTCAATGCAATTGGGCAGGGCATGCCCTATTTAGACTGGTCCACTTAGTATCTTTCCACTTTGCATATAGAATGAATTTGTACAGGTTTTGAAAGGTAGTGATTGATAGCTGTTGAGACCTAAATGATCCTTTGTTCTCTTTTTAAAAAACTGTTTAATGCATTATGTGAATCACCAGAAAATCTCATGCAGCAATACTGTAAGAAAAGATTGCAATCACAGAGCGCTTCACTTTGTATAGGATCTGCCATATTTCTGTACATGTGCATGTTTTCTTGCTTTTAGTGCTACTGTATGCCCATAGAAATGTCAATGGCTCGTACAATGTTTAGAAATTCTGATTTATCAGTGGGTGCATTGCATTATAGAAATTAATGGTTGTTTCTTTTTTTTTTTGCCTTGTCTTTTCCTTTAAATCATAAATAGAAAGGCGGGGACGGCATCGGCCACGCTGAATGTATGGCGGGCGTGCCGGCCTCCGATCACCATACAGGGGCGGGCTTGTTGCGCGCGTTGACGACGCGACAGGCGCGCCCCGACGCTAATTGGTCGAAGTCAGAGCGTGACCCGGAAGTGATTGGAAGCACTTCCGGGTCACGCACTCGGACTAACGCCAGGCCAGTTAGAACTGGCCTGGCTGGAATCTGATTCTGGGGAATAAAAGGCTGTGGAGCGGCGGAGTCTGCCTCTTTGCGCGCCGCTCCCTCAGCCTGCCATCAGCCACATAACCTCGCTAGGAGGCTGTTATTTTTTAATTTGTTTTATCTTTTCAGAAAAGAGGATTCCAGCGGCGCCATGGGATTCGCTGGACGGTGGTAGCGGAAGCGGGCGGCCTCGCGTTGAGGCCTTTTAACTTCTTGTTTTCTTTTGCTGGCTGTTGTTGAAAAGAGGCCATGAGCGGACGAGATTCGGCAAAGGAGTAGGGACGCATCATCGTCGTAGCAAACAGCTGATCACAGGCCGAGTGCGAAATCGTCATCTTCGTAGCGGAGCCCGGAGCGTGCGTGCAACTGATCGCAGACCGGTCATGGGTGACACTAAGCTGCAGGATGTGCTACGGTCCCCATGAAGATTTTCATGTTGCAGGGTGGTCGCCCTGCTCAGCAGCTGAAGGGTGAGTGGCAAAAAGAACAGTGAGAGTGATGTAACAAATGCTGAATCTCGCTGAAACACGTGATCTCAGGAAGGGTCTATTGGAGTGGATGTCAAATTTCACTGAAGACTGTACCATTTATTCAGCTTTGCGCCTTGAAGCGGGCCTCTAGGCTGTGGCCTTGTGAAATGCGGCCCTGTTTGGATTAATGAACTTTCCTGGAGAGTCACTGTTGCCTAATGGTTAAGGTCTTAGACTCTTACTCACAAGGTTAAGTGTACAATTCCTGGGGTTTCAATGTGTCTGTTTAAGAAGAAAGCGCATCTTTTTAACGGCGCGTGTCAAAGTCGCTGCAGTGCTCGCAGCAAGGCTCAGATAGCTGCGTCCCCCTGTCTCGGGTCAGCCATGTTCTATACGTGCATTAGGCACTTTGTTTCCTGAGAAGTAGGTCAAATACTCTGAAGTCTGTCGTTTATTGGATCCCTTAAACGCTTGGCTCTGATTACGAGCACAGGGAGTTGTATTTCGTGAAGCCCGTAGCATGGGGAAAAGTATGGTCCTTATTGTCAGGTGTGGACTCTGTGGATGCTCGCAAAGTTCTCCTCTCACGATCGCTTCAGCCCTTATGTGACTGAAGACGCGTTACATTTTCAGCGCAAAAGTGTTTTTACCTAATAAGGCAGAACTGACTGAAGGAGTTAATAGCGGGCCCTTTGGCGGGGTGTTTGTGAAATAATGGGCTCACAACTAAATATGAAAAACTCATGAATACCGATAAAAAGCCACTCGTGTCCCAAGAAAACACAATGTGTGCCACAAACTATACATTTCGTGCAATAAAAATCTACAAGTCTAGGCTGCAATATTAAGGGAGTCAGTAGCTCGTATTTGTTAATGAGGTAGCCCTTGACAACATCCTTACTGTCCAGCCGATAGCGGGGGCGTTGTTCAATGTGGGTCTGCTATCGCTCTTACATGAATGAATTCAGTGGTACTCAGGTTGTAGTACTTTCAAACTGGTTATTAAAAATAATGCACGCTTCTAGTGCACTTTGCAAATTATCACCATTTGGGGTATGGTTAGCAGCGTGTTGAAACATTGCCCAGATCAATGTAGATGGTAGATAAACTTAGATGGCTGGGTGGGCCCACCACAGTTCGAATCTGTGACCTTCACGTTCCAAACATCTCTGTGAAGTGTGCATGCACCTACTGAGCTAACTCGCTATACCGTTGGCATCAGTTGCGCTTGAACTAGGGGCACAGGCGTTCTGGCAGCACCCATAACACGCTGTTTAGTGTCTGTGTGTGTGCGTAAAGCACCTGAAGATCATGGGTAAAGCTGACAATTGTCCATGTATCTTTTTAACCACATGATAAACATAAATCATTGTTATAGTGATTTATGTGTGTGTGCATTAAGCACAGTATAAAGTTGTCTGCACTAGATATGTCATGTATCTGGTACGTCTGGGGGCGCACTAAGCATATGGCATAGGCACTAAACACTCAAAGCAATCACTGCCATGTTTACAGTTTGCGTGTGTTTACTAGGTCCATGTGATAACACGGTGGCATGTTAACAGTCGGAATGTGCTAAAAAAAAAAAAAATGCTAGAAACTACATAATACTGTATTTATATGTATATTATATTTATATTTATGTTGTACAGGTTAATTCAGGATATAGTGCACATACTACCATTGGTATAGTCTGTAAGGTGCACTGCGGATACAAGAACATACATAGTCCGTGGGTCACCAGGCACCAAACCAAATTACATACTCTGTATGTGTTACACTGGGGACAAAGGGAAGCACACAGTACTGGGTTTGTAGTCTGGGTATACACTGGGCACACATTGCAGGTATACATAACCCCATGTTTAGGGTCTGTATATGCAGTAGGTATATATTATATATATAATACACTTAGTGTCATCTTTTTAGACTGGACATGCTGAATGGGTATGTTGACTTCATCGTATGTGTAGATCCAAAGACAAAAGGGGCCCTCCTCCCCATACACATGATGGTGGGTTGGCACTTTAATAGGTGCAATGAAATGGCACACACGAGGTAACCCATCATGTGTGGATTCTGCCTGGATGGGGACCAAGCGTTAGGAAAGATTGGGGGTGTCTAGACGCATTTACGTCCAAACAAGATTAGGCAATGCCATTAGCACCGGCTTGGCAAGGAACGTGCATTTTGTGCCATGGCTTCAGCATCTCTTAAGTAACCATGAATGCACTATTACACTCCACTGTATACCCCGTACATTCCTTAAAAGTAACCATGAATGCGCTATTACATTCAACTGTATACTCCAGGTCCATTCTTTAATTAGCGGGGCACTCGCACACGTGGAGTACACCTCTGGTGGGCCGGGTACATGGTATGCTTTTAAATATAAGCCTGTTCTGTAACAAAAATGATGGATGGCATTCCCCTCTAGTCGGACACGGGGGGGGGGTTAGCAAGGGGCATTTCACTGTCTTTGCAACACTTCTCAGAAGGGTCCAAGATGGGAGATGGTACTCTTCCTTCCCTTCAAAGGCTTCATTTATCGGGTCATATCAATGACATTGCCATAGGTGAGGCTGGGAAAAAATCATTTGATCTCTTGCGGAAGCATAGGAAGAGGTCCCCAGGTATGCAACTGGTACTATGCTAGGCATCCTCACTGTAAGCCTACTTTCAATGTTACTCACGTAATACAACTGATGCTATGCTAAACGCTCTCAGTTTAAAGTCTGATGGTAATGCGACTAGGTGCTATGCTAGGCGCTCTCATTGAATGTCAGAGTTCAATGATCTTTACGTAATAACATAGATTCTATGCTAGGCTCTCACAATAAAATGTTAGGGCAAGGACCATTCATGGTCAAATTGATTTTGGACTGGTTCACAAGAAACGCAAGCTATATATTCAGCATATTACCAGTTACTCTTATGGTTACTCCATGAACTAACTCTTGCGGAAGCGAACATCTCTTCACTTGCTAAAAGATATGACAGCCGAGCTAGCTCGCTCGAATTTTCATTCCACTTTTGGTGGTATTACTTACTGAGGGAGTTACACTTAGCATGTTACAGCAATGTATTACAATGTTTTCAGGTCAGTCCTGCGAGGCACTGGCCTCGGTGAGGTCACATCCCAGGCCTTGTTGTCATACCTTCAAGGGTACCTTTGGACATGTGTGCGGTTGCACATATGTATTCTGGGTCGAAAGCATCTAGGCACCCATTGCAGATACATGTATGTTTTAGAAGTGCGCTATGTCACACAGTGTCTCTGCCCCGGTCCGCTTATACACGTATGCATTGTATGCAGGTGGTTTGACACTCGGTATCTATACACCCTCGTGCTCATACACGTATGCACAATAATGTATTGTGTCACACAGTACCTCTGCACCCAAGTGCTTGTGCACTTGTGCATTGGATGTCCGTGTGGCATCACACGGTACCGTTGTACCCCGGTGCTTGTACAATGAAGCATTATATGCCTGTGGTTTGTCACACGGTATCTATGCACCCTTGTGCCTGAACACTTATACTGTGAGATGTCCGTGTGGGGTCAACACTTGACTGACGTCCTTAGGCCTGTAAAAATCAAGCTGGCTATTCCTGTGTTGTGTCGCACTGTGCTTATTCTCCTTGGGGCTTGTGCACATTTGGTGCATTTGGATGTCTAGGTTGTCAGACAGTACCTGTGAACCATTGGGCGCGTACAATTTGGCAATGGGTACAGGTGCAGTATCACGCAGTAGCGACGCATCAGTTTGCCGGTACATTAGCCGTCCGTGTGTGTTACAGCAGTGCCTATGCACCCTAGGCTGGGGGTGTGGGTAAAAAGGGGGGGTACAGTCTCACGAAGTAGGGCTGGCATGTGAACTGTATCTTTCGTCAAAAAGCAAAAAGCACTAAGTATTTGTGTTTGATTTTCATTTATGTATGGCTGGATCCATGACTGATACCTGGGAAGTGCTCCACACCGCAAAGACTGCAAGATGTGGACAGCCGAGGGGACCGGTAGACCCGGAACGTGAGTGGCAAGCAACGACAGCAAGTGTGATGGGCGAGCAAGGCAAGGGCTCAAGAGGTGCCAAAATGCATGGGTGAGACGGTGCGGCCCATGCACTATAGTGTTTGTGTATAGGTGTATTAACCATTTGTTGTTGCCAGCCGTGGTAATGTATTTGTTTTTAAATCTGTTTATTATTTTAAAGCATGGTACATCTCGCCGTCGTCTGTGAGCGGCGTACAGACAAACAAAAAAAAACTTTGTAACAACATTACAGTTCCGGGCAAATCACAGAACACGAAGTGCACTTCTGAAATACAGCAAACGTCCTGCGGCAGGCACGCAGTATCGACAAACTGGTAGCCACCACCTTGTTAATTTACCTGGGCACAGAAGGAGAACAAACAATATTCAATCAGCCTCATTCAGCGCCGCCTCAGCAAGAAAGCGTCTGAGCGGCTCCCAGATATCCTTGGGCTTGGAGGAGGCGGGCAGCTCCTCTGCATACAGTTCTAAGTTTTCCCGACAGTATACCATGTCCGACAACCATCCACACACCTTTGGTTTAGCTGCACTGTCCCATGTAAACAGAGTGCGCCGCTTGGCCAGCAGAAGGGCAACCCTCACAAACCTGCCCACCAAACCCTTTAACTGAGGCACGGAGGTCAGCAGACACACCGCGGGTTCGCACGGAAGCTCAGCACCAGTCATTTTGTGAATGTGATGTAGCACCTCTCTCCAGTACTCAGACACTGGCCCACAGCCCCACGCAAGATGCAGAAAGTCCGCAGCCTCCCGCCCGCACCGTCTGCAACGATCCGACTCCCTCAACCCTATTTTGTGCAGCCTGGACGGGGGTATGGTATATTTGATGTAAGTACTTGAAGTGGATTATACGCAAGTTACCATTAGGGGTGAGGCGGCCCGTTAGCTGACAAATCCGCTCCCAGTCCTCAGTCGATATCTGGGGGACCAGCACAGCATTCCATTTTGCTAAACTACCATCGGGGCCACGAACCGTCTCCTCCTGTACTGCCCTGTATAATTTTGTGATTAGTTTCTTCCTAGACGGGGTCACCAGCATCAGCTGCAGGGCCTTAAGTGTGGGGGGTTCAGCGGGGAAACAGGGGTAATGATCCCTCATGGCCCGCCTGAGACGGTGGCAAGTGTACACAAACAGGGGTGTGGGGTTCTGTATGTATGCCAAATCCCTCTGCTCTAGATAGCGGCCCTGTGTGTATAGGTCCTGCATATGTGTTATACCAGCTTCTTTAAGTGATGTGAGAGGGCCAGCTTCCTGCACAACCGATAAGGCCGCGTGATGCACCAGTGGCAACGCCGGCGCATATAATGGTAGTCTCTGCGTTCTACGCCCAATCGCCTGCCAGGCCCCAATAGTCATGTCCAGTGTGTTAATCTCAGTGCGCGGCGTGTGTCGGACAGTATGTGTTAGTATACCTCTAAGTGGGGTGGGATGGGCGTCCCCGTCTTCCACCGCCACATGTGGGACAAAGCTATGCGGTCTATACCAAAAATACGCATATTGCGCCTGTGCACACAGGTAGTACACATAGAAGTCCGGCGCCGCAAATCCTCCCCTGTCATACGATAAAGTCAACGTTTTCCAGCTAATCCTAGGGTGTCTTCCACCCCAAATTAACCGCAGTAGTTGGGCACGCAGCGTTTTAAAAAATTGTTGGGTCAGCCTAATCGGAATATTGCAATATAAAAAAAGAAAGCGCGGGAGAACAACCATTTTTATCACAGCGATACGATCCGCCAGAGACAAGGGAAGGCGCAACCATCCGTCCACCTGTTGCACTAGTGCGTCATATGCCCTACCATAATTTTCCCGGATCACCACCGCAGGATCACGGTGGACCCACACCCCGAGATATTTCACTGGTTCCGTCGTCCAAATCAAAGGGTACTCCATGTGGGGCTGCGACGTGATCATCGTAAGCGGTATGACAACCGATTTGTCCCAATTGATCGCAAGTCCGGAGTACAAACCGAATTTAATGTATTCCCGGAGTACCGGAGATAGGTGTGTCTGGGGATCTCTAATGAACAACACCATATCGTCGGCATACATCGATATGCCCACCGGCCGGAGATTGAAATTTAGGGCGGCCGCCCTGTGACATTGCCGAATCTTGCAAGCCAGCGGCTCAAGGGCCAAGGCGAACAGGAGAGGGGACAGAGGGCACCCTTGTCTAGTACCTCGACCAATCCTAAATGGCCCTGATGTGTGGTTACCCACTCGCACCACCGCCGATATATCAGTGTATAAGAGCTGAATCCACCGTAACGTGACCTCCGGGAAACCAATCCTACGTAATACGCAAAACATATACTGCCATTCCACGGAATCGAAGGCTTTGGCCGCGTCCAGCATAACAGCGGCTGCCGGCAATTCAGGATTGAGGATATGAAACATAGAGAAAATGGTCCGCAAGTTATGGGAGGTGGACCTTTCCGGTATAAACCCGGACTGATCTGGGAGCACCAGACAGTTCATCAGGGGTTGCATCTTTGTGGCTAGGATCTTAGCCAGTATTTTTGCGTCCAGATTAATCAACGACAGAGGACGATAGGAGTCGCAACTGGATGATGGTTTATCCTTTTTGAGGAGAGTGATAATCATGGCTTGTCGCAAAGACGGGGGCAGGATGCCAGCCTCATGCGCCTCAGCATACATTTCCAAAATGTGCGGGGCAAGCAGATCAATGTACGCCTTGTAGAATTCGGCCGATAGGCCATCAGGCCCTGGGGCCTTATTGTTGGGAAGAGACATGATGGCGTCGCGGACATCGTTCACGTCTATAGGCAGGGATAAATATTCCCTATGGGAGTTGGAGAGCCACGCACATGCTATGTCCGATAAGTAGTCTGTCAAGTCCGCCCCGTCCACCTCACCCTGTGTGGTATAGAGTGTCTTGTAACAGTCCTTAAATTGATCCACTATAGCCTGTGGCCTGAAGTGCTCAGTACCGGCGGCATCCACTATTTTGTCAATCTGCTGATGATTTGCCCGAAAGTGTAGCTTAGCGGCCAAGTTTCTGCCGGGTCGCCCTCCCTCCCCATACGCCCTAGCCACGTGCCGCTTCCCCCTGTATTTTATTTCTGTGTCGGCCAGCTTTTCATATTCCGTAAGCAGTGTTTGAATGCGTGCAAGCACCGCCGTGGACGGAGCTGCGTAGTAGTCCCGCTCCAACCCTACAAGAGCATTCTCAGTTTTAGCGAGCTGCCCCCTAAGATCTTTCAGAATACCGGCGGTGGTGCTGATGCAGACCCCCCGAATCGTTACCTTGAACGCCTCCCATAGTGACGCCTGACTAGACACCGAGCCTGTGTTTTCAGTGAAGTAGTTCACGATGGCCTCCCTAATGGTGTCTGTGTATATAGGATCCCGCAGTGCTTCCGCTCGAAAGCGCCAAGTGAAGGGGCGATGTGGGTTAGTAGGGATTCGCAGATGTAAGTATACCGGGCTGTGATCCGATAGTGTGCGCGGCAGATTGCTGACGCCGATCACCCATCTATTTGTCTCCTCACTCAGTAGCCAGTAGTCCAGCCGGGACCAGCTGTTGTTGGCCGGTGTGATGTGCGTACCCATGCAAGCCTGCTCATTCCTCAACCTCCAGACATCCACCAGCCCCATCTCCGCCATCGCTTCACGGACACACTGAGCCACTTTAAGCGTGCGAGCTCCCGCCGGGTTAGACTTGTCAACTTGTGGATTGAGATGTGTGTTGAGGTCACCTCCCCAGAGCACCGCAGCCTCCGGCCAAGAGCGCACCTTAGCAAGCATCTGCGTAAAGGGGAGTGGGTCATCCACTACTGGACCGTATATATTCAGGACCGTAACATAAGTCATGCCCAGCTTGCCCTGCACTGCCGCCCAGCGTCCCTCTGAATCAGTAGCGGTTTGTGTTGGTAGGAATGGGATGCCCTTTTTGACCAGTATAACCACTCCCCGCGCATAAGCTGAGTATGAGGAAGCGAGCCGAAATCCCGCCCATCTGTGAGCCACCGCAGCCTCTGTATGTTTAGTGAGATGCGTCTCCTGCAGTAGTGCAATCTGAATGTTATGCCTGTCTAAGTAGTGTAACACTTGACGTATTTTTTGGGGGGTATTAAGCCCACGGACATTCCAAGTCAGGCATCGGCAGTCGTCACCCATTTTCTGTATGCACCAGCTCAGCTCCAGCGCCTACCGCCACTCTACGCTCCGCATCACAACACGCATCTCGCTTCATCTTCTCAGCAGGCACATCAATTAACGTCCCCAATCGCATCCGGAACTGCATTGAACACCCACCCCCCACCCACTTCAGCAACCCAACCTTGCCAAAGACAGACCCCAATATCATACACAACAAAACAGAAACAAAGCCAAAAACAAACCCCTGAGGTAGCAATACCAAGGAAAGGTGGGGAGCACCCATCGGGGGAACATGTTGGCTGCGAATACCTCCCAGTCTTTTGGGGAGGGGCCGCCATACTGTGGTCAATGCTCTCCGTGGGTATCCCACCAGCCGAAACGCCTCGCAGCCACCCATTTTGCAACTCGAGCTCCCCAAGTACAGCGGTGAAACGTCACCATGAGGGGAACAGCCAGGGAGACCCAGCCGCCCCCCGCATCACAGCAGTCAACTGGCGGAGACAGCGTGCGCACGGCATCGAGACATGCCCGCTACTAGATGTGAACACTTGCACCAGCTGTAACACCCTAAAGTAAGCACCAAAAAGGTGCACATGAGACAGAACAAGTGCAATACGATTACATCGCAAGTATCAACATGTGTAAATCAGTAAGCATCCCACGCAAGTCAACCACCAAGCGATCTGGCAGATCAGGCCCAGGTCGGATTCAGCAACGGTCCATCAAAGTGTAAGAGCCACAGTCAGTCATCAATCTCGGAGGTGGGAGCGGAGGGCTGCCGCCCCCTTCTCAGCGACTTGGCGTGGTCCATGGCCGCTTTCGGGTTAGTGAATATCTTAGCGGCGTCGTCCTTGCCAATCCGAAGACGCGCTGGATATAACATTGCGTAGGGGACCTGTTCCTTCATGAGCAGTTTCTTAACGCCGAGAAATTCTTTGCGGGCAGCTTGAACCGTGGCAGTAAAGTCTGGGAAAAAGGAGAGGACATTCCCTTGATAGGTGATCGTGCTTTTCTGACGAGAGACACGGAGCAGTGCATCCCGATCTCTGAAGTTCAGCAGTCTAGCTATAATGGGGCGCGGTGGAGCCCCCGAAGGCGGACGCGCATTGAAAGACCTGTGGGCGCGTTCAACAGCAAACATGGCGGAGAGATTTGCAGGCTCGCAGATATCTCGTATCATTGTTTCGATGTAGTCCTCCAGACGGCCCACATTGGTGGATTCCGGCAGGCCTAAGATCCGTACGTTATTGCGCCGAGAGCGCGCCTCAATATCCTCGTTCTTGGCCTGTATCACCGCCAGCAGCCGTGCCATGTTCGCAGTCTTATCGGAAACCTGCTTGAGACCATCTTCGTTGTCCGATATACGTTGTTCCGCCTCGCCCAGGCGCACCCCCTGCTTGTCCAGCCTGGCGGAAATGGAGTCCATGCGTCCACTAAGAGCCTCTATCTTGCCATCGATGGACTGCAGGCTGGCCTGAATCGCCGCCAGTGTCGTTTCCAGTGACGTGGGGCCCAGTGCGGCAGACTCCTGCTCCGTGTCCGGCGTCACGGGCCGCGAGGGTTTCCCCCCTTTGCGTGGCTCAAACGTGAGCCGCGGTTGTGTTTTGTCCGATTTGCCCATGGTCAAGACTAGTCCGGACCGAGTGCAGCAGCGGGGCCCCGCACTCCCAGAGCAGCGGGGAGCAGAACACAGGTCAGCAGCAGGATTCAACCAGGGCCGGGGGGGGGGGACGGCTCGAGGGCAGCTCCTCTCCGTGCACACCAGTCAGTGCCAGTCGGCCTGTGCGCCTCCAACACCCTAGGTGATACCACAGGCCCCACTCGGGAATTTAGCTTCATGCACTCCACTAACGTCTGAATCTGTCCCACAGGTCGCAGTACGCCAATCCCTCCAGCGGCGTATATGGCCAGGAACCCTTCAGGGCGCCAGGTCCTACGAAGGACGTAGTGGGGTATCTCGCTGAGCGGCCGGCAGCTCGCGTGCGCCTCGCCCCCTCCACTTGCAGCCCCCACGGCCACCTTTCTTCTCCTTGGACTCCACGCGCGTAGTCGCTCCAGCAGGTGTGCCCGCACAGCAGCGCAAGCAGGGCACGGAGGGGGGAGCCCGCCGCCAGCCACAGGGCCCACTCACCCGTCCGAAGCCGGCAGCTCGCGTGCAGCCTGCACCGCCCACCTCACCTCCGCACCCGCCAGGCCACCACTCGTCTCTGCCGCTGCGGCGGTAGGGGAGTCCCAGGTCAAACGCCGTCGCTGCCACTCTCCGTCGTCTCCGCACACAACACCAGCTTCAGGTATGGAGCGCAGGGGCTCCCAACTCGCCGCTGATCGACGCCGCCTCGTCCTCTCCGCACACCGCAGTCGGCTACCAAGATGGCCGCCGCGACAGGCGCGACTCTCCGATCGCAGCCCCAGACCACAAATCTGCCTCCCGACAGAGGTCTCCGCCAGCACAGTGTCCGAAGCGTCAGTCCTCCAGTCGGGCGTTAGGCGATGGGCACCCAGAGAGCAGGATAGTGAAGGATAGTTATGGCGGCCGGCGGAGCAGCACTACAGTGCGGCCATCTTGCCGCGCGCCAAGCCACGCCCCCCACCCAGCCGTGGTAATGTAGCAGTACGCTGCCTTACAGGTGCATGCCTTGCAAGCTTGATAAAACCCAGGGGTAACAGGCGGATGCAACACCTCAACACCCCTTGTCAGGAAACGGTATGCTGCCATGCTGATGTTGTTGCACCAAGGATATTGTGCTGGATAACTAAACACTTATAAGGTCCCAAAGGCAAGACCTATTGGCTATGTCAATGCTTGTTGAACATGATATAGAAGCAGAATCTGAGAGCTGTTCACACAAACACTTCTTTTTGCACTAGATTTTGACCGTCGCCATTGGCTGTTAAGAATATTCATGGAGAAAGGCACAAGGCGAGTTAGCAAATAAACCTGACCATACTTTGCTGTGAGTTAGCTCACTCAGTGCACCCACCCCTTTGGGTGTAAGTGCCCCACACCATCCCTAAATCGATCTTCCTGAAGAGCACTTACAGTTGTTTTCTTTTCACATCAGTTGACCGACGTTGTGGATGGGGCTTTGGTACTAAATAAGATAGAGCAGTAGGTAAAGGTGAAGCTAGGACCACTTAAGGCAGCATTGATTTGAACATGGCTTGCAATCATGATAAGGGTTTTCACTAACAGCATATGATTTAACCTAATAGTGTCCTTTACAAGGTGTTTCCTAATGTCAGATTTGGCCACACAGGATGCTAAAGAGGCTACTGTCTTCAGAAGCCGACCTACTAAGGGGTCAGCTAGAACATGCTATATATTTGACTTTGCTTATAGCAGATAAGTAGATCTTAACCTTTGTAATAACTCTGCCTTTTCTCTGTATTTTTGTCTCTTGGATAGTTGTTTTGCTTACAAATGGGGTAGTGAAGGACCAGTAACGCTGCCCGACTAATCTCAGGCATGTTGTAACCATCTTGGTTAGGAGGTGCAGCCGAAGGACCGGGGAATTCGCTGTCTGCTGCACTTATGTCCGCAATGGCTTGTTTTCAATTCTCTTTTGGGTCTGGCTTACTCCTGGAGCTAAAAAACCCCTGGCACTCTGTTGATAGGCCACACAAGATGCTAAAGAGGCTACTGACTTCAGTAGCCGACCTACTGGAACATGGTATATGTTTGACTTTGCGTATAGCATTTACCGAAGTGGATCTTACCCTTTGTAATAACTGTGTCAGTGCCTTTTCTCAGTATTTTTGTCTCTTGGATAGTTGTTTTGCTTACAAATGGGGTAGCGAAGGACCAGTAGCGCTGCCCGACTAATCTCAGGCATGTTGTAACTATATTGGTTAGGAGGTGCAGTCAAAGGACCCGGGAATTCTCTGTCTGCTGCACCTATGTTCGCATTGGCAAGTTTCCAAGTCTCGTTTGGATCTGGATATCTTCTTAAGCTCAAAAACCCCTAACACTCTGTTGATACTCTTCCTCTCTTGATAGTTCTGATCAGCACAACTAAACACGTATAACACTGTCAGTCACAGAATTCTCAACTAGAACAAGTACCAGCATATTTGAAACACGTTTCACTTGTTGCTATGTAGCGGTACTAAACTCATGTAAAGAATCATGGTAGCCAGTTAAGAAAATCACCAACTTTTCTTATACATGTGAAACAGCAGGATGCTGAGCTTATGTGCATTTCATAGAAGCCTTTTATTAATCACCCTTTCTCACCAAGCATTTACCACAGAAGTGTGGAGGAGTTCATCAGTGATACCCGCATTTCCTGACCAGGGTCGGGGCTTGACCTAAAAACTCTTAGTTGGTCACCTGCAGAGCTAGTAAGTCATGATGTAATGAATAGTTATATTTATCCCGCCCAACTTCCGACAATCTAGTTTCAAGTCAGGACTGGTTCTTTGATCAAGTCCCTAGCACGCACCGTGTCTCACTGCATTGGATTCCAGAGCGTGCAGTATAGAGCTCTTTACCGTGAAATTTACTGATGAATCAAAACAAATGATGACAATTGGCAAAAAAGGACATGAGTATGCTGGGAACCCTTAAAAACCCCACCACACCTCTACTCATTGGTAGTGATCAAATAATGGTGCGACAGAGAAATGGTAGTGGTTGAGGCCCAAACCCGATGCTTCCTTTAAACTCTGCTCCAAAAGCATTTAATCACAACCAACCTGACAGCCTGCTAAGCAAACCATCCAACAGAATTGGAACTGCGTTGCAACTACTGGCGTACCAATCTTAGACCAGTGAAGTCCAAGCCGTTGTCAGGCCACACACACATCATTATAGGCAAGGAGAGGCTGTTTGATGGACTTGAGGAACTGAAAATAGGGACTGCATCTGCCTTGGAGGGAGCACATCTAGTCTGCAGTAAAACTCTGTCAATTTGTGTATTGACGAGAGCTTTTCTGGAATTGACAGACACCAGCTGGCAAATGTAGTATATTCGGTTACTTTGCCTTCCCCCATAAAGAACTGCTCCAAGTCTTTCGCAAACATAGTCCGCGGTGAACAGGTAAGGCTGCTTACCTGCGCCACACAGTCCCCATCTCAATTTCCTAGCATCTTGTTTGCTTCTAGTTTAGTCTATCAAGCTGCTTCCTTTAGTTGGCCAATTAGATTATGAATTAAGTGTAACAGACCACTGGAAAAGCAGATGTCCACATATGGCTGTGGAACCTGTATGGCAGTTTCACACCTGATCTGCATTGTATCTGCAGTAGTGTAGAGAATGTGTGCTTCACTAAAGCAGTTTCATCCTTTACTCGGACGTTAGACAACAGAGATTTGGCTATATTAGTTAGTAAGTAATTCCACCCATTGTTCACTACAGTGACTGCAGTTCCATTGTACCATGCAGTAGGGAGTGGGAAGAGGGTCACTTGTTGTTTTTTGAGCACTGACCTTTTTAATTGTACACCTGGGTGCACAGAAAAGGAGTACCAGCCACCCCTTCTAAAATCGGTGTAGTTTCCCATCACCAAGCCCTTTAACTTCTTCCGTCTCTTTGGCCACAGTGAGTAGTGTGCTGGATGTTGTGCTGGGTGCATTTGTTTCATGAGTTTTTGATATCTGTAGGAGAACCAGTGATAGGTTATTGCTACCCAAGGCATTGTGTGTGCCTGCACAAAACATTGGTTTACCCTCTTTTCTTTGTACCCTGGATGGAGGTGGGAACTTGCATATATTTTGTCTCTAAGTCCTTGACCCGAAATTTAAAAGGCGCCCGATGATCTGGGGGATGCACATCTTCTCCTTGCCAAACCCTCTTCTGCCTCCTGTTGCTCCTGACTTCTCTCGACATCCTTTAGTGAGCTGTTGTTTAGCCAGGAAACCCCAAACACCTTGGCTGAGTCTGTCAGGAAATTTTCATAGGGAATGCGCAAAACTCTTCACCAATCTGACTAATTAATGTACGCTGCATTCATCATGTTTTTTTTTTTTTTTTTTTAAACCTTTATTACAGAATTCAAAAGATATACAAAGATGGGCCTACAACCTTCAGGCCGGCCGCTAGCAAACAGTAAGAGCATAGAATACAGTCAGTAAACACACGCTGCAGCGTAAGAGAGGTCACAGGAGTTGAAAGAAGCATTGGCGGCCACACCGTCCGGACCCCCCACATGGCGGTTCCATTTTTATATAAGAAACGACAAACAAATCCACAAGGCAGCCAGAAGTCAAAGCAGCAGTATGAGCTCCCCTGGGGAGGACCCTACCGATCCACAGGAATAGCGGGGGGGGATAGGCCGGGGCGTAGACAAAGTGGACTCAATGCCCAGAACCAAGGCGACAAGCAGACTAAGGAGACGGGGCCAGTGCCAGATCAGGCGTCAGCGGCGGGGTACAAATTCCGCCACGGTAGGTGTTCCAGGGGCCCCACACTTTCACCCACTTCCCAGGCTTACCTCTCGCAACATACACTACCTTTTCCCGAAACATACACCAATCCATGTTGTCCTTCCACGCCGAGACCGTTGGCAACCTCTGGGAGCCCCACAATTGCGCAATGTCACGCTTGGCCACCATATATCCCAGAGTCGCCCACCACGTCTGCGGCACTGAGTAGTCAGTCGGCTCCCACACATTTAGCAGACATCTCCTCGCCTCGGGAAGCAGCGTCACATGCGTGACCGCCTGCAACACCGCATGCACACCACGCCAGAATCGCGCCACCTCCGGGCATTCCCACAAAATATGGAGGAAGGTCCCTAACGAACCACACCCACGCTTACACAACCCATCCACGGCATATCCCATACGCATCAGACCCGGCCCCGTAACATAGACCCTATGGAGTATCTTGAGCTGGACGAAGCGAAGGCGAGCTGGTATGGCCACCTCTTTCGGGGAGGCCACCGCAGACACCCAGTCCTCGTCATCCAGCTCCAATCCATCGGCCACCCACGCCTCACGAAGGCCAGTCAACAGTCCTGAGCGATCGTTGATGAGTTTTTTGTAAATCAATGAAATCGTGCCTTCCGGTACATGCCCATCTAGCACTCTATCTTCCAGAGGGGAGTACTCCGGGATGGAGGCTACCTCCGGGAATACGGAGCACAGCGCGTGACGGACCTGGATATATCGAAAGTACTCCCTGTCCTGCAACTGGAATTCAGTCTGCAGCACATCGAACGTTTTGAATCCCCCCCTCGTCCAGAGATCGCCCACCTTGCTGATGCCTATCATGTCCCACTTCTCAAAGCCCTTCGAGGTCCACAGGGAGCCCAGCCGCTCAGATGCATACAGCGGCGTCGCCCGGGTCAACCGATCCTTCCACCCCATCGCCGAGTTTGCCGCGTGCCACACCCGTACCGCGACCCGCGTAGGGCCCGTCAGACGTGAATCGAGCGATCTAGAATAAAGCGCCCGATTATAGTCGCCACCCGGCAGCAATAGTTTATCCATTGCAAAGGCCGGGTTAAGAGCGGGCCCATAAAGGCCGTGGTTTATAGCAGCCAGCTGGGAGGCCCAGTAATACCGTTTGATGTCTGGGAGGGCGACCCCCCCGTCGTACCACGGGAGCGTCAGCTTCGCAAGGGCGATACGCGGCCTACCCTCCCAGAACAGGCGTCGCTGCAGACTCTCCACCTCGCGAAAGTAGCGCGCCGGGACAACGTCCATCGTGTTCTGTAAAGCGTATAGGAAACGTGGCAGCGACATCATCTTAAACAATGCCGCACGCCCGAGCGGTGAGAGCGGCAAGCGCCTCCAACGCGCCACGTCCTCCTTCAGGCGCTGGAGGGGGGGGAGCAAGTTCTGTTTATATCGGGCCTCAGCGTCCAGGGTAATGAAGATACCCAGGTACTTAAATCCCTGCGGAGCGATCTGGATAGGACAACCCCGCGGAAGGATAGGAGCCTCCCCGGAAAGGACATACACACAGGATTTAGCCCAGTTGATGACTAAGCCGGAGTTGCGGCCAAACGAATGCAAAACATCCACTAGTACAATCAGCGATTTACGCGGGGAAGCAAGGTATAAAAGAATATCGTCAGCGTAAAGGGATACGCGATCCTCATACTCGGGGGTCCATCGGAGACCACGGATAGAAGGGTGCCACCGCAGCCACTCCGCCAGGGGCTCCAAGGCAAGCGCGAAGAGGAGCGGCGATAGCGGGCAGCCCTGCCGCGTGCCCCTGCCCAGCTCAAACGGAGCCGACACTCTACCGTTCACCGCCACCTGCGCCAGCGGTCCGGAGTATAACAGTTTCACCCAACCAATGAATCCCGGGCCAAAACCGAACTTAGCCAGCGTCGCCCAAATATATGGCCACTCAAGCGTGTCGAACGCCATAGTGGCGTCCAGGGACGCCAAAATGGCCGGCTCTCGTATGAACGGGACCCGCGCGAGCACCCCATGCAAACGCCGCAGGTTGAGCGCGGTGTTGCGATGAGGGATAAAGCCGGACTGGTCCTGGTGAATCAGATCGCACACCACGCCAACCAGCCGATTAGCCAGCACCTTGGCCAGAATTTTGGGTTCCGCATTCAACAGCGAAATGGGCCTGTAAGATGTGACCCGATCCCGCGGCCTCCCCTCCTTATGAATAACCACGATAGTGGCCAGACACTGGTCCAGCGGGAGGGAACCCGCCGAGCGGGCCGCAAGGAACATAGCACGGAGATGCGGCGCCAGCGTATCCGGTCGTAGTTTGTACAATTCGATGGGAAGGCCATTAGGACTCACGGCCTTGCCAGAGGCGACCGAACGTATGGCGAGGGCAATCTCCTCAGATGTTGGGGTCGCGTCCAACAACACTCTATCCTCCTCCGAAAGGGAAGGCAGCGCGATGTCTTTAAGCAGGGCATGGGAATCCTCTTCCGAGCGGGAAGATACCGGGGAATACACCCCACGGAAATATTCTGCAAAGCAATCAACAATTTCTCCTGGTTCAGTGACACACACTCCATCCAATTTCTCAATCGACGGGACAACTCGACTCGCTCTCTCCTTTTTATCCAGCCACGCAATCATTTTACCAGCCTTATCACCCACATCATACAGTCTCCCCTGTTGCTCTCTACTGAGGCCCCTGGCAGCCTCCGTGATGAGGGCCCTGTAGTCCGCCTGCTTGAGTCGGAGAGCATGCAATTTGTCATCCGTCACCCCACACTCCAAATCACCCTCCAACTCAGTTATCTCAGTTTCAATACGGGTCACCTCCTCCCGCTCGCGCCTCCGGGAATGGGAAATAAGGGATAGGGCCTCCCCCCGGAGTAACGCCTCCCACAGAGAAACCGCAGACGACACAGACCCCACATTGTCTTCAAAATATCGCTTAAGAGATTTAACCAAATCTGCGCGAATTGTGGGGTCACGCAGGTACCAGGGATTAATCGGGACCACCCTCCCCTCCCCCCTCGGGGCAATGTCGAAGTGCAACAGGAGCGGGGAGTGGTCTGAAACACCCCGCGCCAAATGTCGCACCTCCCCAACCCTCCCCGCCTGTGCCGCTGGCATCAGGACATAATCAAGCCTCGAAAGACTGCCATGAGCCCCGGAATGAAAGGTGTACTGTATCTGCGTAGGGTGTTTCAACCGCCAACAATCCACCAGCCCCAAGGTATCCAAGAGGCCGGACAACCACACTTGGGCACGGGGGAGATCCCTAGGAGGGTGACGATCCTCAGTCCCGGAAACCACAGCGTTAAAATCCCCCCCAACCACTAGAATCCCCTCCGGAAGGCCAAGGAGGAGGCGCCCCAGGTCCGCAAAAGTAGTCGTTTGCAACCCTGGCGGGACATAAACAGAAACGAAAACAATCACTCTACCCTCCAATCTACCCACCAGAACCGTGTATCGTCCCCTGTCATCATGGAGCACCTCATCAACTTCCAACGGGAGCGAGGTCTTAGCCATAATGCCCACTCCCCTCGAACCAGACGTGAAGCCCGAATGGGCCATAAGGCGATAGCCCCGTCTGTTCATGGCACGAAAGGAGTTTCCAATGAGGTGTGTTTCCTGCAGAAAGACTATATCGGGTGAAATTCGTTTTAGGAACTGCAGGACCACCCCCCGTTTTATCCTGTCCCCCAGGCCATTAACATTCCAGGACAAAAGACTCAGTCCCCTACCCCCCATCATAGCCGAAATCGATCAATCGCCCCCCAGAGAGCACTTTAGAAATAGCACAACAATACTTCTGCCTTGTGGTACAAATAAACAATACCCAACCCCAACCCAACAACCCCAACAAAACTCCCCCCTCCCTGCACCCCTGCATGAGCCCAAACAGCCCCCCCAACTTGCAGTGTGCCTGTCGCCCCTATGTAATTTAAACTACTAAGACCCCCTAGAGGAGGAAGGAGAACCCCCTCGAGACCCAGCGCCACCTCCAATGGAGGGGAGACAAAACACAACAGACAAAAGACCCTAAGCTTGGCCGAAAGTGGCATCATCCGGAGTGAGCCCCCATGTCAGTACCTCAGACCCGGTCCGGTGGGCACTCTCCTCCCGTCGCCCCCCCCCCATCCCGACCATGACCCCCAGACAAAGTGTCCAGCCAGTCCACGGCCGTTTCAGGACGGTCAAAAAAGTGAGTGCGACCATCCGCCTCCACCCGCAGCCTGGCCGGGAAGAGCATGGCGTATTTTAAGTTCATGCCTCGAAGCCGCCGCTTGACGCCCAGGAAACTCAGTCTCTGCTTCTGGACCGCCTGCGTGAAATCAGGATAAAAGTTCACCTCCATGTTCTCCAGCTTAATCGGCCCTTGCAGTCTGGAAGCTTGCAAAATCGCATCCCTGTCCCGAAAGTTGAAAATACGGGCGATAAGGGGCCGCGGAGGGGCTCCGACCTTCGGCTTGCCTCCGGGAACTCTATGGGCCCTCTCCACAGCAAAGAATTTACTCAGTCCTCGAGGCTTGAGATGGGTAGAGATCAGGTCCTCCACAAAGAGATCCGCCGCCGACTCCTCCCGTCCCTTGGGTACTCCGATGATACGGATATTATTCCTCCGGGCCCGGCTCTCGAGTCCTCCAGGCGCCGATCCATGAGCGCACTGGCCTGACGGAGCCGGTGCACCTCCGTTTGAAGGGTCGCTACCTCAGTCGTGAGGCCCGACGCGGTGTGGGCCAAGGAGTCGACCCGGTCATTCGTCTTAGAGAGATCAGCTCTCACAAGGTTGACATCAATGAGGACCGCGTCGAGTTTGTGTGCCAAAGTGTCGAATTGCTGGCCCACTGAGGTCTTCATCTCAGCAATGGCGCCCATGACGTCTTGCAAGGTCAGATCCGTAGGCAAATCCGGGGCATCCGGAGGGCACTCGGAGGACTTGTGCGATCCGCCGGGAGACCCCTTCGGGAGGGTGTAGCGGTCCATGATGTTGGCCTGATGTGCGGTGCCACGCCGGGTCGACTTGGCCTTCAACCGATCCCCATCCTGCTTCGTGGCCATCGTCGTGTGTCTCGCACCCGCACCAGCCACGCAGTGGAGAGCAGGCAATCAAGGCCGAGAGCCCCGGGGGCCACCCCAGGACGGCAGAGCGGGCCACCGCAGGCAGGCAGGGTCTCCCAACGAGGCCACCCCAACACAAAGAAGCGCCGTGATCCCACTTGCGATAATGGCAAGGGGACTCAAAAGCGAAAGTGAAAGTGTGGGGTACGCGACTCGCCAGGCCCAGCCCGCCGTTGTTGTTCACTTCACCACTGGGTCGCCCCCAAACTCGAATCCGGGGTCAGGAGAGGAGTAGGCCGCAAACTTCAGTCGGTGCTCACTCCGGCATCCGGGGTCCGATTCGAAAACTGGAAACGGGTACCACCTCGGCTCAGGCTCACCGACACAGTCCCCTCAACCGATTCAGGATGAAGACAGGATAAACGTAGGAGGTTGCGGAGGTCCTCGGGAGCCTCGCACCTACGCAGCCATCTTGGTTGCGCGCTAGGCTCCTCCTCCCATCATGTTTTTTTAAACCAGCGAAAACACTTTAGCCCAATTCACAGTGTTAAGAATTTAAAGAGAGCTATGTTTTAGTTAAGCCTGAACTTTGCTCTAGTGCCTCCAAATGTGGATAACCACTGTCCTGACAATTAGTATTTGTAGTCATTTGGGTTTGAACTTTTTGCACAGACTCTGTCGATGGACTTTGTATGGAATATTAGCTACCTATTGGACGAATAATTGGGGCTACATTTCCAGTATCAAAGTTGCTATGTTGTACACGGGTGCAGTAGTTTTCCCTCTTTCGCTGCACCACTATTCATAGTCATCTTGACTGTTCCTATTTTAGTGCAGCGTCTGTAGAACATTCTTGACAGTGTTTTCTTGGCATTTTCTGATCCTTACATCGACCAAGTATACTTTTTCTCAATCTGCTTCTAAGCTCCATCCCTTTCTTGTCAGTTAGCTGGTTTATCAACACACACTCTTCTTTAAAATGTCAGTGGGATCAGGAGTTGAATTGGACTTGCTTAAGGTCACTGTATCTCTGTTAAACTGTTAGGTCCCTTTCATGAGAGCATTGCCTCCCACAAACCCCTTTACTTGCTTCCAGCATACACACTGATACTTCTAACTCAAGCAACGATTGGATGTACTGGATCACCCTTACTTAAAGATTCAAATGCTAGCCAAGATACAACCTGCTGAGTCGGTTTTAGATCTTACCTAGGCAGTGCAAGCGCGATCTTTTCAAGACATGCTGTATCTAGTATATGGACTTTAAGCACCACCCATCTTTCTTATTGGCTCCTTTTACTGTCCTTTGTAAATAGCTGCTTTTCTCTGGGTAATAGGTTCAGTAGTCCCTCCTTCTCTACTTTTGTAACCTCCTATGAGTACTGCCCCTGTTACATGTCTCTTACTCTTCATGTAATTCATTACTTTACAAGCACTTTTTTTTTATTGTTCCTTGTTTAGGCTCAGGAACCCGCTCACACCCATGCTGGCTCCCTCTCTTGCTCTCCTCCCCTGCTCTCTCATGCTACCCTGGTACTGCCGTTCGTACCATCTCCTCTGCTGCGGCTGCCTCCTCCTCCCTCTTCTTGTTATTTCAAGGCTGCACCTCTTTTAACAACAGGCACTCATACGGCAGATAAAAAAATAAACAGGCAGTGCCGTATCTCCCCGTGGGATGAGCACCAGCACCCGCCTGTTGTCTGCCTCTGTTTACTTCGGGCAGTGGCATCTGCAGGTATGTTAACCCTTTCCCCCTCTGCCAGTACTTTAAACAATGTGCACAGTTGTTTGCGCGGTGCTGTCCCTTTAAATTACCCCTGCAGCAGGCTCAATGACTCGCTGCAGTTTTCAGACCCCTGGAAGCTTGATAGACTTGGCGGTTATCCTGCGGTAAGACTACTGCAATTAGTTTCAGTTTAGGAGAAGAAGTAGCTGTGTGCTTTCAGAGTCGACGCTGTTAGTTTTATTTAACGTCTGCGTGCCTTTTAACGACATACACTCGCAACTCAGATCAAAAAAATCAAATGATGGAGTGCTGTATCAGCTTTTCCCTGAGCCCCCGGTCTCTCTCGGCATCATTAGTATTCTTTTTGTGCCACTACAGCTGAGGCTTCCGCTACGTTGATAAAGAGCGGCAGGGAAGCAGCATTTTTAGTGCTTTAGACCGCCAAGCGCCATCCGTTGCGTACACAATAGGCAGGATTACCACTGCAGCCTCCAAATCACCCTGCCAGCAGTGTTGCCAGATTGGGCTATTTCCTGCACAAATGGTTAACATTTTTCCTGTTTGTGCAGAAAAAAACTCTCCTGGCAAGTGACAGATTTTTAGGCTGGGTTTTGCCCTTTGTGCGTCTTTTTACCAGATGAGGTGGTGTCTCCTCGATGTCTCTGGTTGCACAGCGATGGCATGAAAGCCTATGGCACATCTGATCTGTGGTGGGACAGCTCTGTGAACTGTTGCCACCTGTATTTTTGTGCACTTCGCTTTCCTGCCCTTGTTGTCCATCCTCCAGCATGCACCGACCGCTGATTCAGCAGCAGGTGCATGCCAATGGGATTACCACTGTGCCTGACTCGATGTTTGAATTCAGCCTGGCTAAGAGCCGGGGTATCAGCGCACATACCACAGCCCCGTGTGATCTCTTCCACCGATCGCAAAATGCCATTCATGTGCACATTATCCCCACAATTTGTTTGTTTGCACTGTGTGTCTTCTTTGCTACGGGCAGTCACTGTCTCCCCCCTGTGCTTCACAGAGAAGTGTTACTGACACCTTCCTCACAAGACCCTGTGCACACTAGATGGTACCTCTACCTTGACAAATCTTATGTAGAGGCATGCACCCAATGCCATATATATGCACAGCTTTCTCCAGTGCTGCTCCCATTCTCTTTGAACTTTCTTTCTCCAAAGGCAGTAGCAGGAAGGGGTGTCTCAGAGCTTAGCCACTTGCATTCTCCCATACATACTAAATGGTACCCTTGCTTTGGAAGATTTCATTTAGAATATGCACCATAAGTAGTATGCACACGCAGATATAAGGCTCAAACCTAGTTCACCAATTCCAAAGTCAGCTGCTTTACCTATTTTTTACTCCACTGTAAACAAAAAAAATAATAATAATAAAAAGCAGTATAATTTACACTGTCAATAGCTCTAACTTTGACAAATGCTTGTTTGAACTTCTGTTTACTAAAAGTATCACTACGCCACACAGAGCCATAATCTGAACAAACAATACGACACAGTCCTCGCCACTCTCAAAGTTCAAGCCCTGCATAAAATCTCCCAAATGTTTTTATATGCAATACTTACTGGAGTTGAGAGCACAAGGCGCAGAACCCCAATAAAGAGAGAAGAGAAAAAAAATGATTCAAACAGTAAAAACTCACCTCAGCTCTTAACCAGCAGCCACACCTCAAGAAAAACACTCAATATTCCACAGTCCAGAGAGTGTCCCAGTATCCTGGGTGCACAGAACCAAAAAATAAATTATATGGGGCTCATCCAATAGACCTCAGGGCCATAGGCTTCTAAACCTGTGTACCTCATCAGAAAATACACTGGCAGTGCAGAAGTGAGCAAAAGTGAGAACCACTGTACGTCTGGTAAGATACGAGATAAGAAATTTCAGCCCCTTTTCACCAGTTTCTTTTTCACATACTGGTTTTGATTTACTCTTCCTGTATGTAAGGCTGAGTGCCTTACCTTTCCAGAGCCAAGTTCTACAATCACAGAACATGCTTAGTAACTGTAAATGAAGTTAAATTACCTAGAAAGAAATTCATTGGTATTTAGTGAATGTTTTATCTATTTTTCAGAACAATTTTAACTAAATGTCTTGTTGGTCTGTGTTAATTGAGTACGCATTTGCACTTTATATAAATATGAAATCAAGATAAACAATGCGCTACAGTCCCTTGACAAATCGCACAATTTTAATCTGTATTTTTCTCTTTTGTATCTCACTCTTTAGTGAAATATATATGTAATGTCTGTGCTTTATTGGAATTTTTTTGTAACATGATCTTTTATGATTCTTTGAATCGAAATAAAGATTGAATTGGTTGACTCACAGTAGTTAGAGAGATAAGAACGGTAGAGCAGCACATGGGCACACACAAAAATAAATCAAAGTGATAATGTCAACTATTTACTGTGCTGGGTCTGGGGAGGCCACCTTGAGGCTGTGGCCGAGGTCCTGTACCAATTCAAATAAGCACATGTATACCACATTCCCAGTATGGGCGGAAGACCATGTGCGGTCCACAGCCCTTTTATTTATAGCCTCTGGCCACGCCTGGGATGAGGGTGTGCTGCATAACATCCGGGGCATAGGTGAGCCCAAACAGTGGCCGGGTGGCTCACTACATCCCTTCTCCACTTTGCATCCACCTGAATGTTACAAACAAAGTCCTTGAGTCTCTGGCTTGGCCTGCGATGGGGTTGTAGATCATTCCGCTGATTTCAGGACCTCTATGAGCCACCTTCCTAGTTCCTTTCCTCCTGTGACTCCGTCAGACGCCTATCACCTGTAACATGTCCACAAGATGGGTCACCACGCTGTTGTCGGTCCTAGGGCCCCTCTGACACGGTTGGGTCTCCAGTCTCCGGGACTCTGTTCTCCCCTGACTAGACATACACTGTCTTGAACCACAAAATGATCCAACTTACTGTTTCTTCACCTTTCTGGGCAGTCACCATCATGCCTTCCACTATCACCACCTTCCATATGCCTGGTTCTAACGGCGCCTCGAATTTCCAACCAGGCCTGGGATCCTTCAGGAGCACTTGATTGCCCGGTCTGAGCCGGTGCTGGGCTGCTCTCCTCCAGATACTTACTATAGTGTTGTTCTGTACTCGCCTGTTTTGGGTACCTTCAGGATCATACTCTGGTTGAGTCCAATCCGGGTGTACAGGGATCATGTCATGCCTGTAGCCCTATAGCATGAGAGTCCACAAGGGCAGTGGGTGGTGCAGTGTGGCGTGCCTCAGTGTTCTTGCAGGAATCAATGAAGGCTAAGCTCCGGGTTCACCCCTTCATGAGTGGCAATTTGCAGGGTTTTTGTCAGTGTCTGTATAAACCGCTCAACCTCACTGTTTGCTTCTGGCCATTGCGGTGTGATTCGGCTACGCCATGTTCTTAGGCGGTGTAGCAGATCCTGGAACTCAGTTCCCTGAAACAGCAGTCCATTGTCTGTTTTGATCTCCTCTGAATGCCGAACAGGACTAGTACCTTCTCCAACGCTGGTGCCACTATAGGGTACTTAGAGTGGCTGTTTATGAGGACCATGGTAGTTCTTCCATCTGGAAAACTGCTAAAATCCAGGCTAATCTTGGTCCATGGAGTGTCTCAAGACTACTCCGTTATAATCGGTACAGGTGCATCAGGGCTGCTGGTGACTTGACAGGTTGCACGCTGCTGTACGAGTTCATCCACCAATGCCTCCAGCCCAGGGAATTACACCTTCCCTCGAAGATGAGATTTTCTTTTTGCCATCCTCTGATGTCCGCCATGGGCAGGGGTACAGCCACCCACAGTGTAAGGTTCTCCGGGATGACCAGTATTTGGTCCCGCAGGATGAGACCTTCATGAGGGGCACTGAGCTCATGTCGGACCCTCCAAAATTGCCTGAGATGCTCTTTGTCCGGTCGGTCAACTTCAACTGTTAGCCTCTTGCGAAAAGGAGTGCCAAGACCCTTGTTGCAGTGCCTCCAGAATTTTCTTGAGCAGTTTGTCACCAGCTATTGCTTCACCGATCTCTGGAAGACTCAATGCTCTTGGACAGGTCCCTTGGCTCACCCATTGGAAGTAGTCCTTTGTTTGGCCGGCCTCCAGCTCCGTTTTGCTGTTGGCTTGGTGCTGAGATCTGCAGTCATCCGGATTTTTAGACCCTTGCCTGTACACTATTTCAAACTGGTAGCGCTGCAACTGTATGGCCCACCTTTCAATGCGGGGCAGTGGATGGGGTGCTGTTCCCCAAACAATGATACCAGTGTCTGATGATCAGTGACCACACAGATTGATTGCCCACACAGATATAAGTGTAAATGTCCACAGGCCCCCTTTATGGCTTGGGCCTCCCTCTCGATTTGGGGATACCTTGCTTACGTCGGTGCTGGCACTCTGCTTGCGAACGCCAGGCGAGCCCATCTTCTAGGCTCAATTTCTTGTGTGAGCACTACCCCAAAGCCCACCGGGGTTGCATTTTCCACCAGCTTTGTTCTTTTCTTTGGCTCAAAGTAGGCCATAGGTGCGATGCTTAGAAGTGGCAATTTCACCTTCTTGAATACCTTCTCTTTGCTTGGGCCCCACACCAAGCAAGTGTCTGCTTTTGTCAGTGCTCTCATGAGCACCGCAATGGTCACCAGGCTAGGGATAAACCGGTCACAATAAGTGCCCATCCCAACAAAACTGCACACATCCAAGGCACTGCAAGACACTGGGGCCTGTCTGATTGCATGCAATTTCCTTGGGTCAACTTGCACTCCCTCCTGTGTGAACACTTCTCCTGATGGAGAGCAATACTGTGATCACACAGGTGCTTCAGAGTGGCCCTCAACCCTGATGATGTTCCTCCATCATTGCAGATTATATGAAGGTGTCGTCACTGACATTCATGATGCCTTGTAAGCCTGATAGTAACTCCCTGGTTGCGTTCTGAAATACCTCCGCTGTGGACGATATACCAAAACATAGCCGCTGGTAACGTCGCAAGCCCAGGTGCATAGAGAATGTTGTGATATAACTTCCCTTCAGCCAGCTGGAGTTGGTGATATCCAGCACTGAAGTCCAGTTTCGAGAAACACTGTCCCCGTTGAGGTCAGCTATGATACTGTCCATTGTGGAAGTGATGCTCCTGTCCTTCTTAATAGCCTTGTTCGGGAGGCGCGTGTCAATGCACAGGCGTACCTTGGTGGGTTGTTTTGGCTTTTCAGCAATCACCATTGGTGACAACCAGAGCGTTTGACCAGACACCTTTTCTATCAACTCCAAATTTTGCAGTTTGTCCAGCTCCTGTCCCACCTGCGGCTGCGGGTGGGACAGCACATGGAGATGATGTAGTGCCACCGACTTGATGGACTTGTCAATGTGTAGGTTAATTTATGTGAGGCTCACAGCCAGCCCAACGCCTTGAGCAATCTAGGGAACTGGTTTAACAATTTATCAACTTGGAACTCCTGCACATTCCTGGTGAATGACACTAAGCCAAGATCTACCGCTGTGTGACACCCCAGCAGTGTATCTGCTTCTTTGTCGGTGGCGTGGAATGCTGCAGTAACTTCCTGGTCATTCGACTAAACACACACCTTCATGAGTCCTTTGAGTCGCAGCAATGTGTTCTCACCATACGTGTAGATCTTGCTGTTCTATGGAGACAAGGCTGGCCTGGGATGTAGCACACACGGGGTATCTTTTTTAGTGAAAGAATCACTGACTTTTTATATTTAAACAATCAATAAAAAGGAGTACAAATGAACAATTGAATGTGCAGTGTAACATGAAAAGAGAAAACAATTAAATATTATCCACAGTTCATGACACAAAAAATATCCAATCCAAATAAAGAACGCAGAGATCTATCTCATGTTTGGAGAGCAATCAGCTGTACATATATGATGTGGAAATGGATAATGTAGTCGACGTTTCGGTCTGTAAGGGCGTCAATCCGTCAGACCATCTTCAGGACAGTAGAAATTTCAAAAGGGGACTCCTGTATGAACATAGTGTCAATTAATTACAACAACTGAAACATAAAATTCTCTTCATACTGAATAGAGAAAAAAGAGGGATAGCCCGTGTGTGAAAGAGCGATCATTTTTAATTAATGTTGTGAGAGAAACACCACATTCCAATGGTTGTCGCAGCATTTATAATTGCCGCATGGTTAGGTTTAAAGAGTGAAAAGCATGCATGCTATTGATGGTAGCTCAATGGAGTCTAACATTCAGATACTATGCTTACTTATGAATCATTGAATTCCATTAGAGGTGATATCATTTCCTCGTCGATATTGGTTATGCTTGTTCTATAAAGCAATAAACAAATACAATATAGTGATGAGCTTATCTATTGGAGGATATGGGAGCTCGTTTATAGTTCTCTTATTAGGACCTACCCGGTCTTAGTTGGGTAAGAGTATTCCTTTCTGATGTCTATGGAGGAATAGTACAGCACTGTAAGTCAGTATTCTGAATATACTGTTCTTGTGCGTCAAAGGGGGCCAATTAGTCCTTCCTGGATTAAGGCTCTTAATTCAGCATAATCTAAAGAGCGGAAGAGCAACATGATGTCAGTTCAGAAGGTCGACAAACTAAATGCCACAATGTTAAAGCGTTTGGTCCAGCACCGAACTATTCATTAATTTAGATCGTGGGGCGCTGTATCAACGGGTCTTGAAACATAGTTACAAAGAGAGTTTGTAGTCTTACATTGTGCAATCGAAATACAACATTTTGGTATGTTTGTCATGGAGTTCAACTTAATGGAAGTGAACCTCAGTTCTAGGTCGAAGATCTTAAGATCTGCCGCGATGTTACGACTGCAAAACGAAGCAGGAGGTCTGGGAGCAAATCACTAGTGGTGCTGTTACAAAAAAGCGACCGCTCCCACTTAAACTAAACGTTATGTTAACCTTGCATCATCTAATAAGGTCTTTATATTACTCACGTTTTTGTCAGAGTGCATATCTTTGATCAAATTCAATCAAATAATATGTAGTTGAGTATCAGTCTTGAACTCATCTAAAAATTAATTTTTCGCTTTGTACAAAGAAACTTAACCCCTACAAACAAAATCCCTTGTTGGCACACTACTTTTGCAACTAAATTTGCCCAAGCCCTCAAGGGTATATTGGGTGCTACCCTAAGACTATACTGGCCTGGGATGTAGGCATCAATACTGTTGGATGCCCATCAAATTAAATCAGGCTCCTGTGTCAAGAGCCTTGATGGCTAATCTGGCACCTTCTACCATACATGGTTTGCAGCCTCCTGTGCTGTTTGAGGTGCTCTGTGAACGAGTTGAGAAAAAATGCCTCCTCTTCCTCCAAGAGTGGCTCATCCTGATGGTATCCCACTCACGTGTGGTGCTTAGCAGCTCCCTGGAGCTCTGGGTCATCCATTGAAAGATGACAACTGGCTTTCATCTGGTCCGCCTCCCACAGGCTCCTCTGCCTGGAAGTCCTCCCAAGCACACCATGACAAAGTGATTAGACTTACCGCATCTTGAGCACGTCCATCCCTGAGCTGGGTAATTCTGCATGGGGTGTCTTTGTGGCCACAATTCCTGCATTATGTACCCGACTGTGCAGATGTGGTGGGTGGCTTTGGGTCAGGTAGTTTTCATCTTTGTAGAAACAGTGTACGCATGCTCCACCTTCCTATGTGTATCTTTTTGGGGGTTTGCATTATCGCCATGTCTATCTCATTGACCCTTGCAGCTGACAAGTCATGTGACCTTGCCATGATGAGGATATCATCCAAATTGATGCTGGTCTGTCGCAGTATGAGACCCTATAGGGTCATGTTTCTGCATCCTTGCATAATCTACGCCCAGATTTCCTTGGGCTGATAGTCTGCCACATACATGCAGGTCAGCTCGCACAGGTGGGCATAGAACGTATCAATAGAATCACCTTTGCGCTGGCGGAGTTTGATAAGCTCAAAATCAGGATTCAACTGCGGGTCATAATGAGCATTGAAGTCCTACACCCCCACGTCATAGTCATCCGCTGCTCCTGTGTTAGGGAGATGTTTAAACAATTTATAGATCTCTTCCCCCACATAGTGGAGCAGCAGGGAGTGCTTGACTGCACCATCATTCTCACGGGTGGCTATGAAGTAATTGTTCAGCTTTCCCATCCACGTCTTTCACTTGAGCGCAACCATGGCAGGATCAATGCGTTCACTAAATGGCTAAAGAACTCTCCACAAGGGTGTGTTCCTGGAGAGCAGGCTGCAAAGGGGGGCCCTGTGCATGTGCTGCATTAGTGTCACTGCATGGCCCTGGAGATGTGAACGTAATCGATCCAAAAATGGAAACATAAGGCCCTGCCCTTTGTCCCTGGCACTGGGATTTACCTGTGCCGTATGCCAGATGTCTGACCGTTCCCAGCAGATTTTGTGTGGGGTGCTCTGTCACCCTGATCTGAGCAGGCCCTACGCCCTCTTCAGCTTCACCGGCACAACTGCCTAGGTACATAGACACAGGCTCTGGAATGGTCTGTGCGCATTGGCAGCTTGATTTGCAGCCAGCGGCAATCAGGGCATGGCTGCTGGTTTCCGCTGGGGCCTCGCCGCACCTCCTCACTCCTCAGGCCCAGACGACAGTGTCAGCGTGTTTTAACAGGAGCAGCGTGCTGCCTCGATTTGCGGGCTGGGCCGCGATAATTGCTCCGCCTTTTGAGAGCAAAGCAACAGGGCAGAGTCGCGGAGCACAGCGGCCAAGCTCATGGCAGCAGAGCGGCTCCCCCGAGTGGCAGTGCTTAATTTGGGACGGAGCTTTCCGGTGCGGAGCACCGGCACTTAATTGGTTTCCAGTGCTCGGCACCGGCACCTAATTGTCAAGACCACCCTTAGGGCAGTCTGCCACAAGGTGGCGGTGCTCATGTAATTTAGAGATGAGCAGTTGTTTGGGAACACAATATACATAAAAAAAATTACTAATACCTGCCTCCCCAGCCATTCCTTTACCTTTGGGGACCTGGAATAACCTGAGCTGTCGCATTCACATGCGAGAGAGATGGTCAGTAGTTGTTTTGGCAGGGGCGATGGGTGGTGCAAGCTGCAGTGGCCTCCTGGTCAGAGCCCTGGCTGGCACTTCATATTTTACAAATTAAGCACTGCTGAGTGGGTGACACTCCTCGTCGCCAAATGTGCTGGGTCTCGGTTGGCCACCTTGAGGTTGTGACCGAGGTTCGGTACCAATCCAAATAAGCACACACATGACACTCAAAGTACAGGCGGAAAACCACATGCGGTCCCCAGCCCTTTTATTTATATGGTCTGGGACTACCGAATTTCCCCCTCCCCCCGCGCATAACCACATTTCTAATGATGGACATGAGAAGGGAATTACTTTTGGAGGCGGGGGTCGTACAACCCCCGGCCGTATTTATTAAAATATGAAAACAAAATTAAAAAATTTGAAATAAACAATATTTACACAATTATACGCAGAAACATAACACAACATTTGATTCCAATTCATATGCACAGATTTCAGATGGCTAACCTTAACATATCTCTAATACATAGTTTTCCTATCCGAATCTAACATAAGGATCATAATCATACATTAATTACTTTCTGCGTATCCTATTTGGGCCTACGGCAAGGTCGCTAACTGGTGTCAGATCCTTATCAATTCACCACGCCCTCCCGTAGGAGTTGCGCATGCGCAGAGGGCCCGCTTACTGAGAGGGTACTTCCTCCCCCGGTTACCCCCATACGTTCCCTGATCTCCATTCAAATTTGGGGGGTCTTGCACTCTGCGTCATTTAGTGATGTCCATGCCAGTGCGGGGTGGCCAACCAGCCTAAAAGAAAGCGTGACTCCCCCCTTTCCCCGCACCCATCCAGCCAACCGGATGTACCGCCCCTGGAGTTATAGGAGAGACCCCTTGTCCCTCCCCCTGGGCGACCCCATCCGAGAATGACGCCGCCCCCTAAGGACCCTAAATTTACTGCTCACCAGTCATGACCTTACCGCCTGACCAAGGAATAGCAATAAATACGACGATTGATGACCTGTAAACGGGAAAAAAACGCCTAAGGAAGAAAACCACACCGTCAACTTCATTCTCCAATAACCATATTGCTACAGGGGATGGAGGGTGGGTAACAAAAAGTTAGCAGCCTCCCAGAGGCTGCGTGCGGATGCCAGAGAGCGCGGGACAAAGAGTCCGAGTCCCGCGCTCCCCGGCCTTTTATCCTTGTACTGGGGGCAGGCCAGTTCTAACTGGCCTGTCCCCTGCCCCCCCCTTGACCCGGAAGCGCCTTAATCACTTCCGGGCCAAGGGTTCGCCGTCACCAGCCAATCCCCGCCGCGGCGCTCCCACCGCATCATGCTGACGCGGTGAAACGCGCTGGGCTGGGCAAACAGGCGAGGGGGGGGAGGGGGTCGGTGCCCCGCCATATCTGCGGCGGGCTGATCCCGGCCCCCGCCTTTCTCTATGGTCTGGGACTACCGAATTTACCCTCCCCCTGCGCATAACCACATTTCTAATGATGGACATGAGAAGGGAATTACTTTTGGAGGCGGGGGTCGTACAATCCCCGGCCGTATTTATTAAAATATGAAAACAAAATTAAATTTTTTGAAATAAACAATATTTACACAATTATTCGCAGAAACATAACACGACATTTGATTACAATTCATATGCACAGATTTCAGATAGCTAACCTTAACATATCTCTAATACATAGTTTTCCTATCCGAATCTAACATAAGGATCATAATCATACATTAATTACTTTCTGCGTATCCTATTTGGGCCTACGGCAAGGTCGCTAACTGGTGTCAGATCCTTATCAATTTACCACCCCCTTCCGTAGGAGTTGCGCATGCGCAGAGGGCCCAGTTACCCCCATACGTTCCCTGAACTCCATTCAAATTTGGGGGGTCTTGCACTCTGCGCCATTTAGTGACGTCCATGCTAGTGCGGGGTGGCCAACCAGCCTAAAAGAAAGCGTGACTCCCCCCTTTCCCCGCACCCATCCAGCCAACCGGATGTACCGCCCCTGGAGTTATAGGAGAGACCCCTTGTCCCTCCCCCTGGGTGACCCCATTCGAGAATGACGCCGCCCCCTAAGGACCTTAAATTTACTGCTCACCAGTCATGACCTTACCGCCACAGGCCAGCATAGTTGCCCGACTATCTGGCCCCCTCCCCCCAACCTGTCCCTCAGAAAGGTCATACCCCCTCTTTTAAACCATCTAGCCAGGCTATGAAATTCTCTAACATTATTTCATTACCTAACCTAGTCAAGTGGACCCCGTCTTTTAAGAAGCACGGTTCTCCCCTGACACACCCATGTGCAATGCTCTGTAATTTAGGAGATCTGAACAGTTTCCCTATTTTATTGTTGACCCTCTTTACCGAGTGATTCAACGCTCTCACAGAGTTCCCCCCCCTCCATTTCAATCTGGGTATCATGTGCGACCAAACTATGTTGCAGCCCTGGCACGCCTTGGCTAACCAGCCGATCTCGGAGATTATGTCCTCAAACAAGACCCTCCTGCCTAACGTCACCAAGTCGTTGCCCCCCAAATGCAAAATAACGATTGTGGGAGGAGGACTGTGTCTCTTCAAAAGATCAATCATAAAACCCCTAAACTGACTAAGGCAAAGGCCCCCTTTTCCATGGAAAGATACTGTGAAACCACCCTGCTCTGCTCTTTGCCTGTAGTTACCTGAAAGGAAAACAGATTTCATACGCCGTACATACGAATGACCCACAACCCACACATTACGTGTTCCTGTGCCCTGTAGTTTTGACCGTCGTTGAGGAGAGTCTTGCTGTTGTGGCGACGGCAGTTCCCCTCCTGCGTGACAGGTTTGAGAAACTGTGAAGGAAACCGACAAACAAGACAGGCATCAGTCCACAATTTTATTGTGTTTTCACAACATGTGCAGCCGCACATAACGCTTATAACTATTGGAAGCCCATCATCCAATCCTCTGTACACTACTGCAATGCAACCCCCTAGCCGTTGCCTCAGTGGCAGCCCCTATCCTGAATGAATGCGTCCCAAAAACCTTTGGATTCAGACCTGCTTTGCTGATTGCCATTGCCAATACCTTTTTAAACTGGAACATGGTAAGTGGGGTACCGTCCGCGTGTAGTAACAATGTCCCGCCTAACACGCTGCTCCTCTGTCTGAGGTAAGTTTCAAGGTGCATTACCGGGCAACATGGGTTATTTTGCGCGCTATGAAGTACCACCCCTTCTCCCCGAGCTTCTTGATCGGTTTTTGATTTTTTGATGGTTAAAAGCAAAATGTCACCTTGTATCTTCACGTGGTCCATTAGAAGCCCACCCTGGCCATCCAACTTGTTGCGTGCCACCAATTCACCTACCCTGAATGCCCCATAAAAGGCCAATGCAAAGGCAGCTCTGAATAATAATGTCTCCCCAATTGAACTGCAGATGACGCCCAATGCCGTCAGCAACGCACTCAGCCGCTCCAACCCTATCGGCTGCCTGGTGTCAGGAGCCGCTCCCTGGATGCGTCGCCACCCCTTCAATGCCTTCCTCACAATGAAACTGTTCGTGGTATCTATTGTGTCTCTGATCTGCGCAAAGAAAGAAACTGCCGCTACATGTCGCCTGGCCGCCGCCACAGAGCGCCCCTCCCTATGTAGGTTGTCTAAAAACAAGAGGAATGCACCCGACGTATCCCATCTATCCTCCCAATCCTGCCCCAAAAAAGTACAGTAAGACCAAAACGCCCCTTCATAAGCTTTCCTGGTCCTGGGAGCTAGGCTAGCAGCCACGAGGTTCTGTAGTTGGGGGCACCAATCTGCCAAAGTACTTCGGGGAAGTGTGCTGATGCTGTCTCTGCGGATGGTAGATGTTCCCTGAAAACCTGCATCTTGAAGCGAGAGAGTGCGTCAGCAGCATTATTCCGCACCCCCGGGACATGTTTAACCTTAAACTGTATGTTCAGCTTTATACATAGCAGCACTATCTCTTTCAACAGGCGGAGAATCATCTTACACCTTTTGATTGATGGATTCCACCACTGTCATGTTATCTGACCAGAAGATTACAGACTGATTCTGCAGATAATGGGGCTACACCGTCAATGCCACCCAAATGGGGAATAGTTCCAAGAAACCTATGTTGGCTGTTAAACCACTCTCGAGCCACCAAGCCGGCCACCGCTGGGCCACCCACTGGTTCCCGAGTATGGCACCAAATCCCACACTACCTGCTGCGTCAGTCCATAAACCCAACTCGGCAGAAGTAGTGGGGGGACCGGGCCACACTACTCTGCCATTGAAACCCTCCAGAAATGCGATCCAAATCCGCATGTCCTGGTGAACCTCAGATGACAGTCGTGTGTGATGGTGTTTTTCGTGCAGGCCTGTCATGGCCTGTGAGATGGAACGGGAGAATGGTCGAGCCATAGGTATCACCCGTAGCGCAAAGTTCAACTGTCCTACAGCCTGCTGGAACTGGTGTAAGGTTACTTTGTCTTTTGACAAACACTTTTGCAAAGCTGCACGAAATTTCATTATTTTTTGCTCAGGTAACCTAAAACACCCTTGTACTGAATCCACTTCAATGCCTAAAAATTCAATTGTGGTTGTTGGCCCTACTGTCTTCCCCGGAGCCAGGGGGACCCCGCATGTACGCATGAGCACACAGAATTCCTCCAATGTCCCAGAACATTCCTGGGAGCCCACCGATCCCAGAAAAAGAAAGTCATCAAGATAATGCATGACAAATTGGCGTCCTGTCACCTGCCTGAAAACCCATTCCAAAAATGAACTAAATTTTTCAAAGTAAGCACAGGAAACCGAACAACCCATGGGCATGCACCTATCCATGTAGAATTTCCCTTGAAATGAAAAACCTAGCAGGTGATGATCTAAAGGATGAACCGGCAGCAGCCGGAATGCAGATTCAATATCCGATTTAGCCAGCAAGGCCCCTGGTCCCAAAACCCTCAACATCTCTACTGCCTGATCAAAGGAAGCATATTTCACACTGCAAAGTTCCTCATTGATGGCGTCATTCAATGACTTGCCTCTAGGGGCTGATAGATTATGAATCAACCTGAACTCCCCTTCTTCCTTTTTTGGGACCACCCCCAGGGGGAAGCAGACAAAGTTTGGCACAGGGACAAAGTCAAATGGACCCGCTATTCTCCCTAAGCCCAATTCCTTATTAATTTTTTGCGCTGCCACCCCTGGGTTTGATCTTACAGACAACTGATTTTTGCACTCAGATGTATGTCCCTGTGTAATTCCCAACTGGTATCCTGAAACCATACAAAAACCCTTCTTGCAACATCCTAGCTGTGGCATGATCTGGATACCTATTTAACCAGGGAGTCATAGCAAATACGTCAATGGGTGAATGCGTTACCTTTTCTCCTTTTCCTTTATTCTTGCTTCTTCCCCCCTCTATTCCCTGAAAAGGCATTCCCTTTTTTAAGGCATTTTCACTCTGGGTGAGAGGGATGGTTACATATGGAGCATGCGTGCCTGAATTTACAGGTGCCTTGGGCTCTGGTACATGACTTTCTATTAAAATCCCAGCATACTCCTTTTCGCCTTCCCACCTTCCCAGTACTCTGTGCCGAGCCCCCGGTCTGCGCTGGCCGAAAGGGCTGATGTGGCTGAGAAGTGTGTCCCTTGCCCCAATTTTGGCCTGCATTGCCCGGCTGCCCTGGGCCAAACTGGTCAAACCATGAGATAGAATCCACCCGGTCCCATGTGAGTGAAGGGTCAAAGTCTTTCGCCTTCTTGAAATTCATGTCGTAATCCTTCCAACCCACGCCACCATATTTATCATGTGTCATCGTTACCCTGCTCTGGTAACATGCCATTTCTGCTTGCAGATTAGGTGAACGTTCAGCTACTATGGCCATAAACACTGAAAACGCCCTTATCCAATTTGTCAGTGTCTCCTCTACCCTGAATCTTGACATTTCTACCCGCCACTCACTGGGAAGCATCCAATCTTTCTGCCTCTTAGCATACTCCATTTCCCTGTTGTCAACCAGCAAAGAAAACATGTTTACATACGCACCAGACCAAATCAATTCCTTCACGTCGCGCGCTACATGCCGTGCTAAATATTCCTTCCTGGAGGGTAACACCGCGCCCAACAATGGCAAAGCCAGCTCCTTACCCGTTGCCCCAACTCCCGTTGGCTCCGCTGTCTTGCCTTTTCCGCTGTCGCTCTCCTGGAGCACTGGTTGTGATTGCCTGGCCTTATCCGCGCACAGGCTCGGCTCCCCGCTCGGGGCCGCCATAATCCTTGCCACCATTCGTTGTGCCTCCGCCAGTGGGTCCTCCCCTACTTCTTTGGCGCCCACAGACAGTGGTAACATCCCCCCCTTTCCTAACCAAGGAGGAACTGCCGCTATTTGAGAAGCTAATTCCAGCGGCACCTGCCCACCCCCGCTGGTGCTAATACAGGGACCGGGGCAACAGGGTTCAAGACCGGGACATTTGGGCATGGTGGGGGCGAAACTGGTATGACACTTGGTACTACCGGTTCGGCCGCTGGAGGCACCAGAACTGGTGCAGATACTGGCACAAGGGTCCTTGGAACATTGGGCGCTAAATCAGGAGTTCCTTGTGGGGTCTCTGGCGCTACAGGAAGCCTAGAAGGACTGCCCCCCTCAGGTGTCTCTAAAGGTTGCGCTATTTTTGGGTCCTGATTCTTCCCCTTCTTGTTTCTAACCCGCTTGGGGAGAGCTTTCAATTTTCCCCTAGGCTTTGGGGGCACTATTGTCCGCTTGGGCCTGCCTGACGGCCCGCCCTGGTCCTCCACTTTCTGCCTGAGCTCCGTTAAGCTGTGCCCCATTTGTTCTACCTTACCCCATCTCCTATCTATTGTCACCATCCTACGCATCATGGCCTCCAGCATATGCTCAATACAGGAACGCTTAGCTCCCCGTTTACCATACATGCCAAAATATCAGCTAACCAACACACTGACCACTAAATATCCTGCAACTACACTGCTACTTGCTCCTTTACTTGGACCCAACGGGCCCTTACCTGACGTTGGGAGTACACAAGCTGGCCACAAGCACCACGCAACTGGGACCGCACCACACCAGCTAACCTGGGCGGTAAGGCGAGCGAACTCTCAGCCCTGCGGCCCACAGAAGCTGTGAAGTGCAGGCCTGCCTGTGCACCCTTGCTGCGACACCGTCAGTCACACCCCCTTCGTCTAGCGTGATGCACCTCTCGCAGTGTTCCTACGATGAAAAACAAGTTAGCATAGGCTTTGCTGGAATATGAAAGCACAGTGTTATTCCCACAACTTTCAACCTTTCCTCTTAGACTGAATCAATGGTGACAACCTGGAAGCCTGTGAATAAAAGGTCAACATACACAGAATCACTGCAAATTTAAAAAATTCTAATCGTAGCCTTTGCTTACAAGTGTAAAAGGCCTGTAAAAAAGAAGTGTACTTTTATTTAGCACATTATCTGCAACACCATATTACATTTCCTTACAGGTGATATGAACACGCCATCAGGGTGAGGCGCGCTACCGTTGCATCACTAGATCAGCCCTTATAAGTGCCTGCGCCCCAACTGATGTATAAACCGTCTCTCAAAAACCACACCAACTTTTTGAATCAATAATACCCACACCGACTGCCACAATACTCATTGAGCAATCCTCTAATTTACCGGAACAGAGGCAGTGAGAATGGTATCCTTAAGAAACAGAATCTCAGTTCACAATCATTAGGCCCCCGTCGCTCTGTATAGCGCTCACCTTGTTGCACCAGCCCCCCGGGCCCCCCCCCCCTCTCCAATACCTTATCGGCGCGTGCGCATGCCTTACACGAGACCACCCGAGCCTCTCTGGCCGACACTCGACTCACGCCGCTACCCGCCGATGCCTCGCAGCTGCAGGGATTCCTCCACCTACGATACAATCTGGATCGCCTCACGCCGCTACCCGCCAGGGAGTCCTCGCAGCACTCGATCACCATCGTTGGAGGAGGGACTAGAGGATCGTCCCTTCGTCACTGCTGCAACTGCTGCGACCACGAATCAGCCGCTAAAAAACCTGCAGCAAAACAAAAATAACAAAAAGTTAGCAGCCTCCCAGAGGCTGCGTGCGGATGCCTGAGAGCGCGGGACAAAGAGTCCGAGTCCCGCGCTCCCCGGCCTTTTATCCTTGTACTGGGGGCAGGCCAGTTCTAACTGGCCTGTCCCCTGCCCCCCCCTTGACCCGGAAGCGCCTTAATCGCTTCCGGGCCAAGGGTTCGCCGTCACCAGCCAATCCCCGCCGCGGCGCTCCCACCGCGTCATGCTGACACGGTGAAACGCGCCGGGCTGGGCGAACAGGCGAGGGGGGGGGGGAAGGGGGTCGGTGCCCCGATATATCTGCGGCGGGGCCGATCCCGGCCCCCGCATATCTATTGCCTCTGGTCGCGTTGAGCCAAAGTGTGTGATGCATAACATTTGGGTCGTAGGTGAGCCCCAACAGTGGTCGGGTGCCTCACTACAATTACTGCTTTGAGAAAACGGCCTTAATTAGGTTACGATTACCTCCATAACAGATGGTAAAGAAAGTGACAGGGTACTATGCTGTTATGGCTGCCGGGTTTGAAACGTAGGTGTACTAGTCCTTTCCTTCTCTTTATACCACCCACTTCGGGGACATCAGTCCGGCTCCTGCAAATGTGCAATACGACCACACTGGAATGTCATCTGTTTTGAGAGGACGTGCCTGCTAAATTTTGCAAAGATGAACTGTTCATAGTTGTGGAAATTGGTAATTTCTGTCACTAATAAGCACATTAAGAATCAGTGACAAAGGTATGGTATGCATACATTCTCTTAAAACAATCTTTATTCAGCTGTGTCAGGATTGCAGAGTACAGTTTTGCTGTGAGATTTCCAGTTTTTTTTAACAAAAGTATGCATTGCGTAGACGCGGCAGTGGCTTTAATTAATACGAAAATACGCAGTGCAGTCTTAACATATTATTTAAGCATCCAAATAAGAGCATTAATTGCAAACTGAACTTCCCTGAAACTGACCTGATAGAATGGGAGTAAACGCTATTCTGCATGACTGCAGCATAGATAACTTCGCATAATTTGATTCTTTAGATTATCAAAACAAATATGGCCCTGTAACACATTTAACCTCTTTGCCAACAAGTAAGCTCTTTCTCCAGTGTCTTGAATGTCTTGGCATGTGCATAGTTTTGTGGCCATATCTTTTTGCTGTTTGAGGGTTCTGGATGCAGTTTTCTTGTTCTTCTGACAGTACTAAAAAAATCCTAAGTATCTTTAAAAAAATAACATGTTGTTCGATAATATTCCTTGCACTCCTTTCATTTAAAAGCAGGAGATTTTACTTTTTGTGTGATATGATGTTACCTTGTAATGACATATCAAAATTGCTGAATGACTGCACAGTGTGTATTTTAGAAACCTAGCTGCCAAGGTATCATTTTTGTTTTTTTTTAACTTTATTGATTTTTACATCAAATTCCAGGCATCCTCAGTACACCTTAACCTTCCTTGATCAGGATCATTATTGCCCACATCATTATACAGATGATAAAGTAGCAGAGAATCGGAATAATGGTCACTACATTCCTCGTAATGTCCTGCCCCCTCCCTTAGTACGCTAATGCCTACAAGGCAATTAGTATTCATTCTGGGGCACCTCTAAATGTCCTCAGGTTTGATTTAAAACACCCTTCCCTCAACACCACCCCACCGGCACCTCCCCCCAGACGTGTTACTTGCTAACAGATCTCTAGTGAGTCCTCCTCGTTTATTCCAATTTAGATTGCACATTGGGACTTGAGGTAACTTCTTCAGGATCCCTCGGACAATGAGGGTGTCAGCGTGGTCCGTCCATGATAGTCTTCCAGGAGGCACTAACTTCCCACTCAGGGGTCTGTGTCCTAGCCTACCCCTAACGGGGGGTCCTCTATTGGGTCTTCTTCTCCAACATCATCTGGGGTCTTAAGTAACACAACTAACGCTTCCCAGGCCCTCGATGCGCCTAATGTCCTCTCACTCCCAGTGCGTTTCGCTATTTGCATCCTAATCACTCCCTCACACGCCGCCCACTTAATGAATTCTTTCTTCCATCTGGCTTTGCTTGGACCTTGTTTTGCTTTCCAGTGCCTGGTAATGTCTCTTTTGGCTAGGAGTAAGACCAGGTCCAGGAACTTGCTTGTGACTTTATTTTTGGATGTGTGTGGGAACCAGTGCAACATGCAGCACTTGAAAGAAACCTCAACTTCCCTATCAGTGATATCGGCTAACACCATACCCACCTCCTCCCAGAAAATCCCCAGGAATGGGCAGTCCCAAAACATGTGCCTGAAGTCCGCACTTTATTTATTTCACCTTGGACAAGCCGCCGATTGGGTTGCAAAGTACCTATTAATTTTTTCCGGGGTAAGGTATGCTCTATGTAATATGTAAAAGTACACCAATTGGAATCTGGCATTTCTGGTGCTCCTCCAGGCCCGCTCCACATGTTCACCCAGGGTTTTCTCTGGGATATCTTCTCCCAGATCTCCCTCCCACTGATAAGGGAGGTAAGGCCTCTCCCGTTACGCGCCTATACAAACAGGTGACAGCCTTAACTGTGCCTGCCGCCATCACCACATACTGGCACCCCAATGACTTTTGCGGTTCAATGAGTCCCCCACCCCAGTGTTTTCGTATGGCCGCAGTGAGGACAGAGTGTAGCAAGAAGTCCCGTCCAGGTAAGTCATATTGGGCCCGCAGGTCGTCAAATGGGTTCATGGTGCCCTCTTCGTATAAGTCTCCCATTGTAGCCAACCCTTGTTCCGCCCAGACCGTCAGCCTCTGCCAGCTACCCCCATGCGGTAATACCTCGCACATAAGTAACGGGATTTCTGAAGCATAGGGGCTCTTAATTTTGGCAATACGCAGGTATCTGTTCCAGCAGTGCCGTGCTGTAGTTAGCTCCATGGTAAGGGCCGGGGTTCGGACCGGAAGTCTCAGATTAATTTGGGGTAATAGCCGCAATGTCCCCAAGTTTGACCCCATTGCAGCTGCCCCTCTTAGTTGCCCCGCCACCCATTTTGTGAACCATTGGAATTGTACCCCAAGGTAATAAGCCTCAAAGTTTGGCACCACCCATCCACCCTCCCCTCTCTGCCGCTTTAGAGCGTTAAGTGCCACCCTCCGTCTGCTCGTTCCCCAGAGAAACCCAATTATCATTGACCTGAGTTGAGAGAAGTAACGTGACGGTATCCAGATTGGTAGGGTGCCAAAGTAGTACAATAACCTTACTCTAGCAGTGTAGCTGGAGTACAGGAGAGCAGTCAAGTCCACAAACTTGTCTCCCAGCCCAAACTTCCTCATCACGTGGAACAGATATGACCATTCTAGGCTATCAAACCCCTTCTCTATGTCCACCGCAAATATCTTTGCCAAGTCTTTCCTGTAGGAGTCTGCCCCCAATACTCGCAGAAGGTGACGGACATTCAGTGCTGTGTTTCTGGTGGGAATAAACCCCAAGTGGTCCGCATGGATTAGCGTTGTCATGTGCCGGAGTAATCTGGCGGCCAGTATACGACTCAGGATTTTGTAGTCCAGATTGAGCATGGAGAGCGGGCGATATGCCACCCTATCCCACGGCCGCTTCCCCGGTTTAAGCAAGGGTATGATAATCGCCTCTCTAGTCGAGACGGGCAGGTGCCCTAATTGTCTTGCAGCATTATACAGCTGTACCAGGTTGGGGACTGAGCTCAACATAGTGTAGGTAAAATTATATTGGCAGGCCATCTGTTCCTGGAGTTTTGTTTCTAGCCAAGCTACTAATGGCTCCTCTCACTTCTCTAAGTTCTATATCGCGACCTAGTGTGCCTGCAAGATCTTCGTCTAGTGCTGGTATTTCCACATCCTCCATGAACCTATGCATGTCTTCTTCTACTAAGCTCACCTTACTCTCATATAATTCAGTATAGTATTCTAGGAATAAGTCATTGATGCCCTGCTGGTCGCACTGCGCTTCGTCATCCCGTCCTCTAAGCTCTAAAATAACCGTACCTCTCCTCGCTGGATTGGCCAACCAGGCCAGTAGGTCCCCCGATTTATCCCTCTCCGAGTGGGCTCGGGTCAAATAATGTTTGTAGTCAAAGCAGCGAAGGCGTTCCACCTGCATTGCCACTTCTTCCCTACCCTCCAGGAGCTCCTCCTACCCATCAGCATTCTCCGGTCTCCCTTGCTGTGTTTCCCTTAGTTGCTGGTCTGCTCTCTGTACGTCCTGGAGAAGTACTTTCCGCGTACCCGTCATTTCAGATATACAGCGCCCTCTGATGGTTGTTTTAAACGCATTCCACTCTACTAATAAGTCTGTAGCCGTACCAGCATTGTCGTGGAAATAGTTGTCGATGGCCGTATTTATCGTAGCGTGGAACACCTGATCTTCCAAGACCTCTGGCCTCAGACGCCAAGTGGTTATTCTGGCCCTCGCTCGGGTCCATTGCAGACTGATCAGCTCTGGATTATGGTCCGATATCGTCCGAGTGTGGTATTCACTACTGCATACCCCCTGATGCACATCGGGGGAGCACAGTATAGCATCCAGCCGAACATGGAGTTCATGCATTGCTGAGAAGGAGTAATCCCGGGTTTCGGGATGTTGGGCTCTCCACGAATCCACTAACCCCCACCTCTGCTGCCTATTCCGCCGTATTTCTGCTATTCTATGTGTGGGCGAGTTAGAGAGTGGAGGATGAGAACAGTCTAGGGCAACATCTGCCTCACAATTGAAGTCACCCCCCAACAGTACTGATCCCGTGAGTATGGAGGCCAACTTCCCGGAAAGGTGTGAGAAAAAATCGGATTGGTCTGAGTTAGGTGCATAAATACTTCCCAGTATTGTATCTCTACCATCCAGCCGCCCCGAAACTATCACACACCTGCCATCTGGGTCTATGATTTGTTTTGTGCACTGAAAAGGTATTCCCGCCCGCACCCAGATCAAAACCCCCTGGGCAAAGGCAAAGTAATTGGTATAAAATACTTGTACCCTCCAAAGACGCTGCAATGCATCCCCCTCCTTTGCCATTATGTGAGTTTCTTGGAGTAAAGCAATCTGGACCCCCCTACGGACCAAATATGAATGTATTTTATGACGCTGTATCATTGTGTGCATTCCCCTGACATTTCACGAAATACATTTTACATCTAATGAGGGTCCCATTGCATTAGTGAAACCGTGCTCCTGTGCAACTCCTCCCTCGTGACACGCCTGCCCCAACAGAACATTTTCTGAACTAAGCATAACCCCCAACTCCCTCTCCCCGGGACAGGTACCGGAGAACTAGTTCCCATCCAGACGTTACCAAAATGTGCAAACGTCCACTAGTGGGGTGAACAGCCGACAGTTCTGCCTCCCAAACCCCCAACCCACCGAATACCTGTACCAATGAGTTTGTTCCGGACCAGCATTCTGAAGTCCCTTGTTACCATGCTGCAACCCGAAAGGTCAATTTCTCGCCCCTTCGAGTGAGAGCTATGCCACATCCCAATGCAGTACCACTAAAAAGTCCAGACCCCGTCTTCAAACTATGTCATCCGCCGTTTGGGGAGTAATTCTCGGCAGTTCTTTCTCCGACGTCTCATTATCACTAGGAGCTGGAGATCCTTCTGACCTGTCCGCGTCCAAATCATGTTTACTTGACGCAGGGCTATAACTGTTGTGGCTGTGTTGTACTACCGCCTGCAGAACTCTACTTCGCTCCAGACTAAGCTCTCTGGGAGCTGGGGTTCTGGTCCCAGATTTATTGCTGGAAGGGCTCTGTGGAAGCGAGTCCGTTGGAGAATCACGCCGCTCAAGTGGTCGTCTCATGTTCAGCCAAGCCCTGGCCTCTTGGGGTGTGTAAAAGAATCGAGTACCCGCAGGGTCTGCAACTCTGAGCTGCGCTGGCAAGAGCATTGATGGCAGTTGTAGCTGACAGAGTTTCTTCTTAACGGCTAAGAAGGAAGCTCTGTTGCGTTGGACTTCCCTGGTAAAGTCTGGAAAGATCATAATTGCATTGTTGTAAATTTTCAATCCTCGTTTTTGGGGTGCTTGTTGGAGAATATGGTCCCTATCTATGAAATGAAGTAGGCGCGCCACTGTTGGTCTAGGAGGGGCACCGGGTCTGGGTGGATGCGCTGGAACTCTATGGGCCCTCTCCAGAGCATAGAAGGTGGACAGCCCCTGCGGGGCTACTTCTGCTTGTAGCCAGTCTTCCAGGAATCGCACCATATTTGGGCCCTCTGCTTTTTCTGGCACTCCGACCACGCAAATGTTATTTCCACGGGACATTTCCTCACTATCTTCAGCCCGGACTTTCAGCACTTTTACTTTTGTTTCCAGTTCTGAAAGCGCCTTCTGCATTATAGTAATCTGCGCTGGTAGGCCCTCTAGTTCCTTCTCAGTGGTCGTAACCCTGTCCGTGAGCTTCCGATGTTCGTCTTTCAATAGGCTCAGATCCGTGCTTATTGCATCAATTTCCCCTCCAGGGCCTCTCTGGAGGCCGTGATTGCTTGCATAATGTCCGCTAATGTTGTCTCCTGGGGGTAGAGCCTGCGCTCACGTCCACTTCTTCCTCATCCTCGTCAGTCTGGGCTCAAGGGGCACCTGTACTGAGGACACTAAACCCTCTTTTCTTCTGGGGTCTCCCCATTCTTCCGGGCCGATTCTGGTTCCACTGCTCTATTCCCAGCTTATTCTGCGACACAGTGGTTGTGCGTTCAATTACGGCTGCTTGTCAGTCACAGCGTGCTTCCAGCGCTCTCCAGGCCATTACTGTCTCCCTGGCCTTAGTATTCCCTTCAGGACTCTATCCGCTCCCCGGGATCCACTTCACCCTTCCTTGGAGACCCGCAGAGTCAGCACTGCTTGTCTCGTGCAGGGTGTCTGCCGTTGAGGAGAATTCATCAGCAAAAGGGTTCCATGGGCCGCCATGTCACCCATCTCCCATAGTCTGTTCGGGAAACGTGTTCTCAGGGAATGTCCGGGGGACCCCCCCCCGTCACTGCTTGCACTTCTCCTATTGCTCTTTTGCTGCCCAATAATCTAGCAATCCGTCAAGTGACCACCCTCTGCTTTATGGGGGTGTCGAACTCTCCTGCAGGTCTCCGGTCCTGGCCCTGCCGTGTGCACGCAGTCACTACTGTGATCGACCCCAGTCGCCGCGCACCAATGGCACTCGCTGTTGCTCTCTGGTTCTAGGTATGAATTTGGTGCCTCAATGTTCATAGGTCTTCCCCCTGATAGGGTCTATGCCAAATAGTTCCAGACACGGCTACTGTATATGCCTTACAGTGAGATGTTCCTTATCCTGCTGCCAGCTCTGTCGCACTGGTTGAGACCCGCGTTATATCGTGGGGGGCTATTCCATAGCAAAATTAGTGCCTCATGCTCTCGGGGCTCCCCTACGCTTCAGCAGCAGCCAGTGCTATTCTGTGGGAGGGGGTGAACTCCTCCTGTAATCTCCCGTCTGGCGGCCAGTTCCTATCCGGCTGGGCCTTCTATTTCGCCGGCTCCTTCCCAGGGATCTTCCAGCCTTCACATTCAGGGCTTAGAAAATCTCACGTTGGCAGCTGTCCCTCTAGTTCCCCAGTTGCTCTTCAGGATGCACGAGGCTGCATGTTACTCCGTGAATCGAGGTGTATCCCACTGCCAGATTGCGACCTTTCCCCAGCCGCTTGGGCCCGCAGTCTGTGTTCCGTTATGGCGCGAGCGCTATTTTGTCTCGGATCTTCCTGTCTCGTGCGCGTCCCCCAGCAGTGTCTCCCTATGGGTCGCATGCGCTCCACGGCCCCTGCAACTCGCGTGCTGTGCCTCAGGACTCTCCGGTTGGTGCGTCGCGTTTCGCTGCTAGGTTCTGATCTCACCTCAGCAGTCTACGGCATTCGTCCTGATCCCCGCACTACATGGACGCCATCTTGCTGCCGGCGGCTCTGAGCCGCCCGGCTCCAATTTCGGTGCTTTGTGGCTGATATCGCACAATACAGAGCTCGCCCCTGCCCGCTGTCCACTCCGAGGGAACTCCAGTGTGCAAAACTGTGACCTCAGCCGCATCCGGAATTCAGGATAGTTAGCTATGGGAAAAGCGGCGGTCGGAGCTCCTTAGCTCGTGTCCGCTTCCATCTGCTGCAAGCCACGCCCTCATAGCTGCCAAGGTTTAATATTGCTTATGTGTGACGTTATCATAATATCAGTGTAATTATGACATTCAATGACATGGGCATGATATATTCTTGCGTGCAAAAACTAAGCAATATAGAGGAGGGTAACATATATATATCAGAAATTACACCCTTTTGAGCAATGAGAAGCTCTAAGAAGATCATAAAACTGTTGCAAAGCACCAGAACTGGAAGGGCACTAGCAGGAGCCTCACAACTGCCAAGTTTTCGAATTGCTTATGTGTGACATTTGCATGGTTTTAGTGTACTTATAAATGACATTCTGTTGACTAATGAGTGACACTTTCTCACCAGTAAAACTAGGAAATGAAGTTCCAATAAAAAGCGAAACATCACAAACCAGGATGAGAGCCACAGTGTCTTCATCGGGCAGGGCTAAGGTCGGCAGGCTGTGCTCTGCAGTGATGAATATTGCTAAGTGCATGACCTGCCTTTCTTCGGCCCGTAGGGCGATCTGTTTGTGGTGCAGGGTCTGAGGCCTCAGGCTGGCAGTACTATTTAAAACCTATATTTGTATGGCCAGCATAGAATTTCAAGGACATGCATACACACAGTCACATGATCACGCTGTGAAACAAATGTGTACCTATGAGGGCTGCCCAGACCCCTGAGGCAGTAACCTACACCAGCCTCTAAGTTATTTACACAAGCCCAGAACAGAGGATTGAAGGACGGTACTAGTAAGGATGCTTACTGTTGGCGAACTGCCGCAGTGCCAATCTGATGGCTCCTGGAACCGTATAGCCTCGGCCGCAGTCCTCCAGGAGCCGAGTCGACAATTCCTCACCGGCCACTCTGCAGCACGCTGCATTTCGAACAGATGCCTGGCTGCTGAGCTCGGTGCTGACTGACTGACTGCACTGCAATATTCTTCCTGTGAGGCAACACACTCCAGCGGCGGCAGCCCAGGCGTGTGCACAGTCTGACTGAGTTGAAAAACGTGCGGAGCGAGCAGCGTCGCTGGTCACGCTCACCTCTGACAAATTTCAAATCTGCCACGCAATCCGCTCATGCCTCCAACTGGCCAGTCGATGGATGAGTAGGTGACACAGAGGGTGAGACTGTCCTCTCCTGGCCGACTCCCAGCAGTAACCATTGGCAAGATTGACTCACTCCCTCGAATGGCTTTGCATCACCGTGTGTCTGATTGCTTTGCGGCGGCAGTGAATATTGTTACTTTGTAGCATCTCAGCCAGCCACCCCCAAGCCTACGGCAAGCAGCGCAGACCGTGTGCTGCAGCCAGCCAGCTCCCTTACAGTGCACCTACAGCCCTGCGACTTGGCAGCTGAGACGCTATAGATGCGTGACTTTGTATTTCAATTCTGTGATGTGGACCACCACGCTCAAATACGTTAGTTTAACGCCTGATGCGTGGCACTTGGCAGGGCTGCAGAAAAAACCTACTGTCATCATAGGAAAGCATTGCATAATGATTTGAATTAGTATTCTGTTTGTATGTAATTTATTTACTATACTTTCCTGCTGGAATACATGTACTTATTTTAAGATGAGTTCAATACTCCTGTATCACAGACATGTTTACTATAAATAATTGAACCCCAACTACAGGAAATTCTTTACAGTGATTTAAATACTGCCCATCCTTATTTGTGTGTTTTTTCTAGTGTTATTAATGGGTAAATCCCTTGTAGTTTTTTAGCCCGCCATCACCGCAACTGCAGGCAGGCCAGCATATGGCAGGGACAACAGTGTCAATATCCGCTTAAAAAGGCTTGAATAGTCTTTTTTAAATTAAAATCTAAGTGTATTCACCTCGGTCCGTCTCTTTCCTTTCTTTTTTTTTGTCTTTTTTTTTTTATTAAACTTTTTATTATATTTGCATTTAAGGCACAAACATGTTAAGTACATTATCCATATACTGCTAGACATTACATTTTTCATGTTGGATGTTGTGTCACTTGGTGCTCGAGCTTCACCGATGCCCCGACAACAGACAACCCTCCCCCATTACAATTCCAGTTCCTCCTCATTTTCAGTATCTGATTCCCCCTCCGCTCTTATGTCTGGTGGTTCACAAATGTATCCCCTGTATTTATTCCAGGGCCCCTCATATCTTGTTCCATTTCCTCGGACAGCCACGGTTGACAAACACTGTTTTTTCGGCCACCATGGCAACATCCAGATCTCCACACCAGGCGGCAAGCGACGGTGTCTCTCTCGCACCCCATTTTTGCGCAATGTTGCACTTCGCCACCATTATCCCCATTGTTGCCCATTCCTGTGCTGGGCGTGTAAGATCATTCGGCTCCCATATATTTAGTATACACCTCCTGGGTTCAGGAGCCAGCGACACCTCCACCATCTGTGATATGGTCCTCATCACTTGCACCCAATAGTCCGTTATTTTGGGACATTCCCACAGAGTATGAAAAAAGGTACCTTCCTCCCCACAGTGCCTCAGGCAGTACGGGTATGGTGCCGACCCTATTGTGTGAAGGAGATATCTGGTGTAGTAAGTTCTATGCAAAATTTTAAGTTGCACCAATTTAAGTCTTGACGGTATCCCCACCTCCCGCGGTGAAGCAAGTGCCTCCCGCCATTCTAAGTCGTCAAATTCACCGACATCTTGGGACCATTTGCCCCTGAGTGCCACGTGGGGGTCTGGTAAATTGTTCATTAACTTTCGGTATGTAAAAGAGGTGGCCCGCCTTTACATGCAGTCTGTCAACAGCCTATCCTCTAGGGGGGTGGCCTCAGGGACCTCAGTACCGGGTGGTAGGGCCGCATGGAGCGCATGTCTGATCTGCAAGTATCTGAAGTTTTCAGAGGGCGCCAGGTCATATTGCGCCCAGAGGTGCTCAAACGTGGCGATTCCTCCTTTGTGCCACATATCGCCCACCGTCGATATTCCAATTGCGTCCCACTTGTCAAAGCCCTTGCTGTGTCTCAGGCCACCTAGCCTCTGTGTTACCAACAGAGGGGTAAGCTGGGTTATCTTTCCGTCTCTTTCCTTTCTGCTCACGAAAGTTCAACTTGGATGTGGAGTGCCCCATGGCTCCTCCCTTTCTCCTATCCTTTTTCATCGCTATATTCTGCCCTTGATACACTGTCTTCAGCAGAGAAAGGTGAAGATCTACAATTACGCTGATGATACGCAGCTGATCTTCACAATTGACAACACACTAGAATCAAAAACCTTCTTTCAAAACACCATGCTTTACGGGATTGAATGAACAACCATCAACTGAACTTTAACTCTGATAAAAGTTATTGGCGACGATGAACAAACTTTAACTTTGGAACCCCTTTTTCCTGCCTTCGGAGATAGGTGCATGTGCTCCTCCTCTCCCCAAAACGTGGTGAAAAGTCTTGATAGTCTCATAGATGAGGATTTATCTATAAAACCTTAGCTCGGTGCAGTGAACATTATCCTGCTTCCAGCAGCTTCTGAAAATAAAGAAAATAAGAGGGTACTTTACCTTAGAAGCGATCGTATAAATCATAATCACCTTAGTAATGTCCCGTATTGACTTTTGTGGTACTTTAAATTTTGGGACCGCGTAGGAGGCATGGCCCTACCCTGCCTATTCCGGTATCAGCGAACCGCGAATGGCCAATGCAGTATGTACAAGTGTTTTGCATAACGTTTCATCGATAAATTCACTTTGTATACGATATTACACATTGACTTTGTGGGTTCCATTTTGGAGCGGTAGCCATCTTATGGTTGCCCTCACATAGGCTGCGCATTAAGGACATGCACAGGCCTTCAGAACACATGTGCCTTCTATTGACTTCTCTGTGACCTGTGCAATTTGGCTCCACCGCCCCAGGTCAGTCCGACCTCACGATCTCCCCGTCCTACGGCCACCTGTGATTAGCATCAGGGTTTGACACACCATAAAGCCTTTTCATCCCACACAAGCCTCCGGCTAATCTCTTTCACACCTGACTCTTCCTGCTTTATGGCTTGTTTTACGAACAGGAGGTGCCCGTGTTTATTGGGGTCTGCTGATATCTGATGAGGGATCTGAGCCTCGCTGGGTAAATAATTGTGGGCTGGCTGAACTGAAATGTGGGATGGTCATCATGACTCTGCCTTTTCGTTTGTAATGTATACATATGAATGACCATATCGTAAAACGAGGAATGTGTGCCTGAAGCATGATATTTTGTATATAAGGAGAAGACTGGTTTTGTAAGGTTGAGCAGTCTCCTGAGAACATACCCGTGTGATTGCTGTTACTGGCTGCAGTCAATAATAAAACGATCTTTGACGCCACCGCAAGACTCTGTGTTTCTGTGGTCCAAGACAGGAAGAACTCGAAGTCATAGGGTGCTACCCCTGGCACCGCTGGTTTCCTAAATAACCCAGTACTTCAGTTGGGGCCCAACGTGAGGCGATTTCAGCGGTACTGGTCCAAGCCAGAGGTTCGTGAGGAGCTTCGTGTGGAAATTCTGGAGGAAGGCCGCCACTTCATCGACCCCTGCATGTCGACGTGGTCCGAAAGTCTTTGCTGCGAGGTTCCCCGCTTGCTGACGGCTACGAAGGACTGCTGCCCTGACTATCGCCCTGTTTTGGACCCTTGATGATTTGGTAGAGCGAAACGATTAACCGAGTCTTCTGGTGACATCATCGATACCTCAGTTAAGTATAAGTGGAGCGTCTCCTAATTCTTAGTTTGGTTCTTAGTTTTGGTATCCCTTCGGGATCGCTTTGATTTGGAGCTTGCAAGCGCCAAAGCCGAAGGACTCGTGTATTCACGAGACTATCGCGTTTTGATAATCCTTTGAAGTTTGAAACTAGACTAGTGAGCAAAGATGCCTGGTTCTAGTATATTTGGTAATTGGTTTTGTTTGGGTTGTAAAAGGGATTCCCAGTTGGAGGATTCGTGTCCGGTTCCTCCAATTGGAACTCCAACTTATGAGCTTTATGTAAAACATGGCGTGGGCCCCATTGCATATAATGAAGTATGGATCCGATACACCAGGAAGGACGGTGTTTTGAGGTGGCCCCAAAATGGTAGTTTCGACACAGATATCTTCGACAATTTGGAAGTTAAATTATTTAAAAAGAAAGCCCGGACGGCGATGTTTGATTCTTTCCGCCTATGGCGAAAGGAAGCCAAACAGAAGGAAATCAAGTTAGCGAAGAAAAACAAAAGAGAGAGAGGCATGTCAGTTATGCAAACAGCTGTACAATTTAAGGATAATGAGGAGGAACAAATGAATGAGCAGTTACATAGACAGCGTAAACTAGGGATCGATAAATGTTACCCAGTTTTACCGCACCTTCAACAGACTGTGTTAAAAGAGAAGGAGAAAGATCCCCTAATGTCACATTTGCTGAGTTCGCCACCTCCGTGTGCGCAGAGTGCTACAGCACCTCAAAAACCTCTAAATGTACAGCCTCCAGTTAATTTGCCGCAAGCTTTTCCGCAGCCGCCAGCTCCTCCTCAGCTGGCTCCTGTCCCTACAGCGCAGCCCTTTCAAGGGCCGCCAAGTTCGCTACCTGTCTCTTCTGCGCTTCCTGCGACTTTGCCTAGTACATCAGCTGCATCCCTTGGAGCTCTTCCTGATACTGCCCCTGTACCTCTATCTGCACCCGTTTTTCTTCCCTCTGTCTTTTCCCCCGTTCTTGCCTCAACTTCTCCTTCTGCACGACAACGAATAGCTAGTGTAGTCACTAGTTTAATGTCGCCTCTCTTTGGGTCATCTAGTATGACCCCTGGTTCACAACGTAAGCAGTTGCGTAGTCAGCTGCCTGATTCTGGAGAGAAAGAGGTATTAGACCATATGGCACGTAGGTGGATTGTTTTTTCTTCACTCTATGATGTGGAGTCAGTTGTTAATGTTTTTCACCAATGGGAAGCCCCAAAACAGAGGTATGTATTTGAGAAAATGTGTGAATTCCTCTGTGAGGAATTGGAAGATCATGGTAGAGACCCAAGCTCACAGGAGTTGTGTCGAGTGCGATTTGATTTTGGAAAAGGTACGATTGTGGGTCCCGATGTAGATAAAGCAGTTGCGACTTTACTGTCCTTCAGGAATGATGATTGTCATCAGTCATTGTTCGAACAGGAGTTACCCGTAGGGAAAAAGGTAAAAGCACGACAATACCCCATGAGAGAAGTCCCTCCGGTATGGAAGGAAGCCGTTGCGGCTGACGCCGGTCGCGGCATTGCTGCTGCTCCAGCTCATTTCCAGCGTGTTTGGGTGCATGTCCCTTGGAAACGATCTGAAGTAATAGCGCTTAAACAGACATTGCCTGACCCCCGTAAAAACCCTGCAGGATATTATAAGGAGTTGTCACAGACGGCAGGATCATGTGTCATGAATCTAGCTGACATAGACATGTTGTTTGGAAACGTTGTTCCACAGCCTTTATGGGGATCAATTCGTAATGTAGATCACGATGCAGAACTAGGTGACACATGGGCTAATATCATTGCTGCAGACACTAGACAAGTTGGTGGTGCGAAACCTGAGCCCCTAGTAGCAGAACTCCCTGGAAGAATTATCACCTACATGAAAACTTTAATGCCCGCGATGAGTGTGAATTGGGATAAACTATCGGCTTGCAAACAAAAGAAAGATGAAACAGTGTCTGATTTCTTTACAAAGTTTGAAGAAACATTTATTGACCACAGTGGTCAAGATATGAGTACTGAAGGTGGCCAACGGTTATTTGTTGATAAATTTGTGCATAATTTGCTTCCCGAGTTGTGTAAGAAGTTAAAAGATTCAGAGAGTTCTTGGGCTGTTTCCTCATCTGCGCAAATACTGGCTACTGCACAGTATTACGAAAATAGAGATAAGGATGAGAAAGATAAAGCAGACAAGAAAACGAAAGAATTAAAAACGAAGGTTCTGTTACAGCCAGCTTACCCGCCACGTGGTGGCCAGAGTAATTATCAGCAACCGCCACAGTTTCAGAGAAACGTGCAAAGGTACGAGTATTCTCAACCGTGCGTTCCTGTAGGCCCTAATCAATGATCATATTGCAAGGAAGAGGGTCATTTCAAGTATAGTTGTCCTATTCTGTTACAGCGCGCTAATGGCGCTTTTAGCACCAGCGGTAGATGTGGTCGACAAGCTCCTAGGGGTAGGGGACGCGGGAGTGGTCCCCAGAACGCGCGTCCTCTTCCATCTCAAAATACGATTAATAGTTTTGATCAGCAAGCAAATGCAACTGGTAGGACAGCTCAGTACTATAACAATGACTATTATACAGAGGATGAAAATGTAGAAAGTAATGATTACTAGGATAGCCGTAGACAAAGAGAGGGAGTTGTTTCAGTGCCAGGGGATCAGAGTGGACCGTATGTCAAGGTGACTACAGCGGGTGTGACAGAACCTTTTCTGTTGGATACTGGTGCTGCAAAAAGTTCAATTATGCATTCAAAACTCCCTGGCGCACCTTTGTCTGGCGACACGAATGTTTCAGGCGCCCCGGTTAGGAACCCGATCTCTAGTCCTATGCCCCTTTCTGTTGGACCTTGTGAACTGAAAGCACCCCTTATCCTAACGACAGGTTGTGGTGAGAACCTGTTAGGATTAGATTTGTTAAAGAGATTACATGCAACATTATATTGTTCCCCCTCGGGAGTACAACTTACACTTGGTAGGGAAGTGATTTCTCCAATGTATTTGTCAAGGAATGAACTGCCAGCTGAATTGTCATCTCTTCCAGATGCTCTTTGGGCTTCTGGTCTTAATGAAGTGGGCCTTTTGGAAATACCGCCATACGTGGTAACTTTGAAAGCCAATGTTAAATTGCCACGCATTCCCCAGTACAAGATCTCTAATGAGGGCGAAAAAGCGTTGCTAGCGATTATCCATGATCTGATTGAAAAGGATGTAATTGAAGAGACAAGAGGTAACGTTTGCAATAGCCCTGTTTTGCCTGTTTTAAAACGTACTGACCCCTCACAGCCACCTGTTTACAGATTTGTGATCGATCTTAGAGAGGTAAATAAGATTGTTGTGCCACAGTTTCCAGTTGTCCCTGATATAACTGCTTTGTTAACTATGATTCCAGCATCCGCTGCTTGGTTCTCAGTGATTGATTTAAAGAATGCTTTCTTTAGCATCCCAATTGCAGAGGAAAGCAGGGAGATTTTTGGCTTCAGTTTAGGAGGTCGTAGCTTCCGTTTTAAACGCGCTCCTCAGGGCTACTGTGAAAGCCCATCAATATACAGCCAAGCTTTAAAAGCACAGCTTGATGCAATTGTTTTACCTAGTGGTGCCACCCTTATCCAGTATGTTGACGATTTACTAATCGCCGCGGATTCTGAGGAGATTTGTAAAGAAGCTACGGTGTCATTGTTGCGTCATTTGTCTGCCTTCCATCACAAAGTGTCTCTCTCAAAACTGCAATATTGTCGACAAGAAGTGACCTACTTAGGTCATCTCTTTTCGAAGGAGGGAAGGAAACTGACCCCAGAAAGAATTCAGGCCATTGCAAAATTGAGCGTGCCAAGAACACAGAGAGAAGTGCGTGCTTTCTTGGGTATTACTTCCTACTGTAGGCAGTGGATCCCGAGTTTTTCTTTGCTGGCAAAACCTTTAATAGCATTGACATGTAAAGATACACCGAATCTCGTCCCATGGTCTGAAGAGTGTCAGAAAATTTTTCTGAATTGCATGAGGCATTATGTTCAGCTCCAGTGTTGGGCACTCCCGACTACAGCAAGCCTTTTACATTGTATGTTCACGAGAAAGAAGGTTGTGCATTGTCAGTGTTGACACAGTCTTTTGGAGACAAACAGCGCCCATGCGCGTATTTTTCATCGACTTTGGATCCGGTAGCCAAAGCATTGCCAAGTTGTTTGAGAGCCACAGCGGCAGCAGCTGTCTCTATTCGACAGTCTGCTGGGTTAGTAATGAATAACACGTTAATTGTGATGGTTCCGCACGCAGTGGACACGTTGTTGAACAGGACCAAGACACAGCACTTAACTAGTGCTCGATTGTCAGGTTATGAGTTGACACTATTAGCGAGTCATGTACACATAAAAAGATGCAACACGTTGAATCCAGTTACTTTATTGCCGATTGCAGCAGACACAGACGAGTTAGATCAGCATGATTGTCTGTTTAGAACAGAAGATGAAACAAAAGGGAGAGTGGATCTTAAAGATACTGCCTTGACTGAGTGTGATGGTACCTTATGGGTGGATGGTTCATGCTTCAAGCTTCCGAATGGTGATACGACTGCTGCATATGCTGTCACGACTTTGCACACGGTTGTTGAGACCCCACGTATACCACATAACTCGGCTCAAGCAGCAGAGCTAATTGCACTTACGAGAGCATGTGTGTTGTCGAAAGGTATGAAGGTGAACATATACACCGATAGTCAGTATGCTTTTGGCGTGGCCCATAGTTTTGGGCGCTTATGGAAAGAACGTGGATTCCTGACTTAGCATGGAACCAAAATACAGAATGGTCAGTTGGTGAATGATCTCCTTGAGTCACTGGCCTTGCCGCTACAAGTTGCGATTGTAAAATGCAGTGCGCACAAGAGAGTTACCAATGATGTTGGTCGTGGTAATGCATTTGCTGATGAAGTTGCGAAAGAAACAGCGAAGAACGTCAATAATCGAATGTATGTTGCAGGCCCTGCAAGATGGGTTGGTGATGTTGGAATGTGTGAAGACACGATAGAGAGCGTGAAGTCCCTTCAAGCTGAAGCCACAGAGAAAGAATTGAGCAAATGGAGAGAAAGTACGGGTAAATTGGATGAAAAAGGTTGTTGGGTTGATTTGTCAGAACATCAGCGTTGGTTGTTACCCGATGCATATGTGCTTGCAGTGGTGACAATGGCTCATGGAATGGCCCATATTAGTGTAAAAGGGATTTGCAAGTTGTTGGCCCCAGTATGGCAAAATGCGGGAATTCCCAAATGTGCAGAGAATGTGGTCAAGAATTGCATGGTGTGTCTGAAATACAATCCTGGAAGGGGAACCCCAACTCCAGCTGGTCATTTTGCACCTCCAATGTATCCGTTCGAGGTTTTGCAGCTAGATTTCATCCACATGGAAAGGTGCAACAATTTAAAATATGTACTCGTTGTTGTCTGTGCCTTCTCAAAGTGGATAGAAGCATACCCTTTAAAAGACAATACTGCCTTGTCCACAGCAAAAGCCCTTGTCAAAGAATTGTTCCCTAGGTTTGGAATGCCGAGAATGGTCTGGAGTGATAATGGGAGTGAATTTGTGGGTCGAGTGATGAAAGAAGTATGTGAGGGACTAGGCATTAAACAGAAGTTGCACGCTGCAAATCACCCCCAATCAGCTGGGCTAGTAGAGTGCTACAATGGCACTCTGAAACTTAAATTGGCCAAAATCCAGGCGAGCTCCGGTCTTAAATGGCCTGACGCTCTGCCTTTAGCACTCCTATCAACAAGAATGACTGTGCATTCACGAGTGGGACTTAGTCCCTATGAGATCATTTTTGGCCGGCCAGCCAACATATGGGGTGTGCCAAGACCGACAAAATTCAGTGAAATCGAACATCCAATACTGTTTGACTATCTGTATGAATTGACGGCTAAATTGAGTGTTTTACACCAACAGGTGCACGATACTCTGCCCCAGGCCTCTGGAGCTCCAGGACACCCTATCGACCCTGGCTCGTGGGTGCTTATTAAAAATTTTCAACGAAAAAACAATGATGAGCCCCGTTGGATCGGCCCTCACCTCGTGCTTCTATCGACAAGATCAGCGGTTCGAGTGAGAGGGAAAAAGAATTGGATACACGGCGCCCACTGCAAACGGATCCCTTTGCCTCTACCATATGACCGGTGGGTCCAGGAGGGTATCGCTGATTCTGAAACTGACACTGTCCCCCGTTTTGTGCCATTTAGTGATGCACGTGTAAAGGGAACGACTTCAGAACAAGAAAGCGACGATATTTTGCAGGAAGCTGTGCCACCGTCAATTCGAATAGACACCACAGAGCCTGAACTCTTGTTTCAAGACCAGACAGTACCTGGCCGAATTCGCTATAACTTGAGGCCAAGGCCTATGGACAAATAAAAATTCCCTTCCCTTACTATTTTTTGATATTACAGCTCTCCCATCTGAAGGACTTTTATATTTTTGTTTTTTGAACCACCATCCGGGTTCAGCTGCAGGGTCGCGGTGCCAAGACTTCGGGGTACAGGCCGAAGACGTTAGGTCAACGGTTCTGGTTGGTCTGGGGCGTTCCCTGGACTGACAGGCGTACTCCTTAGCAGAAGATACTCACCCGCCGCGAGCGGCACGTTTAGAGGATGGAGTTTTTCAAGATGGAGAGACCCGCTGAGGAAATGAACTTTAAGACAAAAATATGTAAAATAATGAAGAGCAAACGTTTTGTATTATTATGTCTGTTTATACTATTTAGTATGATGGTGTTTACTGTAGGTTATGTATTCTTCTCCTCTCAAGTGCCATTTGCACCCACTGTACAGCCTATACCTCCTCCTACTGTCTCCTTGCACTCTTTCCACCCTCTGCCTGAACACGAACAAGCTAGACGTTCTGAGTTTATAAACAATTCATTTATTCAACTCCTACACCAGCACCAACTAGTTATGAATACAACAAATTGCTGGGTGTGTGGTTTGATGCCACATACCATTAACAAGGGTATCCCGTATCTAGTGCTGCCGTTTAGCTATAATGGATCGTCATGGGCATTCCAGACTATGTTTCTTTTTGCATTAGGTGCCTACTCCCCGCGACAACCGCGTTCCATCAGACCTAGCACAAACAATAAGGCCTTAATGAAAGGAGTCGCTGACATGAGCAGAGATATCGACGCATACTCATCTATTCCCAAGGATGAATTGCGGGCTTATGTAGGTTGGAACGCGACGGGGTATAGCATTAGTCTGGGTGAAAGGCAGCGAAAAATTTCATCCCCAATTTGGGTCGTACCCCACATAGGTCGGTTCTGTTTACAAGGTCATGGTCAGAATCCAAGAGCTCAACTGGGGAAAAGTGACTGTACTGAAACGTACACTTTTCCATCACAATTTTCCCCTGCGTTTTTGGCTGCCAAGGGTACATATTTTGTCTGCAATGACCGAGCATATACATGGTTGCCCCCTGATTTCTCGGGCACATGTTAAATTGCAAATTTGCTACCGCCAACATTTACTGCTGCCTCTGATTATCACAAGACCAGAGTTGTGAGAGGCGTTGTTAGTCAGGAGGATACTGCCGGTCAGGAAGCGGGAGACTTCTTTCTGGGTTTCCTGCCGTTTTGGGGACCGATGGTCAATAGTAGGAACCTGAGACAACTGACTCGTGTGGTTGAATCCACTGTTAATGTAACGGCTGGTGCCCTTGGTAATTTGACAGCTGAGCTCCAAGCGGATCGCCTCATGACTTTGCAGAACCGGATGGTTCTAGACGTCATACTTGCAGACCGTGGTGGGGTATGTAAGGTCATCCAATCTAGCTGTTGCATTTTCATGCCAGATAACGCTCCAACAGTTTATCAAGCCATCTCCAAACTGCATAAAATATCCAAATCTATACACGTGGATAAAGGAGATTGGTCATTGATGGGGTGGTTCTGGGAACTGATATCTGCCTGGGGATGGAAAATTCTGATGGTCATTGGTATGATCTTAGCCATTCTTTTCCTGTTCTGTCTGTGTATACAGTGCGCTCCTGCGATATGTGGCCTCTGCTACATCGTGTATAAGGAAACCTGTATCAAGGGACGAGCTAAGCAATAGGATGATGCTACAGCAACATCTCCATGACCTTATGAATATAGACCTGGACTCAGATTAATATGAGTATAGTTATTGCCTATGTAAGGGCAAAGGGGGGGTCTGTGGTACTTTAAATTTTGGGACCGCGTAGGAGGCATGGCCCTACCCTGCCTATTCCGGTATCAGCGAACCGCGAATGGCCAATGCAGTATGTACAAGTGTTTTGCATAACGTTTCATCGATAAATTCACTTTGTATACGATATTACACATTGACTTTGTGGGTTCCATTTTGGAGCGGTAGCCATCTTATGGTTGCCCTCACATAGGCTGCGCATTAAGGACATGCACAGGCCTTCAGAACACATGTGCCTTATATTGACTTCTCTGTGACCTGTGCAATTTGGCTCCACCGCCCCAGGTCAGTCCGGTCTCACGAGCTCCCCGTCCTACGGCCACCTGTGATTAGCATCAGGGTTTGACACACCATAAAGCCTTTTCACCCCACACAAGCCTCCGGCTAATCTCTTTCACACCTGACTCTTCCTGCTTCATGGCTTGTTTTACGAACAGGAGGTGCCCGTGTTTATTGGGGTCTGCTGATATCTGATGAGGGATCTGAGCCTTGCTGGGTAAATAATTGTGGGCTGGCTGAACTGAAATGTGGGATGGTCATCATAACTCTGCGTTTTCGTTTGTAATGAATACATATGAATGACCATATCGTAAAACGAGGAATGTGTGCCTGAAGCATGATATTTTGTATATAAGGAGAAGACTGGTTTTGTAAGGTTGAGCAGTCTCCTGAGAACATACCCGTGTGTACTTCTAGGATTGCTGTTACTGGCTGCAGTCAATAATAAAACGATCTTTGACGCCACCGCAAGACTCTATGTTTCTGTGGTCCAAGACAGGAAGAACTCGAAGTCATAGGGTGCTACCCCTGGCACCGCTGGGTTCCTAAATAACCCAGTACTTCAGTTTGCCAATGCTCTATACTTGGGACTTCCGTCTGGCATTGTGCATAGACTGCAGATTATTGAAGATCAGGCAGCTTGGCTTATATTTCTGCAGCCAAGAGACTGCCACATTAAACCCTTAAAGAAAACTGAGCTGGCTCCCAGTAGTGCAGACGTCCATTTTCAAAACAAGTTGCCTTATCGTTAAATCATTCACACGTTTGTGACGTTTTCTGCACTCCGCGGAGCTCGCGGAGTGCAGAAAATTCCGCTTCGCAATGTGCAGCAGAGTTTTTTCCCCACTCGCGATCGCGAACAGTAAGTTCACGATCGCGAACAGTAAGTTCGCGAGCGCGAGCTGCCGCTCGGGTAGACTTTCTACCCGAGCGGCAGGAATACCAACACAAACTGCAGTTTGCACTGCACTCTGCCACTTGCGGAACTTCGCAGAATTTTTTTTTGTAACTTCGTGGAGTTCCGCGTAACAAAACTCCGCGAACTACGCCCAGGCCTAGTTGGTAGCTTCAGCAGCACAAATTGGTTAAAAATTAAAAATGTCTTTTGTAGAACTAAGAAAAAGGGGAAATGTGGTATGAAGTGCTACATTTTAGTTAACTTATTAAAATGAAATTAATGTACATCGCCAAACACCATCTAATGTCACCCTACATGTGCTTTGCTACTGGGACACCCCAAACTAACTGTTTTGTTTTGCCTTGGCAGCGCTATACTTCAATGTGAAATTTTTTCAAAAGTATGGCGGATGAATCGAGTGCAAAAATTGCCTGGTACAAATATTTGTCTATGTCCCTGGATGACTCTTGCAGTTTTCCCTCTGAAAATGGTGACTAATGTGAAAAAAATGTTTTTACAACTAGTTTTGGTGGGTGACCTTTTCTATGCGGCCACTACTTCGGATTGCCTTTACTTTGCATCGTTAGTGCACAGAAACCATTACTTCGCATGGTTTTACTGCGCACGACCGGTACTTCGCAGGATATCCACATCGTTGTTTTTATTTAGGCGCTTCCGTTTCTAAAGAAAGTAGTACGACTCTGAAGACGCAGGAAGCTGGAGCAGTGGAAGGTGATCCACGAGGAGAGAGAGGTAAGTGAAGCTCTCTGAACTGTTGTGTAGGTGTAGTGTCAAGTAGTGTACTTGGGTGTAGTGTATTGTATAGGGTCGTGAAGGGTAGTGAAGGGTAGTGTTTGGGAGTAGGGAACGGACTGGGGGTAGGGGCAGGGTCGTGCTGGGGTTAGTGTTTTAGTGTTTAGGGTAGTGTTGTGGGGTTAGTGAAGTGTAGGGTAGTGTTTTTGGGTTAAGGGTAGTGTCGGGGTTGTGCAGGGTAGTGTTTGGGAGTAGGGAACTGACTGGGGGTAGGGGCAGGGTCATGAAGGGGGGAGTGTTTTAGGGTTTAGGGTAGTGTTGTGGGGTTAGTATAGTGTAGGGTAGTGTTTTAGGGTTTAGTGTAGTGTCGTGGGGTTATGATGGGTAGTGAATGAGTGTAGGGACAGGAGTTGGGGAATGTATATGTACGTGCAGAGGGTAGTGATTTAGGGTTTAGGGTAGTGTAGTGGTGTTCCAGTAGTGTAGGGTAGTGTAGTGTTTTAGTGTATTGGTAGTGTTTTAGTGTTTTAGAGGTGTAGGGTAGTATGACACGTTATTCCGCATACCATTTTTATTACTAGGTAAGTTTTTAATTCGCATACATTAACACTTTCATTGTAATGGTATGCAAAGTAAAAAGTTGCGTAGTAACTGTTATTGCTAAGTAATAACCGCGTAGTAATAGCATGCAAAGTAATGACATGCGAAATAACGTCTCATATTCCTAGTTTTCCGGTATAATATTCTGGTTTCTATTTCATTTTGCCTTAGCAAATTACTAAAATACTTAGCAAATGACTTTCCTTTTCCCATGCATGTCCTATTTTGATCTACCCGTGCACAGCCTACATTCATCTCTATTCAGTGTTATTAAATAATTTCTCAAAAGATTTAATATGGACACAACAGTAGAAAGTCTCACAATTCTAGTCCTTCAGCTATTAACTGCCACTTTTCGCATCCTTCCCCTTTATTATCCGAACATTACCACCCTACATCTTGCCCACTAGACAGTGCCTGCCCATGCCCCCTTCATTTACTCACACTCTCTGTCAACTAGCTATCCATCAATGCACATACTCCGCATCCAACCTTTTAGCCATCTACTCGCAGAGCATTCCATCCATGCATTAAATTACTAACCCATACGTTATTCCTTTTGTCACACCTTGAATCAGTCTTACATTTCCCCATCCACCAATCCACACAACCACACAGGTAAGCAATCCGTGAAGAAGCACTTTTTTATAAGCCATAACATCACTCACAATTCTCACATCGCTTAGAAAAATCAAACCTCTTGTGCCACTCACATCAAGCATATCATACTGATCATTTACCAAATAGTAATCACTCCCACTCATAAAAAGACACCTATTGACTTTGCCAGTGAGTGTTTGAAAAATTATATTCATAAAAGGCTAGCATACACTTGGAGCTCTTCATCCATTGTTCTTTCAGTTTTCATTCATTTGGTCTGCCCATCAGTGCCAACAATATGAGCAAAGAGTCAGCCCACTTGAGCAGGTGCTTTCTTTCTCTGTGACCCAAGGCATTTCCCCCAAGCGTAACATAGTCACCCCCGACAAAATAGATCCTTTCAATACCAGAGACTTGCAGGCCTTTATGGAGCAACCATGTCTAGATGACCACACCAGTAATATTCTCAGAAACCTTCTTGAATTAAGGAACATGCCACTCCTAGAGGTGTCAACTCCTAGATGTATCAACATTCCTTAATTGAAGGAGTCATACGTTTCTTTTGAAATTTGCAAGGGCCCGGCAACTCTCCATACATTGCTACTGGGCCATCAAAACCACTTTCGTCTGCCATTTACTGCAAAGCACATTTATCCCATCCCAAAATGGCTGTGATTGCGTGTGCATGTGCACACACTGACAGCCACCTTTGAATGGGCTTTCTATCCAATCAGTATTGGCCCACCTGTGTGCATGTGCACACAAGGGTGTCCATTGTAAAATTTTTGGGGGGAAAACGTAATTGCAAAAACATTCACAGTTTGTGCTGGAGAAGCCATTTTTTTCAAATGATTTTGTAAGGAAGCTTGACAAAAATTAAAAGCTTTTCAAAAACATTCAATGAAGCTATTGGCAAAATCAACAGACTGGCAGCGAATTCCAGTCTTATTGGCTTTGCCAATGCTTGTTATTATATTGCTATTGCTCATAATAATTTGATCACATGGTAAATGTTTAACCCCTTCAGTGCCCGCCCCTTTCCCCGCCCTGTGCCGGCCGTTGCATTAGCGGGCGGGGTTTATGACGAGCTGGACTCGTCATGGGCACAGCGCAACCGCGGCCCATGACGAGTCCAGCTCGTCATGGGCACTGAAGGGGTTAATGTAAACTAGCCATATACCTGTCCTTAAGGTTACTCTCAGCAGTATGTAAAATGTTTTGTAATAATGAACTTTGAATGTTGGAGGTCATCAGAGCATAGCAACGACAATAATCCACCACTTTTTCCTCTGATGGGAGCATGCAAGAAAATCTGCATGTAGGCAGTTACCACTGCAGTTAATGCTGGGAAGAGGTCCATACCAGAAACCCATTTTAGACAGAATCTCTGCCTGTTTTGCTTTACCTTGGGAATTTGGAGAATGCTCAGACTCTGAATGGCAATTGGTCATGACCGAACTTCCAGGCCAGACCTTGGATATCTAATCTGCTTCTTCCTTCCAGGTCTAATGCAATCATGCAGTGGCACGTGTAACAGGTATCTTACTGCTGCATTTTAATTCTTTGAAGTCTTCAGAGTAGGATGAGTGGGGACCTTTGGTAAAGTCCATAGTCTTGCTAAGACAGGACTAGGATGATAATTACTTGTAGCATTTGAGGGAAACCTAGATGTAGCAAGATGCCTTGAATTTTTCGTACGATGTAAAGTTCTTCTTGTTACTCAGCCCACTTGGAGGATGAGTGATTGGTTGGAATTCATGATCAATCCCAGTAAATATTTCTTATCAATGGATTTAGATTTTTCGGCCTTGTTAAAGTATTCTGGCTGGTGTTACTTTCTCCACGGGTGTTGGTCTAGGTCTTAGCTTTGTCAACTGATGAATGGTTCAAAGTAATAGATCTAGATTTCAGACATCTAGATCCCCAGGTTTTCTAGTTTCAAGCTGATGTTTTTTTATGCTGGCTGTTGGAGGGATGGTCGAAAACAGAATCTAGGAGGCCGGAAATGCTTCTCAATGTTTACTTATTTATTGGTACGTGGTAAGATTAATCAATCAAGAATGGCAGACATGCAACTCCTTGAGGCAGGTAGGGACTTCGGTCTTCCTCTGTCTCCAGGCAGTTCTTTCCTTAGTGGTGATTGTCCCCAGGAGGCTCAAAAGAGGAAAGAGAACAGGTCGGTAAGTGTTTGATCCTAGGGTGTTCTTATGGTTAACCCGTCACTAGCACCTTGTGAGAAAACGTATAACGATTTTAGGCACAGTGCTCAAAATAAGGGCAGGGTAAGGGAGTGACCAAGACAAGTATATGGTGAACTTGGAAGAAGGGGAAAATGAAAATATTAAATAAAAAGAAAAAGTATATGAGGATGATTCTCCTCACTACGTGTCTTTTCCCTGTGCCCTCACAGGGACTACGGAATACAAGAGATCTCAATGATTTCCCAATCAGTCCTTTTCCTATACACTTCACTAGTTGTGCTTCACTAGTTGTGCTTTACTGTATCTGGTTTTTATTTGGCCGATTAACAACTTGTCTCATGGACCCAGAAGAACATGATCGCTACCCCTATTATCGTCACCTCATTCCTCAGGCCTCCCTCCCGTAGACTCTACAGCCCCGAGAGCTGAGCCCCGTATGACGGTCCCAACAATGGTTGGTTCACTTACCGCTGGAGCCGCAGATCTCCAGAACTGTGGCGGCAAGCAGGCGTCTCCTGGGGGACTCCACCAGTCGTCGCTCCAGACTTCAGTGTCGTCTTCCCCCTCAATTGCGTCCTCTACTTCTTTTCCGCCACTTCAATCGTCCGATGTCTGCTCTCTCCAAGGATTCGCCTCCCGCGCTCCGGTCTCCACGTCCACACCTTCTCCACTGCTTCCGGGTTTCTCCTTGCGCTCACTCTTGTCTCTCACGATTTCCCTTTTCCCGGTCTCCTTGGCCGCTGGTTGGTTCCCATCGAGGGCGGGGTTCATGACGTTCTACATGGAAGAGGAGACAGCGAAAGGTTTAATCCCAAGGTTACCTCTGTCTCCTATTCCGTCTCCTTGGATAAGTTCGTCTGACAGGAGACATTTGCCCTCATTATCCACTCCCTCCTGACACTGGCATAGCTGTAGCAGCTTTTGTTGACTTATTTGACGATATACTATGGTGGCCTGTTGTAGACAATGAAGCAGTGGAGCGGGGATCCAGCAATGAGTTATACTAAAGTTAAAAAGGATCTGATTTGAAAGGGAGACTTGAGATGATGCTAGTTTGCTGAAGAGTTAGGATAAGATCCAGCTCCTTGGATGTTGAGTTCCTATAGCCTCATTATATTGGAGAAATAGTAGACTATCAGATGCAGCAGGTAGGTCCTGATGTAGAAGTGCAGCAGCTCATTTTCATCCAGTTGTCATCAGGCCATGCTAAATGGAGATCAGAGCATATTTACTACCTTTGTCAGGGTGGAAACGTTTTTGCTGGTCAAGGGTGGGTTTTCTGCTATGAAATTGAAGATCTAACTGAAGGGAGTTATTTCTATATGTTTCTTTTGAATGGGAATTAGGAGTTTGGTTAGGAGATTGCTGGGTCGGCTGGATTGAGGTTCTTGTTCTTGATGATCAGTCATTTGTAAGAGATCTTAGAGATCTTGAGGCCAGAGGTGTGGATGCCTGAAGCTAGAGACTGGTTGGTAATGCTTGCTGGGACCGTCACTTTTGTGGAGAGCAGGGTGTCCTTGAAGTGTTGTGCAGGGCTGCTGTCTGACAGGGAGCCAATTTGTCCATTCTCTTTAATTAGTTCATTGAATTTGGAAGTTGTCTTGTTAATTATTTAAGTGATTTGTTGGACATATTGCTCCCGAGTTGGAGCTTCAGGATCTTTTTCTTTGTGATTTATTTTTTATTTTTAATAATCGTGAATAACGAATGTAAATTTGCACGTTTCACAGTAACATTATACATTGCAATCAAATTCCAAAAATCCAATGACTTTGTCAGAGTGACTAATCAGCAATTAATACCACAGTGGGGATTACCTCATTGCCAGTATTCTCACCCATTTCCACTTGCCTCTTCTTCAGATGTTTCCCCAGACTGTGCCCTGGGAGGCTCACAGATGTACCCCCTAAATTTATTCCACATATTTTAGTCCATTTGTTCGGACACCTTCGGTTAGTATACACTGATTTTTCAATCATCATAACACCATCCATGTCATTACACCAAGCTGCAATCGTCGGTACATCCTCCAAACCCCATCTCTCCGCGATGTTCCGCTTTGCGACCATGATCCCCAGTGTAACCCACACCGGAGCCATGAGCGTAAGATCATTTGACTCCCATACGTTTAGAAGGCATGACCTGGGTTCTGGCAACAGTGATATTTCCTCCACCTGAGATATTGTCCGCATAACCCTAGCCCAGTATTCCGCAATTCTTGGACATTCCCACAACGTATATGGAAAAAGGTTCCTTTATACCCACACCTCCTAAAGCAGTACGGATGAGAAGCTTTCCCAAATTTACATAAGAGGACTCTAGTGTAGTAAGTACGGTGCAGTATTTTGAGCTGTCCCAGCCTGAGCCTCGAGGTTATGCTCACCTCCCACGGGGATGTCGTTGCATCTTGCCAATCAGCATTTTCCAGTTCCCCAACATCTCGTGACCACTTTCTCCTAAGTACCTCTGTGGGGTCTGGTAAGTTATTGACTAGCTTTTGATATGTGAATGAAGTAGCTCGCTTGTGCATATAATCTGTTAGCAATCTGTCTTCTAGGGGGGTAGCTTACGGAACCTTAGCTCCGGCCGGTATGACGGCTTGTAACGCGTGCTTAATCTACAGGTAGCGAAACCTTTCTGACTCGGCAAGTTGATATTGGTCCTTAAGACGCTCAAACGAGATTATTTCCCCTTCACTCCACATATCGCCCACTGAGGGGATGCCAATTGCATCCCACTGAGCGAAACCCTTGCTGTTCTTAAGTCGCCCTAATCGTTTAGTGTCCCATAAGGGAGTAAGTTTGGTTATAACACCCCGTCAACCCAACTTATTATGTGCCTTGTGCCAGAGAATAATGGTGTGTTTAGTGGGACCAAGCAGGGAGGGGGTTCGCCTCTTGTTATATAGTGCTGACATCATTCCTTCTACCCCAACTTCATGTCTGTCAGCCTTGAAGGCAGGGTCCGCTTGTGGGGCATGTAGCCATTGGTTAACGATCTTCAATTGGCCAGTAGTACAACTGTATATTTGGGAGCGCTATTCCCCCGTCATACCATCCCTTTATCAGTTTAGCCTGTGCAATTCGTGCTGGTTTATTCCCCCATAGCAAACTGGAAGCCTGAGCCTCTATTCCCTTGAAATAGCATGGGGGTACCAGGAATGGTGTATTTTCTAGTACATAAAGGAATCGAGGAAGCGCCATCATTTTAAAAAGTGCTGCTTTGCCCAAGAGCGTCAATGGCAGCGTGCCCCAATGTGTCACATCCCGTCTGAAACGCTCCAGATGGGGTACAAGATTCAACTTATAAAAGGCCTCCGGACTCGCAGTTATATTGATTCCTAAATATTTAAAAGTGTCATTTGCGAATTGCAGCGGGCAGCCCTGGGGGAGCCGGGGGGGGCGGACCGTTTAAAATAAACAAAACAGATTTGGACCAATTTATGGTATACCCAGACGCTTGACCAAAAAGCCTACAGATGTTAAGTAACGCCTCGATTGAATGACTGGGGGAGGCCATATACAGTAACACGTCATCTGCATACAAAGAGATGCAATCCTCCCAATCCGCCGTCCATCTCAGTCCCCTAATCAGTGGTTCCCATCTAATCCATGCCGCCAACGGCTCAAGGACCAGAGCGAACAGGAGTGGAGACAAGGGACAGCCTTGGCGTGTGCCGCGTGAGAGTGGAAAATCCAGAGAAATGTGCCCGTTAGCTGTCACGTGCGCCACTGGGTTGGTGTAGAGCAAGTGTACCAGTGCGCAAAATTTGGGGCCAAAGCCCATATGGGTAAGGACCGCAAAGAGGAATGGCCATTCCACCGTATCAAACGCCATACGGGCGTCTAGGGAGAGGATAACTGCTGGTTCTCGTATCTGAGGTATGCGAGCCAACACCCCATGGAGGCGTCTCAAGTTCATTGCTGTGCTTCTGCCAGGCATGAAGCCCGATTGGTCTGGGTGTATCAGTGTCCCTAAGTGTGGTGTGAGTCGCATCGCTAGAAGTTTCACCAGGATTTTTGCCTCCCCATTAATTAAGGATATGGGACTGTATGAGGTACACTCCTCGGGGGGATTTCCCGGTTTTGGGATTGCTACGATAGTGGTCATTCTTTGATCTAATGGAAGTTCACCTCGTTCCAGACTATCGTGAAACATATTAAGCAGGTAAGGTGTAATTGTTCCCACCGTTCTTTTATATAATTCTATTGGTATGCCATTGGGTCCCGTGGCCTTCCCGGATTGCAGGGAGCCAATCGCCAACTGTAATTCTGCAATCGTGAGATCCTCTTCAAGTTGGAGGGTCACCTCAGGTGCGAGTTTGGGCATGGCGATATCCCCGATATATGATTGCGCCTCTTCCATTGACATATTAGATGACGACGTATAGACCTGCTGGAAGTGCCTCGCTAGTATCTGTACTATTTTGTCTGGGTCAGTGACTACCTGCCCGTGGGTTGCAAGGAGCTGGGCTATGCCGTTCTTACCCTCCTCCCGCCTATCCAACCACGCCAGAAGTTTACTGGCCTTATCGCCTGTTTCATAAATCTTGTGTTGTGTTACTGTCATGCGTGTTCTGACCTTGTCTCTGATAAATTCCCTATATTCTTGTTGTCTGAGGGACAAGCGTTGGATCGCGGCTGGGGAGGGATCTAGGGCGCACTGCCTTTCTGCCTCATTCAGTCCAAGTTCTATGTCATTTAATTTGCGTTGTTTATCACGTTTGTGACCCGTGATAGTTGCAATTGCTTGCCCTCTGACCACCATCTTATACGCTTCCCAGAGAACCGTGGGAGAACCGACCGATGACTCATTTTCTCGAAAGTAAACTTGAGTCGTATCAGTGATAGCCTTCTTGATTTTAGGGACTTGTAGATACCCCGGGTATATGGGGTAAATGCGTTGACGTACTTTTCGACTACTTGCGTATGTCAATAACACTGGGGAGTGATCCGAAATGCCCCTTGGCTTAATTTCCACTGTCGCCACATTTCTGAGACATTCAGGGGAGGCAAAAAAAAAATCTATCCTAGAGAGACTATTGTGGACTCCTGAGTGAAAAGTGAATTGACGCTCATCAGGGTGTCGATATCTCCATGTACCAGTGAGCCCCATTGCCTCTGTAAACCCCCCTACTGGGGAAACCCCACTTGCTCGTGTTTGGGCTGGGTAGCGATCTATGGCTGTATCGATTGTGTCATGAAAGTCCCCCCCAATCAATAATTCACCCTCTGGCAGATCTAATAAAAATTCGCCAAGTGCTGGGAGTGATACAGCGTGAAGGGCCGGAGGAATGTAGACCGTCACAATAATAATGAGCCTCCCTTCCCATTGACCAGATATAGCCGCAAAGCAGCCCTGTTTGTCTATTTTCGTGCGATGTATTATCAGTGGGGATTGTTTTCTAACGAGGATGCCTACCCCTCTTGAGCCAGAGGTGAACTCTGAGTGCGGAACCATTTTAAAGCCCCACCGATTCATTGCTTTGCAGGTGGTACCAGTAAGATGCATTTCCTGCAATAAGGCTACCGTGGGGGCACATCGTTTTAAACTATGGAGGACTAGACCACGTTTTATTTTATCCCCCAGACCACGGACGTTCCAGGTAACTAATGTCAGTGGGTCCACCCGGGACATGGATTGCTGCCCACTCTCTGGGGCATACGGGTTATGTGGTGCCGTTACTATCATCCTGGGTACACTGTGTCATGGAGTTTCGGGCACTGTATTCTATGTAGCCTCAGCACAATAATCGGGTGCGCCCTGCCCTGGCAATGAGTGTGAGCCTTCTGTGAAACATGCTTAAAAACAAACCTGAACTTTAACCCCCTGAATTGGACCCTACCCCCCGCCCACCTCCCTGCTTCCCTGCCTAACGGACTTAGAACTACCCGCCTCCCCAACTTAGCAGAGCGCTTTGTTCCCCAAACCATTTACTTGCGGGTAGGGGGAGAGCGACGACCAACCACTTTGGACCCCTCCCTTGAATCAATTCTGTCTGCCTGTAAGCGATCCCTCCATGATGAAGCTTTCAGTCCCGGCATTGTAGTGAGCTAATTACTACCTTATACTCCAGTCTGTGGCAGGTTCTTGGCTGCACCTCGTCGGTGCTTTCAGCAAAAAGCCCCTCAGGGCCCCATCTCCCAGAGAACAGTGTAGGCAAAAGTCCACATCATGGTCTGTCAATGACAGTCAGAGTTCTTCGACCTGTGTGGCGATGTCCTGCCCGTCGCGGTCGTCTTGGACAACACTTCTGATGTACAGGAACCCCCAGACGTCCGTCTATTTCTGCGCCCTTGCCGGGTGGTCCCTCCAGGCTTCCGCCATCCCTCAATCCATTCCTGGGCCTACTGCGGAGATGTGAAGAACCACGTCTTTCCTTCTGCTTCAACTCTTAACTTGGCCGGGAATAGCATTGTATATTTCAAATCCCGACTACGCAGTTCTATTTTAACTGCAGTAAAATCTCTTCGCTTCGCAACCGCCGCTGTGTAGTCTGGGTACAGCATCACTGTATAGTTATCCACCCTAAGTGGAGGCGCCACACGGGCCGCCTGCAGGATCGCATTGCGGTCCCTAAAGTTGAAAAATCAGGCTAGGATAGATCAGTAGTGCCATTACATCCTGCAAAGTTACTTCCTTGGGGCCTACGGACCGACCCCCTTCATCGTTACTCTCTTGCGGCACCGTGTCAGTGGACGGATCACTACGGTAGGCATATTTGTCCAGCTTACTTTGCTGTGGCACGCGCTGGCCCTTACCGCCCATGACAGGAGGGTCCCGTGCCAATCCAGAGGCCACGCCGGGCAATAGGTTATCGCCGCTGCCTGACTGCGCCAGCCCCGATGCGCACGGCCTTTTGGTTTTCTCTATCGCCTGTCGTTGACTAAAAGCCCGGCTCTCAGTGGCTTCCGTCTGTTCCCGAGGTCTCTCTTGTGGACAATAGTGGTGAGATCATGACTGGGGAACTCCTCAACCCTAGGTAGAAGCCAGCTGAGGCACCGAGTATCAGGAGGGAACAACACCATCAGCGCGGGCCCCAGCTCCTCTGCCTAACATAAGCAGTGTTTATCATTGGCTACATGTAGTTTTAAAGTCCAAGGCCCTCCCATCAGAGCCACAGGTTCTTGCCAGCCCAGTCATATGCAGGCTCCAGGTTGTTTAAAATGTAGTCTCTGAGTGTCCCACTGCCCTTTTGAGCCCTCGTTGCTGCCACCTTAGTCCTCCTGTAGCCACTGATTAAATGTCCATTTTAATTCTCAGCCTGCCGCCGGCTGCTCCAGAATCGCACCGTACCTGCCACTGCCAAGACCGCCGTGTGTGTCGGGGATTGCAACCAGGTTCCTTTACCCTCCGGACGGGGGCTCATGCACTTAATTGACCTCGGGCTCCTCTGCCCGGTAGCCGGTGATAGTCGGGGCTCCTCAAGGACCCGGCGCCACTCCTACACCAGGCCCCGCACCGCCCCGCCCGCCTCCGAATCCAAGGCGCTCCGGATAATCTCCTCCAGACGTCACCACACAAGGCCCGGGCTCCAGCGCTACTCCCGGGCCGCGGGCCTCCCGCACGGCGTCACCTCGCCGCAGGAGCACTGAGAGCGCCAAAACCAGCCGCAATCGTCACCGCTGCCCTCCGACCCTCGCAGCTGGAGAACACCACGAGACAGGCCACGGATCACTGGACGGATTTATTGGGAGAGACTCCGGTGGTCACGAAGCTCTCTCAGGCGGCGGCCATCTTCGTTGGCTGCTAGCCACGCCCCCCGAGCTTCAGGATCTTTGATGTTGGAATGTGTTGGTTTGTGATTGTAGTGCAGAATAAGTTCGAGTGAGGGGTGTTAGTGGTAGTGTACTCTACAATGCATAGTTTGTTGAGGCTACTACGTAATTTCTTGGACGATCCAATAGAAATGTTTGTATTATTTTGTATTTTTCATTGATGATTTGCACATCCTGTTATGGTGCTGGAGGCATGTTATGCCACTTTAGTTGTTTCAATTTTTCCATTGGTGTTGCAGTGCATTGATTCCATCTGTGTAAAAACGTGGTCAGTTGTTATTGGTTAGGGTGTGTGGTTGTCTTGAGGGGTGTCCATCTGTTCAACCCTTTGGAAAACCACTTGTAGATCTGCTCCACTTCTGCTGTTTGAGTGAGGAGCTGGCAGTAAGATGGAAGCCTAATGTTGTGAAGTTGTTCCACTATCTGGAGGTGATCTTGTTGGCTGCTGATGTGGTAATGGTTGTATTTGTGAGGATAATAATAACAAAGGAGATGAGTTGGTGGATGCTGGACAAGATGGGGAGGATTTCTGTAACTGGGAAGAGTCCAAGCGGTGAAAAGATTGTGACCAAGTTGTGCTCATTTGGGTGTGTTGCTCCAGAGACAAGTTATGAGAAGATACAGGCCTCTAGGTTTGTCAAAAAGGATCTTGATTCAGTGACGTTTGATCAGTTGAACCAGATTGTGACAGGAGTGTTTTCACTACCAAGACACTGAAAATACATATACTTTCTGAAATCAGAAATACAAGGGTACAAATGCTGGCAGGAAACATGTTGAGTGAGTGGGCAGAGCCTAGAAAATCTGAAATTCGATATGCCCTGCAACAATCCAGAAAATAACTTCAGCAGCGTTTCTAGCATATTTAGAGACTTTTTTTGGATGGAACTGTTACGGTGAGAAGCAGGAAATTGGATAGGGCCAAGACTGAGTTGGGGTGGAGCGGAAGGAGGATCTTTGTGTAATGAGGAGGAAGATGCCATCCTCACTACAGTTATCTATTGAAAAGCACTAATTGCTGGGTGAGCAGCGATGAAGCAGTGTAGAAGATTCATGCTTCAGACAGGTAAACAAGTGGTCAAGTGTCGAGACAGACGTCAAGCAGAATCAAGCCCCAAGGGCAGAGGTCAAAACGGAAGACCAGAAGGAAGGGGGGCTGTATAGTGACGGAGCAGCTGGTGTTGTTGGACCCAGTGGCCACAGTGAGAGAGATAGGCACTGATTTCCCCATGTGCCACTACTTCATCGTAGAATCATGGACTAAAGCAAGCATTGAGAAAGTAGTGTGTAAAAAAAGGAAAGGTAAGTTCTCACTCCTCACAAAGAAACTTGCGAAGAGTAGAGCACTTTTAGTCACAGATATTAATCGTAAACCGACAAGGACACTAAGAGGAAACTAGGCTAATAAGGGACAATACGGACATCCAAACTAGTCGCACCTTATGTTCTGAGTCTGTGAACCAATATATTTGTTTTCAATGAAAAAAACAATGCTTAAAGGGACGTTACAGTTAAATAAAAATGTCAATTAAAAGATACCTTTTAAAACGAACAAACAAACAAAATCACTGAAAATCACCATTTTTAGTTATCTCAAGTAACTATAACTCGTGTCCTAAGGTAACTAGAACTTGCGCCCCCACCATGCACAGTTTTCTCATCAATATTTTTATTGCAAATGTGGTCATATTATCAATGATGTCATAGAAGATGTCATGAGTGATGTAGTATGTATATTTGCAGAGCATGGCAATGGCTCGAGTTATAGTTACCCTAGAGTGTGATTATAGTTACTTAAGATAACTATAACAGGTGACTTTCAATAATTTTGTTTAAAATGTAAGTTTTAACTAACATTTTCAACTAACTATAAGGTCCCTTTTAACCTTTTTTTGGGGTGAATTTCTAGTTTGTTTTTTTGCGTAAAACACCCACACCCAGCCGTGCCACGCACGGCCTTTATCCGTAAATGGCGTTGGAAGAAGGGTCTGGTCTTTGACGAAGTCATGCAGCCAACCCTTGGGAAGCCAGCCCCAAGCAGTGCACATCCTACGTCCATTCATGGCGTGGGGTTGGATGCAGGGTCTGGCAACAATCAAACACAAGGAGCCGAGGGCGAAGGCCCAGTGCCTGCAGCTCCACTGACACCCTTGCCAGCACCCGTCCTGGGTGCCAGCAGGAGCTGGCAATTCTTTTTTTTTTCTTTTACATTTATGGACGGGTTGTGTGATCCCCTCTCCAAGCCTTCATAGGCCCGAGGACCCCATCCCCTAGGGCTGTATTATTTTTTTCTGGAGAGGGGGGTGCGCATACCCACTCACCAAGCCTTTAGGGCCCCGGGGATCTCATCCCCTTGGGGCCTTTATTTTTTATTAAGGGATGAGGGAATGCCGCGCCTCCACTCAGGGCTGTATATACATCAGGGGATTAATTTAATTTAATACAATCTAACAAGTTATAGAAACAGCGCTCACTAGGTTAAGCAGCTAGACCATTGTTTTTAGGTTCTATTCCAGCCTGCTATTTACTACGTTTAGGCGGACATAAATTCCAACAATAGCAACCCTTGGTTTATAATGGTTATCATCTCACCCGAGACCTGGATCACTACATGTGTACTACTTACATGACTTGTTGAAACACACTAATTTCACCAATATTGGTTTGGAGTTATTACTTGAGCCCATAGAGCTTCTATTTCTACACATTTCTCCATCATTTGTGTTATCTTTTCCCGCCTAGTCCTACTTACTGAGGAACTCAGACTCATGCGCAATCCACCGAGCACTGTTGAAGTCTGAGCAGTTATTGAATAGGGTGAGTCTTACCTTCGTATTTTCTGCTGTATCCATTGGATTTCCACAGAGGCGAGTAGTCACGATAGCTCACTGTGGGGATTCACCACCAACTCCTTTTACTATTTTTAACGAGTCCTTTGACGCACTAGTGTTCACCACTATTAAGTCGAAATCAGAGCTTTGAGTCACATTGAAGGCTGTGTTCCCTACTGTTATATGCAATACTTACCTGTATGTTATTTTTATAACCTTCCTTCTTTCCTTACAGGTAGCTCCTGATCACAACAGGTACTTTAGTTAAGCAACACTTATATCCGCTACGCACTTTGTTTTACCAGTAGCTTTTAGATGTAGATTGTTCCTTTTCCTTGTTTTTTGGTCCTGAAGAGTCGCGAGTACATTCACTCTATGCGAGAAACATGTTGACCCACATCTTTCAGCATAGGACACTCTAACACGAGACATTATACTCAGGCGAGTGCCATGCTCACACGTTTTTAATCAGGGTAGGAGACCCCCAGAATAAAAAGTTATTACGTATCAGGCACTGCCAACCCTGTTTTAAACCACTACCACACATCTACACTACTCTGGCCCCACACCCGCACTTCACCATACGGCAGTTGGATAGAAGATCTCCGACAAAGCGCCCCTTTTTCAGGGAGCCCGTTGGGTATTGCACTGCCGACCCGACGAGGAGCAGCCCATATGATGAAGCATGACACCTGAAAGGGTGTGTGAGGGCACCATAATCCAACAAATGGATTCCCAACCATAGACACATTGTCGATTTAGTTGGATCCAGCCTCCTCTTTGACTTCACTGACTCGATTACAGAGGAACGGCATAAACTCTAATCTTGTGATTCTTGTACCTGGGGCCTTTGTTTATGCTGGACCTCCCACTCACTTGCGAGTGGAAAAAGCCCCCTTGTCCCTCTCCTTTTGTATTGAATTGTTTGCACGGCCTAAACCCGTGGGACTTCTTCTTGGTGGGTGAGATCTGTTCTATCCCCCTACATTCTAACCACCAAGCCACTACTTTCGAGTGGCCACCTCTCGATTGAGACTCTACTCTATATTCGAGAATTTTTATCAACCCAAACTGAACCCTATCCACCGCCCCATGGAAGGCCAGGGTTTGAGTTATGGTGAGGACCATGCAGCAGAAATACTTAGGACGCCCTCTATTCTGTGCTTTGACAATGATAACGCAACTGGGAATCAATCGGAAAATTGGCAATCGCTATCTGACATGAAAAGAGAATGGGCGAGGATCACCTTACATGGTGCCCTCATGACTGAGTACTTCAGGGCTAACATTTCACCTAATGGCCTCGTAGTAAAGAATTTCCCAAGGATCTTCTGGGAAGACGAACAATTCAAAGTAGAATGGTCACAGATCTCCTGGAAGTGTACCAGAGACCTTCTGATCTTGATTGTCAACACGGCCAAAATATTGGCTGATGAACTACTGATTCAAATACAAACCGCCGAGAGTGCCTTAAAACATGCAAACCCTGGTCCTAGCTTTAAATCTAATCTCACTGAACTTAACAATGAAATCGCTGAACACAAGGATTATCTCCTGAAGCAGAAAGTTGTTAAGTTGCAGAAGGACATTAAACGTTTTGATAAAGAGAAGGTATATCCTTATCTCAAAGCGGATTATGTCCCAGCAAATACCAACTACCTATCTGACTCTAGTACAAACTCCTCAAGGAGAGGTTCATCCAGCAACAGCGACTCCAGTACAGACAACTGGAGACCGAATCAATACAGAGGCAAGAGGGGCAAGCAAGGTTATAACATCTTTCCGCCACCACAGTACCAGGGCCTAGCCTTTTGGCAATATCCTTTGTTCCCCCAGGGCCCACCTCAATTTGGACCTCATTGCCCACCCCAATTGGTACCCCAAGGCATTAGCTAACCTTTTTTAGGCAGAGGTTGGGGCAGAGGGCGAGGGCGAAAAAGAGGCAACCAACAGGAGAAACGGGTACAATGGGAGGAACCACCCCAACGGGGAATGGAGACCAGGAGCCACACCAGCAAAAAACCAACTTAGTAGTCAATTTGTCATCTAGGCAACTGACCGAGACAGAAGACGGCGTTCTCCAGAAAGGATTAGGATTTGTTCCTACTCCCAAGGTGGACCTCTTCATACAGACCTGCGAACTACACCAATTCTTTTGCAAAATACGCCTTAAATCTTTCTTTGAGGGCAAGGATCGTACACCTGACGAGGATTCAGGTCTACATAACCCTTCCTCCTTCACCCCCCACAGCGGGATGGTGCCCAATGAAATTTTAACCTATGAATAGGCAGTATTAAAAGATGTGAAAGCCTTGACAGGGCCCAAACCGTTCAAGAACGTCACCATGAAAGAAATGTTGGCTATTGAATCACTTGCCAATGACCCTACCATCATCATTAAACAAGCAGACAAAGGCGGTGCCACAGTCATAATGACGACAACAGACTATGACACGGAGTGTCTCAGACAATTGAGCAATAGCAAATACTACACACCTATTCCGAGGAATCCAACTGAACGCCTTAATAAAACCATCATGGGATTGGTCGTGTCTGCAGAGAGTCAAGGATGGCTAAGTAGGAAGGAGGCCTCCTTCCTCATTAAAAAAGAACCTAAGACCCCCTATTTTTACATTCTACCTAAGATTCATAAGGGGGTCATACCAGTACCAGGACGGCCGATAGTGTCCGTGATTGACTCTGTTCTAGAACCGTTGTCACAATTTTGTGATCACTTCTTACAACCACTGGTGAAACTTACACCATCATATATACAGGACACTACTGATGTACTACGGTTACTGGATCAATTCCAAGATACCAATCAAATCACCTTCCTCATCACTCTAGATGTTGAGGCCCTCTACACTAAAATCCCTCAGAGGGCCACTCTAGAAGTGATAGAGGAAGTATTGAATACATTGACATGGGAGTCACCTACCCCACCCTCCTTCATCATGGAATGCGCCACACTAGCCCTGACCAAAGATTTCTTCGAGTTCAGGGGTCAACTCTACCATCAGATGCAAGGTACTTCCATGGGAAGTTCCTTCGCTCCTAGTGTGGCCTGCCTCTACATGGCAGCCTTTGAGGGAGAACACATTTTCCATGACACAAACCCATTCCGCAACAATATTTGTCCATGGAAGCGCTTTATAGACGATATCCTGATTTTCTGGACAGGGGACCGCGATAGCTATGGCAATTTTTTTTAGGTGGATTAACAATCTTAATCCTTACCTCAAATTTACCATCACAGCATCTTCGTCCGAAATAGCATTCTAGGATTTAACCATCAAAATTACACAGGGCAGTTTCACTACCACCATGTACAGAAAAGCCACTGATCGTAACAGCCTGTTACACTTCAACAGTCACCATCCTAAATCCCTCAAAACTTGCCCTTTGGACAATTTTTGAGGGTGAGGAGGAACTGTAGTACTTTGGATGAATACAAGAGTGAATCAGCAATTCTTGCACAAAACTTGACTGAAAGACAATACCCACAGAGGAGTATTGCACTCTCTAGGAAACGAGCCTGCAACAACCATAGAGACGGGCTCTTGGAACACAAAGTAAAAAACAGGACCGAGGGACTGACTTGCGTAACCACCTTTACACCAGCCTCCAACCAAAGTACACTGTGGCAACTGCCCATGGTCAGAGGACACTATCCATGTGGGATATGCAGTGCATGTGCTTTCACATCAGCACACAAGACTATAACACTCAACACAACCTTTATCTGGGAAATGAGAGCACACACTAATTGTAACACTGCTAACTGTATTTATCTCCTAACATGCCCTTGTGACCTCTGTTATGTAGGGATGACGACCCGCCCAGTAAAACTGCGAATCTCAGAACATCGCAGCAATTTTCGCTGCCATAAAAGCAACACTAAAATGTGTGTTCACTATCTTGAAATGAACCACTCACCTGACTCTGTCAAATGGGTCATTCTAGAAGCCAACCCTAACATAGCTAAACAGAATCTGTTTGCCAAAGAACAGTGATGGATACACCGCTTATCTTCTGATACTAATGGTCTCAATGAAGAAATTCCGTGGGGTTCGATTAAGATTTAACACAGCTGACCTAACCCCTAGTCATCAACAGCTACATCTGCCATCCATTGGCTGTGGTGCACCTGCCCATTCCAATAAACATCATGTATATCCTCCAGACCATGTTATAATTCCCTTGAACTGTCTCACATCTAAACAATGTCTGGAGGTAATACACAGTAGATATCAATATTTCAATATTTGTATGTTTTCCTAACACAATATGTTACATCTGCGTGAGTTGATCCCATGTGAGACAAACTCGACCACTAACTCGCATTAGAGCACTTGCTTTCCCCCTTCTTTTCACCATGTATGTTGAACATATCAACCCCACTCTAAGATGGCCGCCATTTACACTTGCTCTAGACACGGATGACCCCTCCCCTAGTCACATGACACACCGATTAGGTTAAGTCCGTCCCCGCTTTCCATCACGCTACCTCCCAGAGTCGGTGGCCAGGGTAGGTCACAAGAAGCAGCGTGAGGAAAACAAATGTAAGTAACCGTTACCCCAATTCCCTCTAACTTAACGATTGACACATTCCATTGTTACGATGGCGAGCGCTTTTATTATTACCCGCTACCGTCACTAACCTTTTTTTTTTTTTTTTAAAAACCCTCCGGTCCCGTAGGTTGGATTTTCTGGATCGTTACTACCACAGGCTTCAAATTTGTTTATTTGGGGACACAGAGCTGCACCATTACATGTTGCAGCCTATATACCAGCCTACACGATAGCAGACTTGATTTTCCTGCTCGTCACCACCCTCGCTTACAAACACTACCCATTCTCTCCATTGGACGCTATAAGCATCCACTTCCTAGAGATCAGCATGTCAGTTAAGTACTAACCGAGTCCGGGACAATCTGACACACCACAAGACCCTCTCCCATACTCTTTTACTTATGGCGGTCTCTACATCACCGCACATCCTGCCCAACCTTTGTATTCCTGAAGCCTCAACCCTCCACTCAGGGCTGTATATACATCGGGGGATTAATTTAATTGAATACAATCTAACGAGTTATAGACACAGCGCTCACTAGGTTAATCAGCTAGACCATTGTTTTTAGGTTCTATTCCAGCCTGCTATTTACTACGTTTAGGCGGACATAAATTCCAACAATAGAATTAGCGACCCTTGGTTTATAATGGTTATCGTCTCACCCGAGACCTGGATCACTAAATATGTACTACTTACATGACTTGTTGAACCACACTAATTTCACCAATATTTGTTTGGAGTTATTACTTGAGCCCATAGAGCTTCTATTTCTACACATTTCTCCATCATTTGTGTTATCTTTTTCCGCCTAGTCCTACTTATTGAGGAACTCAGACTCATGCGCAATCCACCGAGCACTGTTGAAGTCTGAGCAGTTATTGAATAGGGTGAGTCTTACCTTCGTATTTTCTGCTGTATCCATTGGATTTCCACAGAGGCGAGTAGTCACGATAGCTCACTGTGGGGATTCACCACCAACTCCTTTTACTATTTTTAACGAGTCCTTTGACGCACTAGTGTTCACCACTATTAAGTCGAAATCAGAGCTTTGAGTCACATTGAAGGCTGTGTTCCCTACTGTTATATGCGATGCTTACCTGTATGTTATTTTTATAACCTTCCTTCTTTCCTTACAGGTAGCTCCTGATCACAACAGGTACTTTAGTCAAGCAACACTTATATCCGCTACACACTTTGTTTTACCAGTAGCTTTTAGATGTAGATAGTTCCTTTTCATTGTTTTTTGGTCCTGAAGAATCGCGAGTACATTCACTCTATGCGAGAAACATGTTGACCCAAATCTTTCAGCATAGGACACTCTAACACGAGACATTATACTCAGGCGAGTGCCATGCTCACACGTTTTTAATCAGGGTAGGAGACCCCCAGAATAAAAAGTTATTACGTATCAGGCACTCCCAACCCTGTTTTAAACCACTACCACACATCTACACTACTCTGGCCCCACACCCGCACTTCACCATACGGCAGTTGGTTAGAAGATCTCCGACAAAGCGCCCCTTTTTCAGGGAGCCCGTTGGGTATTGCACTGCCGACCCGACGAGGAGCAGCCCATATGATGAAGCATGACACCTGAAAGGGTGTGTGAGGGCACCATAATCCAACAAATGGATTCCCAACCATAGACACATTGTCGATTTAGTTGGATCCAGCCTCCTCTTTGACTTCACTGACTCGATTACAGAGGAACGGCATAAACTCTAATCTTGTGATTCTTGTAACTGGGGCCTTTGTTTATGCTGGACCTCCCACTCACTTGCGAGTGGAAAAAGCCCCCTTGTCCCTCTCCTTTTGTATTGAATTCTCTGCACGGCCTAAACCCGTGGGACTTCTTCTTGGTGGGTGAGATCTGTTCTATCCCCCTACATTCTAACCACCAAGCCACTACTTTCGAGTGGCCACCTCTCGATTGAGACTCTACTCTATATTCGAGAATTTTTATCAACCCAAACTGAACCCTATCCACCGCCCACCCATAGACACATTGTCGATTTAGTTGGATCCAGCCTCCTCTTTGACTTCACTGACTCGATTACAGAGGAACGGCATAAACTCTAATCCAGCAATCTAAGTTTCCCTGCCCACGAGAGCGGAGGTGGGAGGGGTGAGGGTGTGCTGGAAAACATATTGTATTGTATTGTAATTGTGTTTATATAGCGCTTACTACCCCTGACGAGACGTTGAAGCGCTTTTTCAGTGAGTAGGACACTACTCCGGAATCCATAAAGGATTAGTGGTGAAATTAGTATATTGAAATATGAAATTAATTTGAGCTGTGGTTATGTTAGTCTATTATTTGGATTGAGAAGGATAGTGGAGGGATAGAGGAGGGAAAGGTTTGCATTTATATAATGCTTGCCAGCCCCGATGAGGCATCGAAATGCTTTTAGGCGAGCAGCACGCTACTCTAGAACCAAAAAGCATTAGTGGTGAATTAGTCTAGGGGATATGAAATTTGGGTGGTGGACATGTTAGTCTGTTATATGGATTGAAAAGGAAATTGGAAGGATGGAAGAGGCAAGGGTTTGTATTTATATAGATATGTCTTCTCCCTCCTGGTGGAAGCATTTTTAAAGGGAGGAGTCACAAAAGTATTTTTTCCCATGCATTTTCCACAGGGAAAATTAGTCAATCAGTAAAAGACAGCTTGACAGAATTACTCAAAATTTGCCACAAAGCTAGATCTTTAGAAAGAAAGCATGCTTTTTGTCATTTGATGTAAATGTGTTCAGCTGTATTTAATAAATTTATCTATAGCGATAGCTAGCACAGCAAGAGTCCCGCAGTAAAAAAAAAAAAAAAAAAGCTAAATAAAGCATTCCATTTGGCTGGACCTGGGCTGGCAAAGAAAAAAGTAACAGCAAGGCTAACATGTTGCCAACCTGCGGGGGACTGGCCCAGGGCTGGCCCTGTGTCTAACCCCACACCGTGCATGGCCAAAGGCCATTCTCGGCAGGGGTTTGGCCTCCTTCAGGGGTTTTGGGCACAGCCCAAGCTGTGCCGTCAATCCTCCTCCATCTCTCCCTTATTTTTTCAGTTTAATTCTGAAGGGGAAGGTCTGTCTGATGGTATCACTGCGATGCATTAAAAAGTTCTGAACACTGCAGGCCTTGAATAATATAACATGTGATTGTGCTTGTATGCTTTCTTCTTTAAATTTATACGGCAAAGAACTAAAACAGAAAGGAAAGACTCTCTAATAAAAAGACTTAGGGACTGATATAGAATTTAACTAATGGGATACTCCATCGCAAACGTGGCGTATATCCCATCTGCCTTATTACGAGTGCAGTAGGATATAATGCACTTGTAACACGGGAGCTGGGATATCCGTCACATTGTGATGGAGTATCCCATTTGCCAGCCTCTAAATCAGGCCCTTAATTCAATTAATTATCTCGACCTTCTATATCCACCATACCACACAGATGTTCATGTCTTCCTGGATGCCAGTGATAGCATCCATAAAGGCATCTGTCAAGCTCATTTGGTTGCAGTAGTCTGTATGCTAACAAGAAAAGGAGAAGATAGGTAAGTGGAAGCTCTCCTCCAGCATTCTTGTGACTATTTCTGATGAGGATTCTTGATCCACTGGATGGCATCCTGAAGGTCAAGAGCTCCATTTCCTCTTAATCAGGTTTTGCTATGGTTTGGTATGCTATTTTCTGTTGTGTTGTGTTGTGTTATGTACATCTCACCCAGGAGGGTATCCTAGCGCAGAAGCAGGAGCTTAATAGACCGAGCCAGGGTTGGAGCTAGGTAAAGAGCCAGGTCTTCAGTTTCTTGTGAAATCCAAGAAATGAGGATGTGGCTCTGATGTGCAGGGCCAGGTCTTTCCAGGCTTAAGCAGTGATGAAGGAGAAGGCATGACGACCGCATCGGCATATGCAGGGGTGGGGTGCGAGAACGAGGCTTGCTGAGGGAGGTGTCTGGTAGGTTTGTGGAAGTTTATACGCTTGTTGTGGTACGTGGGGCCAATGTTGTGTAAGGCTTTGCATGTGTGCGTGAGGAGTGTGAAGACTGTTCATTTGTGGATTGGGAGCGAGTGAAGCTCTTTCAGGTGCAGAGTGATGTGAGTGCCAGGTGGGAGGTTGAGGGTGAACCTGGCTGAAGAGCTTTGTATGGTCTGGAGTCTTCACGTCTTCACATTAGTTGAGCGTTGATTCTGCCATAGAGTGCATTGCTGTAGTTGAGCTTGCTGGTAATTAGAGTTTGGATAATGGTTTTGGTGGTGAGGCTTTTAAAGATGTTCTTAAGCATCTTGAGTGTGGAGTGTGGAAGCAGGAAACAAATGCTGCATTCATTTGGTTGTCAATTACTATTTTGTTTGTGGGTTGCTGGGATGGGTGTGGGTCCAAGTTCAGCAGGCCACCTGGTGGAGCCCCAAAGAAAGGTACCTTTGCCAAAGATTACTTCTGTCTTGCCGGTGTTGAGCTTTAGGCAGTTGACAATCATCCATCTTGTGACTTCGTTCATGCAGGCGGAGAAATTTGGTCTAGATGTTTGGCGTTTTGTCAGAGAGGGAAAGTATGAGCTTGGTGTCTTCAACATAGCTGTTGAGTGGGGTCATGTAGGTGTTGAATAGAGTGAGACTATGTGAGGAGCCTTATGGAACTCCACTGATGAGTTTGACAGCACCCGAGGTGAAGACAGTCTGTCAGAATGGAGCAAATTCATCGAAGTGTGGGCCCTTGAATGCTGACATTTCACAGTCATTGGATAAAGATGGAATATGGTGTCTAGGGCTGCGGAAAGATACAGTAGGATGAGGGTGCAGTCTTTCTTCTGTCCATGATCATCCGGAAGTTGACCATTGTGGTGATGAAGGCGGTGTCTGTACTTTGGTTGGGCCTGATTCCGAATTTAGTGATGTAGAGTAGGTAGTTGTCAGTGAGGTGTGTGGTTAGCCTTTTATAATATTTTCCATGACTTTTGCAGGTAATGGTAGCAGGGAAATAGGCTGGTAGATAGCAGGTTGATTACTGTGGCATGTTTCCTGGTGTCTGGGTAGGTGATTGTGATGATTGATTTGTTCAAGATCGGGGTGAGGGTTACAGTCCTTCGATGAACACGTGGTCGTTTGGTGGTGGGGCTGTGAGGGTGGAAGGGTCTGGTAGCGGCTCAAATCTTTCTTAGATGCTGGTGATCTTGATGACGAAAAGTAGGTGCTGATTTCAATGTGGTCGGTGAGCGCAGAGCCTTTGGCGGCTCTGATTTGCTAATGGTACTGTCTGAGGGTGGATTGTAGGCTCCCTTGTCCATGTTGTTCTGACTTTGTCTCCATGTGCGTTCAAGTTGCTTGCCGTGGTGTTTGGTGAATCTGAGCCCTTCTGTGTACAAGCTTGCTTGCTTTCTGTTTCTCATGTCTTTGTTGGCATTGGGAAAAGCCAGGTTATCTGCACAGGTGGTGGTGGTGTAGGCATTGAAGTTGTAGCTGAATTCCGGGAGGTTATTGTTGGGTTGAGGCAGGTGGTGTAGAAGTTTGGTAGAACAGGATACTTCTTGTTCCAGCCCCATTCCAGCGCTTGTGTGTGATGAGTATGCTGAAATTGATGATGGTATGGTCGGACCAGGTGATCAGTGTGGGCTTGTCTACTTGTCCACTTGATGAATGCTCTTTGCAGATGATTTTTGTCTGTAACGGATAAGCCCAGCTGATTAGCCTACAGGGCAAGAAAGGGCAATCAGCTTTGCTTTGTGTAATACGAGTGTATTTGCCTGTGGTACTTCAAACGGCAAGTGTGGCAATTAGTGTAATCAAGAAGAAGATTGGCCCTATTCTCAAAGTGAAATTTGTCCATAATTGTACGTTTATGACCATTTTGCTCTGTCAGAAATTACTGGGCGCAACTAGAGCCAAATTTCGGGGGGGAGGGGGCTAATAAAAATTCGGGTGGGGGGGGGGGCTCATTCTTCCAGCAAAAGGCAGAGTGGAGATGCAGGGGCTCTAAGAAGGGGTGAAAAACAACAAAGCCTCGTTAACAAGTAAATGGTCTTTTAAAGACCTGTGAAATACTCAAACTCCTTCCACACCCACAAGAAACGCTTGTGGGCATTCTCAAACTCAAGTAAGATACTTCCAGGATGGAAAATGGAACTAATTACTCACAAACTTGATGGAGTGCAAGGGAATGACATTCACCAAGAGGGGAAGTGTTTCTTCGTTGTGATAAAAAAGTGCATTTCCACAGGAGGCTCCATTCTTGTGCAGAGTATTCCAATATGGAGGGTGCAACATAGGGTAATAGGAGCCTTTGGTAAAAGTCACATAGGATTCCCAAAGTTATGCCTGAAAACTTGCGCCTGGTACAACTTTCCAAGCACACTTCTGGAAATAATTGTGAATTAAAAAAAAACCCATAAAAGTTCATTCGGGTGGAGATCTAAATCTCCAAATATACTTTTGTGTTTTTGTTTGTGAACATGGTCCCATGTTTCTGAAAGTTTGGTGCCATCTGTGCCTGAACAAGTCGTGTACTCCTTCAAACCATTACCCCATCTTTCTTTTGAATTGCAATTATTTCAAATTCAAGTCTGTGTTATGATTTGGTCATGGTGTAAAAATCAGTGACCTGTAGAAAAGTGTTTTCTTGATCTTTACCACAGCATGCCAAAACGACCTCTTACAAACTACACAATGTGTATCTTTTTACTAGTGAACCATTAAATTAAGAGTTGCTATCAGTATATTGTTTGTGAGCTGTTGAGATCTGCAAAAAACATTTGAAGGTGATTCAACTTTTCCTGAGCATTTGTTTGAAAACTGCTCACTACGTGGACACCAGTTGCTGGCCGCTAACCACACTGGTTTCCTCTTAATTTATAAAAAAAAACCATACTTTTTAGCAGGTGTATATAGGTACAACCATAATATAGAAAGAAAAAAAACCTATAAATGATAGCCCCACCCAACATTTGAGGTAGCACATGAAGGAACAAGCATTAGCAACGCCAATAGGTCGTGCCTATGCAATAGCTATTGGCAAGGTATTTTATCCATGTTGTACACCAGTGTGGCTTCTGTTCAGCTTGGCTAAAAGGTAGTGGTGTGGCATGATGTGGCGTGGAGTAGATTGGAGTAGGGTCGATTGAGGTAAAGTGGAATAGGGTAGATTGGGATGGAGTGGAGTCGGAGTAGATTTGCATAGAGTGGAGTGGGGTGGATTGTGATAGATTGAGGTAGATTGAAGTGGGGTAGATTGGAGTGGGGGATTTGGGTAGATTAGCGTGTTAGATTGGAGTGGTGTATATTGAATTGGGGTGGATTCGGGCAGATTGGAGTAGGGTAGATTGGAGAGGGGTGGAGTGGGGTAGATTGTAGTGGGTTTGATTGGAGTGGGGTAAATTGGAGTGGGGTTGTTGGGTAGATTAGTGTGGTAGATTGGGGTGGAGTGGGGTAGACTGGAGTGGAGTAGATTGGGATAGATTAAAGTGGGATAGATTGGAGTGGGGTAGATGGATTAGGTAAAATCAGGGAAGAGTGGAGAGGGATATATTGAGGTAGAGTGGTGTGGATTGTCATAGATTGGAGTTAAGTGGAGTAGATTGGAGTGGGGTAGATTTGGTGGATTTTAGTAGGATAGATTGGAGTGGGGGTAGATTGGGGTAGTTTAGAGTGGGGTATATTGGAGTTGGTAGTTTGGGGTGGGGTGGGGTATGTTGGAGTGAGGTAGATTTGAGTGGCATGTGGTAAATTAGAGTGGAGTGGGGTTGATTGGGTAGAGTGGAATGGAATGTGGTAGATTGGGGTAGATTTGGTGGATTGGAGTGGAGTCGGATAGATTGGAGTGGAGTGAGATACATTGTGGGAAGAGTGGAGTGGGTTAGTTTGGAGAGTATTGTAGCGGGTTAGACTAGGGTAGTGTGAAGTGGGGTAGATTGGGTGGATTCGAGTAGAGTAGATTGGAATGGAGTGGGGTAGATTGGTGTGGGGTAGATTGAAGATGGATGATTTGAGTGGTTTAGCTTGGAGTGGGGTGAATTGGAGTGGGGTCCGGTAGATTGCAGTGGAGTAGGGTAGATTGTGATAAATTGGATTGGAGTGGAGTATATAGGGGTAGAGTAGAGTGGGGTAGATTGTGGTGGGGTGGGGTGGGGTTGAGTGAGTTAGATTGGGGTGGGGTAGATTTGATTGGAGTGTGTTAGATTGGAGTGAAGTGGAGTGGGTTAAATTTGGGTAGAGTGAAGAGGGGTAGGGTAGAATGGAGTGAAGTGGGGTAGATTGAAGTGGAGTGGAATGGAATGTGGTAGATTGGGGTAGAATGGAGTGGGGTAGATTGGGTGGATTGGAGTGGGTAGATTGAGGTGATGCGTGGAGTGAAGTTGGATAGATTGGAGTGGAGTGAGATAGATTGGGGAAGAGTTGAGTGGGGTATACTGGAGTGGAGGAGGTAGATTTGGGTAGAGGTGAGTGGGGTAGATTGGGTGGATTGAAAAACCAAAAGGCTGAACACCAATGTCAGACCTATTGGCTTTTTCAATGATTGTTTATTTTGATATTTCCCATAATCTTTTTGAAACTTGTTGCACTGATTTTCAATTCTGAATATTTTTTGGGACAATTAGCATGCATCAACACATTTTAATCGATGATCCCTCAAAGAAATTATACTTGAAAAATTTCACAGTAGTTTAACTAACGTTTTATTTCCTAGTTGCATTTTGTTATGAATATTTTATTTTGAAAGCAAAGACTTATCAATCTTGCTTTTAAGCTTCTGCAAATATTTGCATCTAGTCAGAGAGCATTCTGGGTGCATTACAAAAAGGCTCATTTTGTTAAACTTTGCCAACGTGTGTGCAAATGTTTATACCGAGACCACTGTCAGCTGTGCAGTCCAAGCTTGCAACATCTCCATACAGTGCTCACCCTAATAATAAAGGCTCTGCTTTAATGAACCGTAAATAAAAGTTCAAACAGAATTAACATAGGGACACAAATATTACTGCAGGCAGTGCCCTTCCCTGATTCATAATGTGATACTGTAATTTGGCACCCATTCCCGATCCGTAGGGGCACGCATCAAGGCTGCCCCATATCCCTGCTGCTTTTTGCTCTTGCCATAGAGCCGTTAGCCCGCCTAATACAATACGGGGGGGGGGGGAATATAGAAGACAGCATTTCCTTATATGCGGACAACATTTTACTTTTACTCAGCGACTCTGAGACGACAGGACCCCGATGCCTCGAGATGCTTCGGTCGTACGCTGAGGCATCGGGCCTTCAGGTGAACGTGAATAAATCGTTCTTGTTATCGGGGGTCGGCGATGAGATGAGTCTGGTGCCCCGATATCCCTACTAGACAGAACTCATTCCAGTATTTAGGGGTCCATGGCCTGGTCTCTCAATTTTCTTCTTCAGTTGACACTGGATCAAGATATGCGTAAGTGGAGCTGCCTCCCACTTAACCCTATGGGGCATATTGCATTATTTAAAAAGATGTGTTGGGCTCAATACCTCTACATCCTGACAAATTATCTTTACCCCATTTCCAGGGCATGGTTCCTCTCTCTCACCTTGAACTTAACCTCTTTTATTTGGGCAGGTGGTTGGATGGATGGGTGGGAGCAGGCGGTTGTTCACGCTGTCAGGCCCAAAATGCCGACTTCCTTAACATGACATGGTCCTGTCTGCGCCTCAAGCCTTTCTGGGATGGAATGACCCAGGAGATTTCTGTGGTCCTCGACCATAGCATTGAATTGGTGCCCCCAGAGGCGGTACTGTGACTATTGGCTGTAATCGGGGAATTCCATGCTAGGAGGAGATTCATTGGGGTGGTGTCCCTGGTGGCGAAGAGAGATATAGCCTGATGCTGGAGGCGCCCGGAGGCCCCCTCCTAGGAGGTGTCATGGAGGGTTGTCAACTGGTGTGGCGCCAAGAGCAACCCATCTACAAGGCTCTTGGTTGCCTTTAAGAACACGAAAAGATATGGGGGAAATGGCGTGCTTATTATGGACTGCTTTTGTAAAGTTCCATTGTGGTTTGGCAATTACCGGTGCCCTTGGATCCAGTGGAAAGTTATTTCATAATTGGACTTCTAAGAGGATGCAGCTGTGTGACATGAAAATGTAATAAAATTTGGTTATAAAAAAATGCGCACACACCTTTCCCAGTTAACAAACTTATTGTAGTTAAGGGCTAGAAAATAATACTATCAACCATTGGGACCATTTTACATAAATCAGGACCATTCATTTGTGGTTATCATTCCTAGAATGCAGTGTTTTTCTTAATTTAGTTCAGAATCAGTGTCTTCTTTATTCGTTATTTGTCACCAGAAGCTCCCGACAAGCCTCACTAAAATGTGTTTTTTTGCGTTATTCAGACACTCTATTATTTGCTAATGTTCATAAAATGTATTTACTGGAACTGTTAGCACGTTGTTAACTCATACATCAAGCGACAATGTAATAACAGTCAGGGACACACATTATTTGAACAGTATAATATGTAATTTTGCTAAAGATAGTGTTATGGCCTAATTATTAGAATACGGAGGTGTTTTGACAGCCTTTTCACATAGATTGCCCCAGGTCAAAAGAATGAAACTAGAACATAATCAGTATATATTTGCTGGGGGAAGCGTAGCGCCAGGTAGCGTTCAGTATAATTGGAAATTGAATTATAGCATTTGCCTTTCATGGGTCATTGATTGCTTCTGAGCAATTCGCATTTGCAAATAGCGAAAACAGATTTTGTAGAAGCCTTGTGTTGAGGTAGATGGAAAGATTGTGCAGGTTCAAAGAAAATGCAACAGCAAAATTAACAAATCTAGTTGTACATCAGGAACGCCCAAGGATTTTTAATACATATTGTGTCATTTAGTGAAGTTAGAGGAACACAGAATTTGATAGTAGTGAAGGACCAGCAGTCCACTACAGTTTACTGTGTGTATTGCCGCTTGCTATACTCTGCTTGGTGTTTTTGATCCTTGGGTTATCCGCAGCTAAGTAATCACCTTCTTATCGTAGTCATGATATATGTGTGATTTCTATAGCATAAATCAGAAACTGTCACATGTTGCTAATTAAGTGGCAATAGTAATTTGTGTCGGTCATCTAAGAATAAATTCGGATAATACGGAGCCTAGGACTCTGAAAGCACTACAGGGGATGTTAACTGGAGGGGAAAGTAGAGGGCTGATCACAAGATTATATAACGCTTCTCAAAGGGAAAATAACTGGTCGGACTCCTCCTCGTTCGATAAATGGACTAAAGAGCTTGCGGTCCCCTTGACATGGGAAAGTTGGGAGTCCTGCTGCATATTGACGGGGTGCCTGACTGCCAATTGTAATCTTTGCATTATACATTTTAAATATCTGCATCAGTTATATTACACACCGGTGCAGCTGTTGAAATTCGGTCTGAGGGTGGATGCGAGACGCACTAGATGTGGGCAGGATGAGGCTATTTTCATGCACCTGGCATGGGAATGTGCTGTTATATTTGGTTCTTGGCAGGGTGCTTACTGAAATGACACTTGAAAGGATTGAATGTACGCCCGAACTGTGTCTGCTTGGGCTGGTAGAAAAGATCAAACCATGCAATAGATGTATTGTTGCCATATCTACTCTGTGTGCAAAACGTGCTGTCGCAATGCATTGGGGTGCCAAGTCGGGCCCTACTTTGTTGAAGTGGATTCGAGATCTTGTGTAATGTAAAGAACAAATGGAGATATATGCTGAGGAGCTGCCTGCGACTTCCAGGCCTAAAAACTTTTGGGCGCAACTGACCGCATACATGTTGGAAAATCCGGATTTAATATAATTGCTTAGGAATAATTGTTTTTATGTGCTGAAGGACCTGGATGTAAGACCAACTGAGCAACTGGGAACTGCGCTATCTTGTATAAGTGTGATTATGTTACATATGCTCTGCCTGTTGGGTGTTCTGGGATGGAATGGGGGAGTGATGGGGGACTGTTTAACTAAAAAGTAAAATGTTTGCATTCTTCTTTGTAAATCTCCTGATGTGCAGGGTTGGCCTCTTGGCACTTTGCTGGATGTATCTTGATATGCAATAAAAAACATTTTTTTTAAAAGAAGAAACCCGAGTGCTGACCCTCCTAGGCTACTTGTGGGGAGTTTATTGGAGATGGCTGCTGGAGCTTCAATACCAGCAAAGGGGGCACGCTCGAAAACTCCAGTTGTTTGGATCCGGCTGGTGCAGGTAACACTGATTTACATACCAGATTGCCCCTGGGGAACTTGCCTGCCATATTGCGCTTCTGTGCGGTAACACTTTACTTTAATAAAGAGTCAGACTGGGACTCCTGACATTCTCAATACTAGTGGGACTTAACCTGAATGTTGTCTATAGTGAATGGGGAATAACCACTATGGCTAACGAGAGGTGCGTGGGACTCAGGAACTTGCCTATCGAACACTAGAACCCTGACCATAGGGGACTGAGTGTATTGTTTATAAGTTTTGTATTTTACATGTATTCATATATAGATACTCCTTTTTTCATAAAGTATTTGACTGGACAATCAGTTATTTCTGCTGCTGAAACTATTTTGAGTTGCGAGTCTTTGTTCACCCTTCTGGGTGACATGCATACCATTCCTTATCTCCGGAATGAAGGCCACGTTTTCTTGTTTTATTGGTTTAAGTTTAGATTGAAAAATACTCATTCACCCTATCCATTTGAACATCAATCCATACTAGCCAAGCACAAGGCCTTGAATACGGCAACCAGTGAAGTTGACTTTTTACAGGTTCAGCATCATCCATGTTCATGCACTTTAAATTTTTTATGGCCTACCAATTTTATTTGTTGATAGACCAAGAGAAAATCAAGCCTTAAAGAAACAAAGGCAATGACTACCGTCGCCCAGCGCAGAAACGTCAAATAGAAGATGCCTGCTTAAAATAATTACTGAAAAAACTTTTAGTTACTATGCTGATCTGGTCAAGAATAGACCAATTGGAATCTATGAAGATTGCCATGATGTAAACTTGGTCTAACTGGTACCACACACTGCCTCAATGCAGCTTAAAACATAGGACTTATATAGATATTTTTAGCATATTGCAAGCCACCCAGATCTATTAGCAAAAAGAACAGATGATGGAGGGAATGCTGAACAATGCAAACATTCACACCCAGTCAACAGATCTGGGTTTAATCCATCGTTCTTTTGCCTACCACGCCACCCCAGTTTGGACCCAGCCATATGCAAATCAGTCTTGACCCTGCTCCCCATGGGAACAGTCCAGCCCGAACTGCCAAGCCAGGTCCTCCCTGGACTGAAACAAGCATCCTAGGACCTGTTTCTGGATATCACCCCTCATTAGCCTGGCTATGTTGACGCCAGTGGCAGGGGAGAGCAATGGACCCACGTCTTGGTATACCCGTCACACTCGGGGTGAGAAATGCAAAAAGAAAAATTGATGGATGGAATACTGAACAATGGAAACATTCACCCCAGTACAGAGGTCTGGGACTAAATCCATAATTTCTTTGTCCACCATGCCACCCCAGTTTGGACCCTGCCATATGCAAATCAGTCTTGACCTTGCTGGTCAGGGGAACAGTCCAGTCCGAACTGCTAAGTCAGGTCCTTCCTGGACCGGAACAAGCATCCTAGGACCGGTATCGGGGTATCACCCCCTCATCAGCCAGGCTAGCTTGAATCCAGTGGCGCAGTGAGCATGGGATCCATGTCTGGGCATACCCTTCCCACTAATGGTGACAAAAGCAAAAAAACAGATGATGGAAGGAAAGCTGAACAATATTGGTGGGCTTAATTGTTACTCTCATTTGCTTGCTTCTAATTTTTAGCCTTTGTGAGCTTTCCTTCCTCTTTTCGCATTTGTCTCTCTTCTGGAGCATGGATCTAATACTAGTGTCCTTCCACTGCTCCTTTTTCAGGTGCTACTGTTTTCTTTTTGGTTAAGCACTCTATGAGAGTGCATGCATTTTAAAACTATCTCCTGTGTATGCTTCGCGTCCCTCTTTCTTGCCTGTTCATTTCTTCCCTTGACCTCCTTTCCTCAGTTGCTGTGCTTGACTTCTCCCAGCCGGCTTACCTACCAACCTTCTGTTTACATTATTGGTTCATCAGCCACCTCCGTTGTACGTGTGCTTCCACGTCTTCACCCGCCCACCTTCCATTTGCTTCCCTATCTGTTGTTCAAATGCTTGCCATTCCCGCCCTCCGTTATCCATGGGCTTCCCCATCATCCTCTGGCCAGTTTTGTCTGTATGCTTCCCCATTCCCGCCTACCCTCCGTCACTCACCGCCCTCCCTCCCTCCATCCATATTGCCTTATCATCTTCCTGCTCTCCACGCCGCTCCCAGTTTCTTTGTGTTTTTTGGCTTAAAAAAAACCAAAGTGCGATTAAAAAAAATGCGCATTTTGCACAGCTATTTATGTACTTATCCATCTTGGATTGGTAATAAAAAGATAAAAATGCTCACCTCATTTTGCAGGCATGCACTTCTATGTTGGTGTGTGCCTTCAAAATGATGTGGTGGCCGCATTATAGTTTTTATTTAAACATTATTTTCAGCCGCACTGCTGTACAGCATGGTTAAAAATCCTTTCCAAAACCAATATGTCTCATAGGTTACACCTATTGGCTTTGACACTGCTTGTTACTGATATGTACGGTATGCTGAAGCAAACCTGCATTTACTTTATTATCCTAAAATGTGTGTCTGTAAAAAAGATGCTATCTCTCAAGGTGGAAAGCAAGTGCTACAACATTATGTCCCCTGAGAATACAACCCTGGCTCAGTGTCTAAAAAGAGGACCCCCTCAGCCCTCCTTTTCGATAGAACAGACTGCTTTAACGCAGGAGCTTCTAATTAGTTGAACATGATTTTAAGTAACTAAGAGGCAATACTTCCTGTAGAAAGATCCCTGGTTATTAAAATGGTTGTTTTTAATGTTTGCAGTCTTGCCAAAGACGCATTTACCCATTTTCACATAAAACATGTTACTCATAGTTTCACATATACTTACAATGCGCTTTCGGTCCATCCTTGGCTCATAATATGATAGCTTTCTTGGCCATTTCTAATCCGTGTTTCTGACTTGATGGCTGTTCTCCCCCGTCTGTTTTACTCAACCCGGGAGCATGTGGGTGTCCCCCAGTTCATTGATTAGGGAATATATACTTCTACTGCTGTCAACAGGGAACTATTTTTCCTTCTGAACGTTTTAGAGCACTTGACCTTGATAGAGCAGGAACATTTAGCTTAAATAAACACAGTAATAGAGCTGAACATTAGCTAGTTATTAATGTGAAACCACTTTGCAGAACTGACACCAAGAAAATATGGCTTTTAAAAATACGTGTAAAAGTTAACGCGTAGCTTGTTTATTTGCACTAAGCATTAATTTCTATCGTAATTACATTCAAAGGGAAGCCTAGGCCTCACCCTTTTTCTAACATTCCTAATTTCCTTTTTTTAATAAATAAAATGCTTTTTAGAAATGGTGAACCGTGCACAAATGTACTTGTTAGACAACTTCAACTTGACTTGCTAAAATCTGTCGCCGGTCGGTCGGTCGTAATTGCCAGGGCTGGTTTGCGATCCTAGTCCGGCCCTGCTGTCATTGCTGTAGAAAGTGCTGACTTTATTAAAATGTGTTTCTTCTTTTTCCAAGCTACATGTTCTCGTCATATTTGGATCGTTTTTATCCTCTGCACAATACAATGCTGAATAGTACTAGTATATTAAAACAATTCATGCTTATATGGAAACGTAGATAGCATGACTTAATCAGCATACTGTGGATAAGTTCATTGTTACGTAGTGAAATATTGAATAGCTGATAGTTTAGGCTTGTTGGAGTTCTCATGAGAACCCAGAGCAACTGTAGCATCGATAAAATGTTTATCAACTGATACTTTTAGGTCGTGCTTTGTCAACATCGTGAGTTTGCTGTAGGGACAAAGGAAGAAGTTGCAGACTGTCTGGGGATTGGCTCGAGATGATCTAACACCAGAATGGATTGATGCATGTTTTATGCATTGAGCTTTTCTGAGGTGTGACTGCTGCCAGCAGATGGAAACACATGGTGGGCAGGAGAAAACTGAGAAATATGTTGCACGTTTGGCGGGCCCGGTCATCTAGATGCAGAAACCAGACTTTGCTATAGAGTCTGCTTTTGGGTTCACCATACTCCAATGGACGGGTAAGCTTGATCACCCACAACAGGTTACAACATGGTATTATTAAGCAGTGCCTTCTAAGGCATCACCCTTCTGCTGTAGCAGCTAGCTTGTGTCTGACTTGATGAAGTGACATCAAAATCTGTTGCGCCTCCAGGATCCGATAGGATAGATTGTGTTTTAGAATATTCCAGTTGCCAGTCTTTATGGCTTTCAGAGCCAGTTTCAGACATTCAGCTTTCTGCATTGATTCAGTAATTTCAGGGAGATCCATGGGCAACTGCTGGGATCTCAAAACTCAAATATTCTTCTCTCATGAATCTTGTGTTCCTCCTCTGGCTTGGCGGATCGGAGTTGCCCGTATTGATAATCCACAGGGTTTTGTGATCCTGCTTTGTACTCTACCACAAATAAGTACTCCAGCAACTACAGGACCTATATTTCGATTTGCGGAGGAACCTTCGACCATCTGCAAAATGTTCTTAGCGGTTTGTTGCCTATGTGGAGGGTGAAGGACTGGCCATATAAATACAGATTGAAGTATTTGCACCCCCAGTGGATGGCAATGTCCTCACTCTCAATTTGTGAATAACACTCTTTTGTGGGGGTGAGTGCTTTGCTCTCATATTCTACTGGGGCCACCTGCCTGCACTTCTGGAATAATGTGGTATCCAGCTTAGTAGAGCTGTTGTCTACTGACAGCCCAGTCTATTTGGCCTGTTTGAAATACACCAGTGTGGTGCCGTGGAATGATGCCTCATGGGTCCCCTCCCATGACCTCGGAGTTGAAGTTTTTGTGAGTTCTCAGACAAGAGCAGCGAGTAAGGTCAAGTTCTTTATAAAGCGTTGGTGTAGGAAAATTATGAATTGGGGTGGATGGTAGCCTACCACAAGTAACTAATTCACTAATTTGTTAGGTCCAGTCAAAGGTTTGAGGAATTTCAACCCGAGTTCAACCCCTGGTAGCTATAGTACAGAGCAGACCGCTGAACTGAAATAAAATATGTAAAGCATTTTGAAGTGCCAGAGCAGTTAAAGTCAAAGACCCAACATAATAATAAAAATCTAACCGCAGTTTATAAAAATAGGAAAAAAGAATTAATACGCAAAGTTACACGAACACAATAAAAATCCAGTAAGAGGAACAGGTGATATAAAGTTTTAAATATTTACATGGAAATAACTCAAAGTTCAAAGGAAAATAAAGTGCTCAAATTAAGTCAATGGTTACCATAGACTGGGGCCATGGTGTAATTTCAGCCTGACTATGATGGAGTCCATAACAGATACACCAAGTGCATTTGTCCTGGTGATAGTCTGGAAGTCAAAAAATCTAAAATATTTTAATGTCCTTCTTTAGAAAAGGACTATGTCACTATTCTGAATAAAAATTTTGACATTTCCCAATGTAGAATGCAATTTGGAACTTTTTTGGAAGAAAAATCCTACCCGCATGTGCTGCCACTAAAAGTCTAGCTGCCGTGGAACCGAAAGTGTTGCATAATCTACGACTGTCGCGTAATTGTACAAGGTTTGCTTTCCCACCCACGAGTGACACAAGTGAAATTAGTTCAGTGCACCAGTGCTGAATGTGAAAGTCAGGTTATTGAAGCCCAGCAGAACCCTATCCAATACATTGCTGAAGCAGAGTTATTGCTTTTGGGTTAGTAACCAACTCTATGAAAGGACCAGTGACATGATAGTAACAGAAACACACCTATGTCGTTGTTCACAAAATCACACACACTAGACACTTTTAAATAAAAGCATTAATTACAACAGGAATAACCTGTTTCTCTGTACGTATAAAACATTTATTACAACAGGAATAACCTGTTTCTCTGTACGTCTAAAACAACTACACATGTTATCATTAAAACAGAAAGAAAGCCCTTTGTAAACAGCAAGAATAAAATTAAAATTTCTAACATGTTTAAAATGTAATCTAAAACCTAACACCTTAAATCCTACTTCTATGTGCTGCACTTAGAGCATGGAAAGCAGAGCAAGTTGCATTCCAGAGTTTCTCAGAGAGAAGAGACTGATTGCATACCTTGTTGACAGCAAGGGATGCTACCAGTGGAGGCGTGCAGGCATCATTCCCCGCAAATGGCAATTGTGCTGTAGCAGCCTTTCCCTGGGACTCTGCTTTCTCAGCACTAAATGAGATGTAGCATCTTTGTTGTGTGCCGGCAGCAGGTGTGACTGTCTTCTGGCAGAATCTCATGCAGTAATCTGGATGAAGAACTTATCCTCACCGGTGGTCAAATGGCAGTCCTTATATAAAAAATCTTATCAGAGATTGGAATTTTTGACATAAGAGGACTTCAATTAAGACTACACTATTTTGACTATATATCTGTACTTGTTCTTATTTGACTTTGACATGGTGATAAGTAGACACATGACCCAGAATGATGTTGCATCAGGTGTTGTATTTATGTCATTAGTCGAGCAACCTGACACTTTCACAGTTCTTAGAAAGATATGGTCAGACAATATCTGCGTCAAATGGCAGACATCACAATGATTCTGCAGAAAGATGGTGACCTCCATGCTCTAAAATGGTGACTTCCATTGTCTAAAATGGTAACCTTCATTGTCTAAAATGACGATGGGGCCTACCTAAAATGGAGTCAGCTGAGTCGAACCTTATGGGCTGTATGTCATCCCTGGCTTATAAGTCTGAATGTGACATCAAAGGGGTGTGGAAGGACATAACTAATGTGTAGAGACATCTATGCTCTCAACTCACCAGATCTAGAGAGAGAGAGAGAGAGAGAGAGAGAGAGAGAGAGAGAGAGAGAGAGAGAGAGAGAGAGAGAGAGAGAGAGTGTGTGTGTGTGTGTGTGTGTGTGTGTGTGTGTGTGTGTGTGTGTGTGTGTGTGTGTGTGTGTGTGTGTGTGTGTGTGTGTGTGTGTGTGTGTGTGTGTGTGTGTGTGTGTGTGTGTGTGTGTGTGTGTGTGTGTGTGTGTGTGTGTGTGTGTGTGTGTGTGTGTGTGTGTGTGTATATTCATATATCAATTTAGACGATCACAAAGAGGATATTTTCACCACCAGGTCTTTTAATTTCTCAGTAACGAGTTTCGCCTGTCACAGCAGGCTTGCTCACACACTGAGGTGTGGAAAAGACATGATTATATAACATAAAGTACAAGCATATGGTATCAAAAACGGACTTAATTCAAGCATTCCTGAAATGTATGTTCTTATGGCGGTCATTATGGAATGGTATTCTTATAATGCATGTTGTATTATACAAGTGCTATATGTAAGGTTATTATTATTTGCAATGCAATTCTAGCCCAAGATGTTGAAGATTGTTGAAGAATATATATATATATATATATATATATATATATATATGTGTGTGTATATACATATATATTTACTATTTATTGTTGACATAATGTACTTTATCCTGTGTAAAATTTATGTGATTTGCACATCCGGTTGCCATTATAGAATGTAATGTTCCCCAGCCTGAGATCCAACTCTGCACCCACTGTTGCCCATATGCTGTCCGTTTGACCATGATAGTTCAATCACTCAGGTATAACATTGAAACCCTCTCCGGTCCCATTGAGCTGTTTGAACTCAATATGAATTAGTTTGGCTCCCTCAACTGGGAGTCTACGGTATCCATGAATTTACCTTTTATGCCACCGATTCCACCTAAGTGGTATTTACCAATTTTATTACCCCAATCCCTGTGTAACATCTGGATGGGAGCTGCGTATATAATTTTTCCAATTACCTTGGTTATGCAGTATCCCTTAATATAAGAATTCAGGCACTTTAGATAACATGCTTATCCGCATGTTGTTATATTTATATTTATTTCATTAGTTTATTCATTTATTTTCATTTCTTTTCCTACACTATTCACTTTTTTATTAAGAGGGGTCCATGGGACAACTTGAATTAACCACATTCAGCAATGTTTTTATGCCAAAAATGTTTTTTAATATATATTTATATATTTATTTACATGTGTTATGCAGTTTTATGGCATTACGGTCTGACTAGTATTTTTGTATTTCATCTGATTGGTATTTTGGTAAACATGAGCAACTGGTTATTCATATTTCCGGGTCCCATAATAGACAATTGCTCCTATCCTTTCCGGATTTTTTAAAGCATTTAAGCCGATATTTTAAATCATTACTTGCTTGTATATCTATTTATTATTTTTTTACTTGTTGAGATACAATCACTTGTAAATTAGCGATAGGATACGTCTTCTCTTTGTACCAACGGTGTTTTATTCTTGTCTATGTCTATGACTGCAAACGTTAAGTGATTCCCCCCATGTGACCTACCTTTTTACTTTAAATCTGTTACCTCACGAACTATTTGCTGTCATGTGATCAAGGCTCCACGGAGCCGAAACGTTATGGCCGTCGCTCTGGGCAAATAAAGAAACCAGCACCAATTCCAGGCTCGTGTACTCTTTCCTTTGGCAGTTGAAGGATCCTCAAGGCTGTTGGAAGTAGTCTTTCTGACATATATATATATATACATATCAGTAAACAAAGTCGGGTCCTTCCGGGATCAATCCCTCGTCAGGTGGTGGTTTTACCGGCGAACTCAAAGCCGGTTGCGTTAATGTACGATCACAAAAGATAACGCACTCTCAGAGGTCAACTCTTTATTTCTTCGACAATCGCTACGCGTTTCGACACCAAATGTGTCTTGCTCACACGATGTTTGAAACTTTACTGAACGTGCGTTTATACAGACATGTAAAAATAGAAGTACTTCATCGTTTCCTAACACAAGATACCTATATGGCAGCCATATTGGAACAGGTACCGGCCTCGTATTGACACACATTGTATCGCTATTAAATAGGCGTTACGTAAATAATATATGAGTAGATATTACTGTTGTTTTACATGTCTGTATAAATGCACGTTCAGTAAAGTTTCAAACATCGTGTGAGCAAGACACATTTGGTGTCGAAACGCATAGCGATTGTCGAAGAAATAAAGAGTTGACCTCTGAGAGTGCATTATCTTTTGTGATCGGATATATATATATATATTATCTACTGGCGGTCGGCAGTAGATAGTTATAGTTAGGACCTATTTTCCATAGGAAATCCGCAACATTCTATATGGGAATATCTTTAGCGGCGGTTGACGAATCCTCGCAAAATTCTACAAACTTTTGGCCAGCTCCGCTCCGCTCCTAGCCTGAAAGTTTCGTGGTGATTCATCAAGCGGGGGCCGAGAAAAAAGGGGGGTCCCATGCAATTTCCCATAGGATCTGTTGTCGCAGCTACAGCCCGAACCGCTGAACGGAATGACACCAAATTTGGCAAAGAGGTAGTCCTCAGTTCGGACTCGTGCCTTTTGCATATTTGGTGTGAATCTGTTCAGTAGTTCCTGAGAAAATTAGGGTAAAAAAGTTAGTGATATCTATGGCCGCGGAGGATCCGTGGACCCTACCCGCACCGTACGCGAACCCTCCCCGAACCGAGCGCGCACCCTCCCGATCGCGCGCTGAATGCTAATTGGCTTTTGAGCGTCTCTCTACATTCGAAACCAGGAACTGTTGGCGGCCATTTTCTGCCTCAGTAGAAGCGAGGCTGAAGAAGCAAGGGGAATAAGTGCGTAAAACATATAAAGGGGGCAGAGTGGAAATACTCGGTGCTTAGGAGGTCCCAGAAGGACCCCCTGGGGCCCCCCTTTTTTTTTTTTTAAAAAAGCATCGAAATGCGCGCACGGTGCGCGCATCCTATCGCGTTGGATGCACGGATTCTCTCGCGGTGGGTGCGCGTATCCACAGCAACGTTTTTTGAAAAAGGACAAGAAATCATTGGTTGTATAACAACTTTCTACACTGAAAGGTTGGGTGTATATTTTTGTTTTTTAAAGGTATGATTGTTATTGGTTAACAAAAACAGATTGTAAGGAACATTTTATATAATAAGCTGATATGTTGAAAAGTCAAGCACACTTCCTGCCTTGTGTAGGAACATTGTGTGCTGAACTTGTTACCTGTGAGCTCAGTGCAGTGTTCCATGAGCAGTTCCCATGGTAACAGGCAGAAGGCAGATTGGGGGAAGGGTTGAAATGTATTTCAGTTGGAAAGGGTTGAAATGTTTAACCAATAGAAATGTGTGTTTGCTTTTGAGTTTATGTGCGAAGGATTGTGATTTGATGTTTACATGTATATGTGTGGAAAATGAAAGGGAAACTTTTTCATTCTTTGCTTTTGCTGAGAGGTGCACAGTGCAGAGATTCTGTAAAAGAAAATATGGTGAGTGATTGATATACTCCTTAATCTACAAAAGAACTTGAAAAATGAGTTATTTAATTGTGAGGGGATGTATGTAGACTATTTTGATTTTAATCAGAGTAATGTATTTTTCCTGCTAAAGTGTAGGGAGTACTTTTTCTCTCTACAATGTGTGTGCATGTCGAAACCATTCTGTGATAGGCATTTGTGTTTTTCATGTGTTTGTAGACAGATAACTGTGCAGTTTTTATATTTTGGTAGAATTAGAAACCAGTCATTGTTTATGAATTTGTGAAATGAGTTATGTTATGTTTCTATACTAAAATGTAGTACTACTTCTAGATGAAGAAATGTGTTTTGATATAGTGCAAGGGATAGTGTTGTTTGTGTAGAATCACACAGTGAGTCTGTGTGCATTTGGGAACCACTGTGAGAGAAGCATTTGGTAATATCATGTATTTGCTGACAGATAACTCTTTTAAAACCAGTCAGGTTGTCAAGTTTTAGTAGCATTAGAAGACAGTTATGGCTTATGCTTTCATTATATGAGTCAGGCATTGACAGTAAATTGCAGTCGTGAAATATGTAGATTGTGTGCAGTTCCCTTACCACTTGCACTGTAGTGAATGAGTTTTGGTAAGCTCATATGGATAGTGGTGCTTGTCTAGAATCACACTGTGAGTTACTGTGTATTTGGGATCAGTGTGAGAGAATCATTTGGTAACATCATGTATTTGCTGACAGATAACTGTTATAAAATCTGTCATGTTGTGAAGTTTTAGTAGCATTAGAATCCAGTCTTATATGTTGATTAAAGGAGTCATACTTTGACACTGATGTGTTGTACTTAAATATGTAGATTGTGTGCAGTACCATTAACTCTTCCAGACTAGTGAATGAGTTTTGGTAAACTCCTAGGATAGTGTTGCTTGTCTAAAATCACACTGTGAGTCTGTGTGCATTTGGGTAAGGATTGTGAGAGAAGCATTTGGTAACATCGTGTATTTGCTGACAGATAACTGTTTTAAAACCTGTCATGTTGTCAAGTTTTAGTAGCATTAGAAGACAGTTATGGCTTATGCTTTCATTATATGAGTCAGGCATTGACAGTAAATTGCAGTTGTGAAATATGTAGATTGTGTGCAGTTCCCTTACCACTTGCACTGTAGTGAATGAGTTTTGGTAAACTCCTAGGGATAGTGGTGCTTGTCTAGAATCACACTGTGAGTCTTTGTGCATTTGGGAACCACTGTGAAAGAAGCGTTTGGTAACATTGTGTATTTGCTGACAGAAAACTGTTTTAAAACTTGTCATGTTGTCAAGTTTTAGTAGCATTAGAAGCCAGTCATTGCTTATGCGTTGATTAAATGAGTCAGGCATTGACACTAAAGTGCAGTCGTGAAATATGTAGATTGTGTGCAGTTCCCTTACCACTTCCACTGTAGTGAATGAGTTTTGGTAAGCTGCTAGGGATAGTGTTGTTCGTCTAGAATCACACTGTGAGTCTGTGTGCATTTGGGAACCACTGTGAGAGAAGTGTTTGGTAACATCGTGTATTTGCTGACAGATAAGTGGTGTAAAACATGTCATGTTGTCAAGTTTTAGTAGCATTAGAAGACAGTTATGGCTTATGCTTTCATTATATGAGTCAGGCATTGACAGTAAATTGCAGTTGTGAAATATGTAGATTGTGTGCAGTTCCCTTACCACTTGCACTGTAGTGAATGAGTTTTGGTAAACTCATAGGTATAGTGGTGCTTGTCTAGAATCACACTGTGAGTTACTGTGTATTTGGGATCACTGTGAGAGAAGCATTTGGTAACATCATGTATTTGCTGACAGATAACTGTTTTAAAACCTGTCATGTTGTGAAGTTTTATTAGGATTAGAATCCAGTCTTTGCTTATGTGTTGATTAAATGAGTCATGCTTTGACACTGATGTGGTGTACTTAAATATGTAGATTGTGTGCAGTACCATTAACTCTTCCAGAGTAGTGAATGAGGTTTGGTAAACTCCTAGGATAGTGTTGCTTGTCTAAAATCACACTGTGAGTCTGTGTGCATTTGGGTAAGGATTGTGAGAGAAGCATTTGGTAACATCGTGTATTTGCTGACATATACCTGTTTTAAAACCGGTCATGTTGTGAAGTTTTAGTAGCATTAGAAGCCAGTCTTTGCTTATGCTTTGATTAAATGAGTCAGGCTTTGACACAAAAGTGCAGTCCTGAAATTTGAAGATTGTGTGCAGTTCGCTTACCACTTCCACAGTAGTGAATGATTTTTGGTAAACTCCTAGGTATAGTGGTTGTTGTCTAGAATTACACTGTGAGTCTGTGTGCATTTGAGAACCACTGTGAGAGAAGCATTTGGTAACATCGTGTATTTGCTGACAGATAACTAATTTAAAACCTCTCATGTTGTCAAGTTTTAGTAGCATTAGAAGCTAGTCTTTGCTTATGCATTGATAAAATGAGTCAGGGTTTGACACTAAGGTGCAGTACCATGTACTATTCTGTTCACTGTGACAGAACTGAAAATGTAAAAGTTTTACCTAAGCACTGTTCTAGAAGTAGTCTGATTATTTAGTCAGTTTCTAAGTACCAAATAGATTGCTTCAAATAAAAGTGTTCTGACATACTATACACTTGTCTTTTACACCTTCAATTCCCTTGTCAGTATCCATACACTTCCAGGAAACATCCTGTCACTTCCTTTGCAGTCCTCTAGAGACCCATTCAACAGCATGTACTAATCCATTGACTGTGCCAAAACTCAAACACTTATAAATTCACCTAGACACTCTCTTTCCAATACTCTAATGATTCAGTCACTGCCTAAGTATTCATGCACTGAGCCAGGTCTTAGCACATGGACTACGTCAAACTCATTTCCACTATGCATGCAGTCCTCTAACCACCTACACACTTGTCTTTCACACCTTCAATTCCCCTGTCAGTATCCGTTCACTTCCAGCAAACACCCTGTCACTGCCGTTGCATTCCTCTAGTGACCCATTCAGCATCATGTACTAATCCATTCACAGCGCCAAACCCTAATACATTCACCCAGGCACTCTCCTTGCAGTACTCTAATCGCTCAGTCAGTTCCCAAGTACTCATCCTGTGACCCAGGCCTTAGTATATGGACTGCTTCAAACCCTTATCCTCTATGTATGCAGTCCTCTAACCACCTACTCAATTGTCTTTCACACCTTCAATTCCCTAGTCAGTATCCATACACTTCCAGGAAATACCCTGTCACTCTCTTTGCAGTCCTCTAGTGACCCATTCAGCACCATGTACTAATCCATTCACTGTGCTAAAACCCAAACACTTATAAATTCACCAAGATACTATCTTTGCAGTACTCTAATCATTCAGTCAGTGCCTAAGTATTCATACACTGAGCCAGGCCTTAGCACATGGACTGCTTCAAACCCCTATGCACTATGCATGCAGTCTTCTAACCACCTAGACACTTGTCTTTCACACTTTCAATTTCCTAGTCAGTATCCATACAGTCCAGCACTTGTCACTGCCTTTGCACTCCTCTAGTGACCCATTCAGTACCAAGTACTAATCTATTCCCTGTGCGAAAAGCCTAGCACTTATAACTTCACCTAGGCACTCTCCTTCTGTACGATAATCATTCAGTCAGTACCCAAGTAGTCATGCAGTGAGCCAGGCCTTAGCAAATGGACTGCTTTAAATGCCTATGCAGTATGGATGCAGTCCTCTAATCACCTACACAGTTGTGTTTCACACCTTCTATTCCCTAGTTAGTATTCATACTCTTCTAGCAAACACCCTGTGAGTCACCCAGTGTGTCTCCTTATAGTACTGTAATCATTTAGTCAGTTAGCATGTAGTCTTTTAGTGAGGTAGGCTTTAGGGCATGAACTGCTTCAAAGTAGTATGCACTATGCATGTAGTGTTTTAATGATCGTCACACTTGTGGTTCAGGGCTATAGTTTCATAGTCAGTTTTTATATAAAATGGGTTTGTACAGTAATGGAATAGTATAAATTTGAAAGTTATTAATATACATTTATTTGTGATTCTTTTTTACAGATACAGAACAGGAGTGTTTCTCATCTGTTTGCACTCTTCTCGTGCAAGATTGTTTGGATGAAGGGTCCTTAGGTGTTTCATCCTACTTGCTGTGCCGCACGAGTATTTTTTGTTAGGATCTCATCGTAACAGAACTCTTTGGCAAATCTTGCGAGTGACGAAGGTGGCATTGGTCTTTGTTTGCTCCTTGGAAAAAGTAAAACATTTCCTCACCACTGAAGAAAAACGTTGTTGGTGTGGTGCCTTCTGCAAAACATTTTCTTCAGATTCTGTAAATATTTTAAAGCGGCAACATTTACAGTTTTTGTAAGTTAAACTTATAAAATTTTGTTAGCTGTATGCATTTTATATATTTGTGATTTGTTTCTTGTGGTATTTTGTTGAGAATCCCATGTTGTGTTTTTTTAACAATCTTTCTTATTTTCCAGGTCTGTCGTCGACATCCATTGTCCCCACAGTAGTGTTCCGCCTTGTTGTTTTTTATTATTGTTGTTACATTTTGTTTATTAGTTTATTGTTCGTATATATGTTAATAAAAAAATTAAGTTTGAAAATAGTTTTTCGTTTGTATATTTATTATTATTAAAAATAAAGTTTGAAAAAAAAATTAATAACGTTTTTGGTTATTCTCTTAACTGCTGTGTAACTCTTACTTGTTCTTATTACTGTTATTTGATGGAGTCCACCATGGTGTTAAATTTTGGGGCAGTTATCGCTGGAATACTGGTGATATCTGCTGTTTGCACCAACTTCTGAATAGTGTGTTAGATTTATCTCAACTTTACTTCCGTTAAAGTGCTGATAATGAAATGGAGAGTAGCCGTTCCCGTGCAAAAAGACACGAGGTGCACCTTTCCGATTTATTCTAAATACTAAAATCCTGTATTGAATTGCACTGAGGTATTGACTGCACTTACAGTGTACACACAAAATCTATTAAGAAATCTCATTGCATTTATATTGATTGGGAATAGTGCGTCAGGTGCTGGATCTTGATGAGATACACTGCTCAGTTCGTATATTGTTCTGCACACGAAAAAAATCAAATCACAACTTTCACACCAATTGCAATGCGAAACAAATTCCGGCGATAAGACATGTTAGCACCAGGGATTTTACACCTGCTTTCTGCTGGTGTTAAGCAGGACAACTACCTGCACCATTAAAGGGAACACAGCCAAGAGCCACACCAGAACACCCACAGGTACCATAGAGTCAATGAGCATGATACAGGGATACCCATGAGGGCCAGAAGACTCATCTCAACAACTCCAGGACCGCCAATACCCCCAAACCCACATCTTGGAAGTGTGTCCCTGTGGTCATTGTCTTAGCATGATAGGCACGAGCCCTGCAACATCACAGTGTGCTGTCACCTCAGCGTTGGCAGTGAGCCTGGATGTGTAGCTACACACGCATCCTCCTGCATGCACAACTGGCGTGTGCTGGTCTGGGGTTCATAGGTCAGTGCAGGGCTGTGCCTATCTGGCAAGGGGAACGGGGTGTCTCGGACATGTCCGTGTACAGGAAGTGCGGTAAGTGTGTCTCTATGTTCTGATGTGGCCTGCTACAAGAGCCGCAGCAGTTGATGTTGTAAACTGGCATGCACCACCTCCAAACGGCACTGTGATGTTGTAGTTGGAATGTAGCAGGACATGCGCAAATAGGCATTACAATGGTGTGCCGTACGAGTGCACGAGATACAACAGCGCACCATACAAAAGTGTGGGGGCTCGTGGGAGGGAGGTGCAGCCATTTGGCAACATACCACACAGTGAACTCGACCATGTGCCACATGCTGGGCATCTCATCCATGATGACCACGGTCGCAGACATCCCACAACACCAACGACTGGCCTTTGTACACATCCTGTATGAATGCAGCGTGGTTTTCACTTCTATGCTCATTCAGTGGTGTGATGTTGGCGGGTTGTGTGACTTGTGCTGCTTGTTGGTGTGTTTCATTTTGGCCATTGTTAGTCTATATGTGTGTTGTACTTAATAGTGCATGTGTGCCATTCTGCCCATCCCCCCCCCCTCCGCCCACTCCCTGCTTCTTCCTCTTCCTAGTGCTGTTGTGTCTATAATTTTGTTGCTGAACACATAAATACATGTAAAGTATAAATTAGAACAGTTCCTTGATTCTTTTAGGTTTCAAAACTTCTCTATTGGTTTCTTTTTAATTTTCCATATGAACCGTTTTTTTTTAATATTCAACAACACATAGAAGTCAGAAGTACAACGTATTCTATCAACACACTTTCTAGAACATTCTACAACACGTGCAGGTTAAAAGTTAATCAATTTTTTAAAACTTAACGATATTTTTTTGTAACTTTTTCTTGAATATTTAACGACACGTGCAGGTTAAAAGTTGACAATTGTTTTAAGTTCGAACAGTGCCTTCCAAATGCAAGTAGCAGCTGTGGTTGATCTGAGCAAATGTTTTCCTTTGATATGTACTCCACGCTGAAACTACTTTTTCTTAACCAATCACAAAGACGCTTTTCCACAAAACTAATGTGCACCCTACTTTTAAAAAAGAATGCTTTTCATGATATCTTCAGAGATAAGTTATAGATAGGAATTAGCATTTAAAAAACCTTTGAAATTCACTGAAAAAACCATAGGTTTCATGCACGTTATAGTTAGGAATTGGCATATAAAAAACCTTTGAAATTCACTGAAAAAACTATAGGTTTCAGGGGCGTTATAGTTAGGAATTGGCATTTAAAAAACCTTAGAAATTCACTGAAGAAACCATAGGTTTCAGGGGTGTTATAGTTAGCTGGACATTTCCCTTGTACAAAACCCTAGAAATTCCCCTGTTATAGTTAGTTCAGCTAACTATAACTCGCGCCCCCGCAATGCACTGCTGATGACGTCACATATTACATCACTCATGACATGGTCAGTGACATCACTGATGACATCACTGATGACATCTCAAATGACATCACTGATGACATCACTGATGACGTCATTTATGTGATAAATTAGTACACCTTCTCACACCCTAATATAACTTTTGATACACCAACTCAAAATTTCAGACGGCCATTTTGAAGACCATAGATACTCCAATACCAATAACTACATACCCACTCATTGACTCTTAGATCTACATGCATCTCCACTCACTCGCCTGTACAGTCACTCATATTTACAGTCACTCTGTGCATTTATACACCTATATAGACACTCACACACCGCCAATCATCCATTGAGGTACTGACACATCTAGTCAGTCATGCAAATAATTAATCACAGTAAAATTTACTCACCTATACAGTTAAAAACACTCAAGTTCACTTACTCATAAAAATACTAACAAATTCTGTGTCTTCCTGCAGAAAAACAAACAGCACATGACACAGATATCCTTGCACCATGGCGCATACAGCGCCATTGAATCACAATTAAAACCAGACTGTCATTTCGAGGCCCACCGGAGGGCTGTGAACATTGAACTTGAAGGAAATAAAAGTATCTGGTAAGAACATGGGCCCCACTGAAGGGGAAGAATTGTGCACTACAACACCCAGCATGCCAAAAACAAATTTTACTCACCTGAGAGTGCATGTGAAAAGTATAAATACGTGTTGAGTGCTATCCAGTGACTGCCAGTTCACCCTATGAATAAGAAGCAGGAGCTTCGAAACGCGTCAGGGTTTGGAATTGTTTGAAGTGCCAGTTCCGGTTTTGTTTATTAAAATTCAGCTGAATTATCCTCCCTGGAGTGGCGTCTTCGTATCAGGGCACCTTTGGGTACATATATATAAATATATATTGTCTCTCAAGAAAATAAAGGCGCGGCACTCCTCTTGGCAAAGATGTTATTTTATTTCAAGTCGTGTTCCTCCTTCCTACGCGTTTCGAACCGTAGTTCCTGGTCTCGACGCGGGCACCGACTGTGATAGTGCTCCCACTGTGGCAGGACGTTTGAGGAAAGAGATATATATATATTTATATATATATATATATATATATCTCGACATAGTGCGCAATGCATTTCAAATGTTCGGTCATGTGTAAGGGCTGATCTATTACGCACTATCGTTGTTATACTTGCTGCCCCTAAACATTCAAACAAATATCTATTATCGACATAGTGCCATGTGTCTTCAATGTATTCTGTCCTATATAACAGACTGTTTATATTGAACGTATTCAGTCATAATTGACAACTGTTATTATAAGCATAATCAGTATACATAATGCCAACTGTAAGGCCCAGTGTTAGATGTATATTCTCTTCCTATCAACATTCACCAGTCATGTATATTTCTGGTATCGACATAGTGCCATATTTTTCAAAAGAATAGGCTATTCCTGTCCCTAACCAAAAGTGTTCGTTTTCCTAAAGTATTCTGCTCTCCCACAAAGCTCTCATGCCAAATTAAATCTAGTGAAGTAGAAACCAAATATTTACAATCAAGTGCTTCCATATTTCCCTCCATTCACTTCTAAATAATAATATGTACAGAAAAGAACACAATTTATTATTAGGAACAGAAGGGTTCTCTTATCTGTAATGTGTAGTTATTGTCTTTCTCATCACTCTATTACGTGATCTCGAAGAAAAGGGTAGGGGGAGTTACTAACCCACTCCTGGGTCGACCTCTTCCTTTCCACCTGTGTTTAAAAGAAAGAAAAACACAAAAAATTCCATCATTATATTATGGTTAAGGTTAAAACCTAATTCTACATATATGACACACATAATATTCTCCACAATATGCTCTGATAAAAATCTACACAATCATAGTTCCGACTACATGTTCATAAAGTATTCTACCCAGATTTCCTATAGTTACAGGTGGGATTAATGTTCATGTAAATGTACACTTAGTTCTTCATCCTGATTGTGACCCCCTGGATATTTAGTTTGTAAGTTGATGATATGCCAAGATTCTCGTTGTCTGAGTTGGAGCTCCCTATATCCACCCCGTCTGTTGTATTCAATCTGCTCTATTACGTAGTAAGTTAGTAGGGAACTATTTGAGAGATGGTACTCTGCAAAATGTCTCACTACAGGGTAATGTGGGTCTTTGTTGTTAATTGCCCTCATATGTTCCATTACTCTCTTTTTGGCTTCCAGGGTAGTGCTGCCTACATGCCGTAGTTTGCAAGGGCACTCTAAAATATAAATGACATAGTTAGAACCACATGTAAGGAACTGTTCTACACTCTTCTCAGATGTGGGCGTTTGGTATTTCTTCCGCATGTGGCTATTACAACATACCCTGCAATGTCCGCATGGGAAGAATCCCTTAAGGTCGAGATGTGTATTTGCATGTTTACTGCTTATGTCACTTTTCATGAGGATATCCTTAAGGTTCTTTACTTTTCTATACATTATCTGGGTAAATCATTGGCCAAGGTGGGTTCATATGTCAAGATATTCCAATTTTGATTTAAGATTTTAGAAATCTTTTTCGATTCTGAATTATATGTTAGGATGACTCTTGCTTGATTTTCTTTTTCTACAGGAGTTCTCTCTTGTAGTGTCTCTTCTCTAGGGATTTTACTGACCTTATCTTTTGCTCTATCCAGCACCCACTTCGGATATCCTCTTTCCTTGAATCTGATTAACATGTTTTCTGTTCTGCTTCAAAATCTTCGAGTGCTGCAATTTCTCCTTGTCTTAAGCAGTTCTCCAAATGGTATACTCCATTTGAGTGTCTCTGGGTGGCTGCTTAGGACATGGAGAAGACTGTTCCCTGCAATGTCTTTTCCATGTAATTTGGCACAGATTCTGTTTTCTCTCACCTCCACCAACACATCTAAAAATTCAATGGCTGTTTTGCAGATGGTGTATGTCAGTTTTAGGTTGAAGTTGAGGCTATTCAATTTATCAATAAATGTTTTCGCACTTTCTTCACTGCCTTTCCATATTAAAAAGTAATCGTCAATGTATCTTAGCCATTTGATGATCATCCCCTCTGTTTCGTTCTCCTTTAGATCCTTCTGGATTTCTTCCTCCGACACCCCGAGAAAAAGGTTAGCAAAACTCGGGGCGAAGCAGGTCCCCATCACAGTTCCGAGGACTTGCTTAAACATAGTTCCATTAAATATGAAAATATTATTAGATAGACAGAATTTTATCATTTCCAATAACATTTTTGAGTGTTCCATGTAACATATGTTCCTTCTTTTGAGAAAATGATGACAACATTGTATGACTAGTTCATGGTCTATTATGGAGTATAGGAAGTTCACATCCATAGTTATAAATTGATAATCTTCCTCCCAAGTCACATAATTTATTTTACTCAATCTATGTTGATGAAAGTTGTTTCGTGTACATCATTCAATTCAATGTTTCTATTTATTGTATGGTCGGGTGGTCTCATCCATTTGTTGCTATGCTGTTTTTTACATTTTAACTTTCGAACAAACTTGTATAAGTCTATTCTAGTTTCAGGGTAATTAAAATTGTGAGTCGGGGGGGCGTGGTCTCGCCGCGGACGATGTGAGTCGCACATCGCTGAGGCTCCGGGCCGCCGCCGAGGAAAACAGCCTTTAAAGCAGGGCAGTGGCTGCGGAGACGACTCAGCTGGGGGGGACCGGCTGGACATTGTGAGCGGGCAGCTGCCGGGCGCCTTGGAGACTCCTGGCTCGGGCTGTGGCGAGTAGGGGCGACATACGAGGCGAGGCGCCGGCGGGAGAGACCGCGACCGCCATCTTGGATGCCCGGACCCGCCGCGCTGCGGTGGGACTGTGCCTGGCTGACCCGGGAGGAGTACCGCTGGAGGAGCAGCGCGGCCGTGTGGCAGAGCAGCGGCGGCATCGAGGCGGCTGGGGCCGACGACGAGGAGGTTCAAGGAGGATCGGGCTCGGGGACGGTCGCGGCCGCCATCTTGTGGTCTGCGGCTGGCCCTGGCCCGTAGCTGCGGCTGCCCGCCTCGTGGCGCCGCGGAGGAGGCGGGCCGTGCTAAGGCCTCGGCCCTGAACCTGGAACTTGGAGCGGATTGCTGGGGCTGCTCTGGGGACACCTGGCCATAACCTACACCCCACTGCACACGTGGAGCTGCTGTCGCGTGGCGGCGCTGCGGGCCCTACTGCTGGTGCCTGGGGCCCCTGGACTGGCCCGGCCGGGCCTCGACCGAAGCGTCGTCCTGCTGGCTTGTGAGGACATTGAGCCTGGAGGCGCCGGCCATCTGTGGAGCGAGGAAGCGCAGAGCCACCGAGCAGCCACGAGCGGAACGGTGGACGACACCTGCAGCGACCAGAGCTGGTAGGCCGGGACCTCCCGGATGACCTGGGCGACCGCTGGGGATCGGATCGGAGGCGGGGGCCCGAAGGTAAAGGCGAACGACGCGGGGTGTACGTGTGGCTGTAGCCTGGCGGGCGCCGGGGGCTGTGAGAAGCCGGCCGCCACCTGGACTAACCACGCGGGAGAGGCCTGGCCCACACGGCGACTGGACCGGGGCCTGGACCTGGACCAGGGAGGCGCTCTAGAAGGAAACGCGCCCGGGGGACGACTGGCCCCGGCGCCCTGATGACTGTGTCCTACTGCTTGCGCCTGCAAACCTGGAGACGGTGGACTAACGTTGGGCTGGGTGAGGTCCGCTACCGCGCCTTGGCCTGGGAGCCTGCTGGTGGCGCTCGCTACAGGCGCGACGGCCATTCCTAGCGCTGGAGGGCCTCTCTGGAGTTGCATCGCGGCCCTCGCCGGGGCCTTGGACAGCGTGGGAGCTCGAACCTGGGGCAGTCTAGCGGCCGCATCGCTTCGTGGAGCTGGGCCTCGAGAACCTTCTGCGTTGCGGCGCCCTGCGCCACGGCACTGTCGTCTGCGCTCACCCCTGCGCCCCTGTGGTTCTGAGCCTGAAAGGTTGGGGCTGAACATTCGCCACACGACAGCGGGCCCTTGAGCTACTGGGGGCTGCTACCCCCACTCACTGTGAGGCCGATCCTGAGCGCGGCCACACCATGACCCGTACGAAGCAGGGGAAAGAGCCGCCGGCAACCCCCAAAGACGCCTCTGTCAAGGACTTGTGGAATAAGCCTGCCACGGCATCACAGAGCGCGGAGCCATCGGGGGCAGGGGTCTCGACAGCCCCCGTCACGCAATCCTTCATGACGGCATTCATGCAAGAACTTAAGTCGGAAATTGGGTCCCTCCGCACAGAAGTCCAAGCATGCGTGAAGGACCTTCGGAAGGATGTGGGAGAGCTGGGCGGCCGATTGGATGACTTAGAAAAGACCCTGGATGCACGCACGGAAGACCAAGAACATCTATGGCAAAGATTGGCGACCTTGGAAGAACAGCATGTTGAGCTCCAGATCAAACAGGAGGATTTGGAAAATAGGGGGCGCCGGAACAACATACGCATCCGGGGGGTGCCGCCTGGGGCAGAAGGGGCAGATATTATGTCCTTCGTGGCGGACTTACTCCACGACATCCGAGGGGATGACGACACTTCACCGCCCACCCTGGACCGCGCCCATAGGGTTTTTAGGGTCGATGGGGAGGCCGGGTCTTGTCCCTGACATCTTGACACGGGTTCATTTCTTTGTTGAAAAGGAAGCCATTCTAAAGGCGGCCAGAGGCAAATCCGAAATCCTCTGCGCAGGAAAGCCCATCCAACTGTTTCAGGACTTGGCCTCCACCACTCTCCGGCGACGTCGGGACTTCAAACCCATCACTGACAAATTGAGGGAGCTCAACATCCGCTACCAATGGGCCCATCCCTTCGCCCTCATGTTTCAGTGGGAGTCCAGGCGGCGGGTGCTGCGCTCATACCGGGAGGCGGCCCAACTCCTGCAGATTCCCGATTCACCGCCAGCCAGCCCCGCGCGGCGCCCCCCCAAACTCAGAGTCCCGGTGAAGCCGCAGTGGTCCACAGTGCGACGCCCTAGACACCCATCGTCGCCGGAGGGCAGCAGGGCCTCCCGGGACAAGCAGGACATTATCGAACATATCAAATCCCTGGAGGGCTCCTCCTCGCCGCTGGGCTCACAGGCCTCTGCCCTTAAGTGACCGACGCCACTGCGGATCATCTCACCTGATTGCAATTACACAACTGAGATAGCTGAGACGACTGGAGGCGCGGCCGGCTGTGGGCTGCATCTCTCCCCCATTGCTCGACGCCTTGGACGCCTCACTCGGAGGCGCACCGCTGTCTCCTCTACGGGGCGCTGTCTCCCAGGCTTGGGCGGCGGCCCGGGCTGGACCCTCGACACCATAACTTTGCGGTTCAACGATGGCGCATCCCCCCTCCTATTTCTGGGAGAGTGACATCTCCGAGACAGCCTGTGCCGTGGTGCCTGGCTACTCTCTTGACTGGAATAGGCTCTTCCGGCCCTGTTGGCCGACTACAGGTTTATATGGTTGTATTTGTTCTTATTTGCTTCCCTCAGTACCCTCTTTCATTCATTCCCCTTGGCGGGGGGGACATGTGTATGGGTGGGATGCTCAAGCGGGAGGTGCCCTACTGGGGATTCTATGACAATGACTACCACCTCTCCCTGGAAGATTCTCTCTCTCAATGTGAAAGGGCTCAACTCTCCCAACAAACGACACCTAATCTGGCGCTACCTGCTCCTGCAGAACCCCGACATCATCCTTCTCCAAGAGACACACCTCCTCAAGTCTGACGTGGGCCGGATGGCGCACCCGCGCTTCCCCCTTCAGTTATGGTCCTTGGCTCCCTCGAAGACGGCGGGGGTGGCGATCCTGTGCAGGGCGGGGATATCCCGGGGTGATGCCAAGGTACATAGGGATGCGGAGGGGCGGTTTCTGCGGGTGGAGATCAGGCGGGGCTCCCGCGCTCTGACACTGTGTAATTTGTATGTCCCCAACCAGGGTCAAGATCTCTTCTTGCGTAGGATAATCAGGGAACACCTTGAGCCGGTGACCACAGACCTCATAGTCGGGGGGGACTTCAATTGGGTGTGGGACGCGGAGCTTGACCGATGTGGGGGCGCTTTTCACGGGGTGGGGGCCATGTCTGCGGCGGTGAAACGCTCCCTAACCGCCTTAACCTTAGTGGATGTCTGGAGGTACCACTCCCCGGGGTTGCGCGACTACACCTTTTACTCCCATGTCCACCGCACTTACTCCCGCATTGACCTCCTCCTCGTATCGCACTCACTACTCAAGGACTCCGTCTCGGTGTCCCACTCCACCATCTCGGTCTCGGACCACGCCCATGTTGAGCTGCTTCTACGGGAGGGTCCTCCCCACCCGCTGCGGCCGCGCCGCTGGCGTTTCCCGGACCACGTCCTCCGGGACCCAGTGGATAGAGAGGAGATCCAGACAGCCATCCTGGCATATTTCGAGGACAACGACCTGCCGGGGACCCCTCTCCCCCTTCTTTGGGACGCCTTCAAGGCCACTATATGGGGCACTCTCACAGCCTTGGCGGCCGCTCGAGCGCGTGAGGCCCAGCTCTATGAGACAAAACTTACGAGGGAGTTACAGGTGCTCGAGCAGATGGACAAAGAGCGCCCGCTGGCGACGCACAAGCGCCGTTTGGCCGTCCTTCGGGGGCAGCTCCGCGCACACAGGGTCAACAAGGCTGAGCGCGCTCTGCTTGCACTCAAGCAACGCTACTATGCGGGGGGCGACAAGGTGGGCGCTGTTCTGGCGCGACGTTTGCGGACGCGGGCAGCTACGGCGCATGTCGCGAAACTACAGAAGGCAGACGGGTCCTGGGCCGTTGCAGAATCGGCGAAGCTCCAAACGTTTCACGACTACTATGCAGCCCTCTATACTGGCGACTCTCCTGAGGCGGAGCTGGTTGCGGAGGCCTTAGACTCTTGCCACTGGGACCCGTTGAGTGAGCATCAATCCGGGCTTCTAGAGGACTCTATCACCCCGGCAGAGCTGGTTGGCGCCCTACGCGACCTCCCGCTTGGCAAAGCGCCCGGCCCGGACGGGCTCCCGGTGTCGTTCTTCCGCGCCTTTTTACCGCAATTACAGCCGTACCTTTTGCGCCTCTTTAATTCCTTTGAGGAGTCGGTAGGGCCCTCAGCAGATATGGCAATGGCCGACATAACTCTCATCCCGAAACCCGGGAAGGACCATACGCTGTGCTCCTCCTACCGGCCCATTGCCTTGCTGAACACCGATTTAAAACTCTACACCAAAATCCTAGCTAAGCGACTTAGCCCTCACCTACCTAATCTCATCGCGCCCGACCAGGTGGGGTTTATTCATCAACGCCAGGGCGCGGATAATGTGCGGCGTATTGCGCATATCGTTGGGAAGGCCAAACACTGGAGGATCCCGACCTGCCTGTTGTCGCTCGACGCGGAAAAAGCGTTCGACCGGGTTGACTGGACTTTTCTCCGAGCAGTGCTGCGGAAAATAGGCCTAGGTCCTAAGATGGTGGCGCGCATTATGGCCCCGTATATTTCGCCGGTTGCCAGGGTGCGGGTTAACGGACAGCTCACGCAACCCTTTCCCATCTGCAGAGGCACTCGACAGGGCTGTCCCCTATCGCCCCTGTTGTTCGCCCTGGTGGTGGAGCCCCTGGCCATTATGATTCGGCGGTCCCCTGATATCTGTGGTATACCCCTTCGCGGAGTGCAGCACAAGATTGCTCTCTTCGCGGATGATCTCCTTCTCACCCTCTCCGAGCCCCTACGCTCACTGCCGGCGGTACACTCGCTACTCCGCACCTACGAACGCGCCTCTGGGCTCAAAATTAACCATGCCAAGTCCTGGGCCCTTAATATCTCAATCCCGGCCGAGGAGCTCCCAGCGATCCAAGTTTCGGCCCCGTACCAGTGGGCGGACGCGTCAGTGCGATACCTGGGTCTTAACTTGACTCCAGACCTGGCCACTTGGACGCAGGCCAACTGGCAGGAGTACAAAACCTCTGTCCTAGCTGACCTGCGGGCGTGGAGGGCCTTGCCGCTCTCCTGGTTGGGCTGCCTTAACACAGTGAAGATGTCGATATTGCCAAAGGTCCTCTATCTATTTCAAACACTGCCAACTCCGATTCCGGAACATCAAATACAGGGGCTCCAACGCGAGCTCAACGCGTTTGTGTGGGGGGGGGAAAAAGCCACGGTTCTCGAATAAAATCTTGAGTCTCCCCCGGGACAGGGGTGGCCTGGCCTGCCCTAACCTTCTCGAATATTATTGGGCGTCGCATCTTCGCTGTATCCTGGAGTGGGGGGCGTGGGAGAGTGAGACGGTGTGGTTCCACATGGACAGGGCAGTCACCTGTCGCCTGCTATGGGACCATGCCTGGCTTCCCCGGGCGGCCCGACATCGCAGCGCTTACATGGCCGTCCCTACCAAAACGGTCCTGGAGATCTGGGATAAAGTGGCGGTGAGTAGGGGCTTGACCACTTTTCCATCCCCGCACACCCCGATTGCGCGAAATCCGCAATTCCCGCCGGCATGTCGGACACCTAACTTCGCGAACTGGATGGAGTCGGGCTGCAGGACGATACGGGACCTGTTTCTCGGTGACTCTCTCAAAACTTTTGCACAGTGCAAGCAGGAGTTTGGGCTCCTGGACGGTGACAAATACCAATATCTACAACTGCGGCACTGGATACAGGGCTCGTCCCTGATGCCGGCGGCCACGCGACCCTATACGCAGTTCGAACAGCTAGCGCGGGACTTCGGCAACTACAAGGGGCTAATCTCTCACATCTACAAGGTGCTGCAGCGCTCGCACCGGCCTGACCCCCACCCGTATCAGACGAGATGGCATTCCTCTACTAGCTCGGGCGTCACCCCTGCCCAATGGGCCCGGCTTTGGGGCGACATCCCTAAAATCCTGCGTAGCATTCCCCAACAAGAATCGGCTTACAAAGTAATGACCCAATGGTACTACACCCCCGCCAGACTCCACAAAATGTTCCCCAATTCCTCTCCCCTGTGCTGGCGCTGTACTCAGGCGCAGGGAGACTTCATACATATTTGGTGGACATGCCCACTTCTGAAAATCTTTTGGAAAGAGGTCCTCAGCCATGTAAAAAAGGTACTCGGGTTCCCCCTTCCGGAGGATCCGCTGGTGGTCCTTCTGGGAATTAGACCAACAACCCTGAGAGCCATGACGGGTCGTGATCGGCACCTTAGCCTCCACATGCTGGGCGCTGCAAAACAAACAGTAGCCCTTTACTGGAAGAAGCCAGAGTCGCCCTACGTAAACGTGTGGTTTACTCGTCTGTGTCATGTTGTGGCGATGGAGTCTCTCACGGCGCGTCTGCAGCTCCGAGACGCCAAATATAAGAAGCTCTGGAAGCCTTTGGTAGATTACCTGGGGCGGCTAGAACATGTTCGCTTGCAGCCGCCACGACTTCGAGCCCTGAAGCTCTTCGATGACGTGCTAGATCCCACAGACCGGGGGGGTTCTGGAACCCCGCAGGGGGTGTATAACATAATCCACTAGCGAAAGCCGGCCCAGAAGGAAGGGAGGAGACCTTGCTGTTAGCGGACTACACCCTGGAAGGCCCCCATCTGATGGTGATAATTGAGCGCACATCTCTTCCCCCTCGCCATGACCTTTGCGATGGTCCACACCCCCTCCCTTTTCCCTTGTTCTATCCCCCTGGTTGTTTGGTCGCCGCATTGGCAATCTTTGATGCAGGGATTGGGGCGATATCCTCGCCCTGGCATGGCGGCTGGATAGTGAGTTGGAGGGTTTAACCCCTAGTTACGCTTGCAGTGGGAGACATGCCGGAAGCCGACTTGCATACTGCCCTGTACATCATTGATGAAAGATACTTGACTTGTACAGCGTCTCTTCTAGGCGATATTCGCTATCACATGCTGTGACTCCTACATTGCACGACTGGGGCGCCCTTGCAGTCTTACCCTAACGCTACCTGCCCGGCTGGCCCGGGACGATTGTGACATTTTGTTAGCCATGGTCTCTGGCCTTTATGAGCTGTCTCTGCAGGGTTGCTGGGCGGGAGGTTTACTGAGGGCTTAACGCCACTAAGGCAAAAAGCCTCTGAGAGTAAATGTCTCTGTGGGGGCCGGTTTCTGGGCTATAGATAATGTTACTTGTGCTAATGCATATGCCTTTGTTCCTGCCAATGATTAGTCACCTGCTGCCGGCCATTGTGGTTGTAGGCGAACAAGCTGTGTATGGACTTTTGCACGACCGTTAAAATCAATAAAAGTTGGTTCAAAAAAAAAAAAATTGTGAGTCGGGCAAAAGGAAAGTCCTAAACATAGCGTTCTTTTTTCTTCCATGCTGAGCAGCCTGTGTGACAAATTTACAATAGTTTTATTTACCATTTTGTCTTCCATTACGATTGGTTTCTTAGACCAGTTTTCTTGGTTCCCATTGGTCCTTATCCACGTCCTCGTCCTCTTCCTGATCCTCTGTCTGATCCGCTGTCGTCTTCGCCAGTTCCTTCCGCGTTTCTTCCTCTTCCCCTCCTCTGTTGGCCTCGACCTCTCCCTCTCGTTTTCGGAGGTTGCACTGTTCTCGGAACCTGCCTCCCTGTTTGCATGAGGCGATATTCCTTTCGGATAGTCTAGTTCTTGTTTCTGGTGTTTCACCCTCTGTGCCACTACTATTGATTGATTCTGTGGCACTTGAGATTCCAGATATGTCATCCATGCTCAAAAATGGTGACTTCCATTGTCTAAAATGGTAACCTTCATTGTCTAAAATGACGATGGGGCCTACCTAAAATGGAGTCAGCTGAGTCGAACCTTATGGGCTGTATGTCATCCCTGGCTTATAAGTCTGAATGTGACATCAAAGGGGTGTATCTAATGTGGAAGGACATAACTAATGTGTAGAGACATCTATGCTCTCAACTCAGTAGATCTAAAATGCCTTAAACCTGATAAATATATGTGTGTGTGTGTGTGTATATATGTATACATGTATGTATATATATATTCAGTGAAAAAAACCATAGGTTTCACACATGTTATAGTTAACTGGACATTTTACTCGTAAAAAACCATTGAAATTGCCCCGTTATAGTTAGTTCAGCTAACTATAACTCGCGCGCCCGCAATGCACTGCTGATGACGTCACATATTACATCACTCATGACATGGTCAGTGACATCACTCATGACATCACTGATGACATCTCAAATGACATCACTGATGACATCACTGATGACATCATCCAGTGAATGTGTGTTTTTCTGAAAATTAAATATGTTTTATATATGTATATCTCAAGGTCGATGGAAGAATAAATGGGTATATAAGTGTCTAAATGGATGAATTGTTTTTGAAAAATTGATTGTATTACTGACTGATTAAGTGTATCTTAGTGAATACATGGCTTAGTGAGTAATGTTTAAATATGTAAATATCTGTATCAGTCTCTCACTTTGTGTATAAGTGGCTGCATGGGTTGGTGTGTAGCTACATGAGTGTCTAAATAGGTTATTAGTTGGTTTTTTGAGTATCAGTATGAGTGTGAGTGTCTGGTTCGGTGAGGGGTATTACGTAGTGCATGGGTGCATGAATGAGTGACTCATTGTTTGTATGTGTTGAAGACAGCATGTGTGCAGGACTGTATGGGTGGATGAGTGTATGTATGGGTGTGTTAGTGAGTGAATGACTGTCTCAATAGTGTCTTTATGTGTAACTACATATGTTTTAAACTAGTATATGTGACTATTGGTGTATATATGTGAGTATATGTGAGAGTGAGAGATTGAAAGAGTTCCTGTATGAATAAGTATGTGTTTCTATAAGTGATTGTTTAAAAGACTAAGTATGTGTAAGTTTCCGTAGAAGTAAGTGTGGTGGTGTGTGTATAACTGTATATGCAAGTAAATGTATGTTTGATTCTTTATTAGCATGACTAACTATGTGTGTGAGTACCTCTATGGATGAGTGGCATTGTGTAACAGGATGTATACGTGTATGAGTACATATGATGAGTGAGTACATGTATGAGTGACTGTATAGGACTGTTGGTGAATGAGTGGATGTGTATTTGGATCTTAGAATTACTGTATAGGTTGTTGTAACTGGTATTGGTATGTCCATTGTTTTTAAAATTTTAATTTCTATTTTTGATTGTGTGTATCAAAGGTTATATTAGGGGAAGAGGAGGTCTGCCAATCTATCACAAGGATGATGTCATCAGTGATGTCATCAGTGATGTCATTTGAGATGTCATCGGTGATGTCATGAGTGATGTCACTGACCATGTCATGAGTGATGTAATATGTGACGTCATCAGCAGTGCATTGCGGGCGCGCGAGTTATAGTTAGCTGAACTAACTATAACGGGGCAATTTCAATGGTTTTTTACGAGTAAAATGTCCAGTTAACTATAACATGTGTGAAACCTATGTTTTTTTTCACTGAATTTCTAAGGTTTTTTAAATGCTAATTCCTAACTATAACGTGTGTGAAACCCATGGTTTTTTCAGTGAATTTGCAAGGTTTTTTAAATGCTAATTTTGTTTTTTTTCTTCTATTTTTTTAAACATATTTTTATTTTAATTTTCTATCCTTTTTTAAAGACTATGGTTAAATTTTTAAAATTCTATAATATGTTTTTTTTAATATATTTTATAAAATAAACATGTAAAATTTATTAGCAATACATTTTTTCCTTTTTTTAAAAATTTTTTTTAGTACGCGTACCGTAAGCTTACGGTAAGCGTACGGTTTACGCAACGTCCGTAATTTATCTACGCTGTTTGCGTATAGTTACGCAATTTGCGTAGCCGCGCGTCCTCCGCGTGGGACGCGTACGCGTGTACGCTACACGCGCACGTTACGCGGAAGTGTCGGGTAGTGACTGTTATGCGCATGCGCGCAAGCGCGTGTCTTTTTTACGCGCATGCGTACTTTTGCCGTAAGCGTACCGTAAGCGTACCGTAAGCGTACGGTAGGTCATGTGATCATGAAACACAACTTTTGATTGGTTGAAACTACTTTCAGTTCTAGAACTCTCCTACACCACACCCATTCCCCTCATTTCTGCTTGTGATCCCTTGGGAGAAGGAGCTGGTTTGTCTTTGGGATACGATGGCAGAACAGCAGAGTTCTTCTGAGAGTGAGGCTAGCACTAGCAGCACTGTCTTGAGGCAGAGATCGAGGAAACAAAAGCCCTCTTATGTATGGGATTATTTTACTTTTCCTGAAGGCCAGCAAAAGGTGAATGCACCCTTAGTAACTTGCAGGCTGTGTCAGCGTGTACTTTCTAGAGGTAATCCTGACAGGAAGTATTCCTTTGGGAATCACACCATGAAGAGACACCTCCAGGATGTACACAGAAGGACACATGGTCATCTTTTTGGAGGTAACTCTTCAGAAAGACAAGCAAGTACATCCACAGCAGCTCAGCCTGGACCATCATCTGCAGGGCTGACTCCTTCTTCTGCAGGTCAGGTGAGCCCTTCATCTGTGGGGGGAGCATCTCCTTCTGCTGGCCCTCTGGAAATTAACCCTCGTTTTCTGAGGGTTGATATTCGATGTGCCTCTTGTCATGATCTAATTTGTCATAGGGAGACCAGTGTTTCCCTAGTGAACAACAAAATAGATCAGCACACTTGTCACAGAGACTAATTTTTCCATGCTTTCTTTCCTCTGTCCCTGCATGAACACAACGGTTCTTTTAAGAGCCAACCTTATCTTTCATCTTTTTTTTACATATGTTTTTAAAAACTTTTTTTTTTTTTTTTTACCGTATGCGTACGGTGCACGTACTTTTTTTTTTTTTTTTTTTAAAAACACTAAAAATCAATTATCACATTACAAGGTCCTTGAGAGACTACAATTATTATTATTGACTTACCATACTCACTCAAAAAAATATTTATTCATTTGTTTTTTAAAAAAATAGCTTTAAAAATGGTTCTAGTTTTCGAAAATTTTCTATATCAATCTGAAAAAAAAGAAAAAAAAAGTATTAATATTTTTAAAACATTTTATAATACAGTACACATATTTACATATTTTTCAAAAAATATTTTTGCCTTATTTTTGCTGTTTTCAGAATATATTGCCTTAGTGATGCTGAATGTATTTGCATTACAGACTGAAACCTGAAAACCCCACTCGCTTGTAAATACTGTGCATGATTATACATGGCAAGCAGATGGGTGTGTGCTAAGAGTCTGCTTCTTCCCCCAAAAAATCGCTCCCCCTTTTTCCTACTAATGCAACTGTGAAATCACCAGAAAAAAACGCAATAAATCTCTGCCTGTAATTCCTCTTTGCACACAGAGTCATGTTTTCACATTAGTCCTAAAACGAAATTTCTTTGCCAATTTGAAAGCACACTTACTGCTCTTTTTTTTTTGGCAAGTGAAAATCACTTTTACAGACTGACACATTATGAAACCACTTTTTTGATTTTCTTAAATGCACATGTCCAAACTTCTTTTTCAGACCACCTCCATGTGTAACCTGGGTGGCTGCCTACACTCCAGCAAGGGCAACCAGCCTTAGTGATGCTGAATGTATTTGCATTACAGACTGAAACCTGAAAACCCCACTCGCTTGTAAATACTGTGCATGATTATACATGGCAAGCACATGGGTGTGTGCTAAGAGTCTGCTTCTTCCCCCAAAAAATCGCTCCCCCTTTCCATCTAATGCAACTGTGAAATCACCAGAGCAATACGCAATAAATCTCTGCCTATAATTCCTCTCTGCACACAGAGTCATGTTTTCACATTAGTCCCAAAACGAAATTTCTTTGCCAATTTGAAAGCACACTTACTGCTCTTTTTTTTTTGGGCAAGTGAAAATCACTTTTACAGACTGACACATTATGAAACCACTTTTTTCGATTTTCTTAAATGCACATGTCCAAACTTCTTTTTCAGACCACCTCCATGTGTAACCTGGGTGGCTGCCTACACTCCAGCAAGGGCAACCAGCCTTAGTGATGCTGAATGTATTTGCATTACAGACTGAAACCTGAAAACCCCACTCGCTTGTAAATACTGTGCATGATTATACATGGCAAGCACATGGGTGTGCGCTAAGAGTCTGCTTCTTCCCCCAAAAAATCGCTCCCCCTTTCCATCTAATGCAACTGTGAAATCACCAGAGCAATACGCAATAAATCTCTGCCTATAATTCCTCTCTGCACACAGAGTCATGTTTTCACATTAGTCCCAAAACGAAATTTCTTTGCCAATTTGAAAGCACACTTACTGCTCTTTTTTTTTTGGGCAAGTGAAAATCACTTTTACAGACTGACACATTATGAAACCACTTTTTTTCGATTTTCTTAAATGCACATGTCCAAACTTCTTTTTCAGACCACCTCCATGTGTAACCTGGGTGGCTGCCTACACTCCAGCAAGGGCAACCAGCCTTAGTGATGCTGAATGTATTTGCATTACTGAGTCCAACCTCAAACCCTTAAACTATTCTTTTTTTTTCCAGTACACCTTAATTTATTGTGAAAACATACTCCATATTATTTTACATGTTCCTCACATTTAAATTTCTCCAAAAACAGAAAATGATAAACGCAACTACAACAAAAAGAATTTCCATTTCTATTATTCATTTCTTAAGTTACCACATACATCCCCTCTCAAACTCTAAACTCACCTTTAAAATTAGTTAGTTGTGAAAGAAATGTGACACTCAAACAGCAGATTATCAGAGCCAGGATCTCTGTTGTGTTCACCTCTCTCCTCTCAGCAGAACCAGATAATGGCAAACTTTCCCTCTATTTTTCCACACATATACATGTAAGTTTCAAATCTCAGTGCTTCCCCCTTTTTTTCAAATGTAATCACACATTTCTATTGGTTGAAAACCAACCCTTTTCCAAAAGTACCCTGCCCCCAACTTGACTTCTGCCTAGTACCCTTCCCCCAACTTGACTTCTGCCTGCTACCATAGCAACAGCTCATGGAACACTGCTGTGTGGAGTTAGGTCAGAAGTTCGCCACACAATGTTTCAATTCCACAGAGCAAGAGTGCTTGACTTGTCAAACCTAACAGCAAATCCATAGTACTGTTCTTTGGTAGCACATTTTTTTGTACCAATACAAAACATGCTTCTATTAGTTTACACATACAGCCTAGTTTTTATTCTAGAATGGTATGAAACAGCCAATCAGTTCTTTTTGTTTTGAAAAAAATATGTATGCCTCCATTTCCAAACTGTCTTTCTTTTCATATTGCCATTCTACTGAAAGACACCTCCTGAGTGCATCCAGTTCTCCTTTGAAGATGTTCACAGTGTGGATTGTAGGGCACAGCTATGTCTTCTGGAGTGAAAAGTTTGCAGAGAAAACAGATATGGTGAGAGACCTTGCTTTGCCAAATGTAGACATTAAATGGATTGGTCAGAGAGGGTTAAAGTGGCACCAATTGATGCCATTGGTGAAATCCTTCATGCAAATCCAACACCCTGACCTCATAATAGTGCACTGTGGTGGCAATGACCTAGGCACTTTGACTGGGGTAGGTCTGGAAATGCTTATGAAAGACACCTTTGCACAACTGTTTTCACTTTTCCCTAAAACTGCCTTTGTGTTTTCCAACATATGCCAAAGGCAAAAATGGAACTGGTCCAATCATTTCTGTCCGCAGATTGACAAAGCAAGAAAGCACGTCAACAAATCTGTTTCTGCTTTCCTCCGTGACTATGGTATGGGTGCCATTTACCACAACAACTTGCGTTTTGACATGCAAGACATTTATAGAGGAGATGGTGTGCACTTCAATGATAGAGGGAACAGAGTCTTCCTCTTGAACCTTAGACTCTGCATCGGTACTTACTTGTAGGTACCACTAAAAAATCATTTCATAAACACAACGGCTCTTTTTAGAGCCCCCTAATATCTAAACACTTAAATCTGAATTTCATTTATTTTTTTATTTTTTTTTCTACCGTACGCTTACCGTAAGCTTACCGTACGCGTACCCCGTGATTTTTTTAAAAATCAATAAATGTTTTCTTTGTACTTTACAGTCCTTCTTTGACCCCCTCACAAATGTAAGGGGGTCTGTAACTCTCCTCATTGCCCCCTTTTCTTGTTTTCACTCTTTTTTTTCTGAGTGAAACACACAAAATGGCGGCCGCCGCTTCCTGGTTTCGGCTGATTCGAATGTTTACTAAGATCTAACAGCCAATCAGAATCGCGCTCGCGCACGCCACCGTACGCGTACCGTAAGCTTACCGTAAGCGTACGGTAAGCGTACCGTAAGCGGGCTCAGATATATATATTGATTTAAAGGCTATTTTCTCAGAATCTACTGAACAGATTTACACCAAACCTACAAAAGGCACTTCCTTGACATAGGGACTACCTCTCTGCCAAATTTCTAGTAATTCTGTTCAGCCGTTCGGGCTGTAGCTCGTTCTAAAGGTCCTATGGAAAAATGCATGGGAAAAACGCGTTTTGGGACCCCCCTTTTATCTCAGCCCCCGCTTGACGTATCCCCCCGAGACTTTCAGGGTAGGAGCGGAGCGTAGCGCCCCACCTATTTTGAGAAATTCGCGAGGATTCATCGACCGGCGCCAAAGTTATTCAAAATAGAATGTTGCGGATTTCCTATGGAAAAGGGGTCCTAACTATAACTACCTACTGGCGACCGCCAGTAGGTAATGTATGTATATATATATATATATCAACGCTCCAGTTTCCAAAAGAAGAATATATATATATATATACACAAAAGGAATTCGTCTCAAACGCGCATAAATCCTCATGCAAAGACGAGCACGGACCTATCGATTGGTGCAAACTTTTTATTCAGTCCAACATACACGCACCTCCGCCAATATATATATATATATATATCAAGTTCAAGAGATACTATATTTAGGCCTGATAAGACCATAAAAGCACAGATAAACATGTACAAAATACAGTGCAACCAATACAGCTTTTTCAACATTAAAATTCAGCATACACATTAAAATATTTGATCGATAAAAAATTGTGAAATTCAATAAATATTTTAAAATATACAAGTATCTCAATCAATCAGTACAAAATCACGTATAAAAAAGGCGAAATCACGGTTCATAGAGCGGAAGTAGGGAGAGTTGGTTGGGCATGCTCTTTCTTTAGAACTGCTCGGCGTACACACCACATTGAAAACAGATAGCGGGACACTGAATATGCAATAGGCATACTACTATCAAATTTCAGGATCCTGAAAGCTTGTGAGCAGCGGGAAGTTCCGAGATTCCTACATAGCCGACGTAACCAACGAGCTCTTACGTCCTTATATGCTGGACAAAAAAACAGTACGTGCAGGTCAATCTCCGTACAATTATTACAGGATCGGCAATCTTTTGTGGAACTGGCCCCCCACCTATAGGTAACGGCAAGGGAAGTGCGCCATACCTGAACTGCAAATATAGATTTTTGGCTAAGGACGGCTGTATATCGTCTATGAAAGATTCGAAACTGTATTGCAGTTTGACTTTTAGGAAAGATGTTGTAAGTGTGCCTGTCCAGGGACCCCTCAGTAATAGGTTGAGTTTATGGTCTTCGAAGTTCTTGATCAAAATCTTCCTGGGGGTTAACGGACATCTAGCCTCGGCACCGTCCCATAAGTCTTCCATTCCAATGGATATCAGAGAATTCCAAATATGAGTAAGCCAAGATATTTAGCTTGCTCCATTAAGGTTTGCCACTTCCTTCAGTTCCTCTCTATACATGGACAGTTCAGGGGTGCTCCATAAGCGGCGCCAGTATAGCAGGAGTCTAAGGGCAACCTCAAGTGCAATTGGGCAATCTCCAATATCCATTTGGAGTGGGGTGAGTGGTGTGCTTACGGGAAGTTCCAGGAGTTGTCGGAGGAATGAGTTCTCGATTTTAACAAGTTGTTCCGGTGGCCGATGACCCCAAATTTCTGCCCCATATAAGGCAGCTCCTCTGGCTTGTGCCTTATATATTTCTAACACCGACCCCAGCATCTTGTGAACACACTTCCTCTGCTGTTTCGTCAGCCCCCAGGATGTTTGTGCCAGTTTCAAACACACCCTCTTAATCTGAACCCCCCCTCCATTTTCTCCTTTAGAGACAGTCCCAAGTATTCGCATACAGGGACTTTCTCTAAATATGCCCCTTCTAATTGGGGATTGGGTCATTTTGAGTGCCCTGCATAAAAGACGATATATTTGGTTCTATGGGTGTTCATTTCCAGGCCCCTTTTCTTGCAAAATAAGTGGAAAATGTCCAAAACCCTTTGTATGCCCATCGGTGACCTCGACAGCAGGAGGGTATCATCTGCGAACATCAAGGCAGGTACCTTGCGGCCCGCTAACTTAGGAGCATCTATGTCCCCTCCTGCTGTCAGGGCCCTCACTAAGCCATTGATAAAAATACAAAAGAGGTTTGGCGCCATAACGCACGCTTGCCGCACACCTCTCTCTATGGGTATGCGATCGGTGTGCTCTCCGTGCTTCCCATATCTGATTTGGGCAAAGTTATGTTCGTGCAATCTTTTCAGGATGCGACATAAGTACGGTGGTGCTCCCAAATCTAGTAAAATAACCTATAATTTCTACCTGGGAACTAAATCGAAGGCCGATTTTAAGTCCACAAAGATCATATAGAGGCTGCCACTCTCCAGGATTACTGTTTTCCAGTGCAGTAATTGCAACCTGAAAACGTGATCGATTGTGGACATTTTAGCTCTAAAACCGGCCTGGTAGGGACTAAGAATGCAAAATTCCTCTATCCAGTTCTGTAGACGGTCCAGGAGCACTCGAGCAAAGATTTTCTGTGCCACGTCAATAAGGTTGATGGGCAGATAATTTGCAGGATGGAGGGGTGATCCTTTTTTAAAAATTGGGATGATTTCCGCCCCTAACCATGTTGCGGGGATCTCCATTCCTTGGAGAATAGCATTGAAAACGGTCCATAAGTACGGAGCCCAAATGCTAGGTTCGGTGCGATGGAGGTCCCCAGGGATCTTATCTAGGCCCGGAGCTTTTGCGGGGATTAGTCGGTCGATTGCGTCCGTTATCTCTTTTAGGGATATTTCAGGGGTATCCAGGCGAGCTAGTTGTGGCTGGGGACAGTGCATTACTGCAAGCCCTGGATGTCCCTCCACCCTAGAATAAAGGGATTGAAAATGGACCTTCCAAACCTCAGCCCCTAGATTTGGTTTGATTGTTGGTTTGTCGTCCTTAGAGTCTGTATTAATTATTTTCCAGAAGGTCCTCATGTCCGTGCTATTTAGAGCTTGTCTCAAACTCTCCCATCTTTCTACTTCCCAATTTGTTTTAGCTAGCTTGATTGTGTTTTTATAGATTAGCCTATTGGCCTTTATTGCCTGCTTATCATTGGGTTTAATAGCTAAGACCAAGGTTTTCTTGGCCTTGCGACAGTTGCCATTGTACTAGGGGTGCCTGGGGGCACTGCCTTCCTTAAATCATGATTCGTAAGAGAAGTTATCTGCCAAGGCCGCCACTAAGCCATGGTGGTTTTCAGCAATTTCACAGAGTGGGCGATTGGGATCTGAACCTTGCTCAGTTGATTTGCAACCTCCAAAAATGGCATGATTGTTCGATAGATCAAAGCTAGTCTAACTTGGGATTGGCATAGGCTACCCCATCTTACTCTCCTCCTGCAGTTAGTTAGGGTAGGCCCTAGAGTATTCGAGAGTTGGCCCTTAAGGACATCCCCAGTGTGTGGCAAGGCCAATTCTAAAATCAGGGCATTATGGTCGCTAACGTGTCTGGACACAATCTTAAAATCGATCATCCGGTGCCATGATTTAGTGTTCACCAGAATATAGTGTATAATCTAGGAGCAGCCCGGTCTGTTGTAGGTAAAGTTAGCCGGACTGTCATATTTGGAGTGCCCATTGCACGCCCTGAGTGAATGATTCAGGGCAAGGGTGTTCATCTGTATGACCAATGGTGTCCAAGCCCGAGTTGGCGGGGCATTGGCCGTTGGAATCACCCAGTGCTGGTCCTTCTCATTAAGGTCACCTGCATCCAGGTCCTTCGGTGGTTCATACTGGCCTTTTAGGTCGCCAGCCACAATCACAATATCTTTATCAATGACAGTAGGCAAAAATGTTGATAATATATCAAGGGTGGTAGACTCTTGGCCATACCCTACTGCCGAGAGTAGACGTTGATGAACACTATTTTGGTCCTAGATGGAAAGCTCAGGATAGCACAAAGTATGTCAACAGAACGTGTCTCTACCAGTTTCACTGGGCAGCCTAAATGAGTTGCAATCCATCTACTGAGTCCCCCAGACGGTCTACCCTTACCCCCAGATGTGGCTGGTATATTAAAGTTGCATAGCCAAGTCTATGTGTGTCCTCCCTGGCCCAGGTTTCCTGGAACATGCAAATATCTTTGTCATGAATGAAGGCACCCAATATATATAAATACAACTTATGAAATGTTTATTTCAGATGTACTAATGGATGTAGGGTTTTTAAGGAGGAAGCTTGGCGCTCTGGCTGATATGCACTGTGTATGTGGTGTTGAGAGTGAGGATGGTGCCACCAGGTCGGGGGAAATACCCTGTAACCCCCATAATTGTGTGAGTCGTGAAACTCACACCAGCAATGTGAACAGAGTCCCGGGCACACGTATTGCAGATATCACACTGGTAGAAATGTCTCGTATGGTCACTATTCCAGTGGTCGACACCAGAGTAGTCTTTCAAAAGTATTTATTTAAGCAACAACAAAAGAAACAACCAGCCGATACGTGTTTCGTCAGACGAGGGAGGTGTCCCGTGACTCTTCAGGGCTATGATTCAATGTCTGAATGAACATAAAACTCACGCGGCCAGAAATGGTATGAGAACCGGCCGACGTGATTGGGTGGAAGGTGCGGGGGGCCTCTTGTGTGAAGGCACAGAGGCGAGTGATGCCTCAGCATAGCTTGCCTAGCGTAGAACCAGGACTGCTGGAGAAGCGGATTGAATGAAAGTGGACTCGAGGGGATACGTCAAGTCTGACGAACAAAATTGACTCTGGAAGTGATGGTGAAAGGCGAGTGTGCCGTGGAACGTGTGTAACAAACATGTATACACAATATAATTAAATGTCCAGTGTCTTGAAAGAGTGGAAGGCGGGTACGCCGGCCAACTGCACTTCGAGCGAAGCGGGACGTCTGACACTGGGTCCATCAGCCTCCGGATTCAAGGATCCATAAAACACAGTACAACAAATAACCTGATTAAAAAAAAAAATAGACATCAATATGTTCAACATCTCGTAAAACACCAGTCTCATAAAACCTCATCCCACAATAAGAGTAGGAAAAAAGAAGGAAAGAAATGAAAAGAAAACTTGAAAAATAAAGAGGGGAGATTTCAAGGGAGAAAATGCAGCATCTAGAATATAAATAGTGTAGAAAGGTTCACTATTAGGTAACATTGCTTTGGGATTTGACATTGCACATGTGGTTGATCCAGGCAGCGTACAGATATTTTGTCAACCCAACAAAAATTACCTCACTCTTGTCTGATCGTAAAGTGCGTGAGCATAGTGACAAAAGCCCAAAAGGTTACATAGCGGCCTCAGCCATTGTTTCCATGGTCTAAAGTAGGCTGGACAGAAAAACGCAAATTGATGCAGAGTTTCTTGACTTGCATGCGGGACACACATTAGAGCTACAATACTGCACGCCCCAATTTATACAGAAGCTGTTTAACTGTAAGACCCCGTACCTCCATTTTAGGAAGAGTTGCAGGATAATGGAACCTAGGAGAATATTTTTAAAAATTCATATATGGGGGAGAGCTTGATGTCTAAAAAAAATAGTGAGACTACCCGCTTTGACACCTTTCAGATCCCTCAACCACAAAAACCTTTTCAGTCGTTCTTTGATCAGGGAGCGAGAGACTTGTTATGCTGTGGCAGGGGTTTCCCAGAGCAAAGGCAAGCCTATCTCGTACAATGTGCATTTATATAAGCGAACCAAGCAATCCTCTCACAAGCTGGAGATTTAAGAAGAGCCCTAATCACAATTCTAAACCATACATTGTTGTGCTTTTTGCTTTGATGTCATAGATCTCTAACACTGCTTCTAGGGAGAATGCATGGGTCCGTTTGGGCAGGTTGGCTACGGCACCAGCTCCTTGTTGGAATTTTAGTGAGCATCTCCTGATATGTGAGGACAAGCTCATTTTGTGATTCAGGCAGAACCCTAAATACACAAATATACTGCACTTTTTCTAAAGCAACGCCATGCATCAAAATACTTGCTCTAACAGGTTTGTAAGGATCAAAAGCCATGAATTTCATTTTATTGACATTTTGTACAAGACCAAGATCCCTACAGTAGATTAAAAAGCGATCAAGTAGTACCTGAAACCAGGCAGGGTTATGGAAATTAAAAGCGTGTTGTCTGTGAAAAGTAGGGTCTCAATTTTATGAAAGCCATGTTGTGGTGCATCGTTACCAGGAAACTCAAGTGTGTGCACTAAATCGTTAATATAAAGAGTAAACAATGTCGGGCCAGCACACAACGCTGCCGAACACCAGTTTCAATCTTAAAAGGGTCTGTGAGCTCACCGCAGTTGCCTTACCTAACTCTGGCAGTATTGAGTGCAAGCAGCCAGAGAGAATATTGCAAGGAACACCCATCTTTTCCAATACTTCCCACAGCTTGGCCCTGGAAATGGATCGAAAGCTGTTTTCAAGTCAACAAAGACAACATATATATATGTATTACTTGCTGGTCGTCACCAATAGGTAGTTAAAGTTAGGACCTAGTTTCTATAGAAAAAAAGTTTTTTGTTTTGTCAATAACTTTAGAGCCGCTTGACGAACCTTCACAAAATTTACAAAACGTATACTTTAGTCGGTTCAGCTGCTGCTTTGAAAGGTTTGGGGTGTTCCGTTAAGTGAGGACCAAGAAAAAGGGAGGGTCCCAAAACGCATTTTCCCCATGCATTTTCCCATAGGGATTTTGAACACAACTACAGCATGAACTGCTGAACGGAATTACACCAGATTTGCAAGAAAGCTACATTATGGTTCAGAAAACGTGTTTTTGTGATTTTGTGTAAATCCATTCAGTAGTTTTAGAGATATTAAAGGTAAAATAAATATAGATATATACGGGTGCGGGCCCTCCGCTGCTCGATCCGCGGAGTCACATGCCAAAGAAAGAATCTGATTTTCCAGCCACTACCTGACAGAGAAGTTTCGGCCGCCATTTTCTTTTATCTGGAAAAGGTCCCCAGAGCTGACATTTCGGCTGTAATGTTCATGAAGGGGTAAGGGTAGAGATTTCCTGACCGCATCATGGGGATAGAAGCGGGCAGTAAGCATTCATTGTTAAGTTAAAATGCATGTACATTTTTAAGGGTCATTTTCTGAGATGCGCAGGTCCATCCGCGGGGCTCAACACGGCCCCCTGGTGTAAATCTGCGGGTGGATCCGCGGATTTCGGTGGACGTCAACTAAAAATAAATATATAATCATACAACCACTCAAACAGACAGCTAAACTCTCACAGTCATACCTATACAGGCCCTCTCAGACACACTCTCTTCCCCCCTATACCGAGACTGTCACACCCATTCACAAAACTATACAGACACTCCCACCCACACTTACACCTATACAGACACTCTCACACCCACTCACATAACAATACTGACACTGACATATCCATTCACATACTGTAGACACTGTTACACCCATTCACAAACCCATACAGAGACTCTTACACCCACACATACACCAATACCGACAATTTCACACCTACTCACATAACCATACAGACCCTCTCACACCCACTCTTACACCCATACAGAGACTGTCACACCCATTCACAAACTCATACAGACACTGTCGCACCCATTCACTAACGTATAAAAAGACTCTCACACCCACTCACATACCTATACTAACCCTGGGCGTGACACTACGCTTCGCCCACGTATTGTACGTAGCGCTGCCTGCTTCGCAGTTTTCAAAGTAGGCGAAGCAGGCTAGCGCTACGCACACGCCAGGGCGAAGCGTAGCTGCCTGCCGCCGCCTCCCGCCCGCCCTCCTTTTAAATCAAACCCGCATGTAAAATAAATAAAAGGTAAAGAAACTTACCTGAAGCGCGGCGTCTCCGGGGCTTCCTCTTCCCCATTTCCAACTTCTTCTGACAAATGCGCATGCGCGGACGCCCGCGCATGCGCATTTCTTGCGAGAAATGCGCATGCGCGGCCATCCGCGAATGCGCATTTGTCAGAAGAAGTTGGAAATGGAAGAGGGAGCCCCGGAGACGCCGCGCTTCAGGTAAGTTTCTTTACTTCTTATTTATTTTACATGCGGGGTTTGATTTAAAAGGAGGGCGGGCGGGTGGCGCGTAGTGGGGCTATGCATAGCGCGCGAGTGTGCGTAGATTTGGGCACACTACGCGCTGCTTCACGTAGCCCCACTACGCCCACTACGCCCACCCTTAACCTATACCCATACAGATACTGTTACACCCATTTCCATGCCCTACAGACACCGATACACTCATTCACAAACCCATACAGAGACTCTCACACCCACACTTAAACCCATAGACATTTTCACACCCACGTAAATACCAATATAGACCCTCTCACACACTCTTACACCCATAAAGACACTGTCACACCCATTCAAAAACCCATACAGACACTTTCACACCCCTTCACAAACCCATACAGAAACTGTCACACCTAGTCTTACACCTAGACAGACACTCACATCCATTCACAAACCCATACACTGTCACACCCATTCACAAACCTATACAGAGGCTCTCACATCCACACTTATACCTATATTGACCCTCTCATACTCACTCACGTAACCATACAGGCCCTCTCACACTCACTCTTACACCTAGACAGACACACCTCCTATAGAGACACCGTCACACCCATTCGCAAACCTATACAGAGACTCTCACCCCCACACTTATACCTATACAGACACTCTTACACCCATTGGCATACCCATCCAGACACTCTACAGGCACTGTTACAACCATTCACATACTCTACGGACACTGTTACAGCCATTCACTCACCTATACAGACACTTTCACACCCACTCATATACCCATATACACCCGCTCAGTCTCTTTGTCACTGCAATACTGACAGTGACCCACCCATTCACTAACCCTTACAGACATGGTCATACCCATTCACAATCCTATACAGAGACTCTCCCACCTCTAGTTAAGCATATGCAGACACTCTCACACTTACTCACATATACATACTGATACACTCACACCCACTCACATACTCATGCAAACACTGTCACACCCATTCACATACCCTACAAACACTGTTTCAGCCATTCACAAACCCATTCAGAGATTCTCACACCCAAATTACATCTATACAGACATTTTCACACTCAGTTAGATACCCATACACACTGTTACACACACTCTTACACCCAAAGAGACATTGGTACACCCATTCAAAAACCCATACAGACAGTGTTATACCCATTCACCAACCAATACAGAGACTGATACCCACACTTACAGCTATGCAGATGCTCTCACACCCACTCACATACCCATACAGTCACTCTTATAACCGCTCACATACCTATATAGACACTGTCGCAAGTAGTCACATACCCATACAGACACTCTAACACCCACTGTGCTACAGACATGGTCGTACCTACACTTACACCCATATACACACTGTCACACCCACTCACATACCTGTACAGTCTCATACCCACTCATAACTACACACACTTACACTCACTCAGATATACATAAAGACACTTACGCATGTAAGATTATACCGGTATAGACACTCTTATACCCTATATGAAACCCATTCAGAATCCTCTATTATAAATATTAAATATACTGTTTTGCATTGAGTGTATGCTTTTGGTTTGCAGATCCGCGGAGTCGAGAACATTTTAGAAAAAAAGGATTTACAGTTAAAATTACAAGTATTTGGGAAATAGATGGCTCTGATAAGAGCTGTTGTGTTTTATTGTGTGTATATGATGAGTACATATACAAGCAGATGCAGAGTTTTAAAATCTTCAGAAAAGCCCTGCTGCATGCATCCGTGAAGTGAACACCATCTCTTCTATATATTCCATTCTTGTTGAAGCGCAGGTTATTATTGTAGATGGAGCCCATGTTATCGTGTCCTAGGAATGCTGAAACAGTTTTTTTAACATGTTTCCTGGCTTTGTCAATTTGTGGACAGAATTGATTAGACCAGTTCCATTTCTGCCTTTGGCATATGTTGGAATACACCAAGACAGCATGAGGGAGAAGTGTCATTAATTCTGTAAAAGTATTCTTCATTAGGATTTCAAATGCTACCCCATTCGGTGTGCCTAGCTCATTGCCACCCCTATGCACAATCATGAGATCAGAGGGTTGGGAATACACAATGCGTTTAACCAAAGGAAGCAGTTGATGTGAATTCAACCCTCTCTGGCCAATCCAAGTAATGTCCACACTAGCCAAACCCAAGTCCCTGTCAATACCACTCTTTCTATCAGCCTCTGTAGCCCAGAACACAAAGCTAGGACCCAGAATTCACACTCTAGCCATTTTGAAGGATGGAACAATAGCAAGCAGTAGAAGACTGCAGCTGAATGAGGCCATTTTGAGATGAAATGCAGTTGAAATTGGAGGGTGCTAGGAACAATTTCAAAGAACACATTTTTTATTTTTTTTATTTTTATTGGTTATTCTAAATATGCTTGTGCATAAAGCTAGGTAGTGATTTTAAATATACCTGTGTGTTTCTACTGTAGATTGTGAATGTGCAGTTTTAGTGTCATATTTATTTGTCATTAAAAAGTCACTTATAAATGCGTAAACTGTTGTTTTACCAGCGGCGGTACCTCCGCTAAGGCGGAGGAGTGTCGCCCCACTGCTTCAGCTGCAAGCTGAATACAAAAACCAAAATGATAATAACGTTCCGTTATCAGCTTGCAGTTGAAGCGGTGGGGCGGGGCTGGGCTCCCCGCATCACCGGGGTAGGAGTGGTAGTAGCACCTTAAATGCGTGCAATGGATTGGCTGGCCGTCTTGGGTCGGCCAAACCGTCATGCGCACTTTGCATGTTCTCCACCCAGGCTGCATTATAGCCAGGGTGGAGAACATGCACAGCCTGCCAGCACGTGTCTGAGTGCCAAACCACGATACTCAGATCAATCACAACGCTGCTGTAAGGCAGCGTTGTGATTGGTCAGGAGATTCTGGGAGACTATGTGCTTCTCTTCCTGGTCCCTGCTGCATAGAGGATGGAGGAGAGGCGGCGGCCAGCGGTATTAAACTACGTTTTAATTTTTTTTTATTATTCCTCCCCCTCCGTGCCCCGCCACACCACCCCCGTTGGGTAGCAGCGGCTACTACGTTTTCCTACAGAAAGTTGAGTACTCAGCTAGGCTGTCAGTAGGCCTTATAGCAGGTAGCTTTCTGGTTAGAAGATGAAACGTCTTTTTAAGTTTCAGTGAGTTACATATGCAGTTGAAGACTTTTATGCTCGCTTATATACTCATACTCTAAATGATATACTTATTAACAAAAGGATAGAGCTAATGAGACATCCAGTTGGACAGTGAGAGGGTTCCTTATACATTCATGCACAAATCCAGACATCAGTTATGTTTCCTGCAGTATTGGTACTAGTTGTACACACAGTTACATACCCCTGTACTCACCATATTTACTTAAGTATCTGGTGGGACACTCGTAGAGGACCTTATATAGTAAGGAAGAATTGCAGCCAAGGACTGAGACAACCTACTCATCCATCTACAGAAGTGCTACTTTACACATGGCTTATTTATTTATTTATTGCAAATTTGTAATGCGCATGGCTGCCACAGCAACGAGGCGTGCCAGCGCAGACCAAGGACCAGAAGCGGTAGATTAGGAGAGAGACAAAGCAATTAGATGGTAGAAGTGGGGAAAAGCCATGTCTTAAAATTTTTACGAAATGCCAGATGATTGGGGATAGTTCTGATAGGGGTCGGAAGTGTGTTCCAAAGTTTCACCGTGAGCCAGCGGAAGGAACGCCCCCCGGCCCTAGCTCTCCACACTCGGGGTTGCAGACCATAGCTAGGTCGGCAGATCGCAATGAGCGCTTAGGCATGTAGGCCTCCAACAGATGAAAAAGGCCCGGCGGAGCCTGTCATGACTGGATCTTGTGTGAAATGCACAGTGCCTTAAATTGTATCCGTTTATCCATTGGCAACCAATGGAGTTTGGGGAGAACCTGCGCTACTGAGCAATGTTTAGGAAATTAGACCAGGATCCGTGCTGCCGCATTCTGAACCCTCTGGAGGCGCTTGATGCTTACTGTATTAGCTCCCAGGTAGAGGGAATTGCCATAGTCCAATCTTGACAAAACAGACGCCTGGACGATAGTCTGGCGCACCGTAGGAGGGAAGAACCCGAGCAAAGGTTTTAGACCCCGCAGGAGCCCGAAACAGACCCCCGCAACAACTTTCGTTTGTTTATCGAAGGTCAGTCCATGATCAAACCACACCCCAAGGTTTTTTACAGTTTCGTTAGGAAATGGGGCGGGTTTGAGGCGGTCCGGCCAGCATTGTTCGGACCACAGCTCCCGGTCCTTCCCAAATAACAGGATCTCTGATTTGCCAGAGTTAAGCTGTAGGCAATTAGCTGCCATCCTATCGGAAACAGCTAGAAGATCTTCCTTAAATTTGTCTAAGTTGGTGGTGCATTTCTTTGAGAAGGATATCACCAATTGGGTGTCGTCGTCATACAACACCAACGACAACCCCCTACCCTTAGCCAGCTCTGCCAAGGGGCTGACATATAGATTGAACAAGAGAGGGCTCAGTATGGAGCCCTGTGATACCCCCTGATGCAACGCAAACTCCTGTGAGGAAAAAGGGGGTGCCAAGACCTGAAAAGATCTCTCCGTTAGAAACAATTTAATCCAGGCCAGAGCTGAATCCCTAATCCCAATGTCCTGTAGGCGTTTAAGAAGTATCTTATGGGACATAGTGTCAAATGCGGCACTTAGGTCGAAAAGGACCAAGGCCGCAGAGTCCCCTACGTCTAAACTGCCCCTAATTGCTTCCGACACGGCCAGAAGCGTGGATTCAGTGCTATGCCTGGGCCAGAAGCCGTGTTGTGAAGGATCAAATATGGCATGTTGCTCGACAAAGTTAGCCAATGTGGAATTCACATGTGCCTCCACCATTTTAGCCAAGAAAGGCAACTGGGAAATTGGTCGATAATTGCCCGGTTCAGCAGCGTCCAAAGAAGGTTTTTTAACAAAGGGATGACTTTTGCGTGTTTCCACGGCCGTGGAACTGACGCAGTCAGCAAAGACAGATTAGCCAGATCTAAACTCACATCCGTGATCAGAGGATAAAACTGGCGGAAGTGAGTGGGGGTTACTGGGTCAGCCGGGGAGCCCGATTTGATTTTTAGGCACAATGCCTCAAACTCCAAGGGCCTTAAGAGAGGAAGTGATACCAGCTTGTTACCCCCCAAAGCGTCGCCCCCTCTCGGGCCCCCCTCTTCCATCAAGAGAGCTGCCTTTGGGCGAGCCAGATAAATCCGCTCCACCTTGTTGACAAAATACTGAGCTAGTTCATCACACTGATGGTTGGAGGCAATAGGGGAAGCCCTAATGGCTCCTACGCTCTTCATGCCATCCAACAAGGAGAAAATGGTCTTGGCAGGATTAGAACTGCCCAGAATTTTACTGGCCACAAACTCCGCCCGTGCTCTCTGAATGCCCTTATGATATTGCTTGAGGGCCATCCGATATTCAAGCTTTGCTGCTGCATCATACGAGCGTCTCCACACACGTTCCAGTTGCTTACAGCCCTTCTTAGCTAAAGAAAGGGCATCATTAAACCATGGGTTTGATGGCCCGCGTCCTTTCCTTCTCCATTTAGCTGGAATACAGTTATCCAGGCTAGCCGTCAGCCATTCATGGAAACACAAGTTAGCCACGTCCACATCTGAAGATAGCTGAGGCTGATGCCCAGATATGATAAGAAAAGAGTATGCAGTTCCTTAACAAGAAAGGGGGAGTGTAAGTGAAGAGAGGAGACCGTAAGACAGAGGAATACCTCTATTCGGAACTAGGGTCCTCACACACCCAGCAAGCTAGGTGTCATGCTTCATCATATGGACCTGCTCCTCGTCGGGCCGGCGCTGCAATGCCCGACGGGCACCCTAAAAGGGGCTCTTTGGCGGAGATCTTTAGTTCCTGGCCGTATGATGCAGTGTGTGTGAGAGGAACCTAGTGGTGTAGATATGAGTGCAGGTATGTGGGTTAAAACAAGTTGGAGAGTCCAGAAATCAAGTTTTATTAAGAGTGGCTCTCCACCTGACTAAAAATGAAAACAGAGTGGCAGCTAGCTGATGTTATGATTCAGCTTGGCTAAGCTCCTCTGTGCTGGTCGACATGTTTCTTGCCTAGGGGTCCTATTGATCCGTGGCAATTCCTCAGGACCTATATAGCTGTCTAAGATCTACACAATGTGGTAAGTACAGTTGTTACCTGCCACCTGTTATATGGAAAGCGGTCTCGCCATATGCCTAGGGGAACCTATTATGGTGTACTACCCTGCTCCTATCCGTGGTTGTGGCGCCACCGGGACACCAAGACTCAGGTGTCTTCAAGGTCGTTGCCGGACTGGGCTATCAACCTACCCTCGCGCCACGTAACCCGGGAATAGGGGCTATATAGGTCCTGATTTCTGGACTCTCCAACTTGTTTTAACCCACATACCTGCACTCATATCTACACCACTAGGTTCCTCTCACACACACTGCATCATACGGCCAGGAACTAAAGATCTCCGCCAAAGAGCCCCTTTTAGGGTGCCCGTCGGGCATTGCAGCGCCGGCCCGACGAGGAGCAGGTCCATATGATGAAGCATGACACCTAGCTTGCTGGGTGTGTGAGGACCCTAGTTCCGAATAGAGGTATTCCTCTGTCTTACGGTCTCCTCTCTTCACTTACACTCCCCCTTTCTTGTTAAGGAACTGCATACTCTTTTCTTATCATAACTAACTGGGCACGTATGCTGGACCTTCTCAAATAAAAGCCCATCAGTCCCTCCTTTGTTAACATATGCTGATGCCCAGATAGCCAGGCAGAGAAAAGCTCTAGGTCCAACCTGTGCCATGGGCGTTTGAAAACTTGAGCGCTGCAAGTTGGGTCTGCCTTGTTCTGCAATTGCAAAGAGAAAGAGACCAGGAAGTGGTCAGTCCAAGCCTGTGGGATCGGGGGTATATTTTTATCAAATAAAGGTTAGAAAAAACGGGATCAAGCAAATGGCCGGCCGCATGGGTACCCTCAGCTGGAAGGCCTCTAGATCTGCCAGGAAGCTGACGATCTCAGCTCTCTCACCGTTCTCTAAGTGGAGATTAAGATCCCCTAAGATAGTAAAATTTGCTGCCTAACTGGCGAAGTGTCCCACTTTGCTTAAAGAGGTCTTCCTTAAAACCACTTGCCGGCCCGGGGGGGGGGCCTATAAATTAGAAGGCCAGATAATGTGAAGTTGTGGGTTAGCCTGATTTTAAAGGAAGCGCATTCGCAACCCACTATGTTCTCCCTATCCAGGCTAACAGTATGAACCTCCTTAACTACCACTGCAACCCCACCTCCTCTCCCCCCTCATGATTCATAGTTTTCAACACGTAGCCTGACGGAAGAGCCAGCCAAGGCACTGCCACGGCGTCTTGGCTAAGCCAAGTCTCCGTAAGTGAGAGGGCATCGGGGGATTCAACGGTCAGGAGGTCAAAGACCTCTGCATGATGCTTTGCCTAGGAACGGCAATTAAGGCTGAGGAATCTGAACTCCTTATACCTTGATGAACGTGTCCCTCTGTGCCAAAGTCTGTTCAAACGAACAGAAGTCATAGTGGAAAGAGTGTTCCTGCAAGGACCAAGGTAGGGATGGGCAATTAGAGGACAGGGCAAGGAGCTCCTCCCGCGAGTACCTGATAAAGGCTTAGATCCACTACTACCGAGTGCTAGTTTCAGCTTTAGTGTTAGCTCGAGTTGCCATTATAAAGGCTGTTTGTCAAATCTTAAACTGTCATTTTACTACATAGAATATATAATTCAGCTAGGCTTTACTTAGGTGATAGAGCAGGGTGCTTTCTATTTAAAAGATGACCCTGTGACACATTGATCCATACAGTGACACACTCATGGACACACTGATGCATTCACTCGCATATTCACCCACTCACTCATACACCCACTGATACACTCTGGGACTTACTGACACACTCTTTCACTCACTGCGACACCCAAGCACACACTGATTCATACACTGATACACCCAGGCACACATCGATGCATACAGTGGTATACCCAGGCACACACTGATGCATACAATGATATACCCAGGCACACTCTGATGCAGACACTGACACATACAGATACACTCTGATATATACACTGACACCCAGTCAAACTCTGATGCATACAAAAACACACCCAATTACTCATTACAGCATACACCGACACACCCAGACCCACACCCACACTGATGCATTCACTCACATGTTCACCCCCTCACTCATACACACACTGAGACACTTTGGGACTCACTGATACATACACTGGTACACCCATAAACACACCAAATAAGTCACTAACACATTCACACACTCATTCATATACATCCCGACAAACCCTAGGACTGACTGATACATACATTGACACACTCATGCACACACTCCACGTTTTCCTAGGTCTGTCATAAAATTTGCCGAATCGGACAGCATGTAGGGATGATTGTTCTGAATGGTCATCACAGGGACACAAATGCAGAACTCGTGACCAGTCATTCATTTTTGGGAAGCTTATAAGTTTATTCAAAATCCCAAGTCTGAATCTGGTCAATAGGAACCTGTCATATCCACCAGGGACAATGTATAAATATGGTTGGATACTAAAAGTTGTTCAACTCGCTTGATTAGACTGTACAGTGGGCTTTGTTATTTCTGCTGATAGCCTAAGTGTTTCTACTAATGTTAGGCCCTCTTTTTTTTAACTCTTTTCTTGTAATGGTGGACATGGTACTCGGGTTAGTGTAATAATCTGAATGGCCCAGTCATATATCGTTTGGGTTTCTTGGCGTCTTATGTATTTCATATTTTAAATTTGCGTAAGCTCGTGTACATTTGGAATCAAACCACCCTTGTTGCTTTCTTCCTGTTTTCCTGTTCTGCACAAGTAGTGCCTCTTTGATCGATCCCAATATTTCTTGAAATTAAGTCAAAATACTATCAGGCACGATCGTTTTACTCAAGCAGACTGCAAAAGCTGATTTACACTTAATTATCACTTGCTTTAAGATTTCTAAGGGATCGACCAGCTCAATGTATAACCATTCGTTTTATTAATAGCTAAGTTTTGTGCTACATGTGCAAATTTATCCCCAAAGCCAAATTTGCTTTTCGGCAGAGAGAAAGTGATACTCAATGAAAAGTGGTCGCTCAATTATCATGAGTAGTAAAGAGTTTAACTCTAGTCAAATGGCTATTCGACAGCAAAATGTAATCTATGGTTGTAGAACGTCCTCTACCATTAAAAGTATGCCTTAGGGGGACAGGCGGGACACATAGCTCGTTGGCAAACCCTAAATCAAGGCCAAACATCACATCATTGAACAATTCACCAAGTTTAGAATTTAGAAAGTGTGTATGGCTAGTCCCATCCTCATTTGCAAACCTGCATAGTTTTCCCCCGTCGTTGGTACATAGTGCAGAATTAAAATCACATCCCAGGATTATGAATATGTCCTTTACACTATCACTATAGATCATTTTCAAATCATTACCTAATTTCTTCACAACTTTCCCGGTCTTGTCCCGGGGGATATTATTATAAAAATTTGTCAGGGCAATACAATGCTTCTTATCATTATCAAGTATAATCAATTGGTAATAAATTTCTTCTGCGAGTAACTCAATTTTTCTCACATTAACCTTGTTGGATATGTAGGTACACAGCCCACCCTTTGCCCTCCCATAGGCCACTGCAACAGCTGCTGTGTAAAAGGTTTTAAATCCGTTAATGTGTACTATATCCTTTGCCCAGGTTTCCTGGAAGCACATTATATCAAATTTTGATATAGAGTCGCCCCATAGTGGGTTGCCCTGCTTAGATCGTATACCTGAAATGTTCCAGAAAATCAGGTTACATGAATCACTGTAAGTGTTGCCTATGATCTTAGCTACAGAGACATTTTCAGGGGTTATTGCATGGTTGGCGGTTAGTAGCTGATTTGGGCTAGGAGCTGGGATATATTTAAGGCCCTCCTTCGGTGTTTGGTGCCCCCTGTCTCATTCATCAGATTGAGCTGTGCTGGTACTGAAGCGTGTATTTTTATTTCTTTGTGTAAAGGGTCAGGGATAGTTCTAAATATATTTGATTTACCAGATCTGTTTCTGTTGGGGTCCTCTTTTTGTATATGTTCAGAATCTATAACTTGGGTTAGTCAGTCTGTGTCGCCTAGAGTTTTGAAGATATCAAAACAATTACTAACCGGGACCCTATAACTATGCTGCATCTTGCCTGGGTAAGTCCTAGCCATGGGTCTGCTCCACTGTACCTTTGGTGGTTGGTAAAAATACCCTAATGGGAAAATGTTAATTCAGTGGGCCATCAAGGATAGTCTGCACCAGAAGGGTGGATCCAAAGGTTAGGACCACGCAGTCACCTGCAAAATCTTTAGTTGCTTTGCCGACCTAACCTATTCTTCTAACCATTTTAAATTCAGAAAAGAGAATATCGGTTTGACCAGTTTTGGTGCTCAGCAAATGCAGTGATTTGTTCCTTAGGGTGGTCCATGGTTCATGAGCATGAGCTGGAAGTAGAAGGACATTTGCCAGTATAATCGTATAGGGAGTGGCTTCTGTCGGGAGGTGCAAGGACTGACTAGGAATGATAGGGTAGCTCAGGTTAGGCCTTTGCTGCTGCTGTGTGTGGGCATTTCTCCCTCCATCTCCCAAAAATGGAACCTGTATATTTGGTGTGGTCCTATTGGTAATACTACTATCCTGTGTACAGGAAATAGTGGATCCCTCTATGTTCGGTAAATTCCCGCTGGATTCTAGGGATTGAGGGGTGGAGGCATTTGTCGGTGAGGTTGAGCAGAGGCTTAAATGGTGCCATCATTAATATTTAGGTAATGCGGCTGGCCACCCACAGAGTTGGTTACAATTGGACAAGCCCCAACCTCCAATCCCCGATTTGCTAATGGCCCAGAACCCCTGCCATGACATGTACCGCGGGGGAGGAACAATTACTTATACCCAAACCCTCAATTTTTGAGAGTTTAGTAACGGAGGGTTAAAAAGAACAGAAACCATAGTCTCTAATCTGTTCCAGAAGTCCTCTTCGCTCGTCCGAGAAGGCAGTGTGGCAGAGTCAATAGTCCTCAATACAGAACTTGACCCAGATTCGCAATCTCTCTTCCCACTTTGGTTTCCACTGCTGGTGACTGTTAAAGATTTGTGTTTTTGCCGTCCCCTACCCCTTCTTTTTTTTTAAGGTGGCTCGTTGTTATTGTCTAGCCGTTTTTTTGCAACCTGACCCCTTGTGACTATATTAGGCCCATTTACTAACTCAGGAGGAGGGGGTGCTTGTAGATCTGGAGCCAGTTGTTGTATGGGTGGAGATTGAGGGGGATGTACCCGAATTGTGACTGCCAAGTGAGGAATGTTTCTGCAAACACAAAGGCTCCAAGGAGAGCCGACGCTCTGTTAACTTGATCTCATGAGTGAGGACTGACTCAGCCCTCAAGAGAAAAGCATCAAGTGTTCCTGCTACTCCCGGCCCCGGCTAGTTAATGGTCTTCCGTTTGCTCCTTTCCATACCACAGAAGATATTGGTAACAATAAAGATGGCACTATACCTCAGTGATGGTGCTTAGAGATCCCACGGACCAGATGTTAGAGGGGGCCCAGCCCAGCCTCCTACGGGATCTGACGGACGTGAACGGGCCTGCCCTTGGCCCGGGTTTAGCCCGGGCGCGCCCACGCGCGTCCCGCGCTGCGGGACCCTGCTGCTCCTTTTACGTGCCTCTTGGTGCGAATTGCTTGCGTTGGCAGCTCCTGACGCTACTCCCCGTGGGAAATGGTGTCCTCCCTTGCTGGCTGCCGGTAAAGTGCTGAGTGCTGTGCAAATGCGTCACTGAGAGGGCCGTTTATATATTCATGTACATAGCCAAACAGCAGTTATGATTTCAGTAGTATTGGATGCAGTTCAACCCATAGTACCATACCTGTGTACTCAACATATTTACTTAAATAGGTAGTGGGATACTGATAGAGGTAGTGATACAATAAGTCAGATATGTAGTCATATACTGAGACAATCTACTCACCTATGCACAGACGTACTACTTTAAACCTGGTTAAGGGCTACTACTACCCCACTTAGTATGCAGGTTACTGCTAGCTTGACTTCTTATTGAAATAACATATGCCACATGTTAAACTCTAGTTTAACTACAAATAATCCAGCTACCACCTAGGCAGTCAGTGACACTGATGTATATGATATTGAACACACTCACACCCCTAATTATTAGTACACTGTAATTTAATGGTATTTTCTGTAGAGCTAAATGTATTTATTTGATTTCTAGATAACTACTTATATTGAGAAAAAAAAACTGAATGCCTGATAGAACACAAAGAATAAACAGAGGAAACAATACTACTTAATTCAAACTGACAGTAAAAAGACAGATAAGGTGGAAAATGTGGACGAGAAAAAAAGAACAGCTGGAAAGAGCACTAAGGACTTTTTGAAAAAAGTATGTCTATAATTGCAAACTGGAGGAAATTTGTCCAGTAAGAACAGGAGTTTAAAATCAAATGATAAACAGGAAGGACTATATGCTTCTAAAAGTAGAAAATGTAATAAGGAAAAACAGAATTTGACTTGGAGACAGAAACATTTTAAGGGGATGACATTAAAAATGTTTTGAACTCGAGTAATACAAAATTTACAAACGAGGATGAAGACGTATAAGAGGAGAAGTGCTATAGTTAAACAAAAGCAACATACTGAGAGTATAGTGAACAAAGCATTTGCTCTGAGTAGAAAACCTTTTATCTTGATATTGAACAGAATGAAGACACTAGAGAAAATAGTGCTATGCATGAGGAAAACAACATTAAGGAAAAGGCTTATTAACAACAGTAATGTTTGTGAAATGTTTTGAGGTGAATGGATGCACACATCTAGCACAGAAATGTTTTTAAATGAAAAGAGCTACTTGCAAGAGAATACATTAGTGTGTGCAGTTGACACAAGTAGTCGTTGCTATGAAGTCAAGGATGGTACTATAATAGAAAAAGGAACAGATAGTTCTTAGAAATGTAGAACAAGTATTAGCTGAAGAAGTACATGTAGGGTGTAAACAGGCTCCTGTGTTCAAGTGGAATTGTAGAAGTATTTGTACTCTCCGTCAGAAATCAATTGTTAAATTGAAAACGTTTCTAAGAGAATTTTTATGTAGTAGTGTGAAACAGAAAATTAGATTGTTGCAAGGATTCGATCCATGCAAAGTTAGAAAATACACTTACTTCCAAGTTCATTCACTGGCATGTCTGTCAATGAAAATGTGTAAAAGTAGTTTTCATCACTTTAGAATGTTAGCTGTAAATCATTAATAAATGCAAAAATGAGCATGTAAACTTTAATATGTAAAAATTTCAGCTTCATGCTTTGAAGAAATGACTAGAGCTTTATTGCATGGTTCTGTGGCAGAGGTTGAGAACGTTTGTGAAGACATTCAGTTCTGTTTCTTTGATCCTGAAGAAGAGTATTGGGAAAATGAAGAAGTAGTGACTAGAGGTGTAGGGCAACAGGACACAGAGATTAGTATTGAAAAATCTGGAAACGAAATAGGCATGTTCAATGCACCTTCTGAGAAACTTGAGCATGTTTGTATTTGTTGTCGCTGCTCTCACTACAAAATCCAAACACGTTCTATAGCTGTATTTTCTAAAACTGAGCAAGATAGGCCATTCTACCTCGGCGGGCATAAGGTCTCTCCATTGGCTTCCTGTCCAGCAACGAGTGGAATTTAAGGCCCTTTGTCTGGTGCACAAGGCTCTTTATGGAGAAGGGTCGGTGGAGATCCAGAAGGTGTTTTCATGGTACTCTCCCACCAGAACTCTTAGATCTACAAACGCGGGCCTCATCCATACCCCTAAAACCCGTAGAGCAAGATGGGGGGAGTCGGAGTCTATCATACTGTGCAGCCAAGCTATGGAATCAACTGCCTTCTAGCATGTGACTTCAACCCAATCGGTTGATGTTTAGGAAAACGCTGAAGACCTGGCTGTTCCCTCCAAACTAAATCTCCGGTTCTACAGCTCAGTCTCCTCCCGTTCACACCCAGCGTCAAGACGCCGCGGCATTCAAGTGCTTATTAAATGACTATCCTATCCTATCCTATCCTATCCTACAGAAATGTCAATATTATTGGAGATGTAAATTGTATTGATGATGAAGCACTACAATTAAGTGGACGCAATAGAAAAAGTGGATAAGGAGAAGTAAGAAGAAATATATGAGCACTACAGTATCCATCCACTTCATTCAAAAGAAGTTGTTAAGGATGCCATTGATCTGATTCACATAAAACAAGCTAGAAGAGCTCCAGTGAGTGTGTGAGGAAAAAAGGTTTAGAGCCCGCTGCTTTCCACAGCTATTTCCCACAGGAGTAGGCGGCCGGTACGATGACTGACCTGTAGAAATGGTGTATTCCCTATATATCTGTTATTTGAGAGTGACATGTCAGAATTGTCTTATGCTGTGAACCTTATTCTAAAGACAGGTAATCTGCAAAATATTTCTGCAAGGGAGTTTGTTCATAAGGTAAGAATGAAAATCTGGGTATAACTTAGTTAATTTGATTGCATGCCTACGGGGGACGAATGAATACTGGGATCGTCTTCATGTAGAACTTAAATATATGCTCCGAAACTTAGGTGCGTCTACTTGGTTTGTGACACTTAGTTGGCGGAGTATGCATGGGATGATTTGCTACAATTTCCAAGAGGAGTAAACTCTAACATTAAGGATATTCATTTGAAAACAGCAGTAGAACTTTGCTCTTTAGATTCTGATAATGTATGTAGGTATTTTAATCACAAGTTTCAAGCAATGCTGGCTTTCATATGCAATAAAACAAATACTCCACTTGGGGAAGTTACTGATTTTTTTGGGCGAAACGAATACCAGGCCATAGGTGCTCCTCATATACACATGCTCTTAAAGATAAAGGATGCAGCAACATTTTGAACTGTTAGTGATGAGTGTGTACTGTCTTTCATACTACACTGTGTTACCTGCACCACCCTAGTTGAGAATAATAACAAAACACAAAGACAACAAGTTCTATGCTTCCAAACAGATAGATGTGGCAAATATTGCCGCCGAAGATAGAGATGTAAAGGAAAAGTTTATACAAGGTGTCGTTTTGGATTTCCAAGGCCTATTATCGCCAAAGGAAGAGTGGGAAGCTTTGTATCTGCAGTCAGGCATACACTGACAAGGAAATCACCAAAAAATACATATAATCTGAGAAGATCAGAGGCCTCCAAATATATTTATGCTTATAATATTGTTATTCTAAAATTATGGAATACAAATATGGACATACAGTTTGTTGCAGACAAATCCATTGCTGTTGTTCACTATTTCACTTTATACATCACAAAGTCAGAGAAAACAGAGATGAAGGAAACATGGGAGGAGATTTCTGCAGAAAAATCTCTAACCAAGAAATTGCACAGTTTCACTTTCAAAATGTTTCCACATAGGCTCCTTTGAGTGCTGTGATAGGTTGAGTTCAACTAGCTTATCCTCAGTCTAGGGGAATTGTTTGGGTTAGTCCAGGTCTTGCCAATTACACTAAGCAGAGTCTTAAAGTATTTCCCAGAAATTCAGTACCTAGCAGAGTTTAGGTCAGATTGTACAGATATTGCAAAAACTAATATTTTAGATGCCTACTAACTAAGAAGTCTACACCTTGAAAATATATGGCTGTACGAAATTCTGCAACACTATAGGTACAGAAACAATGTGACGGAAAAAACATCTATGAAGGCAAATATGCTGTAGTTGGTTATTACAGTTGTTTGGTTCGGCTTGCAAAAGGTAACTTAATAAACCATAGAAAACATACTTGTCAAACTGCTAAGAAAACACAATTTTTGTACTTAGCACTACTCCAGTCATTCAAACCTTGGTGTTCTGAAATAGAGTTGCTTGGACAATATGACTGCTGCGGAGACTCTTTTAATGCTGTAAAAGACCGCATTCAAAGTCCAATATTTCCAAACTACCTGAAAATGTTAAATGAAGAAATTGAACAAGAGGAAATAATTGCAACTGAGATAGTAAAGAACAGTTCACAAAGCAGCCAAAGTTCCGGACCTCTCAGTCAAAATCCTCTTGGACTGTCAATATTCGAAAATGAAGCTACCACAGCGATGAATGAGGTGGAGGCAGCAATGCGACAAGCAAGAGAAGAAAATGTTGACTTTGAACAGTTAGTGGATTAACTAAATGATGAGCAGAAAGAAATATATAGGGAAGTGAAAGCAAACAAAGAGCATGGATTCCTGCACGAAAACAATCAATGTAAAATGTTCAAGTTTTAAGCCAATTCTTTTGTATGTCAGTGGACAAGCTGACACTGGGAAAAGTGTTTTAATCCAAGTTGTAAGCATTTATCTACAGAGGACTGCAGACTCCATTTTGTCATGTGTAGTAACAACACCTAGTAGATTAGCGGCACACAACATCAAAAGAACTACATTGCATCTTCTACTATGCTACCTGTGGAACACAATAATAAACGGGAATACCAAAAGTTATCTATTGAAGCTTGGCAGAAAGTTTCCAGAGTTTCGAAGAAATTAAAACTTTTAATCATCAATGAGGTGAGCATGCTCGCCTTTGTGCATTTGAGAATGCAGAAGATATTAAATACATACTATGATGTAGTTTTTGAAGGAAAGCATGTAATGGTTTTTGGTGATTTATTGCCACTTACCCCAGTGAAAGGACAACCTGTGTTTAAGACACTTTTACATGAGAAAACCCAAACTTCTTTAGGTCGTTTTGAAATGTAAACGTTTAGAAAAGTGTTTACTCATTTGAAAGAACTGTAGGGTACTTTTGCGACGTAATTTAGATGTTGAGGAAGGATTAGTTAAAGGATAAAATAATTGATTTTATTTGTATCAAAACAGAAATGAGCTTGAATACTTAGCTGTTAAGTTTGATCAACTTGAAGGTATAAAGCAGATAGCAAGATCTGTTGTACGTTTCGTGCCTGTAAAAGTCTTGTATATCCGTAGAAAGCAGTTTCCAGTATCTCTAGCATATGCTGTAACAATACATAAGTCTCAAGGTTTAAGTTTAGATGCAGCATTTATTAACATTGGTAGCACCATATTCAAGGAAGGTATGTCATATGTAGCATTGTCACAGGTTGGAATCTGGACTGGTTTGTATCTAATAGAGTTTGATGATGGTAAAGTTAATGATGATTCGAGTTGTGTGATACAGGATAACCATTTGAGAAGCCTCTATGCTCCTCATTTAGGACAGTGCCCGGTTTACGAAAAGCCTAGATTCTTCCCAAAGTGAAAGGTTCCAAATGTTCATAGTGACATTCCTCAGAATAAGAGTAAAATAGAGAAGAAAGAAGTATTGGACTAAAGAAAAACTAAATATACAAGTGAAATCTTTGATTACCAGTTCTCAAACATCTCTGGAGTCGACTGCTATGCCAATGTAGTTCTCAATGCACTGTTGTCCTTACCTCCTCTGGTTCATGCGATTAAACAGAAAAAGCATAAAAGATAGTTCTCTGCCTCTTTTTTTTTTTTTTACATTTTTTTTATTTTCTATTAAACAATTTTTATTATCAAACAACAAAATGTCGGCTCATTACATGAATCAGCACTTTGAATTCAATTCCCACACAGTATGACCAGCGCTCTACATTCCATACATTTCCCCACACATTGTCAAACTCTGGAGACCCTCTGGCCTCTAGCCCACTGTCCCCGGGGCACATTACTAGGGGAGGATGCCTGGACAGAAACAGCAAAGACTTGATTAGATTATGTAGGGTAAATTTCTACTCTGAAGTGGGTGAGGCCACAGCCTCAGCAGCTACCTGGTCCAACCTCCTCAGCCGCTCACGCCGCAGCTCTATCGTAGGGGAGACACAAATCCCGCCTCGGTATCTGTTCCACTTCCCCCACCGGTGGTCCCACTTCCCAGGGCAGCCCCGCCCCTTGTATACCGTTTTTTCAGCCATCATGGCCGCGCCCATATCCTTTGCCCAATCTCGTACCAACGGGGCCCCATCAACCCCCCACTTCTGTGCAATTTTGCGCTTTGCGATAGCAAAGCCCATTGCAACCCATGCCTGTTCGGCCAGGGAGAGGTCAGTTGCCGACCAGATGATTAGCAGGCAGAGCCGGGGGGACTTTTGTAGCGATTTATCGCACGATCTCGACATTTGACGAGTGGCTGCATCCCAATAGTGTTGCATGTGTGGGCATTCCCATATGATGTGAAAAAAGGTGCCAACTAGATTACAATGTCGCAGACAGAGCGTGTCCGGACGCCTACACAGCCCGTGCAAGAGCTTGGCGTCAAAGTAGACTCTGTGGAGGATCTTCAACTGGACTAGCCGGAGCCGAATGGGAATAGCTACTTCCCTAGGAGAGGCCAATGCGTCACGCCAATCCTCCTCTTCTAAAATGCCCAGGTCCGTTTCCCAACCCCCTTTCAGCTTCCGCATTGGATCAGGGCGGTTATTAATACGTTTATGTATGTGGATGAGACGGCCTTGTGGTCCATGGGGTCCAGTAGAAGCCTATCTTCCAAGGGGGACGAATCGGGAAGAATGGTTCCACTCGGTATTGCTGTCAAAATGGCGTGTCTGATTTGGAGGTATCGAAATGCCTCAGAGGGCGCAAGTTGGAATTTTGTCTGGAGTTCACCAAAGGATGCCATCCTTCCCCCCACCCACACATCCCCCACCGTGGAAATCCCTATTGTGTCCCATTTTTCGAACCCGGGGCATGACTGAGTCGACCCAGCCTCTCAGGCTCCCAAAGTGGTGTCGCCTTAGTCATGATATTGGACCACCCCATTTGTTGTGTAGCTTTATGCCAGGTCTCCACCGTGTGTGCGGTGGGGCCAGTTAGCTGCAGTTTACGGGGACTTGTGTACAGCGCCCTATTGTAACCACCCTTCCCCATGAGCCAGCGGTCAATCAATCAATCAATCAATCAAGAAAGCTTTATTCGATTTTCAAATTGAAATCATAAAAGCATACATAAAAAAGCATACATTAAAAAGTACATGCATATATATACAGATAAAAAAGTTAAGAAAAGTTTGTTTTTACATAGTCAGAGTCAATCAGAACAATCCCCTGTTAATGAAAAATTTGTCAGATTGCACAAAATGCATATTAAAATAATTACATAGAGCTCCGAAATTTAACAGCCAGCTTTAAAAAACTCATTACTGCAGTAATAGTACATTCATTATCCAGCTGTAATAACCTAAACATGGCCAGTCTACAGGTACGGATTCCCCAGGACTTTAAGAGTGGTTTCAGAAAAGCCCCCCTGGGCAGCTGATAAAATTTACAAAAAAGAACACAATGGATGTTGGATTGGGCAAAGGTGTCATCACAAGGGCAGAGTGGGAGTTCATTTGACCAAGAGTTGAAGAGAGGGAAAGCAATCATACGATAAAAGTTTCCAAATCTGAGGCTAGTCAGAAGCATTCGGGCATAACAAGTAGGCTGAGTTAACAGATAATTTTGGAGGCCTTCTTGCATGGTTATTTTTTGGTAGTTGATAACTGTATTTTTTGTTTTTTCCAGGTTCCATCTGTTAGTTATTAGATGGTTTAAGGCCAACTCTCTTAGGGTCTTCCTGGAAACCATTTCCATGGTGGAAGGCCTAGTGAAAAACTCAGGGTGGCCAAGGTCAATCATCATGTTTCTTACGTAGGTAAGCCATTTAATATTGGATAATCCGTCGAGGTTGAGACAGTCAGTGATCAAGTCTCTGTTTAGTTGAGTCTCAGGAGTTACACAAATCTTATGCCACAGGAGTATAGGCGCAATTTTAATAATATCTAAGATGTACAGCAAACCCAGTTCGATATGTATAAGGTAAGTCGATGTTGATTTAGAAACTCCTAGTAAATAACACAAACATTGATTTTCTGTTTTTTGTAATAATTGTGAGTTTTCAATACCCCAAAGACCGGCTCCATAGGTGGCAGTAGAAATGCATTTAGCCTTATAAAGAACAATCAGCTCTTTCACTGGTCTGCCACCTAATTTAGCTGAAAACTGTTTAAGGGCGCCAATAGCTCGGGTGAAGGCCAAATTTCTGGCATTTACAGCTGTATGCCAATTTCCCCTCCTATCAAAGTGTATTCCAAGGTAGGAGAAGTGGTCTGTGGTCTCGATCCTATTGCCATCTAAAAAGATAGAGCAAGGCACTTTCTTTGTTCCCGGGCCACAGGCCATCGTGTATGTTTTTGAAATATTAATTTTTAACCCTCGTTCTTTCATATAAGTTGCAAACTTCAAGACAGCCCTCTGGAGACCTATCTTGTTCCGAGACATAATGGCGGCATCATCAGCGTAAAGGAGTATTGGGGTCGGAGCTCCTAAAATTTTTGGGTAATCATGCTGTGATTCTGTTAAATATTGGCCAATGGAGTTTATGTATAGGGTAAAGAGAAGGGGGGCTAGAATGCACCCCTGTCGTACCCCTCTATTGATAGGAAATTTATCAGAGCACTCGCCTTTATTTCCGTAACGTACTCTAGCGCCTGCGTCACTATACAGAGTTTTTATAAATTGTAGAATGTTAGAATCTAAACCCATTTCAGATAATATGGACCATAGTATCTCATGGTTCACACAGTCAAATGCGGAACTCAGGTCCACAAATGTAACAAAAAGATTTCCCTTTTTTGCCTGCGTGTATTTTGATAAAACTAAGGCCAAATTTAAACTCTGTTCTATAGTCCCTTTTCCTGGACTAAAACCGTACTGCAAGTGAGATAATACATTTTTTTCCACTGCCCAAAGTTGAATTCTATTTAAAATTGCCCGTGCTGCTACCTTCATTAGAGCATCTAAGAGTGAAATTGGCCGGTAGCAGGTGGGGTCATTTCTGTCTCCTTTTTTAAAAATAGGGACGACTATGGCTTCAGACCAAGATGGTAGGAGCCCATGTCGATTAAAATTATTTAAAACATTTGTTAACAGGGGAGCCCAAAGATCAATTTCTGCTTTGTAGACATCAATCGGGACACCGTCAGGGCCAGGGGCTTTGCCTGAAGGACTATCTTTGATTGCTTTTGTAATCTCCATACAATTGAAAGAGATGCCTATTGGGAATGTATTTGGTAGGATTGTAGATGGTTGAATAATTACCCCGTCAATCAGGGAGTTACCATAGTCGGGGTTTTCTATTTTATCATATAAGTTTTTAAAGTGATTTACCCAAGTTTCCCCGTTAATAGCCATATCCATAAAATCTGTCTGGTTTTTCTGTAAATAGGGAGCATTGACCACTTTCCAGAAAGCTATGTTGTCCTTGGATTTGGAGGCTTCAATTAAGGCCGACCAAGCCTCTTTCTTTAAAGTCTGTTTCCTTGTTTTTATGGCCAAATTGTACAGTTTTATGGCTTTACTGATCTCAGCAGGTGATTTGATAGTTTTATGCAAAGCCCTTTTTAAAGCTTGAAGAGCTTTGGTGCAATTTTTATCAAACCAACCGTGGCCAATTTTAGTGTTGGATTGATGCTCTCTAGTTAGTAATTTTTTAAGTTCAAATTGAATTTTTAAGAAGGGAGTCGAGAGTACTGATGACTCCTCTGTTTCTGTCAGACAGGCAAGTATATCAGGTAGGCTGGATCCCATTAGAGTATGTAGAAAAACAGCGGGGTTAACCCTATCCCATTTTATAGAATAGCCGTTTTTTGTGCCTAAGTTTATGTTGGGATGATATTTGGGCTTGTCTACGGGGATCTCATGAGTCTTTCTAATTTTAAGATTAAAGGCGATTGGGTAGTGATCACTGAAGAAAACGTTGAGTGTTTCCCAGGCGATAACTAATCCTTCATTGGATGGAGATATAAGGGTAAAATCAATGATCGAGTTGCATCCCCGCCCATGGAAAGTTGGTTTAAAGGGAGTATTTGGGATGCAAAGTTCGTTGATAAAACACAAGTTAAAATTAAAAAGCATGTAATTGAGAGTATCACCCAGTTTTGAATGGACAAAATGAGTTGGGTTGTCATCCTTATGTTTACCAAGGCCGCAAATGCCATTGGAAGCATGTGGGCAAATAGTGCAATTAAAGTCGCCCAGCCAGAGCAGCACCAGCTCGTCTTTTTTCTGGGTCTTGATAGCATTAACACTCGTCATAAGATTATCGATCTGGCTTTCTAGATTGCTAGTGGGGATATTGTTATAAAAATTTATGAGGGTCAGAAATTTTTCCCGCCCCCAACTAACATTTAAAATCTGATAGTACTCAGTAAATATATGTCTCAATACCTTTATGCCCTGCGTTATCGAGACGTATATAGTCAAACCTCCTTTATTTCTCCCCTGTAAGCTTATTTGTGCAGGGGCGTGGAAGGTCTGGTATCCTGGAATATGGAGTTCGTCTGTGGCCCATGTTTCCTGGAGGCAGATAAAACTATAACAAGTAACTATATCTAGCCAAGGTTGGTGTGATATTTTATTTGAGAGGCCTGCAACGTTCCATGAGATGATATTTTCAGCATCCCCTATTTCCCTCATTAAAGGAGCATTTTTATTTTTAGCTCTGATTTTAGTAGTTTGGAGGAGAGGGAGACTGGGATAGGTTGGGCAATCAAAATTTGAAGTGGTCCCAGGGTGTAATTTATCGCTACTAGTTTGTGGCTGATCAATAGGTGCCACACAATTTAGGGTTCCCATATTACAAATATTAGCAGTGTCCATTCCAGGATAAGAAGTGGCAACATGGGTATTAAGTGGCAAAGTGGGAGCTCCACATAAATCAACTTCCAAGCTAGGTTCCATCTGTCAATCAGGATCTTCTAGATCTGTTAGTGCCTCAAAACGGTTTGTGACTGGTACAGTCCAGGTTGAGGACTGGGGTAAATTGTATTTGTGCTGGTGTTGGTAGAAATGAGGCCTATCTGGAAAGGGCGAAAAGGAGGGAGAAGCAGTCCAGCGACTAGAATTTCTAGAATGTTGAAGTAGAGGGACAGAATTAATAGTTCTTGGGTGTTGGAGCGCTGGAACTGTTCTGGTATTTCTGAGTGGCCTACAGATGGAAGTGTTACCATGGGGGGTGAGGAGGGATTGGGGGTAGAAGTAACTCAGAACACGAGTTGATATCCCTTCCACTCCTCTTTCTAAAAACCAATCCGCTATATAAGTAACTACTTTCTGATCTTTAAAATTTATAGTCACAATATCACCCTCTGTGTTTTTAGGCCTACACCCAAGCCAGGTCAGCCTTCGCACAAATAAAATCTCACTGTAAGGTCTGGAGGCAGAGGTCTGTTCTTACTTAGCCAATATATTACTTTGTTTTTAAGTTCCACAAACCCCTCCTTCTTGCCTGGGCTTAATTTTGGCACACCCGTAAGTATGATAACATAGGGGGCAGACTCAGGTGGTAAATCAATATGCTCGTCCATTCTATGGGTAGACTTATGTAAATTTGGCGCCCTGGAGATACTGGTGTTTTTCCCTCCTAGTGTGTTTTGCGGGACAAATTTTTCCCTCTCTCCTGAAGAAGTGGACACATTTTCAGAATCAGCTAAGATAGCTGGGGGCTGTGTGTCTGCTTTATTAGGCGATGAGACATCTTTTCCAAGGGTCACATCTGGGGGTTTCCTCTGGCCGTCAGTTGTTTGAAAAATGACCAGATCTTTCAATAAAGAACCATTTGAGGAAGATATGGCTGTTAGGGTGTCTAGTTGTTCGTTTAGCCTTTTTATTCTCTCAGAGAGAGGTAGAAGAAGTGATTTCACAAGGTGTTCGAGTCTCTGGATTAGTCCGTCATTGGGATCAGGCACAGTAGGTAACGCAGTGTCTTTACGTTTTGAAGGACTGGGGAGTAATCTCGGTGCTTTAGAGCGACTACCTATTGCTCCAGCACCGCCCCTCTTTCTTTTCAGGGTTGCCACAGGTCTGGGATTTTTAGGGGGATTCATTTTTCTAATAGGCCTTGGTTTTGTTTTAGAAGGCGTATTTGGTAGAACCCCTTCCAAAATGGAGTGTGGGGAAGGGTTCACATTTGTATTAATAAAGATTAAATCCCTTGAAGAGTCTGCTGTCGTCGGCAGATCTTGAAGAAGTAGCGGAATACCCGGGTCATTAGTTGAAGCAGAGGTGTTGACCAAATTGTGTGTTATAGGTGTAGGAGAAGAAATCATTTGAATAGTGCCCAAAGAGGAGCGTTTATCAAGGGGTAAGCCACGGGACAGACGGCGTTCCGTATCCGCTATTTCGTTGTCCAACTTAGAGACAGCTTTAGCCAGAAAGTGATCTAGTGTCCCTTTCCGTAGGCCTCCCGCTAGTGTTATCTTGCCTTTAGATGGTTGTATAGGTGGTGTTACAGGCATGCTTTGAAAGTGGGCACAAAAAGTAGAAGGGCACAGATATACGCGTACCATGAACAGAGAAATTACAGGTTGCAAAGGCGTTTGCCGCACAGTCCGTAACGAGTCTTATGGTGTGTCTTACTTGCAGGAACCAAGGGGGGTGGCCCGGCCCGGCCTCTACTGGCCCCGGACGGCCACAGACGGCCCGCCCTCTGCCCGGGCTCAGCCCGGCGACGCCCGCGCGCGTCCCACGTCGCGAAGTAAGCGCCGGGTTTTGAAGCGCCTCCTGGCGCGGGAAAGGTTGTGGGCGAGTCTCTAGCTGCACAGGCTGCAGGGTAACGTAGTTTGTCCCCGCTCGGCGGCCGCTGTTGGTGCTTGCGGCGGCGGGGGACACAGAGTTCAGCAAGGCAGGGCGCTCAGCGCGCAGGGCACACAGAGTGGAGCTAGCGGCAGGAATCAACAAAGCGCCAGCGGTCAGTTCGGAAGTTAGGGTCGTCATATCGGCCAAAGACCTAGCAGTTAATGGCGACTAACTGGGAGGCCTGATAGTAGAGTCGTAGATTTGGCAACCCTATTCCCCCATCGTACCATCCCATCGTGAGCTTGGATAACGAGATGCGTGGGGCTCTGTCTTCCCATAAGAGGCCCCGGAGAACACCGTCAATCTGGGCAAAGTAGGACTCTGGAATAAGTGTCGGGGCATTTTGCAATGCATATAAAAAGCGTGGTAGAGCTAGCATCTTGAACAGGGACGCACGTCCCAGGAGTGTGAGGGGGAGCGATCTCCAATGAAGGGTGTCAGACTTAAGACGTTGGAGAGGCCCGACCAGGTTGTGTTCGTGGAAGAGATCCGCATTGGGGGTGACGAATATACCCAGATAGCGGAAGCCGCGGTCCACGACTGGTATCTCATAGCCCCTCAGACTGGCAGGAGGAACACCCCGCAACGCAAACATTTGGGACTTAGACCAGTTTATGCTGTAGCCCGAATGAGACCCAAAATAATGAAAAATGTGCAGCACACGCCTTATCGACCGCGCTGGGGATGCCAAATATAGCAGAATATCATCGGCGCATAAGGAAATGCGGTCCTCATGGTCCGCCGTCCACTTGAGCCCACGAATCTCCGGATCCCCCCTGACCCAAACAGCCAATGGCTCCAGAGCGAAGAGCAGGGGAGACAGGGGGCACCCCTGTCTTGTGCCTCGGTGCAGTGCGAATGTGGCCGACCTATGGTTGTTCACCGTGACATGCGCAGTAGGTTGTGTGTATAATAGTCTGATCCATTTTACCAATTTGGGACCGAACCCCATGCGCGCCAACACTGCCAACAGGTATTCCCATTCAATAGTGTCAAACGCCATGCTGGCGTCCAAAGATAGGAGGATCGCGTCTTCTTCGATAGTAGTAATTCTGCCAAGGACCCCATTTACCCTCCGTAAATTACGGGCCGTATTTCTGCCCGGCATGAAGCCGGATTGGTCAGGGTGAATTAAGTCAGGGAGATACGGCAGAAGTCGATTTGCCAGGAGTTTAGCCAAGATTTTAGTCTCAACTGTGAGCAGGGAAATAGGGCGATAGGATTTACAGTCATCTACTGGTTTGTGGATGACCACGATTGCGGCGTTACGAATGTCAGCCGGAAGAATTCCCGCTTCAAAACACTCCTTATAGAGGTTAAGCAGATGTGGGGCCAACAGTGCAGACATGGGCTTAATAAGTTCAATGGGAAGCCCATTTGGACCCATTGCCTTGCCAGAGCGGACTCCATAAATAGCCTTTTGGATCTCAGTCTCAGTGAAATCCACCTCAAGCGCTTCCCGGTCCTGCTGGGAGATGCTAGTAATTCCCATGGTGGCCAGTAGGTCATTAGACAATGGCGCTTGAGAAGTAGGCGACGCGGCGTAGACCTCTTTAAAGTAAGACGCAAAAGTGTCAGCGATGAGTTGGGGATCCGTGAGACGCGTACCGTCCGGGGATACTATGACACGAACCCACCTAGAGGCCTGCACCTTACGCTCCAGCCATGCCAGGAGTTTGCCAGTTCGTTCCCCAAGTTCATAAACCCTATGTCTTGAGGAAAGTGCGCGCCTTGTGGCCTCTTCTAAAAGCAACTGTTTGTAGTCCTGCCTCTTGACTTTGAAGTTATGCTGCATCTCGTGGTCAGCGCCGACCGCGGCAGACGCCTCGAGCGTTAACAGTTCTGCCTCCATCTCACCCACTCTTTTAGACCTCTCAGTCCAGTACCCAACCACCAACGAGAGGGCACTACCTTTTATCACGGCTCCAAACGCGCCCCATAAAGTCAATGCCGAGTCAACCGTTCCCACATTGTCCACAAAATAGTTTTTCGCGTCCCTCCGTAATGCGTCCTTAATGTGGGGGACCCTTAGTGTCTATGGCTGCACGGCGAGGGTACCCGGGCTTCTGACCCGACGCAGTGTAAAAGATGTCTGGACAGGGGAATGATCCGAGATCCCACGAGCAAGGCAGGTGGCTCCCACAAAGGAGTGAATGTCTTGGGCATGGGTAAATAAGTGATCAATACGGGATTGGCTACCATGTACCCCTGACTGAAACGTAAAGTGTGTGTGAATAGGGTTGTGCCATCGCCAAATGTCCACCACCCCCAAGGCATTAGTGAATTCAAGCAGTTGTGAGCCCCGCGGGGGATCCTCCCGAGGTGGCAGCTGGTCACGAGACCCATCCATGGCCAAGTTGAAATCCCCACCCCTCACCAACGTCCCCATGGGCAATTCCAAAAGCAAGGCGCCCACTGCTCGTAGCGTCAGTCTCTGCAACCCCGGGGGGGGCATCAACAGTAACAATATTGACAACACTCCCCTCCTGTTTAAGGCTCCACATGTGTTGCCAATGAGATGCGTCTCCTGCAGCATTACTACATCAAACCCCTGCCGTTGGATATACTGCAATACGATACCCCGCTTAATTTTATCCCCCAGACCATTGATATTCCAAGTTGCCAGTTTGAGCGTATCGGCCTTAGCCATCATATGGGTCGAGGGAGGATCAGGTGTAGCAGAATGTGGCAATTGTCGTGTGGCGTCTCCTGGGCACTCCGCTCTCCAGGACCCCCGTGCCAGGACCAGAGACTGCAGATATGGAGTTTATGAGCGCTAAACCTATTGAGACCGTTTCAAGTGTGTGAGCGAACACAATTATGCACCGACATAGAACAAAATAAAACAATAAACCTTACCCCTGCCAAACACCAACACCCCTCCCGACCCACCTCCCCAACTCCCACTCCCCTCCCTGCTTCCCTGCCTAACGGACCTAAAACCGCCCGCCACCCCCAACTTGCAGAGTGCCTGTCGCCCACCCCAAACATTTCAAGAAACGTGATACAACCCCATTCCCTAGAGCATCAAGAAAGAAAACAGTGCCCGCCCCGACCCATCAGCCCTCTTATAATAAGGTATGTCGTGACCACAGAGCCGCCCATCTCAGTCTGCCGGTAGGCCAATAGTTCTGCTGCAATAATCTGTTCCACCCATGGAGTCACCCCCCCTCCCCTCCCAGACACCAAGTCCGCAACACATCTGAAATGTCCCCCTTAGGAAAAGAAAAAGAATGATAGAACTCCTCAAGTACAGTCTCTGTGTATGAATCTCTAGATAAGTAAAATACTTGCCGTTCCAAGTCCATCACCCCTCTGAGGCGCCGGTCGTCGAGTCGTCTTGTGTCAGCGTCCCCGGCCTGTGGCTGTGTCCCTCGGATCCCCCAGCGTCCCCCACGGCCCTGCGGGTACCTCTGCCAACAGTTCTCCAGTCATCAAGCCAGTCCCAGGCCTCCTCCGGACGGGTGAAGAACCAAAGTATCCCTTCCGATTCGATACGAAGCTTGGCTGGAAACACCATGGCGTATTTGATTTCTTGCTCCCTTAAAGCACGCTTCACCTCAAGGAAACTGCGCCGCAGCTTCTGGACCCGCACTGTGAAGTCAGGAAAAAAGGTGACCTTGCTGTTATCGATGACCACCGGAGGGGCCGCCCTCGCTGTTTGTAAGATTACATCACGATCGCAATAGTTGAACACCCTTGCCAGAATTGGCCGGGGTGGGGCCCCCGGCCGAGGCCGGCCACCTGGGACACGGTGGGCACGCTCAATGGAGAAACTTTTTGAGAGGCCTCTTGGCTGAAGCTGCTTGAGGATCAAGTCTTCCACATATAGGTCGGTCGCCGGCCCTTCCATCCGTTCCGGCACGCCTAAAATGCGGACATTATTGCGTCTCATCCGGCCTTCATAGTCATCGAGTTGCAGCGTTAGTGCCTCTTGCGCCGTTTGGAGCTCAGACACTTGGCGTTTGAGAAGATCCGAATCAGCTTTGAGTTCGTTTGTGGTCACCTCAACAGACCTCACTCGCTCTGACATTTTATGCATATCTGCCCGTATCAGGGACACCTCTGTCGCCACAGACGCTATGCTGGCTTCAAGGGAGGTGCGCACAGTCGTAATTGCTGTGAGAATGTCCTGCAGTGTGGGCTCCGGTCGACCTCCTGGGGCTTTGGGATTAAATTGTTCCCCCTCTTGACTCCCCTGCCATGCAAATTTATCGAGCTTGGCCTGGACCGCGTTGCGACCACTGCAGCCCGTCGCCATCTCGGTGGACGTGCGTCACAGTTCGTAGTGTGCAGAGGAGAAAGAGCGAAGGGAGCCCCGCGGGCTACTCGCCGCCGCCTGCCGCGGGCCCCAGCCCGCACCGGTCTGTCGGTTTTTGCCTGCCTGGCGCTCCCCCCAGCCTCGACCTGCCCAAGGACGCAGCAGGAGTCAACCACAGGCAGGGTGAGTGAATGAATGAAGCCCTGCTGACAATCACACAAAGTATGAGGGGGACAAGTCTACACTTTGAGAGCCTGGAGCAGGATCCGATATCGGGCGCAAACCGCCACTATCCCGTTCTAGGGCGTTGTGGTACTACCATGAGGAGAGAGGCTCAGCTCCCCTCTTCCAGTCCGCAAGGGGCCCGCCCAAAGGGCACCACTCGTCGCAAGACACCCACGGACCCTATCCCGGGCATCTGGAAGACCGATGTGTGGCAGGACTTGATTGTGTCAACTCCAGGCACCAGCTATAGGGGCAACACCAGCGGCTGGCAGGAAGGGACAAGGGGATCCAGCGCCGGCAGTAGTCCCCACGCCGCGACCCTGGCGTTGATTTAATTCCAATTACGGGACAGGGTTGGAAGTCCCCCGGACCCCTGATGTACTCCCGCCCTCAGTGACACCTTCGCGAGTGTCACGGGACTCCGGGCCACACCCGACGGCCCTCACGGGACTCACCGCTCAAGGCAGGTCGCGGTGCGAAGTTCAGGCGTCCCCGGCCTCTGATCACCCCTGCGGCAGTAAATTAGGGTCCCTCCACATCCGGAAGACGAAGCACTGCGGCTTGGCGTCCGCCGACGCGGCCCTCGCCCCACGCCGCGTTCTCGGCGTCGATTTCCAAGCACGCCCGAGGAGGTGCCGGGTCCACACCGCCGGCGCCCCAGCCCGCACCTGAGGTCCGTTGCACTGCACCGATGCCTCCGAGGAGCCGAGATCGGGTCCGGTCTCTGGACACCCGGTCGCTTGTTCAGAGGCAATAGAATGGGCGATGTCGGCCGGGGCAGGTAGGGATCAGACAGATATTACGGGAATGGCGCACCGGAGCTTCTCTGCCTCTTTAACGTGTTAGAATGCTTGTACAGTAATAGTATTGAAAAATGTTCTGCAATTTCGATTAGAGGTCTTGCAGATCTGTGTACTGGATATGTGTACTTCACAAACACTCAAGTAGATGTTCACGAATTCTTGATGGTGCTACTAGATATCTTAGAAGAAGAGATGTTACCTATTGATGATCTATTTGGAATAAGTTACTCATGGCAGCATGATTGTCAAAGTTGTTCTTTTGCTTCAAAAATAGAAATAGAATCAGAGCCATTTATCTACTTAACTCTACCAGCCTGTAAAACTGTCAGTTTAGAGAAATTTTTGGAAATGCATCACAGAACAATACCTGCACAAAACAATGTAACTCAGATTGTCTATCAACTTTGAATATAAGAAGAAGTAGCAGGTATATCCTCCTGATGCTTCAGCAATGCACTGCAGTTGGAACTAAATTGGAAACACATATTACAGATTTTAAAGCTGCACAAATCCAGGTTTTTCTGGTAAAACATATACCTGTATAGGTATTATTTTTCATGAAGGAGTAAATGTAACATCTGGACACTACACAGTCTACCTAAAAAATACAACTGGATGGACAGAGTGTAGTGATAGCAACCTTACATTTCAGCTGAGATTACTTTGTAAACTACCAAATTCTTACCTTCTCTTTCTTGAACCAAAGTTTCAAGGAGGATTCCTACTGAAAAATGGAATACTACTCTTCAGAGACTTCTAATACAACAAGTTAAGATCTCATTCGGCCTAACAAAGGTGATAACTTCATAAGGGATTCCAAATATTGTAATGTAGTTCCTCTTGCAAGAGAGAGAGCACTAAATTGGAAACGCAGATCAGAAACTACAAAATAGGACAAACATGTACTGAAGAGAAAATGGAATACTGCAAAACCTATTAATCTTTAAAATATTTTTGTATATTGTTTTTATTTTCAAAAACTTAAAGTGAATCTACAGAATATTATAAGAAGAACATCATAATCAAACACATATTTGAAGAACAGCTGGAACACTGTAAAAAGAATTAGATCACTGATATACTCTACTCCTCATTAATGGATTACCAGATTTTATGATATCATGTGGCCTACCAAAAGTAGGCCACATGATATGCTTTTTCTCCTGCCACTATTATTCATACACATCGATTGCATTATAAAACTGCAATATACATTATATTATTTAACAAGTATACCTAAAACAGTTAGGTAAATATTTGTAGTGATTGTGCTGCATATTAATGTTAGTTTGAAATAGCATGCTATGTACTTATGTTTTGTTTAATACAGTTTACATGACTGTTATTTCCCTCCACTGTTCAGTGATGAGCATCTATACACACTTCATTTATAGTGTAGAAGTTTAGAAGCTGAGAATAGTGAAGGAAGGAAATATGAGATGATTAATTAATCTGTATAATAGCTATACAATGATATACATGGCTTGTGTTTTATTATGAGCAATTGCTTTTTTCAGTACAGATTATGAATCTTTAATAGAGAAATGTATAATATAAAAGTTGAACTTCTATTTATGTTTTCTCTCTTTCTACACAGATTAAAGGACCTTTTATTTACAGTAATGTAGGTAAGTAATTACACATTTTTCTTTATTCATACACTGTCTATGCATGTACTTTGTACATATAATAACTATTCTAACACAGCAATACACAGAAATAAAAACACAAACTAGCATACACCTATGCATACACTGACATACCCAGGGACACGCTCATACATACACCAGCACACCCAGGAACACACTCATGCATACACTGACACGCCAAGGCACACACTGATGCAAACAGTGACAGACCCAGACCCACACACACATTGATGTATACACTGACACGCCCATTGAAACACTAATGCATACACCAACACATCAAAGTACATATTGAAGTATACACTGACACACCCAGGCACACTCTGATGTATACGCTGACTTACTGAGGCACACACTGATGTTTACACTTACACACCCATGCACACACTTATGTATGAACAAAAACACCCGGACACACACTCATACACACATTAACCCGCCCAGACTCACACTGATGCGTACACTCACACCTAGATACACACTAACATATACACAAACACACCCAGGCTCACAATGATGCATACCCTAACACCCAAACAGACACTCATTCATACATTCACACACCCAGGCACACACCAATACATACACTGACACATCCAAGCACATAATCTTGTATGCCCTAACATACACAGACACACACTAATACATACACTAACATGCCCAGGTACACACTGGCAAATAAAATGACTTCTTTATTTGCCAAGTGTCTTGTCTGTAACAGAGTAGAGGCAGAATCAGACCCTCATGATGTATGTATACTTTGCTTTCCTGACAGTCACATCTCAGTAAAATGCCAACATTGCAAGTCTTTTTCCAAGTGTACCTTGTAGGACAGGGTAAAGATTCACCATCATGGAAGCAGCACAAGGAGCTATCTGAATGTAGGATGTCACATGAGCAAGGAGATGGCTAGTTTTCTACCAGGGCTCTGCCTACATCATCTGAGAACTCCATGAGAGGGAGATACTGTTCGATGTTGTTATCTACAATGTCGAGCTGAGGTACAATGGCAACCTGCTCACCGTCGAGGACTGGGTCGATGTCGATAGAAACCATGACTTCGAGACATAGGATACATTCGACATAGAGACATACAGAATCTGAATTTCCCATCTCCAAATCGCTGATTGGATTGGAAGAATGAAGGTGAGAAGATTTCCAACACTTTTACATTCAGAATATTTAAAAACATATTCACAGTCATCGACAGCAGTAATTCCAGATTCTGCACAACCGTCTTCTTCTCAACAACCAGTTTCTCCACTAACTCCGCCTTCCTCAAGTACACCTTCTCCTCTTCAGACTGCTGTGGTTTTGGTGGCTCACAATCCAGTAAACCCACTGGTAACACCACAGAGACTTAAATCTCCACCACCAAGGTCCATATCTCATTGCAGATCAAGAACAAGTTCAAGACATCATTCACAACTTTCTAAACAAACCTCTTCTTCAAGACATTCATCTGGACACAGCTACAGGTCAGGTCCAGGATGGGTTCCTATTTAACAGCAACGTCCTCGGACACACAGGTTTTCTCCTCCATGGACTGACTACTTCAACAAGAGTCTCAATAATAAACAACATTAATACGTTTCAAGAAGTGGTCATACGAGGAGCTACATAATTGAGCATTCCATCACCAGCTACCACAACGATGTTGGTGATTTTTTAAACTCTTCATCAACGTTTCTCATCAAGACCACTCCTATGTGTAGGTTTCTGACTTATCAGAACCAGGTGTGCAGCTTTTTTTTTTACACTGGCTTCCGAAAAGGTTGTGCCTTCCAGGCTGTAGAAAAAATACAGACCTTCTGAACAAGAACTGCTACTTCTACATTCAGGTCCACCTTCTGATTCTGTAGTCCACACTGTTAAACCTTCCTCTATAGTCTCACGAGACAAGGTGACTCTGTGGGGCGTAAAGTATGTGGTACCGTAACTACAAATATGAAATCTTCACGAGGAACTTCTCTCTTGGCAGATACACCAGGTCTTTATAGAACTCCCACCAGTAATTTGTGGATGATCTGTCAAGAGATCGTAGAGAGGATTTTATTGAATTCTTGAATGAGGGCATAATGGTGTCTATTCAAGTGATCAACGCTGCTACTGATTTATTTTTATTAGCAACACATGGCTAGTGCCATGAATTAGCCTTAGGAAGACATTAACAGCTCTCAAACAGGAGTCTCAGCAGAAGATTATCAATCTGCCCTTCTCTGGTATGACTTTATTTGGAAGTCAAACAGACGGCAAGATGGCTCGGATGAAAACGGAGCTGGAGACCCTATCAGCAGTTGGACTGAAGAAACGTAAGGACCAGAAGAAACATTCTTAACAGCCTTACGAACGCTACTATTATCCTCAGATGGTTCATTCCCCTCAGTGGCCCCAAAGCAACCAACATCAACAACAGCAAAGGCGACAATTGAAAGGGAGGTTTGGTCACCAAAAAGATCAGGCAGGAAAACCTCCTGCAGGTCCAAAACAATGAGCCTCTGCTAACCCCTTCTTCCGTTACCCACTTTGGTTGAAGGAAGTATTTCCAATTACTTGGAAGAGTAATGTTCCATCACAAAAGATGCATGGTTACTAAATATTGTACGGAATGGGCACTGTCTCAGATTCATATATCTTCCACCAGCTATAACATAAAAAACATCCATTCAACACGTGGAAATGTCAATATTCTTCAGAATGAAGCTGTGAAGCCTGTACCTCTTCTTCAAAAAGGAATGGGAATTTATTCCTGCTAGTTGTGATAAAAAAGGAAAGTCCAAAGAACAACTTCGGACCCACCCTAGATTTGAACGTCACAAACAAATGGCTATAAAAGAAAAATTCAGATTGCTAGCGTTGTACTAAATTTATCCTCAAATCCATCAAGGGAACTGGCCATTGATCTTCAGGATGCATACTTTTATATACCAATAGCCAGAAAGCACTGCAAATTCCTGAGATATATAGTGGGAAACAACCACTATCAGTACAGATGACTTCTTTTAGGCCTCAAATTAGTCCATAGAACCTTTTCAAAGTGCATGGTTGTGGTCGCCGCAGATTTCAGCAAACTCTAGATGTTTGTCTGTCTATATCTAGATAACTGGCTCATCAAGGCTTCAATACACCAACAAGCTTGTCAACATCAGCAAATAACTGTCTCTATTCTCAATTTCTTAGGTCTACATGTCAATAACAAAAAATCAACCTCATGGCTGTCGCAGTCTCTTCATTATCTTAGAGCGATTTATAATACCATAAAACTATTTTATTTTATCAATTAAAGTATTAAGCCAATTGCAAAATTCTTGCGAACGAACAGTGTTCGGGGATAGCCTTAAGGGTTTAGATAGCTCAGTCACGCTTTTAAAACATATCCTTGGAATTACTACAGATTTTAAGATTTTGGTGGTAAAGAAATTGGCCTTAATATGAATTTGAATTCTATGTCAGGACTGGAGGTGAGGATTATGCCTTCTTTCTTCACTTTATTCAAATAGCAGCTCATTAAAAGGTTAACAAAAACTACATTTCCCATTAACCCTAGGGAAAGGTAGTTTAGAAAAAACACATGGAAACATCCAATCATGTTAAGTCAACAATGTCTAATCATGGGCTTCCTAACCCAACATAGTCCCTTCTTAGTGTCCGTTCGCCCTCTTTCTTCACTGCCACGCAGCCAGATAAGTACCCTTCAGTTGTTTCTCTACTGTTTAGTGCTGATTTGTTGTTTTATTAGAGAGGATTGTGTGTTTTACATGCTGTATTGCTTTATAAATAGCTGTTGCCGAGATTTGTCGTGCGCGCGTGTAAGTGCGCTCTTTCCCCACTTCTTAGAAGCTTGTTGTGTATTATTTTTCCCGCGCTCGGCGCACTTCTGCGGCGACATCTAGATCATTCCTTTTTATGTCTCGGCTAGCGAAGGCTGCGCTTGCGCAGTCTCGCTTGCGAGATTTAATGTTTTTTAGTACAGGGCTTGAACCCGCCCCTCTTCTCCATTGGCTGGCTTCCTAAACGGAGGCCAGCCATTGGAGGAGAGGGGCGTCTGTCAGTTTAAGCCCCATCTTTTTCGGATTCGGGGGCATGTTTTTTACTTTCTTTCTCTCCTCTGGAATGTAAACATTCCAGCCAATGGGAAGAGGAGAGAAAGAAAAACACGCCTCCCAAACCAAAAATTTGCTGCGTTTCTCCGAGGCATTTCTGCTTGACCTCGGAGAAACATGGTTAGCAAGTCGGCTAGCTCCTGCGGGGTCCTCTGGTATGCACAATATCTGAAGTTGTCTCTAAGCATGTGCCGAATATTGTATATATTTTACATGGGGTATTGAATGTACTGGGGATGTGGTTGCCTTTCATTTGTGAAAGCGTGGGCGCACATTTGGAACCTTTTATGCCATTACAGTATGTATTTACGTTCTTGACACTGTATTATTAACTATGTGTATGTTATTTAAATACTATGCTGAAGTCTGAGACACGCATGAGACCGTTTTCAGATCATCTGCAATGTGACTTTCAACAAACTGATCGATACTGCTCTTCCATTCGAGCAGGGACGAAGGCCGGTTTTAGCTTGCCACTGGGAAAGTGTACCGAGTCATTTTGTTTCTTTTTATTTACTCTACAGGGGAATATCTCGAACGCGTTTTAGGACATTTCGCAATACTGCCAGCGCTCAGAGGGTGCCCTGCCCAGTTACAGACGCATCACGTTTGGCAAACTTCCACCGCGCCCCTTGCGTGCACGCTGACGCAGAGGCAGCTCGCAATACTGCCAGCACTCAGAGGGTGCCCAGTTACAGACGCGTCACGTTTGGCAAACTTTCCACCGCGCCCCTTGCATGCACTCTGACGCATTACATGGGGTATTGAATGTACTGGGGATGTGGTTGCCTTTCATTTGTGAAAGCGTAGACGCACATTTGGAACCTTTTATGCCATTACAGTATGTATTTACGTTCTTGGCACTGTATTATTAACTATGTGCATGTTATTTAAATACTATGCTGATGTCTGAGACACGCATGAGACCGTTTTCAGATCATCTGCAATGTGACTTTCAACAAACTGCTCGATACTGCTCTTCCATTCGAGCAGGGACGAAGGCGGGTTTTAGCTTGCCACTGGGAAAGTGTACAGAGTAATTTTGTTTCTTTTTATTTACTCTACACAGGAATATTTCGAACGCGTTTTAGGACATTTCGCAATACTGCCAGCACTCAAAGGGTGCCCTGCCCAGTTATAGACGCGTCACGTTTGGCAAACTTTCCACCATGCCCCTTGCGTGCACGCTGACGCAGAGCCAGCGTTATCTGTTTTAGTCGCGCCGCTCACGGAGCGGTGACTGTAGCCGTTTTCACAGAAGGATGTGAGCGGTCGGGCCTCCTCGCCTGACTGTGTGACGCTTTTTAGGTGTGGGAGGCTCTGTGTGTGTGTGGGAGGCTCTATGTGTGTGTGGGTGGCTCTGTGTGTGTGGCTCTATGCGTGGTGGCTCAGTCTGTGTGGGTAACTCTGTGTGTGTGTGTGTGTGTGTGTAGGTGGCTCTGTGGGTGGCTCTATTTGTGTGTGGGTTGCTCTATGTGAGTGGCTCTGTATGTGTGGGTGGCTCTGTGTGTGGGTGGCTTTGTGTGTGTGGCTCTGTGTGTGGGTGCAAATGCAATAGGTCTCGCATTGGAGAGTGATTAAGCTATTGACATTGTAAATAACAATGCCGTTTCTTTAAATGTATTAAAAACAAAAACATAAACAAGAATAATGTCATGAGCAATGCCAACAGCTTTAACAATGCCGAGACCATTGCATTGTAAATGCTTATTCAATTGTGGCACCGCAGGAGCGTTTCTCGCTCCTACGTGGTGATTGTTGGTGCCTCACTCGACGAGCATTGACCTCCCACCGCCAGGGGGTGCCTGGGAGGAGATACGGAGTGCGGCGCGATGCCTGAATTCCTCACATTCTTGGGAATTCAAGCATCGCCCGTATTCTAGAGCGGCCGGTCTGAAGGGAGACGCTCGTCTGGGTCTGTACGCTGTCGGGCTGCTCTAAATAGAACAAAGCAGCCGACCGCTCGTGAAAGAAATTAACGCTCTGTTGCCTATTACATTGGGAATGGAGTCTGTACCCCTTGTTTTACCTACGCCCTGATTGGGTCTGTATTAAGGCCTGAAGGCCTGTGTGGTTGTCAGGGCGCATCAGCCCGGCGTCCATTGACAGCCGGGGTCAGTGTGCACCAGTCCGGTGTACACTGGCTGCTGGCAATCCTATTGAGACAGGAGCGTGGACAATGACAACTACAACTCCTGGCATTCTTCGTGATGGGGACATTCTGTGTGATAAGGACGTTACATCAGGGACCCCGGATAAAGTCGAGGAGTGTGAGCAGGAGGCTGCCGATTTTTTGTGTATCCCGGTCCACTGGCAGTTTGTGTTCTTCATGAGCAAGTTGCGGTAAGGGTGCTCTGTGCACCATCGCTAACTTATTCTACGCATTCCTTGGTTGGTTCTCCAGCAGATTGTGTTGTTTCTCTTTTTGTCTCTTCCGTTGGCGAGATTGCGGTGGTGGGCAATCTCATGCGGGGGAGAGCGCTGATTACTTGCCTGTTTTTCTGCATTACTTCCCTGTTGGAGAGACCGGCAATTTCGGTAGTCTGATGCAGGGAAGAATCTAAGCGAAAAGTTTATTGTCGAGTCAATTGTAGCGCGCTCACTCTCGTACTGGTAAGAGTGGGGACCGCATTGTTTAATTTTGCTTAAGTGCCTGGTCTTCGTTAAACTACTTCAAGCGGAGACATCAGGATTGAGGTATTATTTTCAATGGGATTTCATTCTCAAGTCTTGGATTATCGAGACTAAAACTCATTAACTTTTAGAGGGCTAGGAGGACATTCCTTGCCCAGTATTCTATTTTGCTTTTCTCTTTGTCCATTGAAAGTAGAGTGCTTCTTACGATCAGTCTAACCTTGACTGCTCAGTTGGCTTATCGTATGAACTCCATTACTCATGTTATATGGTTCAGAAATACTAATGAAGTTCCATTGTAGTGGAATACATACAAAGGAAGAGATTGAGCTATGGTCTTTCTTTTACACGTTCTTTCGTTTATTGATTGTAGGAGAGATTAGTAGGGGGGTGTCCAGGAAGACACCTGCCTTTGCACGTCAAGCTTTCCTGCTCTTAGACGAGGTAGGTGGGATTGTGTCTCATACCTCTTTGTTTGGTAAAAGAGCTATTGCTGTATGAAAGATTTCCCATTGATTGTTATTTCTTCATGACAGAATTTGTGTTGGGATGTTGCAACCACACTCTCATCTCTCCTGATAAAGCTCCTTCTTTCCTTTACAGTTAGTGTGATACAGTCAGTACAAATACTTCTATGATTAGTATTGTAGACTCTGTAGATGTTATGTATTGAGGTAAAGATTACTTACCATGTTCTTATTTTGTCGTTCTCAGATCCCCCTCCCTGCAATTCCTACCCTTTCCTTCCCTCGCTTGACTATCTCACTAGTCCGTGTGAATATATATTCCGGACTTGTGGCAGCCGAGAGGTGGACCCCTCTGAGCATCAGCACAATCCTGAGGATTACATCGGGGAACCTTGACAGTGGGACACTACCCGGACCGGCTCCCATGTCATAGGGTTATTTTCTGCCCAATTTTATAACTTTCACCAGCGTGTTTGTGTCCCTAGGGGCTAGAACCCCGTTTAATTTGTGGAAAATCCGCACCTAAAGTTCAGACTGCCACCCAGCCCTTCAAAAGATTATTGGCCCTCTCTCAAGGCCTGATGTGCTGACATCCAGACACCCATATTTGGTTCCTGACCCCCTTCCTTAGCTGGCAAGTTATGGAATACCAGGAGGATTACCAAGACATGGAGGATCCTCTGGCTGACCTCCCTTGGGGTGACGACTTTTATGAGGCCGTAGACACCTTGATTTACCGAGCGGTGGCGAAGGCCATGATTTCATTAGAGGAGAGGCTCTCCCGCCTGATCGCTCAAGCCTTTGAGAGGTTTACACCCCAATCTTCCACCCCTCTCGCCCCCCCCCCCTCGACCCCTGAGGGACCAGGGGACCAAGGCCCGCCACCATCTAAAAGGCCCCGTGACTCAGGGGTGTATCTCAATGCTTTAGCCAGGCCAAGCCTTCCTGGATAGCCAACCTACCCTTCCCACAGGGAAAACCCTTACTTCTCCGCCAGTTGACCCTAGCACTGACCTAAACGCGGCAGGAGATGCAGATGACGAACCAGGCCCTTTCAGACCTTGGTTTCCGTACTGCCCTTCCCAAGCCCTTCAGAGCATGTCAGACATGCTCGACCTGGACAATATCATCCACCCACATTCCTCCGAGTTGGCCCTGGCTGACAAGGTAGCCAGGTACGTGGCGGGTCGCTTTCGTAGACCACTAGAGAAGGAAGACCGTAATTGCCTCCAGGTAGAGTGCCCCCGTCCTTCCCTCGAGGGAAAGTGACACATCAGAGATTGACCCCCGCATGGCCACCTTTCTGCAGAAATTCATTAGAGAACCTAAGAAAGGGATTGACAGGTCATGGAGGGCTTGCCAGGACAAGCTCCTGGATGCCCTAGGCCCCATTACAAAGATCTTGGACATGGCTAAGGCTAAGGAATCTGGCTCAATAATTTCCCCAGAAACCTTATCAGGATGGGCCCAGAGGGCCATAATTTTTTGGGGCAATGCGAATTGCGCCCTTTCCACCGACTGCCGCCTCTCCCTTCTTATTAAAGTTGACCCAAAATGTGGGGACCTGGCGGACTCGGAGGCGGGCGCCATTGCTCATGAAGGTCTCTTTGGCGAGCCTTTTGTTAAAGAGCTTGGAAAATTCGTGAACACTTTCACGTCATTAGACAAGGCTCAGACCACAATAAAGAGAGTGTTCCCTCGTGTTTTTCACGGGGCCGGTCGAGGCAGGGGCCGCTCGACCGGTCACAAGGGGACAAGGCTCCTGGCAGTATCTGGACCAGTCCCGTTTTGGGAAGTTCTACTCCATGAGAGGACGTTGTGGCAAGGGCAGAGGTTTCAGAGGAGGAGCTGTGGTAAATATTTCATTACCGGTACTATTTTTTATGCGGTAAAGTCTAGTAAGAATAACTCAGTAAATATAAGAGGCAGAATCCGTGGTATTAGAGGTTCTAAAAGGCTTTATTCCTCTACAAAGGAATTACAGTTCGAACTGCAGGCTTCAAATTCCATCACCACGAAGGTTCAGGAAGGGAAGGCAATACATTATTGACAGGTAATCATTTTTATAAGAGATGCATTACAATGAAACAGATGCAGGAGGCGTAACAGTTGATAAGATAGATAAAATATGCATACGTAACTAAAAAAGGCGTAAACATAGGCGTAACTAAATACGTCATTAAACATGATGTCACAAGTGGGTGGATCCATAAGAGAATCCTGCAATGTCAGCAGAAATATTTGGCAGAGATGCGCGCGCAGCCACATGACGTGTGATTGACGTGCAACTAGAGGGTGAAGGGGACTTGACATTTAGCTCTACATGTGGAGACAGAAGTCTGAGGGGTCATGTCAACCTAATCCCAAATCATATCTAATATCTTATGTTTAAAGAACTGTATTATCCAAAAGGAAAGGTCTCTCGGACAGAATCTATTCTATACTGACTGTTAGTGCGTGTACAAGCGTCTAAGTGTCTACATGAGATGCGAGGGGGCAGGAATCTTCCATGGTAACAGGGGCTATGAATTACTTGCATGAGGACAGTGAGGCCTGGCCCTTTGCACTGTAGCTGGAAGAATGTTTACCTAAACTACTAGACAGGAATGCATCGGATGAGGAGCGGAACAGATAATCTTGAAGGTGAAATACAGCTTTTTGGCAGGCAACAGGCTGGATCAGGCACCGTTAGCCGCACAGGGAGTAGGACAAAGTTCAGGGATACGGATGCGGGCTCGGACTGGAGCTTTCAGAGGCAGAAGGCAGGAAAAGGCTTGATGGCAGAATTCAGGGCCTACTCGCCTGAATCTGTAAAATGAGGAAAGTGAACACATAAAGTCGGTGGCCTTTCATACTTAGGAATGGAATATCAGACCCATTCATGGCGGATCTGAAAGAGGACATGTTGACGGTGGACGCACATGTATTTGCGTCTTCATAACTGGAACTGGAGGGAACATACATGTACTTATAGCATGCACATGGAGCCGTTGGGGTCTACGATAGGGGACATAACTGATCACAAAATTCATATTTCCTCATTCCCTCCTTGTCCCCTACGGACCCTCAAGAGATATCGATCTTCATCAATCCATCGATCTGTTCATATAGCATCATTTGTTCTTCTTTCTTCTTCCGAGATATTGAATGAAAACTTGGATGCGGGATACACGATGTGGCACACAGACCACATATTGCTGGCCCACATTGTAGACATAAGCAGCAACTGAATAGTATGAGAAAGCCAATACCTAGGAAGGATAGGATCCTCCATCCCCAGGCTGACAACACGCTCCAGAACCAATCGGACCAAGTCCAGGTGCCTGAACTCTGGTGTATCTGGCTCACAATCTTATGAAGGCGAGTTATGGCTTTATATACTGACGGCGAGTTTTCTGGTATGAAAACACAGCAACTTGATCCGATGACCCTACAAGCTCCGCCCCTATCAGCCAGGATGACGTCAAGGACAAGACGATTTTGAAGCACAACAATCCGCATAGCAGACTGCTCTTCTGTTAAATTGCCTAAGGCGGAAGTAGTCTCGTTCACTACTGCTTCAAGGGTTCTAGTTAATCTACGTATCAGCTTACTATTAGTGACTGTACCTATATAGGGAAAGAAACCTTTATTGAAATCTGTGTATTGCTCCCATGCCCTTTCAGTGTAATCGACAATCGGGAGATCTCTCTGCTGTCTATTGTGTACTAAATGGATATTTCGGTGATAGTCAGGAGGGGCTAGGAAGACAGGTGGCAGAAGAAATGCTATGTAACAGGTACCATCCCAATCTAGAGGCAGACGTATATATGCGGTCTGGCCACATATGAAGTAGGAATGACGGGAAGCTCTAAATGTAGACTTGCCTTGATCACTGAATTTTATTACAGTGGTGCATTTACTATGGCCCATGTGTATGGAACCATTCTTTTTTACACATAATTCCCCTTTAACTGGGAATACTGACATAGCGGGCAAGATTGGCGTAGCTTCGGATTCAACATTCAGAATCAGGAGGTTAAGTGTAAAATTACCTAATCCATATACTTCATTTTCTAGATCAGTTCCTGTTCTTTTGGGAAGTCCCTCCTTGTTAGGGTAGCAGACTTTAAGCAAAACTAGGTTCAGGTTTCCCCATACCCAGTTGTCTTGGTAAACTACTGAATTTGAATCTAGGGAATTAATCAAACTAAACCATGCTCCACAGGAGCCATTGTGTGTGAACGGGTACGGAAAGAGGGGCAAAACTCCCTTATAGTTCTGATAGGGAGGGAGTCGGCCACATATCCAACAATTTGTAACATTGCTGGTCTGATGGGAGTGATGTAACATACTAATGAATGTGTTGTTGCGCAGCGCAAATCTATAGGACAACTCATGCGGAGGTAATTCGCTAAAAGAATGTTCAGCAGTAACATTGTAAGCACGCTTAGAAATAGGGTAATACATATGCAGCAATATACTAGAAATGATGATCAGAAGACTTAGAAAAAACAAAATTAATAAGGTTACTGTGCAGTGACTACGAAGTGATTTACAATACGCATGCTTTTTAAGCTGCATCTGTCGATTTCTTTCTCTATTCAGGTCTAGAGGATACATGTCAGAGACAAATTCAACCGATTCACCTTGGAGAGGACTTAAACAATCAAATTGTCTGACTTGCTAGACCTTAGCTTCAGTTTATAAAGTTCTGTTTTTGTATGTTCAACCAAGGGGAGCTTTGAGTCTGTCTGTGAGGGAATGCAGGGCTGAGTGTTCACATCGGACGGTAGTCCATAAAATTGTTTGATATGACTCGAGTGCAACCACCCTTTACGTCCCTCGATCTTCACGGCTGTCCTTGTTGTTAGTAGAACGAGTTTAGGCGATTTCCACCTAGGCTCCAGTTGGGTCTTCCGGTCGAAATTCCGCACCAGAACCAGGTCACCTGGAACCACGTCATGGGGCTTCACCTCAGTGTTATCGGGAAAAGCTGCAGCTACCTGTGAACGACAAGATTGTAGTGCAGACATCAAGGAAGCCAGGTAATCTGTCAGCATATTACAGTCAACATCAGTGATTTTGCGAGGTATAGGCGTCCCCCACATATTTGGTGGTCTACCGAAGATCACCTCGTACGGGGATAGCCCTGTTCGAGAATGTGCTACCATTCTCATGTAAAAGAGTGCAACTGGTAAGGCTACTATCCAATCGACACCTTTTTCTCTACATATCTTGGACAATCTGATTTTCAGGGTTTGATTATGACGTTCCACGAGACCTGCTGCCTCGGGATGTCGGACACAGTGGAATTTCCATTGGTAACCTAACAAAAGTGAAACGTGTTTCATTAGTTCGGATGAGAATGGCTGGCCGTTATCTGAGTATACAACACGTGGCAAACCATATCGTGGGAAGAATTCTCGAACTAGCTGTTTGGCAGTAGTCGGGGCAGTGTAATCTGAAACCGGGTAGGCTTCTGTCCAACGGGAAAGAGCACAGACAACTACGAGAACATATTTGAATCCTCGACATCGTTCCATCTGGATATAATCCATCTGGAGGACTTCAAAAGCATGATCGGGAGGTTGAAATCCACCCTGCTCTACGGGGATGCTTTCACCTGGATTAAACTGACAACATATCATACAGGTACGTACTTTCTGTTTGGCTGCTGCTCGCAGGTGTTTGTTGAACCAAATGTGTTGAATACTGTCTAGCATAGCTTTTTCTCCTAGGTGCGCTGGACTATGTATTGTGTTAATGATGGCTTGAACCATGGAGTCGGGAAGAAACCATATAGATTTTTCCTTCGTCATCCATCCTTGATCCGTTTGGATCCCTCCTAATTCAGTCCATTTCTTTATTTCTTCTGGTGTAGCATGTGTCTGTATGTCAATTACATCAAGGGCGGGATCCTTAACTGTCATGCAATGTGTTGGTGTCAGAACTATTGTCTTTGTCGTGTCAGTTGTGTGAGTCTGATTCTGAGCAGTCTGTTTAGCTGTTCTGTCAGCTAAGTCATTACCCTGAGAAATGATATCGGTAACTTTTGTATGGGCTTTGCATTTCATAATCGATATTGCAGTAGGTAAATGAATCGCGTCTAATAAGGCTTGAATAAGGGGTCCGTGTTGGATATGGGCGCCGTGAGAAGTTAAATAACCTCTCTCTTGCCACAGTACGCCGAAGTCATGGACGACTCCGAATGCATAACGTGAATCTGTGTATATGTTGACTTTCTTATTTTTGGCTTGAATACAGGCTTGTGTCAGAGCGATGAGCTCTGCTGCTTGAGCTGACAAAGTGTTAATACAATTTGTTTCAATGACTTCAGTGTCTGTTGTGACTGCGTAAGCGGCCACTAACTCTCCTGTACTTGTTCTCATACATGAACCATCTACATACAATGTCAGGTCTGGATCTGATAAAGGGATATCTGTCAAGTCTTGTCTGGGTTTTGTCGTGATAGTAATGACTTCAATACAATCATGTGCTAATGGATCTGTTCCATTTACTGGCAAAAGTGTGGCAGGATTTAACGTATTACAACGTCTGATTTCTATGTGTGGCTGAAACAATGTTAATTCATAACCGGTGAGTCTCGCTATAGTCAAGTGTTGTGTTTGTGTGCGGTTCAAGAGAACCTCTACTGCGTGTGGTACTTGTACTGTTAATTGATGTCCTAAGACTATGGCATCGCTTTGTCTGATTGCTAAAGCTGTTGCTGCCACTGATTTCAGGCACGCAGGAAGAGCCTGAGCTACTGGATCTAATGTACTAGAGAAATAAGCACATGGTTTGTGTGATCCTGCTTGTTCCTGAGTGAGTACTGACAAGGCAGTACCGTCGCGTTCTGTAACAAAGAGTGTAAACTGTTTACTATAACATGGTGTTGCTAAAACAGGTGCTTGGCATAAAGCTTTCTTTAAGCTTTCAAAGGCATGTGTATGTTCTTGAGTCCAAGGGAGAACAGTCGATGTGGCTGCCTCCTGTGTTGTCAAATGGATGAGTGGTTTTGCTAGAAATGCATATTGAGGGATCCACTGCCTACAGTATAAGTGAGACCTATAAAAGCCCGCACCTCCTTTTGTGTCTTGGTTGGTGACATGTTAGCGATTAACTGGATGCGATCAGGTGTAAGCTGTCTTCCCTCCTTGGACAGCGAGTGCCCAAGGTAAACAACTTGCTGGACACAAAATTGCAGCTTAGAGGGGGACACCTTGTGCCCCTTGTCAGCCAGAAATTTCAAAACCGTCAGTGACGCTTCTTCACATTCAGGTTCGCTTCGGGCGGTGATCAGCAAATCATCGACATATTGAAGCAAGGCAGTGTTAACTGGCATGTGGATACTGTCAAGTACTCGTTTCAGTGCTTGGCTATAGATGCTGGGGCTTTCTGTAAATCCTTGAGGTGCGCGTGTGAATTTAAAACTTCGTCCATTTAAACTGAATCCGAACAGATATTGACTTTCCGGATCTATTGGGACGCTAAAGAAAGCATTCTTGAGATCAATTACAGTGAAGAACTTTGCTTCTGAATCAATAGCTGTTAGTAATGAAGAGATATCTGGGACCACAGGATATTGTGGTACAATACATTTATTTAATTCGCGCAGATCAATAACTAATCGATATACTGGTGGTGCTTTTGGATCCGTTCTTTTAAGAATCGGAATTATCGGGGAATTACATACTTTGGAGTCGGTTTCTACAACCACTCCTTGTGCAATGAGCTTGTCAATGATCTGCAGCAAAGCCACAACAGCATCTGGTGGTAACTTGTATTGTCGCATTCGTGGTACTACTACTCCTGTTTTTAGTGTGACTCGATATGGTGTAATGTTCATACAACCAACATCCGTTGGGCCTTGTGCCCATAGATGTGTAGGTAAATTCTGCAGCCGGTGATCCATGTCTCTGGACACGTAGTGACCTTTGAAGTCACGTAAAAATAATCGTACTCCTTCCGGAGAACAACATATTATAGCTCCTAGAGCTTTCAATGTTTTTATACCTAACAAGTTTTCTGGACATGATTTAGTAAGCAATAAATCTGTAGTTCGTGTCAATGGACCAACCGTAATTGCTAGCGGTTGCGTTACTTCATTAATGATAGGCTTTCCTGAGAATCCAAGGGAAATATTCTGTGAGCCTGAGAGGGGTGCCCCTGGAACTTCACTGCGTCGTATAATTGTTCTGCTTGCCCCTGTATCAAGTAAAAACTTTCTGTCTTCCCCTAATAGTTCACTATGTACATAAGGTCCCTCTTGATCTACAGGAACCTCGATAAGGGGTAAGCCAACTTCCCTCTCTAGGCTATTTCATGTGTATCGCTGATAATCGGGATAGTCATTTTGTGCATACTGGTACATCTGTTGCGTGGTTGCTTGTGTGGCAGCAATAGGCTGCGCTTGTGGTGGTGCTACGGTCTGTTGTGGAGCTGCCTGTTGCGGAGCTAGTTGTTGCGGAGCTGACCTATGTTGTGCATGCTGAGGTATTTGTTGTTGATTCTGATCCTGTCTAGGTGGACGTGGTCTTTCCTGTGTTCTACCTGTGGCAATATTATGTTTCAGGACTGGACAATCGTGTATATAATGACCTTGTTGTTTACAATAGTTGCATGTCCCTTTCGTTGGACCTGCGGAATCACCTTTTTTATGACCATCGGCTGGAACTGTCTGGGCAACAAGCATTTTCATTTTCGTATCTTTCATACGTCTTTGTTCATGTTCTTGTTCTTCTCTAATTCTATTGTGGTGATATTGTAACATCTGTAACATCTGTGACGGTGTGTTACCTTGCCAGGTACTCTCAAATTTCAATACTCTATTCTTAACTTGCGGCAGGGAATTTTCAACTAATTTTGTCACAAACAGATGTGGATATGACTCGCTACTTGCCTTTATACCACTATTAATACCAAAACATTTTTCAAATCGGGAATAGAAATCACTAGTGTCTTCATCTTGCTTTTGTTTACAGGCTGAGATTGCACCCCAGTCCTCCTTTTTCGTAGTTAATAAACGTGGCAGTACCTGCACTAGTAATCCTGGTAGTGCTGTAGTCTTTTCCCCAAGCCCTGATCCTGCAGCTCGGGCCTTTTCTTCGTTTTCTAATGCTGTCCAATCTATCTTTTGGTCTCCCACCTCCCATTCCTTTTCTTTGAGTTTCTCGTAAACACCGGCAGGCATTAACACTTTCAATATTTTCATGATATCGGGGTAGGTATACTCTCCCATGAGTAACATGTCTTTTATCTCACGGTGGAAACCTGCTGGATCCTTGTCATGGCTGGGTACTACTTTCTTCATTTCTAATAATTCAATTTTAGTTATAGGCGTGTACACAAACACGCGTGTAAAGTTATTATCTTCACCTCTGATTGGGTGTACTTCGCGTAACGGATTCTGTCTATCTATGTGATACATTTTTCTTCCCATAGTGGGAATTGGAACATGTTCTGGGTATGCGAAAACTATATACTGGTTTCGAAATTCTAGAATTTCTTTAATTAAATCAGTACCTGACCCTCTCCATTTATTCGTAAGTAGTTCTGTCAATATGTCAGGTAAGGGTCCAGGATCGGAGTGTTGGCTTTTATATAATATAAGGAGGTGTTGAATCATGTATATACTAGCTAAACGCTGTTCGTCTGGGGCTAGATTCAGAAACGTGTGTGCTAGTGCATCATCACTGTATTTGTTGGGACTGTCAGCCCATAGTACTGCTGACCTGGCTAATTCTTGTTCGTCCATGGAATCGAGCATATGGTACCCCCTTCGATCTCGGAGTAATTTATCAGCGGCTTGGAATAGGTGTTCAGGGGACCTCGTATTTAACATAGGGGTTTGAAAATGTCTATTACATTCTGGACGTATCGGACGTATCGGATCATTAAAGCCTCTAGTATTATTATGGGGTTTTCCTCTACCTACGTAAGCTATCGTATCTAATTGTTCTGATTCTTGCTCCTCCTCTCCCTCTGATTCAATTCTGTCTGCTTCTCGTCTTTCTTTATGTATTCGTTCTACTTCCTTGCGGATCTTTCGATACATGGCGATTATGCACGCCTGTCTATCATGTTTCTCGTCTGATATGTTCTGACCCCATTTGGCAAGTTTTTGCATGGTATCATGATCTGCCTCAGGCCTGTCTTGGTTCCTGATCACGCAGTTTATGAAAAAACGTAGTAGTTGTCTTTGTACATCCACTTTCTGGTATTCCATAGCTTCGTTAATACTTTCTGGGCCTCGCCCTGTTTGGACAAAGTGATATATATTGTCTAGGTGTTCAACCATTCCTGGTATCGTCATTAAATACAATGTAGCTCGTCTTATACGTAGTGATGATAGTAGCAATCTGTCCTGTTTACCTGGCACTGGATCATATCTACAATCCACAAGATGTTCTTTAAACATGTCGGATGTCGCTAGTTGGGGTGTACGTTGGAGTGCTAAATCTCTAAGGGTCTGTTTATTTCGCGGCGGTGTGGCAAACATGTCTGTCGTACCTCCTGTAGCACCATCTGAGGTGCTGGGCAAGAAAGGATTCGTTGGACGTAAGATAGAAATTGTAGATGCGGGAAAAACAGTAGAAACGGATGGACCTGTGGGAATGGGCGTAGGAGTTTGTGGTTGCGGGGATACAGACGGATGATCTTGACGTTGAACACCATCAGCAAGCGGTGTGTGTGGTATGGTATTAGCATACTCGGGAGCTACGTCATCTAAATAGGAGGAAAGGAAAACGTCCTTTGCTGTTTTAGGATGTGTTTTGGGATGTGCTTTTATCGGGAGCAATGGGGGTGTCAAGTTTTTCGGTATTTCCGGGGTGGCCTGAGGTAACCCTTCGGCCAAAAGAGGATACATACCATTCATAAGGGTATTTCTTTGTCTATCTACTTGTTCTGTTTTTACTCGGGTACCTTCCTCGATTAATAAATTTTCTCGGGCTTTATTTGAATTCTCCCTACCTTTCTCTTCCTGTCTGAGCGCTTTTTCTGTACGTCTATATGATTCTTTACGCCATAATTCAACGGCATCTTTCTGTGACTGTCTGGCTTTCTTTTTCCATAATTCTTCTTCTACTCTCATGATGCAATCTGCATCCCAGGTCCCCGCTGCGGGCCATCTCTGACTCTCTGGTAACTCTTTGGTGTAGTCCGCCCATAAATCAAGAAATAACACGGCATCTAGGCCATGCTTATGATACATAAAGTACCCTGGAGTGTCCCTAGGTGGGATGGGAACAGCTTCTTCGAGTACACCTTTTCTGGTTTTGATCTGTCTTAATTTCGAAAAGAGCGGCATTTTTAGACCTTATTACTAGAACACACTTTATACAATAAACACAATAATGAACAATCATTCACACCACAATATGTAGAACGTATTAAAACAATTAACATTTAACAGTTTAACGAACGATAATAACTAATAGAAAACTAGTTACTGACATAATACTGACACTAGATAATACTGATTTATATGCAAGACATACTAGATATACTGCTAAACAGTACAGATACACTGCTGAAACAGTGCAGACCGGATTTGTGTACCCAAACCCGTCTTGACCGGCACAACTTATGTGCACGTTTAAATGCCTCCCCGGCAATGGTACTCACCGGGTAGCACGGAACGGAAGGCCTCGGAACTGAACTGAAACTGGACCGGACTGGACTCGACTCGACTCGACTCGGAACTTCGGAACCTGGTGGGCCTCTGTATACCTCGGATCTTGCTCTCTCAGCTAGGCTCTGGTCGGGATACTTCGCACTTCTCACCGCCTCGTCTGGGTGTTGATCGCAGCCTCAGTCACCCCCGCTTGGCCGGAGGGAGATACAGGAAATCCTGCAGGTACGCGTTTTTGTCCGTTCAGCTGTGGCAGGAGACCGGGCCTGCAACGCACCTCCGGCGCGTGAGATGAGAAAGTGTCCCTATTCGGGCGCCAATTTATGTGGTAAATATTTCATTACCGGTACTATTTTTTATGCGGTAAAGTCTAGTAAGAATAACTCAGTAAATATAAGAGGCAGAATCCGTGGTATTAGAGGTTCTAAAAGGCTTTATTCCTCTACAAAGGAATTACAGTTCGAACTGCAGGCTTCAAATTCCATCACCACGAAGGTTCAGGAAGGGAAGGCAATACATTATTGACAGGTAATCATTTTTATAAGAGATGCATTACAATGAAACAGATGCAGGAGGCGTAACAGTTGATAAGATAGATAAAATATGCATACGTAACTAAAAAAGGCGTAAACATAGGCGTAACTAAATACGTCATTAAACATGATGTCACAAGTGGGTGGATCCATAAGAGAATCCTGCAATGTCAGCAGAAATATTTGGCAGAGATGCGCGCGCAGCCGCATGACGTGTGATTGACGTGCAACTAGAGGGTGAAGGGGACTTGACATTTAGCTCTACATGTGGAGACAGAAGTCTGAGGGGTCATGTCAACCTAATCCCAAATCATATCTAATATCTTATGTTTAAAGAACTGTATTATCCAAAAGGAAAGGTCTCTCGGACAGAATCTATTCTATACTGACTGTTAGTGCGTGTACAAGCGTCTAAGTGTCTACATGAGATGCGAGGGGGCAGGAATCTTCCATGGTAACAGGGGCTATGAATTACTTGCATGAGGACAGTGAGGCCTGGCCCTTTGCACTGTAGCTGGAAGAATGTTTACCTAAACTACTAGACAGGAATGCATCGGATGAGGAGCGGAGCAGATAATCTTGAAGGTGAAATACAGCTTTTTGGCAGGCAACAGGCTGGATCAGGCACCGTTAGCCGCGCAGGGAGTAGGACAAAGTTCAGGGATACGGATGCGGGCTCGGACTGGAGCTTTCAGAGGCAGAAGGCAGGAAAAGGCTTGATGGCAGAATTCAGGGCCTACTCGCCTGAATCTGTAAAATGAGGAAAGTGAACACATAAAGTCGGTGGCCTTTCATACTTAGGAATGGAATATCAGACCCATTCATGGCGGATCTGAAAGAGGACATGTTGACGGTGGACGCACATGTATTTGCGTCTTCATAACTGGAACTGGAGGGAACATACATGTACTTATAGCATGCACATGGAGCCGTTGGGGTCTACGATAGGGGACATAACTGATCACAAAATTCATATTTCCTCAGAGCGCCCACCTCAAGCCCCAGTGAGTGTTCTCCCCTCTTCCCAACCAATAGGGGAGCGGATGGTGAATTTTTTTCAGGCTTGGGATTCCATCACACAAGATGCGTGGGTGCTGCAAACAGTGCAGGGGTTCCGCATAGACTATCTAGGGGAACCTGTTCAGCAGTCCAAACCCCGGCCCATTCAGTTTTCACTTCAAAAAGCCGCTCTTTTAGACAAGGAAGTCACATCCCTCCTCAACAAGGGCGCCATCTCCCTTTCCTCTCCTCACCCCAGGAGGTTTATAAGTAACATATTTTTGGTCGATAAGACTGACGAGGCCGGTTATAAACCTAAGTGAATTCAACGAGTTGCTTGTTTACCGCCATTTCAAGATGGATGGGATCCACCTCCTCCGAGATGTCTTGCATCCTTAGGATTGGATGGTTCGTTTATGCCTCAAGGATGCCTATCTGGTAATCCCAATTTTTCCTCTTTACAGACGCTTCCTCCAGTTCATCTGGTGTCATCAAACTTATGAATTCACCGCTCTTCCATTCGGCCTTTCCTCAGCGCCCTGCTGCTTCACCAAGGTGCTCAAAATAGTGGTGAAGTTCCTAAGGGCTCGAGGCATTCGGATGATCGTGTATTTGGACGATCTCCTTCTAATGGGCTCTTGTCCCCGCCAGCTATCAGCCCATCTTCAGATGGATGAGTGCCTTCTTCAGAGATTAGGCTTTGTAGTAAATGGGAAAAAATCTCTGTTGCAGCCAGCTCAGTCCGTTATTTTTATGGGGTTCGTAATAAACTCCACCTTATCCACTCTAAGCCTTCCCTCCAGGAAGGTGGCCAAGATCCGACACAAACTGAGACGTGTCCTTTCCGGCAAACAGGTGTCCCTTTACCAACTTGCTCATGTGGTTGGCCTCCTTTCGGCATCAATCCAAGCCATCTTCCCGGGCCCACTTCACTACCGGGCCCTTCATCGCCTGAAGGCATATTTTCTTTGCAAGGATTATCAAGGTGTCGCACGGTGTCCCTCCCCAGCGACGCCCGGGAGGAGATCTAATGGTGGATAGACCTGGAACAGCCATGCAATTTTCGGCTCTGAGCCAGATCTGATTATAGAGTCTGACACCAGCAGGTTAGGCTGGGCCACCAGGTGTGGAGGTCTCTCTACGGAAGGATTGTGGTCACCCGATGAACAGAAGTTACATATCAATTGTTTGGAACTTCTGGCGGGATCCTTCGCCTCCGGCTGCTGGACGAGAGTCTCTGTGCAGTCATGTGTCCTTCTCAAGATGGACAACATTTCGGCGGTCCGAACACGGGAGGCACCAGATCCAAAGCCCTCTCGGACTTAGCAGCAAGTTTCTGGCAGTATTGCCAGATAGCCAGGTTTCGGTCACGGCAGAATACTTGCCAGGACGAGAGAATCAGGAGGCAGATTTTCAATCACGCAACTTCAGAGATTCCAGTCTTTGGATGCTTGATCCGAGCATATTTGCGATGTTGAATGACCGCTGGGGTCCCTTCTCGGTGGACCTGTTCGCCTCAAGATTGGACCACCAGCTTCCCTGCTTTTTCACCTTAGCCACAGATGCCTTCCTCCAGGACTGGAGCTCGGAGAAGGGGTACGCTTCACGAGAACGACTGCCAAGGTCCACAGACAGACAGCGGACCTAGTTATAATCACACCCTTTTGGAGGTCGCAAGTCTGGTTTCCAGTTATTCTGGAACTTTCCTGGGATTCTCCAATCCTACTCCCCCACTTTCCGACTTTCCTCTTGAGTCCCCACAAAGTCCTGCATCCCCTGGTGCTGGCGAACTCGCTGTGGGTCATGGCATGGCGGATTTCAGGGAACAATGGGAGGTCCCAGGCCTTTTGCAGGAGGCTGAAACCTTCATTGCCGAGGCTTGGGCAAACAGCACTGTCAAGAGGTACAGATCCACTTGGGGCAGATGGTCCCGTTGGTGTTTGCGATGGGGTTTTGATCCCCTGGTCGCAGACGTTGTACATGTTGTGAATCTTTTAGCGCAACTGGCTTACAGTGGCATGGCATACAGGTCAATAAACACCTTCCGCTCTGCCATATCTTCCGGACATGTGCCCATTAATGACACAAACGTGGGAGAACATCCGATGGTATGCAGATTGTTACGCGCTATTCGGCTCTCGTTACCTCCAGAGCCTCGTTACTCTGCACTTTGGAATATGAACCAAGTCCTCAACCTGTTTTTGTCCTGGCAATCGAACCGTTTTCTCTCCAGAAAGGAGCTTTAAGCCAAATTGGCCATGCACCTCTCCCTTATCTCCTGCAGGCGCGTTTCCGATGTCAGAGCTTTGGACATCACAAGTAGAATATTTACTCCTAATGGAATAACCTTCACTCTTCAATTTAATAAACAGTCACCGCAACCCCTACCCCCACTTGCCCATTCTCTACCCCCTCCTCCAGTTTTACTAGATTGTCTGTTAGTATGAAAGATGTAATAGTTGTCAGGTATAGCAGCCAAAATATCCTGAGTGGATTCATCTGTTATATAAGTTTCAGAGGTTAACAGAATATCAGGACTTTGAGTTTGGACACTGCAGTGTGAATTTGATACCAATTTAAGCCTGTGATACTTTCCTCCTTGTTGTATATCCTTTGCTGCAAGCATTCCGGTGTTTTTATCCTTTATCCTTTATATAGGCACTTCATTAATTGTCACTGTGCATCACCTTCCTAAGTCTAACCTTTCCCCATTTCATGGTCGGAGTGCACTCAACCACGTGCATGTTGCGTCTGCTTCACACCTTGACTGCCCCACGGCTGGCACAATGTTTTACGGCTCTGTATTAGACGTTCCCTAATCTCCTTCCCTTTTCCTCATTTTCCACAGGCTATTTTCATTGATTCAGGCTTGCACGTTAACTGTCCTGATGATGATCCTTTTATTGTTTTTAAAGGATCGAAACGTCGTCGACTAATGTAAACAGTTTGCACGTTAATCGCACGTGATAAAAAAAGTGCAGTTACTGTTTCTCTAAGCTTGTTAGAAATTGTGCTCAATATTCCACAAGCTGCCCCGTCTTGCCTGATATGTTCTTGTTCTAAATGTATTTGTCATGTGATCATCTAGGATGCAGGATGTGTCATGCGTAATTGCTATGTTTGTACTTTTGTTCTTTGACATTTTTGATTTATTAAATTGATTGTCCGGCTGGACACTCGCATTATAGTACTGATTCAAGTCTATAATTATCCTATTTACTCAACTGTTGCGTTTAAGGACCACTGTTTTAATACTAAACTTCCCTGAAATGGCCAGTCTTAACCTGGAAAGTCAGCTTATAGATGCCAATTTCATGAATAGTTTAAGGGTTAAGTAGTTTCATTAATTTAAGAACTGTAAATTATAATTGTATATACTTGGGGGGAATGCAGCATTTTGGTATCTGCAGTTTTACATTGACTATGTTTTCTGCTGTGAGACTAGGAAAGTTTTAATGGATGGAGAATAAAAACCGAAGATAGATTAGAAAAGGACTTACAAAGTTTGCTTACAAACTGTAAAACACTTGTCCATAAAGATTTGATATTTCCTGCCATTTAAAATGTTCTAAAATGATTCACAGATCAGGTTGAAATAAGTCGTAGAGCGTCCTCCCTTAATTAATGTGAATAATTGCGGTTGGATAAGGACAATTGACATACTCTGCTGTTTTTTCTGTTCATAGATTTGCTGGGAGAAGTAGTTGTCATAATAACACTAAAATGTATGAAAAATTACCACTAGAGCTCGTCTGGCCATATGGGACACCTTGAAAAGTGCTGTTAGGCTGAAAACCGGGGTGGGGGGCTTCTCTTAGGATTAGATGTACAAAAGAATTATCAGCTAACCTGGTAAAAAGCCTGAGGAAACACATGCAGTTTTCTTGTAGATATGCATTTAAACTCCCTCGCTGCCACTCCGAGACACCTCCAGATAAAATCCTTCTGAAGTGCCCAGACTTACCCACTATAGTCACTCTGTACAACAGTAGTCTACTGTGAAAACATTTGTTTGTGCTGCTTTTAGGGCCATATGTATCAAGCCTTTTCCTGTTTGCAAACAAGCAGATTCTCAGAATCGGTCCGTTTGTGAATTGGAAAAAGCCATCGCAAAATAGAGAATTGCAAAATTTGCGATTCTCTATTTTGTGAATGCAATTAAGGAATTGCAACTGGCGATTCCTTAAATGCAATTCTGGAAGCACCAGAAATTTGCTATTTGGCCTTAAAGAATTGCAAATTACCACCAACTTCAAGTTGGTGGTAATTTGCGATTTTCTTTAAAAAGGCACTTTTTTGATTTTTTTAAAGTATCATATGTCGCACATACATTCCCTTAGGGCATGTATGTGCGCAAAATGTGCACACATGCATATTTCAGGGGTGCAACAGGGTGTCCTTTTGGCACCCTTGCAACCTTGAAATTGCATTCTCAAATTGCGATTCTCTAATTGGTAATCGCAAATTGAGAATGTCTTCCCATTCATTCCTATGGGCCTCCTTATTTGCGAATCTCAATTTAGGAATATGTAGGATTTGCAAACATTTTAGCAAATCCTGCATACATTGCATTTTGCGATTCTCTAATTGCGATTCGCTAAAAATCACAATTTGAGAATCACAAAACTCTTTTTTGATACACATGGCCCTTAGCTCTTAGTCCAATACTGGTGACCTCATCACCCTAGCGCAGAGACCTAACTGTTCACTGACATCGTCTTTGAAAGAGTTCCATTGAAATCCCTTGCTTTGGTCATAATGTTTATTTCTCAGACCTAGCAATCTAGCTGTGGAGTGATTTGATCATCTGCCAAATGTTTCATTCAGAAACTAAAATGTGACAGCATTTAAGGGTGGATGCTTATTTCAGTACTAATCGAACTGCCAACAAATATAAATCAGATTGTATAGAACATGCATGACCTTTTAAACCGACAGTTGAACCTGACTTGGCTAATGGCTGACACAGATGAGTAGTAGGGGACAGAGAGGGGCCATTCTATGTGTCCGTAATACCACCACAATGGTGAAAAAGGCATTGGCTGCATTGCAGATCCTCTCAGGTGCTTTTGTGTTCCTGCTGGCAGAATGGTGTGACGTGTCCCTCTATAATCATCTGCCCTGATTCAAATTTGTTGTCCCTTCTATTCTCTTCATTTGTTGTCTGATTTGCGTTGATTTCCTCCAAGCAAGTGCAGGATGCAGGGCAAGATATCTTAGTGAGTTAGGGCTCTCACAAGTTCAAATCCTGGCTCAGCCACTCAGTCTCCTCCCTTCCGACGAAAATAACTTAAATACTTTTAAATCGACTAATAGTTTCAGCTGTGTATGTATGATATGTTGCGCTATATGTAAAACAAGTTGCTATTGTTAGTGTTACAAATATTTGTCATTAAGGGCCCCATGTAGGTTTTATATCTGCCTGTCTTTACCTACCACCATTTACCATTTTTTCCATCCAGTTTTGGAGCTAGGCTGAATCTTGCGGCTTGGGCAGGTGACCAGCTGCATGGGGCTTGCTGATCTTGGGCGTAGAACCCATGTACCTTCACCCCATTGTGCTGCCTTGTCTGCCAAGAGGTACATGAACACCCACAGTTGCGTTTACCCAGGGATTACCCAAGTCATCACTACCTGGGAAAATCTTGAAATTCCCCATTACCTCAAATTGTAATACACTCACAGGTGGAGAGGACGCATTTAAGATTTCCAAGGTTTTTTACTGCATGGATGATTAGGACTCTTAACTTTCTCAGTCAGTCTTTTGAAGGGTGTGGGTTCCTAGTCTACTGTGCATGTACAGTTGGTTGAATGAGCAGCCCCAGGAATCCTTAAGGCCTAGGGAAGAACACATCTTTATGGTGGCAGGTCTTGGACCCACTCCTTTGTCCTCCCTGCCTCTCCATTCGTGAAATAGCTTAATCACGTCTGAATCTCCTGATTCTGATGTGTCTGGGTCCTTGCAACTTGCTGCCAAAGGCACAGTTAGGAATTCTACTATAACTTTGGTATTTCTATATTGCGAACCTAGTAAAAAGGCAGCTGAGTGTTGTTCAAGGCGAAGACCAGCAAAAATTCAACAAGTAATAGGAGAGGTAGGTGAGTTGTGGATGGTTAATGCATAGATAAATTGGAGCAGGTTTGAGGTTGTCCTGATGGGAAAGGGTTTGTTGTTCTGATCCTAGGGCTATAAATGGAAAAGTCATGCTGTCTTGTTTTTTCTTTTATACACGCTTTAGTCTGCAGACTGGAGGAGTCCTGACTGTGGGTATGCCGCAATCCATCAGAGATGGTGAGCATATGTACAAGATAAGCAGTGGTGCTGGTCCTGATGCCTTTGTAAATGATGCTGCTGGTTTTGAAGATAGTGCAAACCAGCAAGGGGCGCTACATTAGAATGGGGGTGATGTGGCATGTACGATACCTAAAGGGGTGTCAGTGTGGAGTCTCGGAGGCCATGGAGCAGTGCATTACCACCATGCCAAATTGAGAGGGTGGGCAGTTGAACAGCACTTCTGAACTTGTTTTCTGGAACAAACAAGTTCACTTCCTTTAAAAGAGAGCGCTCGTATCAGGCCGTCTTTGGCAATGTGTTCCTTGACAGTGAGGCTGGTGTTCAGGAGGAATCCAAGTGACTTGGTGTTTGCTGAAAACTAAGTTTGAAACTGTCAAGGTTTATATCATCATTCAGCCAGGTTTGTATTGCTTCTTGTTTTTTTTGTGATGAATAACAGGAATCCGGTCTTGGGTTGAGCTTCAGGTAGGCACTGGACATCCAGATCAGGATGAAGTGTAGGCAGTGTTTGAGGCTTTGGAATTTCTGAAGAGGAGAAGACTTTCAAGTAGAGTTGTGTATTATTTGGTGTATTGATTGATTTGATTTTATCAGTGAATAGAACATCAAATCGCTCCATTTAGAAAACAGGGGACTATATAGAATCCTGCAAGTGGTAGGGATCTTTTGTGTCGTGGAGATGCCCATGTGAGCAAACTGGTGCTTATTGGGAAGATAGGAGAATCAATGAAGGATGTTACCAGTGAATCTCATTTTAGACACCAGGGTGCGTATGAAGGTGGGTTGGTTAACTCGATGACCAGCAACATTAGGAGGCAGGGGTCATCTTCATCTGTGGTCAAGAGGGCAATGTCTATCATGTCTAAGGTAGTAGTCTCCGTGCTGCAACATGCTTTATTGCCAGAATGGAAGTCGTGTAGAAGATGGTTCACATTAATATTATTTTTGGAGTTGAACATAGACTACTTTTTTAATGATCTTGCAATTGAATGGAAGATGAGTGATTGGCTCAAAGTTTGTGATGTCATAAAGGTCTAGCGTAGTTTTCTTTAAGAGGGAGAATATCTGGCCTGCCTTCAAAGCTTCTTGGGAGATTCCTTGAGTGAGGAAGGCTTTGTGAAGGTGAGGAGGGGAGAGAGAGCTTCCCCACTTTGATGAAGGACAAGCGTAAGACACCATCTTTGTAAGAAGTGGCTTGGAGGGAGTTGGGTATGTCGTGAGATTAGAGAGAGATAGAGCTTTGAAGGATGACCATTATGGGAATCTACGGGAAGGGGTGGGCGTAAGAGATGTAGCAGGCTTGATGTTCTCAATGAGCTGTTGGATCTGCTGTATGTTTGCACTGAAGAAGAAGGCATTGCACTTTGCTGTTGCATGAGGAATAGATGGTGGCAGGGATTGATGGAGTGATTGATTTGTCTTAAAGTGTTCTTTTGCTGGTTGCTCTATTGATGGTGTTGGTGATGGTGATGGTGATATAATCTCTTCCTCTTTGCTTGCCTCTTGATCTGGGGGAAAGTGAAGTGGGCGTCGAGTGGACGAGGTAATATACTTAACTCAAGCTCCTTTTCCCTTCCTCTCTATTGCTTCCGTTCTTCAATTTCTTCTAGAATAGACTGCTATTTACATTCCTTTTCATGTCTTATACCCGTATCACTCTTTTTCCTATGTTAATAGCTTTGGCAAAAATGAGATGAAGGTAAAATGAAACCGTGTGCAATATTGACAGGGCCTGGGCGGTAAATTCCATTCCGCTCGCGGAATTTGCGAAATTTGGGTAATTTTGCGTTTGTGCTTTCAAAATGCATGTCACAAGATATTTCCCCCCAAGCACGCAAACAGCGTTCTTGAACAGGAAAAAAGCATCGCGAATGGGTGGAACAAGCAATTCCACGTGTTTGCGGAACCCTGCATGCTCGTGGAGATATTTTACCGTTTTGCGGAGCTTTGGGTAGCGCGACTACGCAAATTCCGCCCACCCCTAATATTGACACGCATTACACCCTTGCAGTAGGAAAATCCTAATGCCCCCGCTGCAACCACTGAGATACATTGAATAGTGTGGAGAATAAACCGCATTTTCTTGCCATAACACACAAATCGTTTCCTTAAGATCTGTTTCAGTGGTTGTCTGTGGGGGCACGCAGTTTCCTCGCAGAACCAGTTTCTGTCCTAGTAAATTGTCTAAAAGTGATTACATTCTTGTAAAAATCTGCACTGCGTTTACAAGGTTTTTGAAAGAAAAACTTAGTGCATCATCAATTGTTTGATTTGTATACCTAGCAGTTAGAAGATTTGAAAATTGCCACGTATAAATTAAACGAAAACTGGTCAATGTGAACATTGTGTAAAGACACACGTCATCTCCATGCATATTTATATTTCAACAAGTGTACATAACAGCCAACGCCCTTCAGTGTGCCAGGAATTGTGATACTGTCAATTTTGGTAATGCATACGTACATGGTTACAGCGTTATTCCATTTCCATTTACACAGATATGACATATAATTGAAAATCCAAACCCTAGCTACCCTATCAACTCGTTCAGTAGAAGATGCTGGACTAATTCATGTGCGTGTTTTGTTTATGCATAACCGAACTACTGCGACCCTAATAAAGTATGTTTTTGTAATCAATCAGCTTTTGGTTTGATCCCCTGTTAACTAAACTAGTGTCAGCTGCTAAAGTTTCGGTGGCAACGTAAAAAAAAGTCTGGAATGGATTAGCTGAATAATTCACAGTAAAGCCATGTACAGTTTCTATATATTTTTTGACCTGGCATTGTAAACCGAGATCTCTTCTCCTATGTGAAGAGTTTGAAGCCCCACACGAGGGCACGTGTATTTCCAGTTGTACCGAAATGGCTGAACACACACGCCGTTATCGACGTTGTTCTTTTCTAGATTTGCTATAATGCTCTTTTTCAGCACTTTTGCTGCAGTGTTAAAAATAAAATGTATAAATGTCTGGGCGGGTAGTTTAAATAGTCCGTGTACATTTGCATAGCAGGCGACGTTGGGGAAGATGATGGCTTTTATTAGTGAACATTGATCCATCTTTTTAGTTTGTGAATCCACGACAAAAATCCATGGACTCAGCCTAATGAAACAATTCTATATATAGTCTACACTGGTTCATGAGAGGTACTAAAATAAGTTAAAGGACTTGAGGATAATTCTCGGAGAGGTAGGAAAGCCCCTCGTTTGCTATAAAAAAAAAGTGTCTCCTCTTAGTGACCGGAGTCCAAGAGTTTCACACACATTTTGAAAAAATCGAGTACTTACTTTGAAAGTTGAATGGTACTGGTATATCATAGAAAAATCCCTTGAATTTAGTATTATGCTTCCAATGAAGAATGTTATGGTTGGATCTAGGAGTTAGAAACCAATCATATTGGCCGGTTATAGTTATCCTGATCAGTGGAACCGTCATATATCCAACATACTACAACACAACAAAACATATATGTATGGTGCTGGAGGACATGGTTTACTGTGGAGGGAATGACGAGAATTATAATCAGAAGTTTTTTATTCTTAGAGTCAACCTCAATGTTCCATTTTGTATTTTGTAAATCCCTAAGAATCTTTGTGCTTTACTATGCAAAAAGCTTGAATTACATCAATGTCATAATTAATAAATAATGTTGGTAGCACGTTGTTTTTGCCTGGTCTGGTGCATATATATATCAAAGTTTTTAAAATAAAAAAGAAATATGACCGTTTTGAAAGTTTATTAACATATTAACACAAACTAATTGCCTCAAACACAGAAAATTCCTTTGGGCAGTTGAAAATGTGAGAATCATATACTGACTGGTTTGAGAATCACTGCAATTTGAATTATGGCGCAAGATTTGGTTTCTTTGTTGATGGTTACAAGATTTGAGAATTCATCAGAGTTGGTTTTCTAAACGTGTTCTATGAAAAAAATATGTTGGGACTATCTAGGAGTCAGGACACATCACAAAAGGAAGAAAAATGGCAAGATCGCTAAGTAAAGATGACAAAGTAATATGCGCAATAAAGAACTGCACAGAAATCAATTAAAAAATTCTCTGACAAGTACAAAGAAAATTGGGCCTGGTTGTTGCTGGATAGGCACACATCAAATCGGGGAATGGCCAAGGCACGCTTAAAAAGAGGGGGAAATGGGAGATTTCAGGGGTGAGAGGGACATATGTAGCACAGTGATGTTGGCCTGGTACGATTTGATTTATGGCTGCTCTAGCGAAACAATCCACCCGAATGGTGTTTATGCTGTATTCTTGTACACATACGTAAGTATTTAGATGATGAAGACATCCTGCAAAATCACCAATAATTTAATTTTCATTTCAGACCTATTATCTGGTGTGTTACATGTGCATTCAGATTAATAGTGCTCGTTTCAGAAGTGTGGATTCATGTATGCATTTATCTTTGCATACTCGACAGCCTCACTATCATAATTAACGTAAGTCAGAAATAGTCTTACCAAACTGTTAATTTACCATCACCAAATCCTGCTTTATATTCCAGCAGGATGCCACTTAATTAAATATATATTGAAATATGCTGCCACTGATATGAGTAGCATACTGGTAGCTAACAGCATTTTGCAGTATGTTTTTTTTAGCTATGGTGTGATTTATACGTGAATGGTTTATATTTAGATCGCTAACGTTACAGTAGTGCAGGTCCACGTGGACAGATGGACGAACAGTGACGTTGGTTGCAGATGTTTCAAGGAAGGGTGCTATCGGTTATACTGGTCAAATATATAGCTAAATCAAAATGCTTGGCACGAATTGCTTTCCTAACGGTATGTTGGGAGTTTGGAAGAATAATGAATATTTTTCATTTTTGAAGTAGTTGCCAAGTATCTGCCAAGTGAAGCAATTCCTCAGTTGCTCGAGCTTTTTGTTTGAGCATGGACCCATGGGAATACTTCTGACTCAATTGTGCAGCAACTAAATCATTAAAACAAAATAAATGGAGGACTGGGTATTGAAGGATGAGCCATATACATACCAGTGGCGCTAGTAGATGAAAAGACTCTCCCCTTGGGTCAAAACATGTATTTTGTCTTATTCTTGACTCCCTTCATCCTCTTTTTATCTCTGAGAAATTCTGCTTTCCATTTGATGACATCCTTTTTATTGTTAAAATGTGTGCACTTTTAGAAACATAAGGAATGTTCTGTAATCTTGTGCTCGCTCAAGTATTTGAAAGATTTTGCCTCTTGTTGTTTAATAGCCCTCTCTGCAGGGTCACCCCAAACATTTTGCTTTCCTCCTCCACCTTTTCTGACCTCGTTTTTGCTGGTATTAGGGAACTGTTCACTTTGCCACTGCTAACCAGTGCTAAGTTACTTGTACTATCTCCCCGAAACATGGTAACATTGGTTCATCCCTAATTGGCATAGTTGATTTACATATAAGTCCCTATTTAAGTGGTACACCCTGCATCCAGGGCCTGTAAATGCAATGCTACTAGTGGGCTGACTGTGCCACCCACTTAAGTAGGCTTTTAACGTAGTCTCAGGCCTGGCACTTCAGAACCTGTGTGGGCAGGTTTACACTGCCATGTTGACCTCGCAAAATAAACCTTTTGCCAGGCTCAAACCTTCCCTTTTTATACATATAAATCACCTCTAAATTTTGCATGTCCTGGTAGTGAAAAGCACTTATTTTATTTTAAAATTTATTTATTCCAGTGTAGTGGCGCAAGGTATGAAAAGATACATCCCCATGCCCTGGTCTTTCTGTTCCTTTTAGTCCCGGATAGCGCCTGCTGGTGTGACCTTAGGCATCTGGAAGGGATGTAAAATTGGATTTTATTCTGAAGAATCCTAGGGCCAGTATGATGGAGTGCCTTGTATGTATGCCCTAAGAGCTTAAATCATGCTCTTTGACACATGGGCAGCCAGTGAAGTTGCCTCAGGCAATCAGTTGCTGAGCTGTATCTGCCCTTGTTGCACACCAGTTTGGTCGCTGCGTTTTGTACTACCTGCAGGCGTTTGAAGAGGTAGTCTGGTATGCCAATGAAAAGAGCATTTCCATAATCCAGCCTGCTAACAAGCAGGACCTGTGTGACTGCCCTCCTGCTTTCCAGTGGGATCCAGGGAATGAGCCTTTTTAAAAGTTTCAGCGTGGCAAAGCTTTTTCCACATAGTGTCCGCACATGATCTTCCATAGATAGTGTGTTATCAATGAGAACACTCACATTTTCTGCACACTGCTTGGGTGCTGGGGCGTTTCACAATGAGTGGGGCCACCATGATGCATCCCAGATGTGATTGGCTCCATCGAGGAGCAGGATTTCTGATTTTTCAGCGTTGAGCGTAAGACAGTGGTCCGACATCCAGGTTGCCATTTCAGTGAGACAATTATTGAGTTTGGTAATAGTGTCCTTGTGCCTGTCTCCGATGGCTATTGTCAGTTGCGTGTAGTCCACATACGAGCAAATGCTGAAGCCCCACTTCGTGCCAATTTTTGCCAAGGATGAGACGTAGGCATTAAATAGAGTGGGGCTAAGGGATGCCCCCGCGAAACACCACAGCTTAGGATTTTTGGACTTGATGAGAAGGCACCCAGTTGCACGGTTTGAGTCTGTTGCTCAGGAACGAGCTGAGCCATCGAGGGGCTTTTGCGTGTATCCCTTTTTTGCGCAGATTTTCCAGTGGGAGCTGGTGGGAGACCGCATCGAATGCCGCCGATAGGTCTAACAGGATCAAGGCAACTGCCTTTCCCTGGTCCAGTAATGCTCTTACATTATCCAGGACAGCCAAGAGAGTTGCTTCTGTACTGTTGGTAGCCCTGAAGCCCGTTTGGGAGGGGTCCAGCAGGTCATTGGTTTCTAGATAATTAGACAACTATCTGTTGACCAACTTCTCCATTACTTTGGAGAGATAGGGGAGTTGAGAAATTGGCCTGTAGCTAACTGAATTGGTCATATCTGAGCCTGCCTTCTTCAGCAAGGGGGTCACTATGGGCTGTTTCCAAATCTCTGGATAACTCCAGTCTGCAGAGATTTGTTAAATAGCTGCGTGATAAATGGGCTAAGGGTGGGTATGATCTGCGCAAAGATAAAGTGTGGGCAGGGGTCAAGGGGTGATCCCGATTTAATTTCCCCGATAGCCTTGGCGACTTCCTCTTCTTTTTTTTCACTACTGCAAAGCCTATACCTCCCGTTGGATGACATTTGGATTAATTTATTGCATTTTAGAAGTGTAATTCCCAATTGTGAAGAGACAGACTACAAATTTGATGTCTCTAGAATTACAATTTAAAATTCAAACATATCGTGAAGTTGGATTTTAATTTGCAATTCTGAGAATGCCACTGTTAGAAAGTTGGCATTTTCTAACTTTTTTGGGAGGGGGTTGGGGGGGGGGGGGAGTTTTACATAGCACAAACCTGACCCGAAGGTATTAGAGTGCTTTAAACAAGCACCCGTTGTGTTACAGATGGACACATTCATTTTTGTTAGGCACGTGGAGATTACGTGATTTGCCCAGAACCACAGGATGTTGAGCGCCCCTGCCGAGACTCGAACCCGGTTCCCCAGCTTCGAGGTCGACCGCCCTAGCCGTTAAGCCACATCCTCTCCCCTTCAGCTGTTTAGTGCCTGCTGCTTATCTCTGATCAAGTCTGGGATGGCTAATAGCTGGGCTTTGTGTATTCCCCCAAGGCAGCCACATACCATGGGAGCTTAGGTGTGACTTGATGAGCCATCCTGGCAGGATGGGAGGAAGGAGCTGGACCCAGCCTCACTTACACCTGTGAGTCTGGAGCCTTGATCGGAAGAGCAGGACCTCTGTGCACTTCAAAGGCTTGTCTTTGAAGTCTCCCCCACTTCAAGGGCCCAACTTGATATAATTACTGGACCTCTGATACTATCATCTCAGTACACTTCTGTAGCTGTGAAGACTCTTAATAATCACAAATATTTCTCTTGGCAGTCGTTAAGAATTTCATTCAACAATGCCTCATCTGAATTTAACTTCAACCATACAATCTCTCAATCTAGAAAAGGCAGAATGCTGCAGAAAGAAATCATAAAAAGATGTCTTATGTAGCTCCGACTTTAATTAATAAAAGTATTATGCTTTCCATATGTTCAGTAGAATTCAATAAAATTGTTAAAATCGATACACCAAGTTTAAATGAAATACAGTAGTAGGAAGAAGAGAAAACATACAAGACATTTTCATTTGTCAGCTAATCTAGTTAATTTGTCGGAGTCTATAAAAACAACTCAGTAGGGTTTCAAAATTGAAAATATCCACTCTTATTAAATTATTGTTATAACGTTAGTGTTGTCGTCTGTTATTGCGAACGTATGGGGAAATTATAATAAAGTGTATTTAAATAACCCATTGCAACACCTTAACCGGCTGATTTGAAAATAGAAAAAAGCTTAAATTACACACTGATTCCCCATCCCGAACTGGAGCCTGAATAAATTAAGTTCTGAAATAATGAAATCTTATAATGTCTTTCCCTTATAACCACTAACACGGGAAAGACAATGGTACTACTATGGGAGAAAAATTATTGTTTATCTATATGTCCTCAGTTTCTTTTGAAAGATTTTGTAAAAAAAGGCAATACCATTGTATTATGAATATGAAATTGTGGTATGCTATTTGTTTAATGTCATTTTGTCATTATAACTTTAGGTCTTTGTTATAATGTTTTTTATACAGGTGTTTGTTAATAATTGTTAGAGAAGATTATTTATGTAGTCCTGAAGAAGGTGGTTTTGTTCAATATAATCCACCGAAATGCGTGCGCTTGCATTATTGTTAAATTTGTTTAACTACAATCGCATCTTGACATGAAGTGATTCTTGAAATGGGTTGTTTTATAGACTCCTACAAATTAACTAGATTAAATGACAAATGTAAATGTCTTGTGTGTTTTCTCTCCTTCATAGTACTGTATTCATGCTTGGTGTATCAATTTTATTGAATTTTGTTGAACATCTGGAAAGCCAAATTATTTTTTTAAATGAAAGTCGGAGCCACATAAGACATCTTTTTATGTTTTCTTTCTGAAGCACTCTGCCTTTTCTAGATTGGGAGATTGTATGGTTGAAGTTGAATTCAGATGAGGGGTTGTTGAATGGAATTCTTAACAACTGCCAAGGGAAATATTTGTGATTATTAAATATATCTTTTAAATATATCTTTGAGCCCTGTCCCTTGGGTATGTGGGGCCTCTTTCATTGCATTTGATGACCTGTGAAGACTTTGCCAGGAAGAAGGACTGCCACTCTGCTAGGCTGCTGCTTTCCTGGGCTACCCTGCTTCCTGCTGTTCCCCTGCCTGCCTGACAAGGACGGGACCTGCATCACTTGAACCCAGAGTATTTCCCAAGGGCTAGCTGGCTGGCCTCCTGATCTGAAGTCTCGGGGACATAAAAGAATTCCAACCACCCTGCTTCTGCACCTGGACTCTGCCATCTGTGATTCTGCCCTGCTAATGAGTGCCCCCCTCAGTCCTGGACCCTTGGAAGTGAGCCTTGGGTGTTTGCTCCAGCAGAACCCATGCATCTTCTGTCGAACCGAAGTATCGTCGCTGCTGCACAGATCAGAACTGTCGCATCGCCTCTGTTGCATGGATCAGCACCGGCGCATCACCGCCATTGTGTGGACCAGAACCGGTGCATCACCTCTGCTGTATGGATCGGACCAAATGCGTATCCTTTGGAACCTCCACTGCACAACACTCATCCCGGTGCAAAGACTTCACATCCCTGTCGATGGCCACCTCGACTGTGAAGCCGAACCCCCACATCGCAGCTCACCACTCATCAGAGCCAATGCATTGCTGTTGCGTAGATCAGGACCAGCGCATCGGCGGCACTGCATGGATTGGCCCCAACGCATCGCCGCAGCTGCACCCTGCATCCACAACATCGACGCAACCAGGATTAAGGTACTTTGGTTCAGTGAGCCTCACTGGGTGTCTGTCTATGGCCCGCTCCATCGCGGTCGGCCTGAAGTTTTGACTTTACGGCACGACCAGTTATCTCAAATAAGCGCTTATTGCTTCTAAGCACTATTTTACAGTTTATTCTTTAAAAAATACTCTCTCAAGTTCTACTCATTGGATATTTGTCATTTGGTCTTGTTTTATTTATTAAATTAAGCTCTATTTTTCTAACCTGATGTGGAATCTTTTTGTGTGGCATTTTCACTGTTTTACTGTTTGAAATGCTGCACAAATACTTTACACATTGCCTCTAAGTTAAGCCTGACTGCTCTATGCCAAGCTACCAGAGGTTGAGCACAGGTTAATTTAGGGGTTGCTTGCTTTTCACCCTGACTAGGATTGGCTTTCTGCTTTGCTAGGGCTCAGACCCCAGTCAACCTACAACCCAATTTCTAACACCTTTGAAGAAATTGTTATTGTGTAAATGTTACTTCAATACTTCGACTCTTCTTGGTAGTGTTGCACAAGTAACTGTTTTAGGTGGGTGACGTCATCTTGCACCTGTCTGTACTTGAGCCATGCCTTTCCCTTTACAAGCTTTGATTTAGTCTTGGTGGTAGGATGGGGAATGACACCTGTCCTAAGGTACACACCTTTCCTGAGTAGCCACACGTTTTGCTCATGATGTACGTTATTCAAGGACCACACATATAGATTATGGACGTTAGTACAGACAAACCAGGACTACTTTACATGAAGGAGTGTAGCTTCGAGGGGTTGTTTGGGGTGAAATCCCCCTTAATAAATGTATTTTCTGGTAATAGTTGCTTACAGGTGCTTTCAGTCGGGCATGGTGCGGTTGTCTGTTTTCACTAGGAAGTTTTACAAACACACAGACAAAGCAGCATACACACTCTCCTCTGTTTTGAACTTTATACACCAGCATGATTATTCCAAAATCTAAAGCACACCCTCCCAATCTTACTGACATAGCTACGCACCTGTTTACATATTTGGTTAGTTTAAGAACTGCACATTTCGAAGTTGGCGGATATACTCACTAGAAGCTTTCATGTTAAAATAAGCATTCATTAAAAATATGTTATTTTTGTAACAGCCAGTAACTATCAGCTGTTTCAGTTAACGACTTGCTGCTACTCGTTTGGCGCTCAACTTTAAAAATTCCTGCATTGTAAACAAAGTATTCTCTTTCATGGTCAATGCAGCTATTCTTTAGGGATATTTCCACCAGAAATGTCCACAGTCTGTATATGTATGGAGAAGAGTCTATGAGAGGGTTAAATTGAAAAATGGTAATTTAAAATACATGTAACTCAGAAGCCTGCAAGCCTTTTTAATGTATCATATTCTCCTATTGTCCTCTATTCAGTTAATTATAGATTAGTAATAAAAATGAGAAGTAATGTTTACCTTTAGAGGGCATAATTTAAGATTTGATGGGCTGGCCATCTAGCTACAGGTACGGGGGGCCCTGAGTCTGCCGGCCCATGGCATCAACCCTACCATGCTGTAATTTTAGATCCCAACCATACTGGTGGGGATATTTCACCAAAAGTGCTTGTGTCAGCATGGCGGGACCACTTACCTAAATAATTTCTCAAAGCAAATGATCTGCCAAACCATCTCATGAATTTATTGTTGGTATTTCTTTGTTTGGCGTTTTTGGAAAAACAAAATATCATTGTCCCCATCAGTGGGAGTGTTCTCCCAATGCCCATGTAACACTGATATTTTTTTCTGGGAACCACCATGCAGTGGAAGTCTGTTGTAAGCAGAGACAAAGAACATCAGAAGCTACTCCCTAACTAGAGTGGGCCTTCCAATACATTGGAGCCATTGGTTCTGCGGCAGGGGGCAGGCTGTTAACAATTTCTGATAATAGAGCTGGCTGAATCTCTGCTAACAGAAATGAAGTGGTTCCCCCATCTCTAAGCGAGGCAGGTGAACTACGAGGAGGGCAAATGAGACATCTGCTCAAATTTACCCCTTACCCCCATCCCCAAATGATCCCTAGGTTTTACAATAAGATTACACTCAACACACACATTATCTATAACAGTAGTTCTTAACCTTTTGACTTCTTTGGACCCCCACTGAATTATTATTTGAATCCAGGGAACCCCATTAAGTCATTATGGAAACCGGATACCACAGCCTAAGCAGTTCTGATTATTTAAACCTAATGCAAAGCAATAAACAAAACTACAGAAACAACCATAGATCAAACAAATACACAAGTGAATAAATAATTTATTTAATTTACAAACAAATATGAAATATCAACATTTTAATTTTAATGGAGAGATTGGGACTTTTTTTTTAAATTCAACTGAACCCACCCTTTGTACATACTATATTCTGTTTAATGCTTTTGCCCTGCTCCCACAAATTACTCTGAGGACACCAACTTAATGTTTAGCCTCTAATTGCTAATGCCTTCACATTTTGCTTCTTTATTTACATAACACTCTAAAAATCCTGGGCAGAGTCCTATATAATAAGATCTTTGATTGGGCTGAGGACAGGCATTTTAGAATCCTACCAGTTGGGTTTTAGGAGCAAAGTAGGCACTAACGAACAATTCTGAACCTTAACTTAATCATCGGCAAATACACCATAGCCTGGTGCTCGCCAATATACCTGGCCTTTATGGATCTGACCTCTGTCTTCGACTTTGTTAATAGGTCAAGATTATGGTCTATGGCTTGGATGAGGCACTGGTGCACTTCCTAGCGCACATACATAAAGACCTAAAGGCCCGGGTTAGGATCAGCAGGGGGGGTGAAGTCTCTGATGACATTAAAGGAAGTAGAGGGGTCAGACAGGGATGTGTCCTAGCCCCTCTCCTTTTCATCATTTACATTAATGGCCTGCATAAAGCATTGACCACACTGACCAATGATGTCCCCAAAGTAAATGGCAAAACACTCCCCGGGCCGAGGAATCGCCGAGGAAATTTTATATGTGTGGGAGATCAGAAACTAAAAAGCACTAGCAGATTTCCTTACCTTGGGTTGGTCTTTGCTGCGAATGGCTCCTGGTCCGAACACATGGCGTTCTGCAGGAGCAAGTTCTCAAAGGCCTCCAATTCTATTCTTAGTTTCCCACGGCCCAAAAGAACAGGTGCCATTTAAGCTATTTTAAAATGTTTTAAATCCCAGTGCATACCAACAGCCACCTACGGTGCAGAGGTTTGGGGTATTGCTAAGAATCATAGTATCCAACAAGAAGAAAATAGATTTTGTAGGAGATAATTAGGTACACCAATCTCCACTGCTCAGTACGTCTGCCACAAAGAACTTAATTTAAATTATATAGAGGATTTCATAAGGACCCGTCCTGCCCTTTTCTGGCTTTCCATATGGAAAAATACGGCAGCGTCTCTCACAAGAGAGATTATAGGTGATTTCATTAGCTACGAGAAAGGGCAGGACATCGCGTGGCTGTCTGGAGTGAATTGGAGCTTACGCAGTGTTAACCTAGAAAGGCTTTTTCTAATCCCAAGCACAGCTGAGACTAAACACAAAAATGCCCTCAGGAATGCACTTTACACGCTCTATGGCACGGAAAGGATGGAGAGGGAATCTAAAAAATCCTCTATTCTTTATTTTTGGGCCGTTGAACATGTTGTACACCCCTTGGCCAGCTATCTTACTTTGCCCTTGAGTCATTGTGAGAGGGGTCTCCTTTTCCGCTTAAGGCAGGAACTGTAACATTTTTGCTGTGTTTACCTCTCGGTCACAAGGCAAATTATGACTCTCTACCCTGCCCATGTGATTGACAGAGCGGACAAACCATTTTAATGTTTTTATTCTGCAAGTTTTATACAAAATATGCTAATTGCCTTTTAATTCCTTTTTTTTAAAAAAAAACATGCCCATCAGTCTGGTAGATGCTTACAGGAGGATACTTACATTGGCAGACGAAGAGTTAGTTTTCCGCGTCGGCACTTTTCTGAGAATTGCCGTGCAGGCCCGCAATATGATGTGCAACCCCTGAAATGTCTCCTTCTTTTATGTATATGCTTTTATTCAAACACATGTGTTTTAAATATTGTGTATCTATGCCTAATGCTAATGAACTTTTATTGCGACTACGTACTTGTGCATTTTAATTGTTATGTCTGATGTGCTTTTATGGATATGGCCTTATCCGAATAATGTATTTTGAGCTTGAACATACACTTTAATAACCTGTTAACATTATTTAATTTTCTAAGCGTTGGCAGACTCCCTGAGAAGCCATCTCGAGCGACCACCACCCAACAGTGAGTATTTTATGAGGCCATGCACCTCATATTAAGGCAGCCCGTCTCTGCTGGAACGCCTTAAATCCCCACTGGTTCGGGAGGGGACCCTACAGGTTCATCGCAGATGGGTCTGCCTTCGGCACCAGTCTAGTCTCTTGGATCCATAGATGGATCTGGACCTGTGCCGGTTGTGCCACCTCAACCTTCAACGACTCCGGGGCCCCCGTCGACGCTCCCATCTCTATTCTTATCCCTGCCACGGAGCCGGAGGTGTGTCATCCGACTCCAGAGCCGTCTGAAGCCATTCTCTCCAGGCCGGAGCCAGAGCCCTATTACTATGGACTGGGACTTGGGAAAGACTGGTAGGGGCCACTGGACCCTGAAGAATACCAGCCCCTAAACCCCAGTATGGACTTGTGTGCAGAATTTACGGAAGCCCGTGGACTGGACACATCCCCAGATACTGGCTTGGTCTCTCCTCCTGCCTTGGCTAAGGACGAGGGTGCCACATTTGTTATGGTATTGAGGAGAGCAGCCGAGATCCTGGACCTTCAGATGCCCTCAGAGGCTGTCAAGACTAACATTAGACAGAGGTGCTTCAACCGGGAGTCACCCGTTCAGACTGCTTCTCACATTTATTGAAGCCCTTATGCACGTCCTGCTCGGGGCCTGGTCCAAGTCCTGCACAGAGGCTCCTATAGACAGTGACCCGCCACCATCGCCCAGCCCCAGGGGGCCACTCTTTACTCAGCCAACAGACTACCCTGGAGAGCTTGGTAGTCCAAGCCTCCACTTCACCTGTAAATTCGAGTGTATAGGGAATCCGAAAGGCTGGACACCTTTGGTAAGAAAATGTTATCTTCCACCAGCCTGGCATTGCAGTCTGTGAATCCTGCATGACTTTTGGGCTGTTGCTCCCATTCCCATTGGGATTTGCTTGTGCAGGTGCTGCCTATGGTCCTGGAGGAGGCACGGCCCATACTTTCCCAAGCTGTGGCTGATGGGAGAGACACAGCTAGGTTCACAATCAAATATGGGCTGGACACACCAACTCACTAGGCAGAGTGGTTTCTTCATTGGTGACCTTACAGAGCCATGCACGGCTGAGGAGAACAGCTTTTCAGGGGATGTCCAAGCTTCACTTACAAACATGCCCTTTGATGGCTCTGTCTCTTCAGAGACAAGCAGGAGTCCGCGCTGGAGCGCTTCCAGGGACTGCAGAGCTATTGATAGGTACTTAGACCATTCCATGGTTCATTGTCAACCCCAGGTTTGTTCCTTTCCTAGCCAATGAAGGGGCTTCCAGACATGTCTCCACCCGCCCCAGCCACCATTGTTCACAAGCTTCCCAACCCCTGCGTGGCCGAGGACGCAGCACCCATTGGGTCAGGCAGCCAAAGATCGGTCCAGTCCACCCCCCCCTTCACCTACCCACTCCTGCCGCTGCAGCCTCCAAGCCTCTTTGGCTTTCCCTCCGACCATCATGTGCCACTAGTGGGTGACAGGATACACCATTATCTGCACCTCTCGAGGTCAATAAAATCAGACCACTGGGTTCTCCAGATTGTCCAAAGGGACAACTGCCTTCCCTTCGTGACTGCCCCTCCACCCATGGCACCCACTTACCACACGCTGATGGAGGAGGACCATCTCTTGGCCATAAGAGGGTGCCGCCATCAGAAGTAGGTTGTTGTTGCTATTCCCTCTACTTTCTGGTACCCAAAAAAGAATGAAGGCCTTCATCATATGAAAAAGGAGAAATCCAAAATACTCAAGTCCTGTCTGCCCTGAAGCCGGAAGACTAGATGGTGGCGTTGGACTTGTAGAATGCTTATTTCCACATCCCCGTCCTGTCTGCCCACAGACGTTACCTGCGGTTCACAGTACTTTCAATTTGCTGTGCTACCCTTTGGCCTTACATTGTTCACCAAGCTGATGGCATGGTTGCAGCTTATCTGCAGAGATCAGAATTCCAGTATTCCCCTATCCCGATAACTGGCTTTCGAAGGCGGGCTTTCCCCAGGCAGTCATCTCCCACTTACAGACTACAGCAGACCTTCTGCACTCGCCGGGGTTCACTATCAACCTGCCGAAGTCACACCTGATCCCTTCTCAGACGCTCCCTTTCTTTAGAGTTTTTCTGGACACAGTGAAGTTCCAGGCTTATCCTCCCTAGCGGCGATTCCAAGATATTCAGGTTAGAATACCGATGTTTCAGCCTCTATCCTGTGTTTTGGTGAGACTGACTCTGAGGCTGCTTTGCCTCATGGCCTCCTGCATCCTGCATGTGACACATGCCTGCTAGCATATGTGCTACGCAAACAAATGATGGACGGAATGCTGAATAAATCATACATTCACCCCAGTCAAGAGATCTGGGTTAAATCCATCGTTCTTTTGCTCACCATGCCACCCCAGTTTAGACCCTGCCATATGCAAATCAGTCTTGACCCTGTGCCTCATGGGAACAGTCCAGACCGAATTGCCAAGCCAGGTCCTCCATGGACCGGAAACAAGCATCCTGGGACGGATTTCTGGGTATTTCCCTTCATCAGCCAGGCTAGCTTGAACCCAGTGGCACAGTAAGCAAAGGACCCACATCTGGGCATACCCATCCCACTTAGGGTGAAAAGTGCTACGCAAACCAATGATGGATGGAATGCTGAAAAAATCATACAAGAGATCTGGGTTAAATCCTTTGTTCTTTTTGCTCACCATGTCACCCCAGTTTAGACCCAGCCATGTGCAAATCAGTCTTGACCCTGTGCCTCATAGGAACAGTTCAGACCGAACTGCCAAGCCAAGTGCTCCCTGGACCTGGCCTGGCAGTTCAGGCTGGACTATTCCCATTGGGTGCAGGGTCAAGACTGATTTGCATATGGCTGGGTCAAAACTGGAATGGCATGGTGAGCAAAAAAGTTATTGATTTAGGCCCAGATCTCTGTACTCGGGTGAATGTATGACATTGTTCTGCATTCTGTCCATCAATTGTTCTTTTTGCATTTGCTAGCATATGCGGGCTCTGCATTGGGACCTGAAGTACTAGTGGGTGCAGCTTCAGGGGAATCTTTCCCACATGATCCAGATCTCAGAGGGCACTGCTAAAGATCTGTAGTGGTGGTTAACAAACCACAATTGGGCCAGCAGCAGACCTCTCTCCCTTCCCCAACAGATCCGACAGTAGTGACAGATGGGTCGCTCCTTGGATGGGGCGGTCATCTGAGAAAGGTGGAGATCAGAGGCCTCTGGTCTGTGGCGGAATCCGGACTCCACAACAACCTGGTATAGCTCTGAGTAATCCAGCTTGAAAGCCTTTTTACCCTCCATCAAGGAAAGGCTTGTGCAAGTGTTCACTGACAACACCACCGCTGTGTGGTACTGCAACAAACAGGGTGGGGTGTAGTCATGGACCCTTTGTCAATTGGCCCTGCGCCTCTGGACCTGACTGGAATATCAAGGAATTTCCATGGTGATTCAACACCTGGCGGGATCTCTGAACACCAAAGCGGAAAAACTGAGCCAAAGATACCTTTCGGATCATGAAAGGTGCCTCTATCCAGAGTTGGTGCAAGGTCTCTTCAGTAGTGGGAAGAGCTTCGATTAGATCTGTTTGCCATATCCGAAAACGTGCAATGTCAGCACTTTTGCGTGCTGGAGTTTCCAAGGCAGCTCTTGCTCTGAGACACTTTTCATCTCAAATGGAGCTGAGGCCTCCTGTATGCCTTTCCACCCATATGAATCCTGCCCAGAGTTTTCAAAAAGATCAGGAACGACTGGGCCCAAGTCATCCTGGTGGCTCCAGACTGGATTCGGAGAGTTTGGTATCCCGAGCTGTTGAGAATGACCATCTGTTCTCCGATCAGGGTGCCACTTCAGGGGGATCTTCTGTCACAGCAACGTGGGGGGGTTATTTCACCCAAACCTGTCAACGCTCCACCTTTATGTGTGGAGATTGATAGGAGCGGCCCGTGCAGGTAAGAGAGGTGGGGCTGGGTTGATGGGTGTCGACAGGCGACCACAAGGGAAAATTAAATAAATAATATACTTCGTCGTTGTCTGTCGAAATCACCCCCACCGCTCTTACCTGCATGGGCCACTTCTGGAGATTGAGCTGCAACAGTTGACAGCTTTTGACCATCCTCCCAAATTCTGCAATGTTATCTTGGCAGGCGGCGTCCCTCAACCAAGATGGTATATGCAGGGTGTTGGAATAAACTTGTGGCATGGTGTGCTGAGAAACAAATTGATCCCTTAGCTGCTCCCTTTTCCCAAGTTCTTTTGTTTATCCTTGCCCTAGGCCCTGCAGGGCTCTTGATTGGGCACTCTGAAGGTCTTCCATCTCCGCCTGTTTGCTGCCAGATCAGCCCTTTCTCTTTAAGTCCCCTATTGTAAATAGGTTCCTTAAAGGTTTACAGCACATGTTTCCCCCAGCTCCCTTTATTGTGGACCAATGGAAGCTTAACTTGGTTCTTACTTTCTTAATGTGCACTCACTATGAGCCGCTTCATTCTTGTCCTCTTAGGCTCCTCACCATCAAGACGGCTTTTCCGGTGGCAATTACACCTGCCCCAAGGTTCAGTGAGTACAGGCACATTCCTCTCAGCCTCCCTACATCTCCTTTCCCCCCCTACAAACTGGTCCTTCAGACTTGAGCATTCTTTACCAAGGTAGTCACCCCGTTCCACGTAGCCCAGTCCTTCATTTTGCCTTTCTTTTACACTCTGCCTCTTCCTTCTAAGGAAGAGGAGAGATTCCTGGACCCAAAACGAGCGCAGTTGTTCTACCTTGACCGCACAAAACCGTTCCAGGTGGACGAACAGCTCTTTGTGGGGTATGTTGTGGCCAAGAAAGGGAAGACCTTGCAGGAATGGACTGTCTCCCGATGGATTGTGTTCTGCATTAAAATCTGCTACCAAAAAGCAGCCCCTGAAGGTTTACTTGAGCATTCCCCAGAGCCAAAACTGCAACCATTGCGTGAGCTCGCAGAGTTCCGGTCCAGAACATCTGCCAATCAAGAACGTGGCATATCTGCACATGTTTATCAAGCACTACTATCTGGTCAGTCATGTCTATAGGGATGGGCACTTTTTAGTGTCAAATTGTTTCGCAGCCACACCTCTGGTAAGGTATTGCTTGGGTAAGTAGTCTAAGGTAAGGAATCTGCGGCTAGGGGCCTCTGTCAGATGAACAAGTTACTTACCTTCTGTAACGCCTTATCTGATAGAGACTCTATCTAGCCACAGATTCCTTACTTACTCACCCATCATACCCGCTAAGCGAGTAGATTTTTAGGGTCAAGGCTATGATTGTTTCAAGGACCTAGTTTTCGACATCAATGGTCACAGTTCTTCGTGACTCCACGCGTGGAAAGTTTAGAAAAGAAACTGACATCAGGGTTCTGGGGTGGTGCCTATATAACTACCGTGCACATCACTTCCAGCGCGGATGATGTTGACGCCGTCACTCAGAGTCAAACAGCAGCATCCATTGGGGCACAGGGGTACTGCTCACAAACAATTTCCGGATCCAGTCTGACAAATGCTGAAAATTCTAAGGTAAGGAATCGGTGGTGAGATAGAGTCTCTCCAGATAAGGCGCTACAGAAGATAAGTAACTTGTTCGACAAGTATAGTGCTTCAACAATTTCAGAAATAGAACAGACTCCATAGGATCAAAGAATAGAAAAACGGTTATTGTACAAGTATGGTGTATAGTTCCTTTTGAAAACGTGCTCACTCCCAGGGTAAACTGTTTAGAACACCCCAAAGAACACAGATTATGAAAATTATAAGTGAAGGAGCACTGTATAGTTGGTTAGTTATTCCTTAAGAAACTATTTGTATCTCACTGATCTCAATATCAATCAATGATCAAAACCCTTATAGTTAAATATCAAAAGTTATCCCAAAGAAAGCATCAGATTGTCATGTATATTCATTATGTTCTTTCTTTTATTTCTTTTTGTTTTACATTTGTGACATATGAAAATACAGCCAATGGGTTTCATCCCACAACATGGGGACTTCTTCAGGGCTGTTAAAAAATATACAAGACAGCAACTTAGAAACACGTGAACAACATAAGTACAATATTATTGTTACGAAGCTCGAAGACAAAACATTCTCCATGACATTATGTACAATACACAATCTCAAAAACATTCAACAACATAAAGAAATGTTTGAATGTTCATTACATATAACAATACATTTTAAGAAGACACAACAAAAAGAAAGACACGTACATTGTACTCTTCGTTCAAATGTTAAGCATGGGAATCATACAGTCAAGTCAGAGTTATAAACTAAATGTCCTATTTTCTTATTTGTTCAATACCTTGTTAATATTTACGACACGACTTGATGCTCAAATATGGGCAAATTTAAATTGTCTGTATAATTATTATCTTTCACGTATAGCATACCTGTTCTGAATGCAATTCAGACTATGAGTAATACTTCCCCCCATTTTAGTAATCTTGTAGAGTTTAGTAGGTACCCCAAATCAAAAAATTGGACTCCTCATATTGTGTTATTGATATCACTTACCAAATACTTGAGCGTGCAGACCATTAGTCACTAAATGATATTGTTGTTTCGAGAGTCCATGAGTGAGCAAATCAGTCTAAAAGAAAGGGCAGAAATTTGCTAAATAATCCCCTAATCCATAAAGAGTAAATTTGAAACCTCCACATTTTCTATCATGTGTGTGTTGTCATTTCGCTTACCAAAGTTACATCTGTAGGTCTACGGTCAGGTTGAGAGACACCTTGTGGGCATCCGAGCACTTTATTCTACCCTGGTTTGTAATAGTAGCCGTCTTTTCTAAATCACTTTGGCTCACGCTTGTCATACGGTAGTCGGCACAAAGAGGACCAAAAGAAGCAACTAATTTCAAGATTGTTATAACCCAGATGTAATTACAAAAACCCTTGTAAATAATAAATTCTACCAACCTAGACTCAGATAACCTCAAATGTCAGATTTATATATTTGAATCATCCAGTTATCCATCCCATAATATTGGCTTGACACATAAGTATTTTATTTCTTAGTTTCTTTCAACAATCGGCATTCTTATATAACTGGCAAATTTTACGGTTTGATCTATTACGGAGGAGCCTAGAATCTATACACACCAACATTACAATAACAACATTGAGGCATATACATACGTTGGGTTACTGACAGAGTTGTACTCATTAGACAACCGCATTCCCAATCATTGCTTTACAACAAACATTTAGGGCCTCATGTAGGTAGCATACCAGTTACCACTTCTAAAATACCGAACGATACCGAATCGGTATTTTAGAAGTGGTAACTCGTATGTAGGTAATGAGTCGGTATTTTTTACCGATTCGTTACAATTCGGTATTTACCGAATCGGTATTTACCGATTCGGTAATGAGGCATACCTTCCCATTGAGGGGAAGGTATGCCTCATTACCGAATCGGTAAATACCGATTCGGTAATGGTGGAGAAAATGCAAGGGTGGCAGGGTGTCACATTGACACCCTGTTGCACCCCTGATTCGGCCATGTGTGCACATGTGGCACACATACATGCCCTAAGGGCATGTATGTATGCCACATTGCACACTGCTACGCGCTTCCAAATGCATACACACATACATTAATTATTTACCACCAACTAAAAGTTGGTGGTAAATACCGACTCATAAACACACACACACACACACTCCCCCTACATATCATTTCTGAAATCGGAATTTACCGAATCGGTAAAATTACCGAATCGGTAAAATTACCACATCGGTAACGTTACCGATTCGGTAATTTTACCGATTCGGTAGTTTTACCGATTCGGTAAATTCCGATTTCAGAAATTGACCCCCTACATACCAATAGCCAATATACCGGTCGGTAACGGTATAATTACCGAAAATCGGCCGTTACCGACCGGTATTTGGCTACCTACATGAGGCCCTTAGTGCCTAGTTGTGTTAATCAAGTCAAATAAACTTTATTCGTCCAATATTGACCATAAAAGTACATTTACACACACCAAGCATAAAAAGATAAAAACTTATACAATACTTAGTAAAAGGGCAGGTCCAATAATTCAATACAATTGCCATGTATGGGTTCCTAAGCCCTAATATATTTTAGACTTAATAAAATGTAAAACCGAAGTCAAAACTACTGTGCTTTCATAGGCCTGGTTAAAGTGCATTCAATACAGTGCTGACAAATAATTAAAAACAATGCCCGCTAAAATATGACATTTCTAAGACCGGTTCAGTGCATGATCACATTTTTTCCTTCGCCGTAAGGCTCCTGTTAAAAAAACTTGCAACCCCAAAACATATCAAAGGTGAAGACAACATTTGCAGATATATCAGAACTGGCCTCACCTGTGCAAAATTACAATGTTTCAAGAGTGGTAAGATGTATTTTATCCGGAGATCATTATAAAATTCACAGAAAAACGTAAAATGTATAAGATCTTGATCAAATAAATCATCACAAGAGCAGGGCTTTAGGGCCCCTGGCTTAGTAAAACCCTTGGGGACCGTGAGACACCAGTGAATGCACTTAAAACTAAATCTAGTTAAAAGAAAGCGATGGTGTAGATTTATAATGTAAGACCAGAAAGGTTGGTCTACAGTCCCAGGACTCAATATTAAGTATTATTGTAGTGTGTGTTTATTCAGTTCACTATTTTCCCTTTTCACCATCCTCTTGGCTAGAAATTGCCTTTTAATAACTTTCAGCTCTCCAGGGTACATCTGTCAGGGGTGTGTAAAGAGCTCAGGGCGGCCTATATTCACTAGCGGCTGTGAAATGTAAACCTAGCCATGGAACGTCAGCGGCCCTATCAAGCCTCATGCAATCTTCTAAAATAAATTGGCTCAAGGTAGGAGTGGGGCTAGACCATATTTTTAACCACTGTATTAAAGGGGCCGCTGCTATGTGATCAGAAATGTAACCCTGCCCTAGTTCTTCGTGCAAACTATAACAAGGGGGGGGGGGGGGGGGGAGTTTAGAGGTGTACAGGTAGAATCTTCCTCCTGTAAGATTTTTCATTAACAAAATGATTCCACCCTGCAAAAGTGAAGATGTATTTAATATTTTATGTTTTTTTTGTGATAAAATGCAAAGAAAAGTGCTCCATGGATTATCATGGGAAGGCACTAAGTGTTTTTAAAATACCCTTCACACACTATGAATCCCATAGTGTCATGCTTCATCATGGGAGTCTTCTCGTCCCTCTACGGGGCGGGGCATGCTGCGACCAGCGAAATACGTGGGAGCACTGATGTTAGTGATGGAATAGGCTATGTGTAATGTGAGGGTAAGAGTGGTAGGGGTGGTGAATAATAATAAAAATTAAAAAATTCTCTGGCTAGTGGAAAAAACTATTTTATTCGTTTGCCTGGCTGAGAATGTTAAAAAAGGGGAAGAGTAGGGGGTGTATCTTAATTTAATACTCCCTACTGGGTCAACATGTTTCGTAAGCAGTCCCCACTGCTTAACTCATCAGGACCTAGTGTGATCCCTACTACACTCAAAAAATATTATTTATATGTGATTTTATGCCTATTTTACAAAACCCAAATCTGCCAAAAACTGTGCAGGTATGGAGATGGTGTATAAAGGTACAATGACCTTTATGGTTTGAAGTTACCGAGTTGGTATCTGAAATGATAAAGAAATGAAAAAACAACTCTATGATTGTTATGGAACACATCACCATATTGTGGATTCATTGGGTAAAGAAAAAAGTGATATATTTTTCTATTTGATAGCATAGAAGGTTGCTATTCTTAAAAAGCTTGAAATAAGTCGTCCGAGTTTCTGGCGCAACTTAGTCTCAGATTATTACTCCCAGTTAGACATAAACAAACAAACACACACATTCTTCAAATTCATTCTGTTTTGTCGAATGATAAATCATTCATCTGTATAAACAAAACACATGAGCGGCAATGAATCTCAAAATACTTGTTTCAATCATGCATATATGTAGCTTGGTACATACACTGTTGTGAAAGTTAATCGGGCTTCAAGAGTTCACACCAGAGGGAAGGATGCCTTCTAATAGTCACTGTAGGGAAAGTGAAAGTGACGGAAAAAAGAGGGGATCGAAGTACATGAACCCGCACCAGTCTGAACGTCTCAAAAAATGTTTTATTTTAAAACAGCAACCAAGGTGCAAGAGAGCCTGAGACACAATCCCCTATGTCCCAAAACTAGGTAAACCAGGAGGGAACCAACTGGATACACTAGAAACATACAACGAGAAGTGGCCCTGCACACTTGCAAATATTTGATTTTCAACAACCCACAAAAAGGTACAGTAATCATGAAAATGTATGCTTATACAAAAGAAATAACGTTATTCAGTTGGAGTTGGTTTTTTCATCTTTATTCATTTATGTAACCGCCAACGCGTTTCGTCCAAACATGGACTTCTTCAGGGCTACAAAGATACATGAAAAAAATACTATTTACAAACAGAATACATATACATTAAAAACAGTTTATACAGAGATATACATTGTCATTTTAAATTTGTTATAAATTTCTTTTCTTAAGCATACAAAAAATAAATACACATCATTATATGGCAAGTGCAAATATACTATCCAAAATTTGATAAAAGGATCGTGTATTACAGAGACAATAATATAGAAGAGAATAATGGAGGAGCAAATGTCTAAAGAAAGATACTGACTTATCTTTATTTTCTTAAACCAGACCCAATATATTATCTTAAGTCATAAAAGCAATTAAGTGCCTGTTTTAGAACCGATATAAAAAGTACACATACCTCAACAATACTGTTTTTATCTCTATTATCAGATGTTCATGATGGAACATGTTTAACACAGTCCGTTAATAAGCGAGAGTATCAGGACAACGTCCATTTTGTATTCACTTTATGGCAGTAAATGAGTCCTGGGAAGGTATACAAATTGACGATTTAGAAAAAATCGAGAATATATATAAAACAATCCTGTGTTATACAAAGAATAATAGTAAGTATATGCAAGTTCTATACAAGGGAATAGTTTCATCTCAAAGATGCATATAATATAACTCAAGTGACTGGCTTTTATTTTTGCCTCCACAAGTGATAATTATTAACGTTTTCCTCATTTTATACGGTATTATAGGTACATGTAACGTACAGGGACAAGTAAAAAATCCTCCCTGATTATAGGTATTTTGTTAGTGTGACCACAGTTAAGTCTGTAAGAATTCATTTACTACAGTCATTACAAACTAATAACAAATGACTATAGGAAATGCCTCAACGAACACATTTGCAAAAATATTAAAAAGGTAACCTAAAAGAACTCATATATAGTGCCTTTCAATTTTATTTTTATTGGAACACCTATCTAAATTTTTAAAAGAAAGGACTGCACCACGAAAATGTTGTTTTTAAGCGAAAAAGTATTTCCGCTTCACTATATATGCCAATACATTGAGCCATAGCAAAGTCTATACTAGCGACATTTATGGAGTGGCCATATTGAAGTGGTTAGGTGCTCCCAGTAAGTAGAACCCGAATTATCACATTCTTAATAATATCTTGGTCCGTTTATAGTTAGAACAAGAAAGATGTAATGCAGAGAATCCATAAAGCAAATCTCACAATAGTTTTCTACAAAAGGAGAGAGTTTCCAGATAACACTGAATCGACTTGTATCTTTCTTGAGTTTGTATTTACTTTGCTTCAGGGTTGCTTTAAATTGTTTAGTGTTTTGTTTAATTCTTCTAGATGTTTCTTCATGCTACTTGTTGATTCGTAGCTCTTAAGTCAATACTGGGGAACAGATTTATCGGCCACCTCACCAACCATGTAGCGGATTTATCAGCCACCCCACTAACCATGCAGCGGTTGTATTCCTGCCACAACATAGAGCGTTACTTTTTTGCCACAATATGGAGCCCACTCAACCATGTAGCGGTTGTATTCCTGCCACAACATAGAGCGTCACCTTTGGCCACAGTACGGAGCCTACTACTTCCGTTATTTGACAATGACCAGTAAGCCTTCTTTTTTGACATCCAAGGAAGCAGCCATAGCTAATTCTATTTTTATTTTTTCACAACGTGAGCCCAAAATTAATGTAAGCAATACTAATTACCCAGCCATGCAACTTCCGGTAACTCCAGGAAGTGTAGCAAAGCACATTACTTTTTGTGCACAATCAGGGTAGCCATTTTTAAGAATTTCACCGTTCTAGTCTTTCCTTCTATAAAAAAAGTTTTCCCGCGTCCTGGGCCAATTAGCAATCAGTTAAAAAGCCGGATGCCGAGGTCTGTCCCACATCGGACGGGGCACAACGGAGGCAGACAGAAGCGAGGAAAGACCGGTTTACATGTGAGTAAGCCAGTGGCCAAAAGTCTTTAAACCAGGCATTTGTTAACGTACGCTAAGAAGCGTTTCGATCACGCAATGATGACACAGCGGGATCGCTATACTATAACGCTTGTATGCTTTTTCACTTTCACTTTACCTACAGTGACTATTAGAAGGCATCCTTCCCTCTGGTGTGAACTCTTGAAGCCCGATTAACTTTCACAACAGTGTATGTACCAAGCTACATATATGCATGATTGAAACAAGTATTTTGAGATTCATTGCCGCTCATGTGTTTTGTTTATACAGATGAATGATTTATCATTCGACAAAACAGAATGAATTTGAAGAATGTGTGTGTTTGTTTGTTTATGTCTAACTGGGAGTAATAATCTGAGACTAAGTTGCGCCAGAAACTCGGACGACTTATTTCAAGCTTTTTAAGAATAGCAACCTTCTATGCTATCAAATAGAAAAATATATCACTTTTTTCTTTACCCAATGAATCCACAGTATGGTGATGTGTTCCATAACAATCATAGAGTTGTTTTTTCATTTCTTTATCATTTCAGATACCAACTCGGTAACTTCAAACCATAAAGGTCATTGTACCTTTATACACCATCTCCATACCTGCACAGTTTTAGGCAGATTTGGGTTTTGTAGAATAGGCATACAATCACATATAAATAATATTTTTTGAGTGTAGTAGGGATCACACTAGGTCCTGATGAGTTAAGCAGTGGGGACTGCTTACGAAACATGTTGACCCAGTAAGGAGTATTAAATTAAGATACACCCCCTACTCTTTCCCTTTTTTAACATTCTCAGCGAGGGAAACTAATAACATTGTTTTTTCCACTAGCCAGAGAATTTTTAATTTTGATTATTATTCACCACCCCTACCACTCTTACCCTCACATTACACATAGCCTATTCCATCACTAACATCAGTGCTCCCACGTATTTCGCTGGTCGCAGCACGCCCCGCCCCGTAGAGGGACGGGAAGACCCCCATGATGAAGCATGACACTATGGGATTCATAGTGTGTGAGGGGTATTTTAAAAACACTTAGTGCCTTCCCATGATAATCCATGGAGCACTTTTCTTTGCATTTTATCACAAAAAAACCATAAAATATTAAATACATTTTCACTTTTGCAGGGTAGAATCATTTTGTTTATGACTAGTTCTTCGTGCACCATAAAAGATGGGGTGCTGGGGGTACTGCTAAAAGTTTCCATCGATATTTATTTTCAACTGCCTGCAAATCGCCGGCCTCCTTATAGCCCCATATCTCGCTGCCAAACGTGGCCATTGGTATACATTTCTCATTATAGACCTTCAATAGTGGTCATAATGATTTACTCCCCAATCTCCTCGCAAAATGCATGGTCGCACCTGCCGATCTAGACAGGGTGTTTTTTTTGAGTAGCCACCCATGACCCGTTTTCGTCAAATAAAATGCCCAAATAAGGAAATTTAGCAACATTTGTCAGTTCTCCACCTTTGCATATGAGCGTACACTTGTCACGCTTTATGCTACCGGTCGACATTATATAGGACTCAGAGAAATTGTTGGAGAGGTCAAGTGAAACCAAAAAATCAATAAAAGTGTTTACAAGTCTTTGCAGCCCCATTGGTGTCCTTGCAAGTAGAACTGCATAGTCTGCATATAGGAGAGCAGGGACAAGTTTAGAGCCTGCTCTAGGGATGTCTTTGCTAGCAGATGACAGGGCAGCCCCCAGATTGTTAATACATAAGGTAATCAAAACAAAACTGTATAATAGGGTCTAAGGGAAAGTTTAATGACCTGCCACAGTTCTATTCCCCTAATCCTACAGTTTCAAAAACAAGTGGAACTGGGGATCTACCAAAACATTTGAATATACAGTGATATATGCAGATGCGTATGTCAACAGAGGACAGATCTAAATGTGCAACCAAGGAGTAGAAAAAGGAGAACAGAGGGGAAAAAGACAAAGAACAATCAAAAGGGGACCCTAGAGTGGAGCTTGGATACCCATCAATTGTCTAAGTGATCAATCCTATCATCTGGTCATCCAATCCAAAGAGAGATATATCTCTTGATCATAGAGATTCTCTTGTCTGGAGTGAGCCCACTCAAACAGGTCCAGGATCAACAGAAGGATCGGAGCAATAGAACAATTGAGAGAAGTGCAGTGCTTGAAAAGAGGAATGTGGTGTGTTAAAATAGAGTTGTGAGAAGGCGCTACTAATTTAATATGAAAGAAAAATCTCACACTCTAAATAAAAACAACAGTGTAACAAGCAGTGTTCAACAAATAACTGCTGTGTAGAAAGGTTGACATGTTTCAGCCAGACGGGAACTATTTCACCCTAAGGCTTTATCAGGACCCAAGTTGTCAAATATTTGCTACTGCATTAGTGTATCCATTCCCTGACTCAGATGCCATATTGAGGCAACGACGGAGAGAGCGGGGCCTCTTAGTCCTGAGTAAGGTTCCAGGCGAGGTGAGGTCCACCCCTCGATCAATACGGATGCCTACTGCATCCTTTAAGGCGGAGGAGCATACAAAGGTTGTATTAAGTCCAACCTCATGATGTTAGTGAAATAAGCTCACTTCATTCTATTATTATCACATATATTTTTTCCTTTTGATACACTAATGCAGTAGCAAATATTTGACAACTTGGGTCCTGAATACATAAGGTAAACAAGACAGGGGCCAAGATACATCCCTGTCTCACCCCTCACTTAACATCCCAGGATTTTGTATGGGGACCATTATCAATGTAACTGGCCGAGGCAGTCAAATTTAAGTGGGACCAGTGCAAAAAGGCCACCAGATCGGCATCCATTCCAATTTCTAGCAGTAAGGGCCATAATTTTGACCTATTCACTCGATCGAAAGCGGACGTTAAGTCCATGAATCAATCAATCAATCAATCATGTAACTTGTAAAGCGCACTACATACCCGGGTGGGTTTCAAGGTGCTGGGGGGGAGGGGGGTGGGGAGATGTTACTGGTCGAAGAGCCAGGTCTTGAGTTGTCTCCTGAAGGTCAGCAGGTCTTCGGTTTGACATAGGTGGAGGGGGAGGGTGTTCCAGGTCTTGGCGGCGCGATGGGAGAAGGATCTGCCTCCGGAAGTAGTTCTCCGGATGCGTGGGACCGTGGTCAGCGGAGCGGAGTTTCCTGTTGGGTACGTAGAAGGAGAGTCGGCTGTTGAGATAGGCTGGGCCGGTTTTGTGGAGTGCTTTGTGTGCGTGGATCAGGAGCTTGAAGGAGATTCTTTTGTCGACGGGGAGCCAGTGCAGGTTCCTCAGGTGGGGGGTGATGTGGTCGCGGCGCGGGACGTCGAGGATCAGACGTGCAGAGGCATTCTGGATTCTATGTAGTTAGCTGATGAGCTTGGACGAGGTTCCGGCGTAGAGGGTGTTTCCGTAGTCGAGCCTGCTGCTGACCAGGCCCTGGGTGACAGTTTTCCTCGTGTTTGTTGGGATCCATCTGAAGACCTTGCGGAGCATGCGGAGGGTGTTGAAACAGGTGAAGGAGACTGCGTTGACTTGTTTGGTCATGGAGAGTTTCGAGTCGAGGATGACTCCCAGGTTGCGTGCGTGGTCGGTGGGGGCCGGGGGGGACCCCAGTGACGTGGGCCACCAAGAGTCGTCCCATGCGGAGGGGTTGGACCCAAGGATGAGGATTTCTGTCTTGTCTGTGTTCAGTTTGAGGCAGCTGTCTTCCATCAAGTCGGCGACGGCCTTCATTCCCTGGTGGAGGTTGGATTTGGTGGTGAGGGGGTCCTTGGTGAGGGAGAGGATCAGCTGAGTGTCGTCGGCGTAGGAGATTATGTTGAGGTCATGTTGTCGGGCGATGCGTGCTAGTGGTGCCATGTAGACGTTGAACAGCGTCGGGCTGAGGGAGGATCCCTGTGGGACGCCGCAGATGATCTTGAAGGCCTCGGAGCGGAACGGGGTAAGGCGGACTCTCTCAGTTCTGCCGGAGAGGAAGGAGGTGGTCCAGTCCAGGGCTTTGCCATGTACATACGTCCCTTTTTAGCAAGTGTATATTTGCAGATCATTATAAGTAGATTTATGCATTGGTCCACTGTCCCCATACCTTTTCTGAAACCATATTGCAGGTCTGAAATTACGTTGCTTGCGTCTAACCATTGTAGGAGGGTAGGATCTGCTTCACATGTTTACCCCCACTTTTTGCTGGTGTTTCACTGTTTTTCGACTTTAGTCTGGCTGGGACCCTGCTATTCAGGGCCCCAACCAAGCTGCTTCCTCTCCAAAATGATTCCATGTACTTTAGGTACAGTTAAGATTGGATCTGAGGTGCCCTTATAAGTCCCTAGTATATGGTATACTATGTACCCAGGGCATAGGTACCCCAGAGGCCTACCAGGGGCTGAAGCATGTATTATGTCACCCCTGGAAAGCCACCCAAAATGACACCACAGGTCTGCTACTGCAGCCTGGGTAAGGTGGTGCATGCACCCCTTACTGAGATATAGGTTCACTATACCATATACTGCACATACAAACCTATCAGTCACCCGTATGGCAGGCCTTATCAATCCTGAAGGCAGGGTGCTTTCTTATATGTGAGGGGGTGCCCAGGCATGAGCTGAGCCCCTCTGCAGCCTTCAGAATCTCTTCTCCGGGGTTGTCAGTAGTGCAGCCTGACCATATACTCTTAAGTGCATTATAACCAAACGGTAAATGCTAACTTTGGACTGGCAGCATGGAAACATGTCGTGTTTGGTGTCAAACACCTTGGAATCATACCCCCACACCAGTAACTTCACAGAGACATGACAGCACTGGTATACCTGGTAGAAACTTAATAGAGCCCTGGCATCACAAAATGGATGCTGCAGCCACAGACACGGGTCTGGCCTCCTGCTGCTGACCGAAACTCCGGCAGGGGAGGCCTGGACAATAGGTTTCCTGTCACAGGGAGGTGTAACCACCTCCCAGACATGCTTATGTGTATTGGGGCTGGGTGAGAGCACTCTCTGAGTGCTTTGAAGTCCTGCACTGGGGGCACATTTGGTGTCCCTGTGCATAGTCTAGCTCAAACCGGTTCAGGGGCTTCCAGCCCCTGCTCTGGCGCAAAACTGGACAAAGGAAATGGGTGCAGCCACCCCTCTTTCTAAACCCTCCCATAGGTGGGCCCCCAGAGTATGCCCAACCCCCTACCTTAGTATAAGTATGGGATCCCAGTCCTTAGGACTTTAGATTACCCTGGACGAAACTCTGAAGCTGAATCCTGGATCTTCGACGCTCTGCTCAAGACCAGAGGACTGAAGAAATCTCTCTTGGGGTCAAGGAGTGACTCCCCAACTTGGCAGGCACCAATGAAGCAATTTGCCGGTCTGCATTATCGAAGCTCCTGCCGGACTCCGAAGTATTTGCAGCCCAGGAAGAGGATTTCCAGACGTCTCAGCGGCCGACCTGAGTCCCCAGCAAAGCTGAGACCCGCAGCCCCCGTGAGTAGCATGGAACTGGAATTCCTGGTCACCGTGCATTTCTGCAAGTGCATTGACTTCTCGATGTCTCTTGAAGTCGTGCTTGGGCTGACTTGTAGCCCCCAATTTGAGCACTGAATCCACCGAAGATTGTTGGCTTGGTCATTCCGAGTGATCCGTGGGCCGCCATTTCGTGTTTCGTCTCGAGGTCCCTTCGCGATCCCTGGTCCGTTGACTGGTGGGTCTTATGGGGGTAACTTTGTAATTCCTTGGGCTTCCCTGGTTGCTCCAGACATGCCCTGACTCCCAACCAAGTGGTGAGTCCCACAGACCTTGCTGGTCTGCACCAAAGCATCTTTCTCGTTTCTGCGTGGGTTGCTGTTGCCAAGGCTTGTTGTGTCCAATCCAGGCACCAACGCTGCAGCACTCGACATCCTTCGTGGGACAGCTCGAATCCAGCTCCTGGTCGTCATCAACGCCTCCTGGTCCTCGTGGCTGAAAAGTCAGGCTTCCCCTCTTTCACCTGAAATCAGCCAACATCGGTGGGCATCTGCTCATCGCCTTCCTGGTCACTGGCTAGTGACCCAGACTGTCCCCTCTGCTTTCAGGTTCTTCTCATCTTCGATCCAGGCTTGGATCTCTTCGGACACTTCGCATCTTCACGGCAGCAGCACTTCTTCGCCAGCTCCCATTGAAATCGACGACGCGACCCGACACCAAAAGACACCTATGCACCCGGCTTCCCTGGGTGAGGTAACACGAGTACTCCAGTGCTCCCGTGGGTGTTAGCCCTAGAACTTCCTACGTTCAAAAGGGTTTGGTCCTGACTCATTTCTAAGTGTCCCTAATCTTTAAAAATCTAACTGCGACTTTCCCCATAGAAGCTAACGGGAGCTCGCGGCTGTGTTCACACACTGCACACGGCCCCGGTGGGTCCCCTGTGTCCCTACCTTGGGTGGTTCCTTGGGGTCCCAGTGATTCTACAGGCTCTAGGCCTTGTGTCTAGTTAAGTCGTGGTTCTTATACCACTATTTTAGTATATGGTTTGGCTCGCCCCTATTTGTGCTATTTTACTGTGATTATTGAAGTGTAACTTATGTGTTTTGACCTCTAGTCTCATAAAGAGACTAGGAGGGTGTGTTTAGTAATAAATACATATATTTTATATATATACCTGGTGTGGATATCTTCCATTTAGTGACTCAAGAGATTATAGACTGGTAAAACAAGCTGCTTTACATTCCTTCAAGACTTATCCTGAAGGCTGCTCTCCATAGCTACCACTAGGATAGCTTTCAATAAAGGTTGTCTTTAACCTATAACCAATAAGGGGTTGTTTGGACTGATACAGGATGCCCACTATAACTAGTGGACAGCATATATCAGGCCAACTTCTCACAACCATATTGTTAAATGATCTAAAATCACATTCCCCATGATTTTAGCGGCTGAGTCTAGGAATGAAATCGGACTGTAACAGGCAGGGCCATCCCTGGTGCCTTTTTTTAAAATGGGTAAAATAACCGATGTGGACTATGAGGGCGGTGAGCCGTTCGTTATTGCTGCGCTAAAGACCCTAGCTAGGATCTTTGCCCATGTCCGTCTGGCCCAAGGGCTTTTCGCCCTGATGTAGTCATGATGGCTTTCTGGACCTCAACTACTGCAAAGCTTAGCGGACGCGTCTCTATACTGGGTTCCCAGGGGGTGACATTATTCTCTAGGTCTACTCCTCCATAAATCTGCTCAAAATGACTAACCCATGTATCAGCAGGTATGACTCAATCTGTTCTCGCGGAGTGTTGATCTAGAAAAAAAGGACTGTTTACAATTTTCCTGAATTTTGAGCTGTTAGGACACTAACCTGATTCCGATCATGCCATGCCTGTTCCCGTATCTTGTCTTTCCTTTGATTTGTGGCCAATTTACAGGCTTTCCTACATACCTTAATCTTTTCTTCATACTTGGGTTTATATTTTAGACCAGTCATAAGAGCTTTATTGGATTTTGAGCAGTCTGCGTCAAACCATTTTCCCCCTTTTGGAGTTCTTCCTTCCTCTCCCTGTTAGATTTTCTGCAATCCTCTTTACAAGGTTACCAAAAGCCCCTATTCCCACTCTGGCCTCAGCATGGTTATCAAGACACATTTTAATATCTTCTTCACCCTCCATGTATAACTTAACTAAAAACGCCTCTGGCATTATCTTCCCCACCTGATTTTACGGTCCTCATCTGTTGTTTTAAAATCTCTATTTGATAGGCTCTTTATCTTAGCCCCATGGAAGACTAGCTCCCCCATCATTTCTAAAATCCATGGATTATGATCACTATAGCAGCTCCAAGTGGGGTTTACTGTTAATATGTCGGGGAGCAGAGGAGAAGATACCAGAATAAAATCTATAGTCAAGGAACAGCCCTTGCCAATAAAAGATGGAACTGTCTTTAATTTATATACTGCAGATCTTGGCAACACAGTATCACAAGCCAACTTGCTACCATCCAAAATTGGGACGACCAGATTATTTTTAATGCAATACGCTGACGACATGGTCTTAATGGGCCACACCAAGTCGGGCCTGCAAAGAGCACTGGATGCACTAAGTATTTATAACGAAAGAAATGAATTGACAGCAAACGCCAGTAAAACAAAAGTAGTTATCTTTGGAAAATATGCTAATAAACTTAAATTACTGTGGAAAATGGGCAATCTGAAAATATCTACAAGTATAACTACCGGGGAGTATGGATCATGAGCAATGGCAAGCCGACAGCACACAATGCATCCATAGAATCCAAATCCAAGGCGGTGATGTACGCCTTCTGCAAACTCAATTCAAAATTGTGTAGCCTGAGAACTGTGCCTATTCAAAAGGTTATAAAAGACAAGCTAAGTCCTTCAATCTCCTACGGGCAACTAGTATTTCCCAGGGCACTATTCAACATCATGGAGTCTGTCGAGCAATCAAACAGATTTTCCAACGCTCTAGTATGGCTGGAATTTAGACTAAGTAAACAATCGTATGAATATTGGGCTTTGTTTATCCTCTATTATCGAGGTACATGCACTGCTCCCCCAGACACAATGAAAGCAACACTGAAAGAAATTTTCACGAAAGGGAAAATCCCTTGGGCAGATGCTTTATCAACCACCCTTTTTGAGCTGCACCTTGATTTGTCTAACTGGGGCTATTTTACTCAACAGGGCCTTCTTAAAACAATTTAACAGAAACAAGCAAGAACATTATCAAAGCAGGATGACATGGTGACTATAGAGTCCTCTAGCAGTAACATTGGGATTCTAGTCAGTTCTTACAAGGACAAACTGAGGCAGCCTTACCTTGAATCAGCTTTGAATAAACCAATATTAAAGCAAATCGGTCAGACTTAAGGTTTTGCCTAAAAAGATATAAACACTCGCTGGAAATCCCTAGAGGGCGTCACCTGCTGCAGACTCTGCCATCAGTTTGAGGAGTCCCTGGCCCACTTAGTTTGTTTCTGCCTCGAGCTGAGTTATGCACGGATGTAGTGAAGCTTCTTTTTAATTTAGAGATCTCCATGGAACTGGCCAGATTAGCGAAATTTGCACGACAATTTAAAGAACTTTAAAGTAAAGATCGAGCCTAGGCCTAAAGTAAGACTTCAGGCCCAAAACTGTGAGCGTATACAAAATGTATTTATAGACCTCTATTTTATGTTTTTGGAATCCTTTGAAATGTATTAAATGAAATGATATCCCATTGTTTTTATTAACGATCGAAGAAAAGTTTTTGGAAGGATGTACCATGCATGGCCTTTTTGTAACAATTTTTTTAATTGAAACAATAAAATGACTTACTTAACTGACTCTGTCTCACCAGTATGTTCAAGACAATGTAGATTATTTATAGCAAGTAGGCTCTCTAACCGGCAACCTTGGGCAGAATGTTCAAAATGAACAGAAGGAGCTAAGGTGTCCCAAAGTCCCCTACCTAAAGTGCAATTAGAAAGACAAAGATGTACCTTAAATCCCCCATTATAATGACGTCAAAGTAGGACCAACTCCCCTCTCCATAATGCTCTAAAAAACCCTCAAGTGCGGCAATGTGCTCGCTATCGTTTTTCCTGCAAAAAGAATTATAAAAATGAATTACCAACAGCGTGGGTTGCTTGGAAAAAGTTAATTCCACTGCTAACAAATGGGGGGAGGAACAAAGCAACATCTTCATCCGTACAAGCTAATTAAAGTGATAGCAGGGTAAGTAGGCCTCCCTTTGCACGTCCTACAGTGGAGGGGGAAGCGGCTTTATAGAAAGTGGTAAAACAAAAGAGTCAGACGTATCCCAATGTGTCTTGTAATGTGACAATATGACAGGACCTTATTGTTACGAGCAGCGGCTCCTCATCCGCAAGGAGGACTGGGGGTTGTAGGCTCCTGCCTCTCCCATGTTGCAATGACGAGCGTCCCGTGCTGTGGGAGCCCCGAGCTGCTGAAGAAGTGCCTCCAGGCGCGCAAGTGACGTGGTGGTGGTGGCAAGGCAGCCACAAGGAGGTCTGGGGGTTGTAGGCTCCTGCCTCTCCCCTGTCGCAATGATGAATGTCCCATGCTGCAGGAGCCCTGAGCTGCCGAAGTAGCGCCTCCGGGCGCAGAAGTGATGTGGCAGTGGTGGCAAGACAGCCGCAAGGAGGTCTGGAGGTTGTAGGCTCCTGCCTCTCCCCTGTAGCAAAGCGAGGCGTGTTAATCATTACTTATTCGCCTCGCCTCCAATTTCTTACATTCATCCGACCGCAAATGTCCCGGCAAATGTCCCGGCGTATCCAATGGCACGAAACCGTACTCTTACCTGTAAGCCATTTAAATAGTCACACGATAGCAGGAATCAACACGTTACACATGTGTATCGTGAGGCGAAAGAAGCTTTAACAATGTAGGTCAAGGTGTCGGCCATCTTGTAACGGCCCTGTAATATATAAACGAATATACGTCCTTGTTTAAGAGATCCTGAGAAAGGGAAAAAAAACTGTCAGTTTGATCTGACAATGTTTATTTGCGAGACTTTAACCATCGTAATGAATATACATGACCATAACTTCAAAAAAAATATTATTATATTGAAGATGTATCCATACGTAATCAAGTTAACGTAATGATAAATTAGGAATATTATACAATTATTCTTAGACAACATTTGTGTGCCCAAGAGTTGTTGTATTTGGATACCAATGTTGTTGTCATTGAAAGAAATAATAGTGTATTCATAAGTAGCCAACATCATAATAAACATTATTCCGTCATTGTAAGTTTGTAGTTGTTAAATGTCTCACCTTAAACAGCAGCTGTTAATCCCATCATCAAAAATTACGTCAAATAGTATGTGGACAGCATACGTCAGAACCCGTAAGGTCTGAAATTACTTTATCAGTCCACATCAGCAATCTGATACCAAACAATCTGTCATGGTGGATTGTCTAACTCTCGAATGTTTCGGCCAGTCACTCACTATAAAATATGAATAAATCTCTATCTTTTGCGAAATGACAATATACACGCGATAGAGGATGTGGCGATTTCAAATTTACACCTTATGAATTAGGTAATTATTTATCGAATTTCTGCCCTTTCTTTTAGATATGATTTCCTCACTCATGGACTCCCTACACAACAATATTATTTAGCAACTAATGGTCTGCACACTCAAGTATTTGGTAACTGACATTGATAACATAATATGAGGAGTCCAATATTTTATTTTTTCTGAATTGGGGATAACTACTAGACTCTACAAGATTATGAAGATGGGGGAATGTATTAGGCATACTCTGAATTGTATTCAGAACAGGTATGCTATGTGTGAAAGGCGCAGGACTTTGCATTTACTGTGGTTGGCCCAGAACTTCTCCTGGTAACGGACCTTGGTGTGGACAGCACGAATTCACAGCAAACTACATGGGGCTTTTAACTTTCAGTTTATTTTACCTGCGGGACTGCGAGGACCAGAGTGCTTTCCTTGCTGCTGATCACTCGCACCTGGTTCCTCTTCCCGCCCCTCCCTCCGGCCAGTACTTCACGCCTCGCGGCCCCCGCTTCGCGGGAGCCGCTCGCAGGCGCAGGACTTTGCTTTTACTGTGGTTGGCCCAGAACTTCTCCTGGTAACGGACCTTGGTGTGGACAGCACGAATTCACAGCAAACTACACGGGGCTTTTAACTTTCAGTTTATTTTACCTGCGGGACTGCGAGGACCAGAGTGCTTTCCTTGCTGCTGATCACTCGCACCTGGTTCCTCTTCCCGCCCCTCCCTCCGGCCAGTTCTTCACGCCTCGCGGCCCCCGCTTCGCGGGAGCCGCTCGCAGGCGCAGGACTTTGCTTTTACTGTGGTTGGCCCAGAACTTCTCCTGGTAACGGACCTTGGTGTGGACAGCACGAATTCACAGCAAACTACACGGGGCTTTTAACTTTCAGTTTATTTTACCTGCGGGACTGCGAGGACCAGAGTGCTTTCCTTGCTGCTGATCACTCGCACCTGGTTCCTCTTCCCGCCCCTCCCTCCGGCCAGTACTTCACGCCTCGCGGCCTCCGCTTCGCGGGTGCCGCTCGCAGGCGCAGGACTTTGCTTTTACTGTGGTTGGCCCAGAACTTCTCCTGGTAACGGACCTTGGTGTGGACAGCACGAATTCACAGCAAACTACACGGGGCTTTTAACTTTCAGTTTATTTTACCTGCGGGACTGCGAGGACCAGAGTGCTTTCCTTGTTGCTGATCACTCGCACCTGGTTCCTCTTCCCGCCCCTCCCTCCGGCCCATTTAACCCTCACCTGTTCTCGCGTTAGCGGGACGCGTGCGGGGCGTAGTCCGGGGCGAAGCCCGGGCCAAGGGCGGGTAAGACCGGACCGGGCCATACCTCTTTCGTTTGCTTCAGTGTCCAGGCTACCCATTGTCTGTCTTGTGTTGCTTCAACTTCAATTTTTTGTGACCATAGTTTAAAATGGCAGCTAGGGAAACTCCTAGTAAATGTCTTGTAAGCAGTGGATCTGTATCAGGGAATTTAGATGCCTTTTTATTTCGAGCCAATTCTCTATTAAATAATGAGATAACGGTTCTTGAGAAGCGCCTTTCTTTAGGCATTGAAAATGCCAAAAGATCCTCATTGGGTCATATTGCTCATGCAAGAACGCCTGACAAAGTTTCTTTGCCCGGTAAACAGGCATTATCTACTGTTATCCCTGCTACCTCTGTCTCTAACTCCCCTACTGATAATGAGTGTCTTCATAGAATGAATAATGCTAGGGTATCGCCCTTGAAAAGCCTCAATTCCAATCCTACTACAAAACAAATTCTGGCAGGTAGGAAGCGCTCTAGAGCTGTTAGGGAGGGGGCCATTCCTAAGAGGAATAAAGGCCCTCCAATAAAGAGAAACAAGTTGCATAAGTCATCAGTTCTTCCCCTCCGTACTGATATTGTCCCTGAGAGTATCACAAACTCAAGCGCGACTCCCGTCGCTATAAGTAAATCCGTATCCACCATGATTACTTGTCCAGTTCAGGTGGCCTCCCCTCATCCCTCAGCTACCCCTACTTTTAACACTAATATGGGCACAAACACTGAACCCTTCTACAAAGATGTAAAGGCCCTATTAAAATCCTTGCTTGATCCTCTTTGTATTAAATTGGACCAATTGGAGGATAGAATAGCTAATCTGGCAAGGGTAATTGAGTCTTACTCCAACCCCTCCGCTGCTTTATTTTCTTCTGATAGGGGGCGGGGTAATGTCGCTGCATCGCAGAGTACAAGCGCCTCAACTTCTCAACTACCCATACATACCTTAGCACCTTTGACTTTGTCAGCCCAGGTCCCCACAGTCCCCACTAGTAGTTCTATCCCTTCCTCTTCTACTGTGACAAACGAAAACTTTCCAGTTAGGGTAGAACCAGACCTGCACCAGACCATAACCACAAATGCTCCTATTTCTGGAGTATATCAACCCCCAAATCTCCCCCCAGAGGCTGCCCCGTTTGTTGTAGTTTTAGCGGGAGTCCCTAAACTTACCGAGGGAACCATCGAATCCTTCTCATCGCTCAAGAACAAAGTGGTGAGTTGGCTTACAAAGCATAGACCCCTCCCCCCAAATGTTTCGGGTGAGATCTTGATGGTTCGAAGGGTTCAATGGGTGGGCAATACTAAGAAAGGTTTTATTGGGGATTGTGTGATTATAACTCTGAGGGATAAGGGTGCTGTTTCTTTCATTTTAAACTCTTCCCATGTGGGGTCTGAATCTTTAATAAAGACTCTTCCATTAGCTTTTTTCTATCCCCCTTTCAGAAGACACCAGGAACATGATTATGATCAAGGGTGGACACGGGTGGGTCGCAATGGATTTTGTAGTGGGCATATTACTAGATATGAACCACAGGGCCCTTCTCTATACCTTGGGGATTACAATCGATTTAGATGTCTTAGCGAGATTGATTGACTGGTTCTAAATCCATCTTTGACCAGCAGGTCGAACCACGCTGAATCATCTACCCAAGGAGAATTAGACAGGGGAGTTCCTAAAACCACATCTATGGTGCCATCAAGCCCGATTTTATACCCAAATCCAATTATAGCGACCACCAAACTGCTAACGGACGAGGTATCTAATATTTCACCGCAGAGCCTGTCCTATGTGAACTCCCCTACTGTCCTTCACACTGGGGATAATGTCTTTGCCTTATGCCCTAATCCTCCTACTATAGCTGATTCCCTAAATCTAACTATAGATGCCCCTACCAAAGGAGAGCTCAAGATTGATGTCAATCTTATCTCCTGGAATGTAGCGGGCCTAAAGAATAAACAGATATGCAAAGAGTGGGGTAATTTTATGGACACCTTTGATATCTGTCTGTTACAAGAGACATGGGCCACGGAAAATTACCAACGAGAGGGGTTTGCCTCTTTTGGCATTCTTGCTCTATCCAGTGGTAGGGGGAGACCTTCTGGAGGTCTTAGCACCTGGGTTGCAATCCACCTGGGTGCTACAGCCAGGCAACTCCAAACGGGATCTGATGACATCTTATGTGTTCTACTGGACCTGCCTGAGAACAGGCATTTGGTTCTCCTAAATGTCCATTCTAGACCTTCCCCAGGAGGAGGCGAATCTAAGGTCATTACAGCTTTGAATGATTTTATTCTGACTTTAGATCCAGATTATTCTGTTATAGTAGGCGGCGACTTTAATTGCCAGTTTGAGCCGCTTAGTCTCTCAGTTCAAAATGACCCTGTGGCGGAAGACACACATTTAAACATCCCTGACCCTATGATTCCTACGGTTAGAGCCTGGACCCCATTAGTACTACAAATTCTTTCTCTTACCCTCTCCTTATCGTTGAGGGCCTGCAATGGCCGATTTAAATCCGACCAGCCTGGACACACTACTTTTAACAGAGCTGGGTGTAGGAGAGTAGGGTCTGCTTTCTATGTTCACCCCCCACTTTTTGCTTTTGCTTTACTGGTTTTCGACTTAGATGTGGCTGTGGGCCTGCTAATCAGACCCACAGCCCTGCTGTTCTCTCTCTAAACTAATACTATGTACTTTAGGTGCATAACCCATTTGGATAGGATCACCTTATTGGCCCCTGTACAGTGTACCCTAGGTACCCAGGGCATAGGTGTACCCTAGGCCTACCAGGGGCTGCAGCATGTATTATGCCACCCCTGGCCTGGCCTTCCATTTTGACACAACTGGCTGATCACTCAGCTGGGGCAAGGTCGTGTAATCACCCCTTGCTTAGGTGTAGTATTCCTATACCTAACTTACATATAGACACATGTGTACCTATCAGTCACTCCTATGGCAGGCCTTGACAATCCTGGAGGCAGAGTGCTTGGTAACATGTGAGATGGTGCTCTAGCATGAGCTGAGCCTGTCTGCAGCTTTCGGAACCTTGTCCTTATAGCTGTTCTATGATATAGCCTACCATATACTCTTAAAGTGCCTTATAATCTTAGACGGTTATGGTAACTATGGTTTGGCTTTATCAAAACATGTCGTGTAAGGTGTCTAACACTAGGGAATAATACCCCCATGCCATTTCTGGACATGAGAATATTATTCCCCCCTTCTAGAGGGAAAGACATGTTAAAATCATACTTCAACTGTTAGCCTCTGACCAAAGCCTCAGCATCACAAAATGGATGCTGCTGCCACGACACAAGTCTGACCTCCTGCAGCTGGGAGTGATCCATTCTAGACCTTCCCCAGGAGGAGGCGAATCTAAGGTCATTACAGCTTTGAATGATTTTATTCTGACTTTAGATCCAGATTATTCTGTTATAGTAGGCGGCGACTTTAATTGCCAGTTTGAGCCGCTTAGTCTCTCAGTTCAAAATGACCCTGTGGCGGAAGACACACATTTAAACATCCCTGACCCTATGATTCCTACGGTTAGAGCCTGGACCCCATTAGTACTACAAATTCTTTCTCTTACCCTCTCCTTATCGTTGAGGGCCTGCAATGGCCGATTTAAATCCGACCAGCCTGGACACACTACTTTTAACAGAGCTGGGTGTAGGAGAGTAGGGTCTGCTTTCTATGTTCACCCCCCACTTTTTGCTTTTGCTTTACTGGTTTTCGACTTAGATGTGGCTGTGGGCCTGCTAATCAGACCCACAGCCCTGCTGTTCTCTCTCTAAACTAATACTATGTACTTTAGGTGCATAACCCATTTGGATAGGATCACCTTATTGGCCCCTGTACAGTGTACCCTAGGTACCCAGGGCATAGGTGTACCCTAGGCCTACCAGGGGCTGCAGCATGTATTATGCCACCCCTGGCCTGGCCTTCCATTTTGACACAACTGGCTGATCACTCAGCTGGGGCAAGGTCGTGTAATCACCCCTTGCTTAGGTGTAGTATTCCTATACCTAACTTACATATAGACACATGTGTACCTATCAGTCACTCCTATGGCAGGCCTTGACAATCCTGGAGGCAGAGTGCTTGGTAACATGTGAGATGGTGCTCTAGCATGAGCTGAGCCTGTCTGCAGCTTTCGGAACCTTGTCCTTATAGCTGTTCTATGATATAGCCTACCATATACTCTTAAAGTGCCTTATAATCTTAGACGGTTATGGTAACTATGGTTTGGCTTTATCAAAACATGTCGTGTAAGGTGTCTAACACTAGGGAATAATACCCCCATGCCATTTCTGGACATGAGAATATTATTCCCCCCTTCTAGAGGGAAAGACATGTTAAAATCATACTTCAACTGTTAGCCTCTGACCAAAGCCTCAGCATCACAAAATGGATGCTGCTGCCACGACACAAGTCTGACCTCCTGCAGCTGGGAGTGATCCCAGCCAGGGAGGCCTGGACAATAGGTTTCCTGCTTGGGGAGGTGCTAGCACCTCCCCAGACAGCCTTTAGTGTATTGGGGCAGGGTGGGCTGAAAGGAATGAGACATGCCTGGGGCACACAAGGTGTTCCTTGCATAGTCCAGTTCAAACCGGCGCTGGGGCACTCCAGCCCCAGCTCTGGCGCGAAACTGGACAAAGGGAAGTGGGTGTAACCACCCCCTCCCAGGTCCCACCCATAAGGCGTGACCTAGCAGGTATCCCAGCCCCCCAGATTAGTATAAGAGTGGGAGTTGGGCCTCAAGACTTTAGATTATCCTGAACCTGCAAAACTGAACAGAAACTCTGGACCTTCGACATTCAACGAAAGAAGAAGACTGAAGAATCTCCCTTGTAGCCAAGGAGTGGCTACCCTGTGCAAACAGGCACCATCAAGAGACTACCCTTTGCTTTGCGACCGTTCTACGAGGAACCGACTGCAGAGCCCGACCAGAGCCTTGACTTCCAGACTTCTCCGACCCTCATCCACATCTGCAGCAGAGCTGAGATCCGTGGAGGCGACGAGCGACGTGGGACCGGCTACCTGGGAAAAGTGGCTAGTAACTTACAGCGCAGCTTCTGAGGTACCCTCGAAGTTGTGCACCGGGGATTGAGAAGCCCCAACCCCAAGCACCATCTGCACCGAAGATCAGCCCCCCACACTCCACGAGTCCTGCGTGGGGCCCTTCAGCATTTTCCTGCTTGCCGCGTCTGTCCGGTTGCTTGCCCGCTGGCTAGTGGCCTCTGTGACGACGCACCCTGAAATCTTCTGCACTGGTTTGGCTCCTCCAGACTGGCTCCCGCTTCTCTGCAAAGAAGAAGCACCCCAGACCTTCCTGGTCTGCACCAGAAGCAAGTCCTTTGTTCTTCGTGGGTTCCGCTTGCCAAGGCTTGGTGAGTCCTAGTCCAACTTCGACGCCGCCGACAGCAAGAGCCTTCGTGGGACAGCTCGCCTCCTGGTCCTGGTCGTCCTCGACGCTTCCTGGTCCTCCTGGCTGCAGCGACAAGCTTCACCTTCACCTGCAACTCTTCACGACATCGCCTGGTTCCTTCCTGGTTCCACGTGGTCACTGGCTAGTGACCATGACTCTGTCCCTTCTGCTTGCAGGTTTCTTCTCTTCTTGATCCCAGCCTTGGGATCCACCGGACACTCTCCCCTGACTGCCTGTCAGCATCTTTCTTCAGGCATCCATAGGAGTCGACGACGAAAACGACGCATCTTCACCCCTATGCACCCGCAGCCTGTGGGCTAGGTAACTTGGGTACTCCGGTGCTCATCAGGATAGTGACTATCCTAGTGTCTAGTTTTCAAGTCTCAACTTCCTAGCTACTCCGGAAGTGTCCTAAATCTACCGTTTTCTAAACTGTACTATTGCTATTGACTTTTACGCATTACGCGTGAGTGTTTCCACTCTGCACACGAATCCCGTGGGCCTCCCACTTCCTAACTAACGCTAGTGTAGTGTAGCCCCAGCGATTCCCTAGGCCTAGGCCTATTCTATTTCCGTGACAGTGGTTCTTATACCACTTACTTAGTATATGGTTTGCGTGGCCCCTAGGGCCTAACTGTATTACTTACCTGTGTGACTTAATGTATGCATAAATAAGACTGTGTTGTACTTACCTCTAATCTCATAAAGAGTGCTGAGGGTTTGCTTAGAATAAATACACTTTATTTTATATATATATCTGTTGTGGTGTCCTTTCATTTGGTATTCAAGGGATTATATATGGTATCACAGCTGGCTTCACATGCCATTCAGAGTTTAGCCTAAGACTGCTCTTGTCCATGCTACCACTAGGATAGCTGGTCTATAAGGTTGACTTTACAACCAATCACCATAAGGGTATTTGGACTGATATAAGGTGTACACTATAACTAGTGACATCATACATCAGGCCAACTTCTCACATTGGTGAGCAGCGGTTGGGATCTGAGCTTGCTGTTGTAATACCATTGTAATCTTGAGATACTAAATTGAAAGATCACACAGATATTGTCTAGGTACATATAACATAGATTATTATACTTAAGTCCTACTGGACTTTGTAGTTGTAGGTTGAAGGGAGTAACACACCCTGACTACAACTACTAGAAAGGTTTAGTAGATACAACTAGTGTAGGTAGGTGCACACACCACACCCTCACTAGATCATGTCTCTGAGAGTAGATCAAGTAGATGCTCTCTCAGGAGGATCAGGTCTGCAAAAGATCCCCTCTAGATATGATACCTTAACATTCCAGGAGATGAGACACTTGTGTACCTCCAGAGGAATAAAACAGGGTGCAAACCCTACCCTCCTTCAGTTAAGACAACTCCTAGAGGAGTATGATGCTCAGAGGGCATCTCAGGCAGGTGCCCTAGGCACAGAGGAGGGTCTACCCACCACAGAGGAGTCAGATGGGGCTTCAGATGGGGAGGTAGACAGCCAGAGCCAAGTAAGGAGACATAGCCAGGCTAACTTAAGTTTACATGGGAGTTTGCATGGGGTCCCCCCATACAGACCCACAAGTAGGCATTCACAGAGAAGCAGGAGGGACAGATCCCCTTCAAGGGAATTCATCCACTCCCATGTCTCTAGCATCTCTAATGCTTCCTCTCACAGGGGAATGACTTCACCTGAGAGAAAGGAGCATGCAGCCAGAATGAGGGAGGCTAATCTGAGGATTCAGAGGGAAGAACTTGCCCTTGCCAAAGAGAAGCTTGCTCTGGCTAGAGAGCAAAAGTTAAGTGGGTTAGAACCCACTGGTGGCAGCAACATTCCTAGAGATAGAGACAGGCACTATGACAATAGAAACCTGAGCAAGATTGTCCCTCCCTACAAGTGTGGGGATGACATCCACAAATGGATAACTGCTTTGGAGAGAGCTTGCAAAGTACAGCAGGTACCCCAAAGTCAGTGGGCAGCTATCTTGTGGCTCTCCTTCTCTGAGAAAGGAAGAGACAAGCTCCTCACAGTTAGTGATGAGGATGCAGATAATTACACTGTCCTGAAGAGTGCTCTGATTGATGGGTTTGGCCTAACCACTGAACAATACAGGTTGTTGTTCAGGGATACCCAGAAGACACAGACTCAGGACTGGACTGACTTTGTAGATTGTGCCACTAAGGCTCTGGAAGGCTGGCTAATGGGAAGTAAGGTTAAGGACTATACAGGATTGTATAATTTGATCATGAGAGAGCAAATACTTAACAACTGTCAAAACCAGCTATTGCATCAACACCTGATTGATTCTGATCTGACTTCTCCCCAAGAATTGGGAAAGAAGGCAGATAGATGGGTCAGGACTAGAGTTAAGCAGAAAAACCAGAACCAGGGCGGTGATCAGAAAAAGGCAGACCAGAAGGGTAATGAGCAGAAACAAAAAGACCAGAAGTCTTCACCAGGCCCCCAAAAGGCTCAGGGGGAGGGTGGTTCCAAAAAGGATAAGAAGAAAGATGGCCAAAAGAAACCATGGTGCAACTATTGTAAGTCCAACTCACATTGGTTTAGTGAGTGCACCAAAAAGGATAAGCCCCCAGCCACCATTGCCCCTAAGGCAACTGTACCCCCTAGTTCAGCTGTAAGTGGTGGTTCCCAGCAAAAGGGTGTAGTAGGGTTAACCCTGGGAACTGAGGAGGATTCTGGCCTAGTCAGAGTACCTACTCAGGCTGTCCTGATCTGTGATGGGGACTTAGCTTTGTCCTCTACTGTAGGCCCCAGTAACCTGGGCAAGTACATACAGACACCTTTTATCAACCAAAGAATGGCTCAGGCCTACAGGGACACTGGAGCTAGTGTCACAATGGTGACACCTGCTTTTGTGGACCCTGGACAGATCATACTAGGTGAGAATTACCTAGTGACCAACGCTAGCAATGCCACTACCTCCCATAGTGTGGCTATTGTTATATTCTCCTGGGGAGGGGTAACTGGCCTCAAGAAAGTTGTTGTTAGTTCAGACCTTCCTGTAGAGTGTTTACTGGGCAATGATCTTGAAACATCAGTTTGGTCTGAAGTGGAGTATAGGACCCATGCAGAAATGCTGGGGATAGATGCACATGTCCTTGCTGTGACCAGGTCACAGGCCAAAAAGTGCAACACTGAACAAGTGCTGGATCCTGAAACTATGGACCAGTCACAATCCAAGATAAAGAGCAGTAGGGTTAAGGCTGTGCCTTCCCCCCTGCCTCAGGTGGTGGATCAGCCCTCCCAGGAGGATGATTCTGAGAGCCCTGAAGGAACTGTCCTAGAAGAACTTGAACCTGATCAGGTTGAGTTTCTTGGGACAGGAGGACCTTCCAGGGCAGATCTGAGGCAGGCTCAATTAGACTGCCCCTCTCTTGAACCCCTCAGACAGCTGGCTGCTGCTGAGGCTGCAGGGAATGCTCAAGGTACCCATAGAGTGTATTGGGATGAAGGGCTACTGTACTCAGAGGCTAGAGACCCCAAGCCTGGTGCATCCAGGAGGTTGGTCATACCACTGAAGTTCAGAGGCTTCCTTCTAACCTTGGCCCATGATATTCCCCTTGCAGGACATTTAGGCCAGAACAAGACTTGGGACAGGCTTGTCCCTCACTTTCACTGGCCCCATATGTCAGAAGATACCAAGGAGTTTTGTCGCTCCTGTGTCACCTGCCAAGCCAGTGGCAAATCAGGTGGCACCACAAAGGCCCCCCTCATACCACTACCTGTGGTGGGGGTCCCCTTTGAAAGAGTGGGCATAGATATTGTAGGACCAATGGACCCACAAACAGCATCTGGGCACAGATTCATACTGGTGATAGTGGACCATGCCACCAGGTACCCAGAAGCAATTCCCCTGAGGACCACAACAGCTCCTGTTGTGGCAAGGGCCCTGCTTGGAGTATTCTCCAGAGTGGGCTTTCCAAAGGAGGTCATTTCTGACAGAGGTGCCAACTTTATGTCAGGATACTTGACTGCAATGTGGAAGGAGTGTGGTGTTAACTATAAGTTCACCACACCCTATCACCCACAGTGCAATGGGCTTGTTGAGAGATTCAACAAGACCCTAAAGGGAATGATAAAAGGATTACCAGATAAGCTTAGGCGAAGATGGGACATCCTTTTACCCTGCCTTCTGTTTGCTTACAGAGAGGTCCCACAAAAGGGGGTTGGCTACAGCCCTTTTGAGCTTTTGTTTGGGCATCCTGTAAGAGGACCCCTGTGTTTGGTGAAGGAAGGATGGGAGAGACCTCTCAGACAACCCAAACTAGACATAGTGGATTATGTACTTGGTCTCCGCTCCAGGATGGCAGAGTATATGAAGAAGGCTTCTAAAAACCTTGAGGCAAGCCAAGAACTCCAAAAAGCTTGGCATGACCAAAAGGCTGTACTGACTGTTTACCAGCCAGGACAGAAAGTGTGGGTGTTGGAGCCAGTGGCCCCAGCAGCACTCCAAGACAAATGGTCTGGACCCCACACTATTGTTGAGAAAAAGGGAGAAGTCACCTACTTGGTGGACCTTGGGACTCCCAGAAGCCCCCACAGGGTGCTTCATGTCAACAGATTGAAGGCATATGTTGACAGGGCAGACATGGGGCTACTCATGGCTACAGATGAGGGGCAGGAGGAAGAGAGTGACCCTCTCCCAGACCTGTTGACTCAGAACCCTGATGATGGCTCAGTTGATGGTGTAGTCTTTTCTGACAGCCTCACTGTCCATCAGCAACAGGACTGCAGACAGGTTCTGCAATCCTACAGACATATGTTCTCTCTGACCCCAAGTCAGACAAACTGGTGCACCCATGAGGTGGACACTGGTGACAGTCTGCCTGTGAAGAGTAAAATCTACAGGCAACCTGACCATGTCAGGGACTGCATAAAAGTTGAGGTACAAAAGATGTTGGAGCTGGGAGTCATTGAACCTTCAGAGAGCCCTTGGGCTAGTCCTATAGTCCTTGTGCCAAAACCTCACACCCAAGATGGTAAGAGAGAGATGAGGTTTTGCGTGGATTACAGAGGTCTCAATGCTGTCACTAGGACAGATGCCCACCCAATACCTAGGGCAGATGAGCTCATTGACAGACTGGCAGCTGCTAAGTTTTTGAGCACATTTGACCTAACAGCAGGCTACTGGCAAATCAGACTAGCTGAGAGTGCAAAGGCCAAAACTGCTTTCTCGACCCCAGGAGGACATTATCAATTTGTGGTAATGCCCTTTGGTTTGAAGAATGCACCTGCCACTTTCCAAAGGCTGGTGAATCAAGTCCTTACTGGGTTGGATGATTATTGTGCAGCTTATCTTGATGATATTGCTGTCTTTAGCTCCACCTGGGAGGATCACCTGGTCCACCTGAGGAATGTTTTAGAGGCCCTGCAAAAGGCAGGCCTCACTATCAAGGCCACTAAGTGCCAGATAGGGCAGAGCAAGGTTGTATACCTGGGCCACCTAGTTGGTGGGGGTCAGGTTCAACCACTGGAGAGCAAGATCCAGACCATAAAGGACTGGGCTCCTCCAACTACCCAGACTCAGGTCAGAGCTTTCTTGGGCCTGACTGGGTACTACAGAAAGTTTGTTAAGAACTATGGGTCCATAGTGACACCACTTAATGACCTCCAAGAAGATGCCAAAGAAAGTTCAGTGGACAGTAAGCTGTCAAAAAGCATTTGATGACCTGAAGCAGGCCATGTGCAGTGCACCTATTCTGAAAAGTCCAGACTACTCCAAAGAGTTCATTGTCCATACAGATGCTTCTGAGTTAGGTGTGGGAGCTGTTCTTTCACAACTGAATGTAGATGGTCAAGACCAGCCCATTGCTTTTATAAGTAGAAGGCTGACCCCTAGAGAGAAACGTTGGTCAGCTATTGAGAGGGAGGCCTTTGCTGTGGTTTGGGCCCTGAAGAAGCTGAGGCAATACTTGTTTGGCACTCACTTCAAGATTCAGACAGACCATAAGCCCCTCTTGTGGCTAAATCAGATGAAGGGTGAAAATCCCAAACTTCTTAGGTGGTCCATTTCCCTACAGGGGATGGACTTCACAGTGGAACATAGACCTGGGACTGACCATGCCAATGCAGATGGACTCTCCAGATATTTCCACTTAGAACATGAAGACTCAACTGGTCAAGGTTAGTTTAATGTCCCTAAGTTTGGGGGGGGGGGTTGTGTAGGAGAGTAGGGTCTGCTTTCTATGTTCACCCCCCACTTTTTGCTTTTGCTTTACTGGTTTTCGACTTAGATGTGGCTGTGGGCCTGCTAATCAGACCCACAGCCCTGCTGTTCTCTCTCTAAACTAATACTATGTACTTTAGGTGCATAACCCATTTGGATAGGATCACCTTATTGGCCCCTGTACAGTGTACCCTAGGTACCCAGGGCATAGGTGTACCCTAGGCCTACCAGGGGCTGCAGCATGTATTATGCCACCCCTGGCCTGGCCTTCCATTTTGACACAACTGGCTGATCACTCAGCTGGGGCAAGGTCGTGTAATCACCCCTTGCTTAGGTGTAGTATTCCTATACCTAACTTACATATAGACACATGTGTACCTATCAGTCACTCCTATGGCAGGCCTTGACAATCCTGGAGGCAGAGTGCTTGGTAACATGTGAGATGGTGCTCTAGCATGAGCTGAGCCTGTCTGCAGCTTTCGGAACCTTGTCCTTATAGCTGTTCTATGATATAGCCTACCATATACTCTTAAAGTGCCTTATAATCTTAGACGGTTATGGTAACTATGGTTTGGCTTTATCAAAACATGTCGTGTAAGGTGTCTAACACTAGGGAATAATACCCCCATGCCATTTCTGGACATGAGAATATTATTCCCCCCTTCTAGAGGGAAAGACATGTTAAAATCATACTTCAACTGTTAGCCTCTGACCAAAGCCTCAGCATCACAAAATGGATGCTGCTGCCACGACACAAGTCTGACCTCCTGCAGCTGGGAGTGATCCCAGCCAGGGAGGCCTGGACAAAAGGTTTCCTGCTTGGGGAGGTGCTAGCACCTCCCCAGACAGCCTTTAGTGTATTGGGGCAGGGTGGGCTGAAAGGAATGAGACATGCCTGGGGCACACAAGGTGTTCCTTGCATAGTCCAGTTCAAACCGGCGCTGGGGCACTCCAGCCCCAGCTCTGGCGCGAAACTGGACAAAGGGAAGTGGGTGTAACCACCCCCTCCCAGGTCCCACCCATAAGGCGTGACCTAGCAGGTATCCCAGCCCCCCAGATTAGTATAAGAGTGGGAGTTGGGCCTCAAGACTTTAGATTATCCTGAACCTGCAAAACTGAACAGAAACTCTGGACCTTCGACATTCGACGAAAGAAGAAGACTGAAGAATCTCCCTTGTAGCCAAGGAGTGGCTACCCTGTGCAAACAGGCACCATCAAGAGACTACCCTTTGCTTTGCGACCGTTCTACGAGGAACCGACTGCAGAGCCCGACCAGAGCCTTGACTTCCAGACTTCTCCGACCCTCATCCACATCTGCAGCAGAGCTGAGATCCGTGGAGGCGACGAGCGACGTGGGACCGGCTACCTGGGAAAAGTGGCTAGTAACTTACAGCGCAGCTTCTGAGGTACCCTCGAAGTTGTGCACCGGGGATTGAGAAGCCCCAACCCCAAGCACCATCTGCACCGAAGATCAGCCCCCCACACTCCACGAGTCCTGCGTGGGGCCCTTCAGCATTTTCCTGCTTGCCGCGTCTGTCCGGTTGCTTGCCCGCTGGCTAGTGGCCTCTGTGACGACGCACCCTGAAATCTTCTGCGCTGGTTTGGCTCCTCCAGACTGGCTCCCGCTTCTCTGCAAAGAAGAAGCACCCCACACCTTCCTGGTCTGCACCAGAAGCAAGTCCTTTGTTCTTCGTGGGTTCCGCTTGCCAAGGCTTGGTGAGTCCTAGTCCAACTTCGACGCCGCCGACAGCAAGAGCCTTCGTGGGACAGCTCGCCTCCTGGTCCTGGTCGTCCTCGACGCTTCCTGGTCCTCCTGGCTGCAGCGACAAGCTTCACCTTCACCTGCAACTCTTCACGACATCGCCTGGTTCCTTCCTGGTTCCACGTGGTCACTGGCTAGTGACCTTGACTCTGTCCCTTCTGCTTGCAGGTTTCTTCTCTTCTTGATCCCAGCCTTGGGATCCACCGGACACTCTCCCCTGACTGCCTGTCAGCATCTTTCTTCAGGCATCCATAGGAGTCGACGACGAAAACGACGCATCTTCACCCCTATGCACCCGCAGCCTGTGGGCTAGGTAACTTGGGTACTCCGGTGCTCATCAGGATAGTGACTATCCTAGTGTCTAGTTTTCAAGTCTCAACTTCCTAGCTACTCCGGAAGTGTCCTAAATCTACCGTTTTCTAAACTGTACTATTGCTATTGACTTTTACGCATTACGCGTGAGTGTTTCCACTCTGCACACGAATCCCGTGGGCTTCCCACTTCCTAACTAACGCTAGTGTAGTGTAGCCCCAGCGATTCCCTAGGCCTAGGCCTATTCTATTTCCGTGACAGTGGTTCTTATACCACTTACTTAGTATATGGTTTGCGTGGCCCCTAGGGCCTAACTGTATTACTTACCTGTGTGACTTAATGTATGCATAAATAAGACTGTGTTGTACTTACCTCTAATCTCATAAAGAGTGCTGAGGGTTTGCTTAGAATAAATACACTTTATTTTATATATATATCTGCTGTGGTGTCCTTTCATTTGGTATTCAAGGGATTATATATGGTATCACAGCTGGCTTCACATGCCATTCAGAGTTTAGCCTAAGACTGCTCTTGTCCATGCTACCACTAGGATAGCTGGTCTATAAGGTTGACTTTACAACCAATCACCATAAGGGTATTTGGACTGATAAGGTGTACACTATAACTAGTGACATCATACATCAGGCCAACTTCTCACACTGGGCACTTGTCGATTTTGGATTACATCCTGATCGATATAAAATCATGGGATAAGGCCCTAGACTTCAGAGTGGTCGTTCGTGATGATAGTGACCACAATGCCCTTACCCTGAAATTAAAACCAGACCATTGGGGATTTTCAACGTATGCCAGTGGGGTGTTTCCTCCTTTGCAATCTTTAACTCTGCATAATAATAAACGAAGAGTTAAATGGTCAAGCATCCTTATGCGTCCTGAGAAACTGGCAGAAACCTATAGATTGGTACTTCCCTGCCTTAATGAAATGGCCGGTGTTGTGCTAAATTGCTCTTCTGCGGAGAGTTTATCTAGCCCCGTTACTATCCATACTCAGCTATCTATGAAACTTCTGGACGTCTTCTCTCGTTCAGAGGCTCCTAAGGCACTTGTGGTCAACAAGCAATCCTGGTATACATGTGAATGCAGGAAACTAAAAGCTGAGTTGATTCTGGCAATAAAAGCAAAGGACAAACCCAGAACTAAATCACTCTGTGCCCTTTATAAACAACAGACCAATAGGGCAAGGAAGTCTTGGGAAGACGAGAGGTGGGAGGAGCTAAGAGTATCTTTACAGAATAAGGATTTTAGGGCTTTTTGGGCCATTGTTAGCAATGGAAATAAAGATCCTGACGCCATTACCGGTTCCAATATAGCCCCCGCAGTGTGGGAAGGGCACTTCGGGGGTCTATACTCTATAGTGGATCTTAATTTACCTTCCTCGGTTGATTCTTCCCCTAATACAGCTTGTCGTGCTGAAGTTATCCCACGAATTAAAATTAAAGAGGTTGAAAAGGCCATCTTTATGCTCATACCTAATAAAGCGCCGGGCCTGGACAAAATTCCAGGCGACCTTTTTAGGTCTGAACCTACGGTATGGGCTCCATACCTATGTGTCCTTTTTAACTCCATCTTGTACGGCGCAGATCCGCCAGTAACCTGGCGTGGTGCTGAGATAGTGCCTATTCACAAAAAAGGTTGTCCTTTACAGCCATCGAATTATCGCCCGATAAGTCTAATTGATACGACTCAAAAACTATTCGGGCGCATAATTTTGAATAGATTACAGGCCTGGGAAGAAGAAAATAACGTTTTAAGCACTTTGCAGGCTGGCTTTAGGAAGGGTACTTCAACCCTTGATCAGATATTTCGTCTCCAGGTTATATTCTGGAAAACTGTGAGTGTAGAGGGTGGCAGCCTCTACCTCATTTTTGTTGATCTAAGGTCAGCATTTGATCTGGTTCCGAGAGAAAAGCTCTGGGCCGTTCTGCAAATGCTCAATGTTCCCCCCTATCTCTTAGATGTTTTGAAGAATTTACACAAGACCAACTTTGCTCAGGTTAGATGTGGGAAGTATGGCGAACTCTCCGAACGCTTCCCTGTTAGCCGAGGAGTCCGACAAGGATGCGTGTTAGCGCCTACGTTGTTTTGCCTATACATCAATGGGCTCATAAAACACCTTTTAGCCCTAAAAGATATTGATGTCCCTACGCTCGCCTCGGGCAAGGTTCCTGCCCTAATGTTCGCTGACGACACTTTGTTGTTGTCACGCACTCCTATGGGAATCCAGCGAATTTTAGATGGCTTTGTAGACTTCTGCAGTGACAGGGGTCTTGAGATCAACCTAGCCAAAACGAAATTTATGATCCTCAACCCTCCTAAACGTACCCGCCCCAGCCCAGTTTTGAATGGTATCCCCCTTGAAAGGGTGAAAACGTTCACTTACTTGGGGATCACACTCCAAGAAGATCTGGGCTGGGGAGGTCAGGTGGTTAATTCCACACTCAAGTTGACCCAAACAACAGGAGGTATGGCTAGATTGTTTAGCGGCACGGTTTTTAAACCAGCGGCTCCAGTGGTAGAAATTTTTAAAACCCAAGCCAGACCTGCCTCAACCTATGGAGCAGAACTATGGGGTCATTCCAAAATAGATAGTCTATCGAGGGTCGAAAACTCCTTTATAAGGAAATTATTAAGTTTACCCCCTAGTACTCCGTTGGTCCCAATTAGACTAGATTTGGGACTGCTTCCTATTGAAGAGGTGGTGGCGGCCCGGCCTGCCCACTATTGGAAGAGATTATGGTCTAACCCAGACCTGGACATTTTTAGAGATGAATTTCTGGAACTCTGGCCCACACTTAAATATATGAAGATTCCCTGGTTAACCCATGTTAGGGACACCTGTTCCAAGATTGGTCGCCAGGAACTCTGGGACACCCCAGAAGGTTCCTGTCTATCTGTTTCTAAAACCAATCTTGTTGAAGAATTAAGATATTTCCATCTAACACGCTTGCACATGAATCCAAATATAGGCAGGCTGACTGAGCAGTTCCTTCAGATTAAACCGAATTATGGGAGGGAGTTATTTTTGGATTTGATTTTCCCCCCCGTTGCCAGGAAATTATATGTTCAATTTAGAATGGGTACCCTACCACTCAGGTCCTTTACTTCTAGATGGGACACCAATAAAAGCATTTCATGCCCAGCATGTGGCTACAAATTGGAGGATGAAATCCATATGTTCTTTGTTTGCCCAGCGTACCTTACCCATAGGAAACGTTGGGTAAAATCAATTTGTAGGAATCTTGGTTTTAGAGACTGCGCTAATGCCCTGCGAGTTTTAAAATACGACACCCATCCCCCAATTGTGTTCGCAGTTTCACGTTTTTTAAATGCTGTATGGTTTCAGCGTAGGAAATTTTCCACCAATTATTAATAATGTGAATATTTTAATCTGATTATTTTATTCTGTTTTGGTGGTTAAAATGTGATCTGCTTTTTGATATATAATTGCTGTATTGTATTCTTGCTTTTATGGCCTTCGCGGCCGAAATAAAGTTTTTTGGAATTGAATAATTATACCAACAATTAAAATGTGCCCTTAATTGAGAATCAACTCATGTCGCAAATATTAAGGAGGTCTTAGACAAATAAGAAAAAAGTGAATTTATTTTATAACTCTGACTTGACTGTATGGTTTCCGTGGTTAACATTTGAACGAAGACTGTAATGTACACTTGTCTTTTTTTTTAGTTGTGTCTTCATAAAATTCATTGTTATTTATAGTGAACATTCAAAAATTGTTCTATGTTGTTTTAAACATTTGTCTTGAATGATCTTGAGATTGTGTATTGTACATAATGTCATGGAGGATGTTTTGTCTTTAAGGAACTACCAATTTTCGCCTTTAAAAAAACCAAAAACATTAAAGATCATCTGGGGCGGGCAAATACGCAAAAGAAAAAGCCCCAAGCAACATTACAGTCGATGTTATCATTACGCCAGTCAGAGGACACCACAGGTGTGGAAACTGTAATTCATGCAGCAATACTATTGAAGGCAGTGTGTTTAATTATGGAAACAAAAGCACCACGAGATGAAATGGACAGTGCTAAAACATATAAAGGGACGAATGGTAGATATTGTTCTGCCTAACTTTGAAGCAAAGTACATCTTGAAATAATGCACCACGGATAACGGACTCAATGAGATCTCTGAAATCATGCACTCGGTGTAACCTTGCTCATATAAAGTACTATACTAGAAAGAGGGACCTTCCTACGGAGCACAATGCGTAATTTTGTTTTTAAATATCCAAAGCAGTGTTCCCAATAAACAATGTTCTCCCATAGGGGGTTCAACAAAAGTCTCAACTTAATTTCCAAATACGTACAATAGTGCTCTTAAATATATGCTCCCGATAAACAAGGTCCTCCCACATGTGTTGAACAAAATTAAACTTTTAAACATGCACAGCTATGCTTGTAAACAACAATGGTCCAAACATGCGTGTTCAATAAAGTTTTAAGAAGAAAAGACCCGTCTTCCAGCCGGTCACCATGGCAATCAGAACTCCGGAAATCAGACACAGACACCGTCCCAATAAACATTCAAAAACTGAGAGTGTGGTGCAACGTAAGGAACGTGAAAGCATCATTGCGAACAATATAAGTGGCCCCGAATAACACGTGACAAAGGCGGAAACCGGAGAATGCAAACAAAGCACCGGCAACCAGACGCTTAAACCCGTAACGAAGGTGGCGGAGCACGGACGTCGATCATCAAAGTCTGACCAAAGGTGCCTACTGAAGGTAATGAAAACATCCGCTTCAATAGCGCTAAACACGAGGAGATCTTGCATGGGGGTCCGAATATACTTGAACAAGCACTTCAAACTGTCCAAATCGCATGACGGAAAGAGCACCAATTCGACTTGTATGTGGGGTTGAACCTAATGCCTTTGAATATTTTTATTGCAACAACCAAGGGCCCACACGATTCTATCTAATAACTAGTGCGCACCTCCCCTTTCTTAAAATGAGATTGAGCACGAAAAATAATCTTTCAGCATGCTGCATGATAAAAAATTTACGACGCTTTATAGATACGGTGTGAAGACCCATAGCGTCTTGTTTAGAATATCAATTGAGAGACCACAGGTCGAAAGTTCAATCACCTGACACTGAAACACGCATGCTTAAAGGCACGATAAGCATACTAAACGACCAAGTATAATGGGTATCGGGCAGACATATGACTTTCTCTCCCCTCTATATGCCCACAGCAAGAAAATATACATAGCAGTGACACCATCAATTGACTGAGAGACACTTCCGAGCTAAATAGGCTATAATTCTAGACGACAGCAGGTATGAGTAAACCACATGGCGGGCGTTGTAAAAACAGTGTTTTTTTTCACAATTTTAGAATTCTAGTCTAAATCCTTTTTTATCACATTTCACCCCCAGCGTCCTACAAAAGAAAGAATCCTAGCCCTGAGGAAGACCTTCCTTGAATCCTATTGGTCCCCACACAAAGGTTGAAACACGTCGGCACACCCCTCACTTACCCTCTCACTCCACAAGGCCAAGAGTATTGCCACATTCAAATTAAAAAGAACTTAAGAACACAACAGTTTAACCAACAAACAGTGGTAAAAACACTGATAAGTCTTTCCAAGGTGTTCTCTGACCTTCAACCTCTCCTTGGACCATATATTAATTGTGTATCGAGGAAAGGATGACAAATTCCCGACACATGAGTACAATGTAGTAGGACCCGTTTAATTCCAATTATTGTTTATGTATAAGTAATTTGATTTCTGCACTGTATATAGTAACTGCACTTTTTCAATGTATGCATCTGTAAGTATAAGTATAAATGTTTGTACCCCAATTGATATATGTTTATGTATATAAAAAAACAAAAAAGAATGAAATAATAATGAAGTAAAAATTCATTTCTAAATGAAATAAGTGAATTGAATATTGATTATCTTTCAAATTGATTATGCTTTGATTTGCTTGTTGACCCACAAAATAAAGTGGCTATGAGAAACTTAGTTCAATAGCTGAACCGCAAAGTAGGTAAGAGGTTTCCCCTACTTTCAGAAGATATTGTTTTGAATCTATGGTCATAGAGGCACCCTTCTATATTTAATGAGTTTGTATAGGAGTCAGCAAAATTTAAACTGAATGAGGGACTAACACAATAAGTGTATGGCCCGTGACAATTCCCTCGCTCTGCTCAATTGCAAGACAAAAAGCTGGTGTTCAGCCACAACAGGACGAGCAACGGCTACTGGATCTCATGTAGCAGAGAAGTAAGCAAAAGGCCACTGTACCGCAACATACTTTTCGGTAAGGACACATAAAGAACACCTGCCTTTTTTGTGACAGTAGAGCAAAAACTCTTATCATATTTAGGCTTTCCTGGGCTAATGCGATGCAGAGATTCTGTCTGAGCTCTAGGAAGACTTTCATGTGTTTGACCTCAATTGCAATTGCCTCCTCTACATTGCTGCGAGTAAGCCTTTTTAAAGACTTTGCTATCAGGGAAAATTAGGAATCCACTTATGACAGTAGCCATCCATTCCCAAGAACATCCTCACTTCCCTCTGGGTAGTTGGAGAATACATTTTCAGAATTGCAGAAACGTGTTCTTTTGACACTCTCCTTGCCCCTTTTTCAATATTGTGGCCAAGATAAATCACTTCTATTTTTTACAGTACTGCATCTTAGTATGTGAACCCTTATGCCTATTATCAACAAGATGGTTCAAGAGCGCAATTGTATCCAACTTGCAATCTTCCTTTGTCTTTGATGCCACTGAAAGGTCATCTATATATACTGCACCAACACTGAACTGCAAGGTAGTTTCAGACTTTCCAAATATTTCTTTAGAATCTTATTTAACTTATTATTTTGCTAGGCTGAAAACGCAACATGACATGCAGCATGTAATTAAGTCAGTGTTGTTCACTCATTTGCTAGTTTATATCTGTTCTGAAAAGAAACAGCATGCTGTTTGAATGTTTTAGCCAGTTATAAAGGCACAGTGGTATACACTATAAACCCTTGTACATACATTTGCTGTCATTATATGGTGTTGGAGTTAAATCTTTTTTTTGCTAACGAAGTAAAGACATGCACACACATAAGCTTGTCATAATCATTTAACAGAAATGCGGAATATTTGACAAAAGTACTTACTATGCAATATTTCGGTGTGTATGTCTTTTAAGTAAACGTCACAATCTCAGTTTCATATAACTCTTCTCTGAAGGTTCATATGTTCTTTCATTGTAACATTTTCTCTCTTGATACTACTGGCCAAAAAACACAGTCCAATAACTATTACTACACACTTCACCTAACAAAAACCCCTTTTGGCTATGGAATTACTTGTTAAGTACTAGAACTGATGTAACGGAAGTTAATGGGATTTGCTATGGCCCAGGCCATGTTGCCAAGTTGGGAAGCGACTGTCAGATTACAGTGATGTTTTTAGTTGTCAGACCACATCTCGCTATCAGAGCCTATAGCAAAATCAAGAGATGCACCAACGTACAAGCAGAGTTAGTACAGTATAGTGGCATTTCAACGTTTGCTTCTCAGTAATCATCTATTCATTGCCGTGTATATTTCCTTTAGCTGTCACGATTGCTTTGTGCCCAAGGAAATAGATATGTTTCTGCACTTGTTGATTGTTTAAAATGTTTTCATTGCTGACGAACTCACAGTACTTGAAGGAGTGCTTAATTTGTGAGGTAGGGCTCACAGCACTTATTTTTACCCATCACATATTGACCGAGTGCAAGAGAGGGGAAAACACAGGGATCGGAATGATGGAGGAATAGAAAGACAACAAAACCATCCAAAGGGACAATGCATCAACTTGCAAGAAGAAAGGAGAATAAGAAGGAAGTGTTTGGTAGTGGATTAAAGACTATCGGCCTTGGTATTCGGCACCACGCCCTTTCACTGCACCTGCCGCTGGCTTCTGCAAAGCTTCAAGCACCGGCAGGCTTCCTTTCACAATTTAAGCTCTGATTGAAGTTGACGTACTTGTTGGAGTGCAGAGCTAGGCTTTGAAAAGTAATACATTGATTTATTTGTGATTTGTAACTTCCCGATTCTACCCAGGCGATTCCTACTGCTTGCAGTTTAGTAGAGCCCACTTCTTCAGCAACATCTGTAGCAGTGTTAATGGCATTTCTCCTGACTGGGAAGGGAGAGGGACCGCTGTTCAGCAAAGCAAGCTAACTATAGAAAGGTCTCATTATCTCTGAATGAAACTGGAGAAACCCAGACACTGTTTGGGACTGGAGTGTGGCCTGGAGACTGACGTCCCTAGTCATCCGATAGAGGCCATCTCTTCTGCTCAGGTGAAAATGAATGAATACAATTTGGCAAATACGTAAATATAACATTCATGTATTCGACACAATCAAATTTAGACATGAGATTTGTGTACCCTTGCTATAACTATTTTAAACCCCTCTGCTTGAATACCCTGCAGTTCCCAAATTGAACCCCACACTCTGTGGAGGGGCAGTTGCAATCCCTACGGGAGGCCAGCCGGTGTCTCGAGGCAGAGTATCCAGAAGGTTCAAACCGCAAGAGAGGCTCTGGCTGCTTGTACCGCCGCCCTTTGATAGCTTTCGTCATAAAGTGCTGTTATGATTCCTGGATTGGGTAATACACGCACTTCAGAGATGTGTGTGCACACTGCAGACCCCAAGTTTGAATCACTGTGGGGTAGAATCAATATTTCATCATCATAATGTAAAATAAAAATAAATAAAAAACAGCCACCGTTATCAGTAGGACTGGAAACGAGCAGCATGAGTGCTTAATCCTTTGGAATCCGCATGCTTTGGTATAGTGATAATGTGGGAATTGTATGTGCTGATTATTTTTTTAATGATCGAATAAAACCAATACGAAAGGATAATAGTAATGTAAAATATGTAACTCCTCAAAGAAGCCCGATCCACAGGGTTCCTAACTAAGGAAAATGAGGCGAGGTATTGTAACAACAGAAAGAAAGAGAGACATCATATTTTCTTTTTCCAAGGTGTGGGCTCTTAAAATAAGCAACCGAGGGTCTCCATACACTTGATAATTCTGTTAAACGAAATTAAATTCAGCTAAAGTCAAAATTATTAACAGGTACGAGATTAAAGCACCTTGACACTGTGGAGTTAGTTGTACGGAAATATTCTTGTTTTTAAAGCTTAGGGGGATACTGTGGTTAGCATTCTCTCCACCAAGCAATCATACAATTGAGAAACATCACTGTCCTATCCCTGCATGAAAGTAACCCTGGAATGTTTTAGGTGTGGGTCACAACTGTCACAGGCGCTTGCCTGTCATAAGACTCCGCCTCCGCCCTAGGTTTAATATCATTTCCATACGTTTTTGTCAGCTTTTTCCTAAAAAGTGAGGCAAATTGAACACAAGTGAGTATTTTTACATATATTGCTCAACTTTAGTGCAGCCGGCAGCGTAATGCTATTTTATATTAAGAAACCATAGAAGCAGTGCTTGAATTTTAAAAGAAAGTGCCAGGGCCCTTGTCAGAAGGCTATTGCAGCTTGCACCACACATTGCCCCTGCCAGCGCTGCTAATGACAGTACCAACACAACTACTATCTATCACACTTCTACAAGTGTGACAATTTAGACTATTCCATGTCCCCACAGCTATAAGTATGGTCTGGGTACAGGTAAATATCATTTTGTATGTATATTGTATTAATATACAACTGTTGTGGTGCTCATTTGTAATTTAGACAGACAGTGCCACCACGTGGCAGACTGTCACAAGTGCTGCTGTTGACAATTAAATGCCTGTGCTGAGCACCGGAAACCACTGGCACAAATTAAGCACTGCATAGAAGCCATTGGCGATACTTGATCAACACGTGTAGAAGAACTCAGAGCACCTAAAGAGCTTCTAGTTCATCTATAATGCAGTTTGGGTTCTAGTAGTTCTTCTTTGTTGATGCATTTTTTAAAATTATTTTGTGTTGTATCCTTTGTATCGTGTATACTACCTATATGTGGGGCGCTTATTATTATGTTCCAGCCATTACCCATTCCTGATCGCTTCCAGCTCAGCTAGGGAAGGTAACTGAAATGCAGGAAGGTTAATGGTTTATCCATCATGGTACCTTCATATACTGGGTGGAGCAAGTGTGTAAAAAGTTGCTACTGTACATTATGTTTATCATTATTCATGTGTCAGTTGTGTACATACAAGTTTTGTTGTGCTCAAGCAAGAGTGATGGATAGTTTCCTGATACTGCTCAAGTTCATGTCACTTGAATAACCGAAACGTGGTCCTTACTTCATCTGTGTGATGCGAAGCATCCATGTGCCTAGACTTTTGCCATGCAGTCTCATCATGCCAATGCACTATTGGAAGTGTCTGTAGCATGTTCTCTAATAGCGATTCTCCAAATTAAATGCCAAGAGAATCTGAATTTCATTAAAGACACAGAGGCTGACATAATTTGCATTAAAGGAATAATGCATAATGGTAGCCTCCAGACTTGTAATGACATTTGGAGTACATGAGCTTTTTCTCTGCTTGTGCTATGTCTGCTGGGTGAAGGTATTTTATAGTACCTAGTGTGTGTGTGTGTGTGTAAGTGAATTTGTGTTTGAAAACATTTTCTCAACCACTTCTGGCGATTGGCCATCTGGTGAGTTCTTTGAGGCTTACAACTTTTCTACCTATGCATTTTGAGCTCATGTAATCCCAAAAATCGGTTAAAAGCTGTGTAGAGAGAGGGGCTCTCGCTACTGTCTTTACTTGATCTTCTTTGCTCCATTTTGATTAGTCAGAAGCTGTGTTAGTCCACCGAAGAAGTCTTTCCATTGCACCTCACTGAGAGAGATGTTGTTAACAAAGATCCATTGTAGCAATGGTCCTAGCAGGGTTTTAACCCTGTGACAAAAGCAGTTGGGAGGATTTTTACATTGTGAACTTTGACAGATGCAATAGGAAAGATTTTAGATTAAGAACTCTGTTGCAAATACCACAGGAAGGTGTGTTACATTATTTAACAATGACCCACCCTCACTGATCTCTAATTAGGGGGTCTAATTGTATGTCTAATATTTAGTTGAGAGTGAATTAAAGGGTCGTGTTCATTTTGAAAGTAAAATCTCTGGCTCAACATTGATTTATTAAGTGTTGTCTGTTTTGTAGAGTTTTGAGTTTCTGAACCAAGTCACTTCCCTAAGTAAGCCTTCGGCCGCTGTTCCTTGCTTCACTGAGGGTCAAGAGCAGGTGGGGAAAACTGCTGCTTAGCTGTTCACGAGAGGCCACAAATAGAGGGGGCAGGAAGGAGGTGGCTGAAACTCTTCATGCTGCGTTAACTGGTGTCCAGTTGGGTCCATTAGTAAAGAGTGGGGAGAGGAGTTTGCCTAATGGCTAGGGAGCTCGATCTCGGACCTGGGGAATTGGGTTCGAGTTTCAGTAATGACGCTGAACATCTGGTGATTCTGGGCAAATCACTTAATCTCCCCGTGCCTAAAAAAAAAAACTGAATGTGTCCCCTCGTAACGTAACTGGTGCTATGTAAAGCGCTCTGATACCTGATTGGATTCGGGTCAAGTTCGCGCTATATAAAATTCTGCAAAAAAAAAAAAGGCTCCATGACACCAGAGGTAAAAGACCCAATTATGACACTTGATGCCTTGTAACCCCTTATTAGCTTGTGCTCTCCCCCGTCCTAAACTTGTTGAATTCCACCATGAACTACAATAGCGTGGCATTGTTACTGCCTGTAATGTGGTGCTGGGTTAGACGAGCACTAGGACTGCCTCGGATGGGAGGCGTGGAGGGGCGGAACTGAGGAGGGGCAAGGAAAGGCCTGGGAAAGGACGTTAGTTAGAGGCAGGCTATCGACGAAGTAGGTCGCAAGAAATAAAGAGCTAGTGAACCTTCACACGTGTCTGCGTCGTACCTCCGCCGACACTACAACTGGCGACGAGGGTTGGCCACGAAGCGCGTGGTGCATGCCCGGTACGAGAAGCTGCCTGGACCTGTTACGTGAGCGTGGAGCGCTCTGGGCGGCGGTTCGGCACGAGTCGGGAGCCTACCCCGATCGCGTCCGTGTGTGAGGGCTGCAACGCAGGTGTCTACCCCGGTCGCTTATGGACAGCTGCCTGCTGTGACGGCGCGTGTGGAACATGCGGCCGGCCTGCGGGTGAGCGGCCGCAGTGCCTTCCCTCCTGATGAGACTCCGCGTGGTGGTCCCGCGCGTGGAGAGAAGCGAAGACGATCTGGGAGCCCACCCCAGTCGCGTGCTGCCCGCTCCGAAGTGGCTATCGAGTGGAGGGTCGTTGAGGTGCCCCCCTCCCCCTTCGGTGGAGTCGCTGTGTGGAGGTCTGCTCCGAAGAAGAGATATCGATCTGGGTGCCCACCCCAGTCGTGTGCTGCCTGCACTGGGGACTCTTGGTGAGTGCCTTCCCTGAGAGTGACACGTGTAGAGCATTTTGTGGACTGGCTGGAGAGCTGTGGCCTGCGTGTGGAGATCGAGCCTGGAGGGTGTGTGCAAGTGAGGCGGCCATCTTTAAGTCAGGCGCCTGCACCAATCCCCTGCGAGGCTACCCCGGCGGCCATCTTTACGTCAGGCAAAAAGTTGAAACTGGCAATAAGCATTGCCGCATGCAAGTGGCAGCCCAATAACAAAATAAAGAAATGAATAAATAAATATATCGACAAGGTGAGGTGGACTAGCACCGAATAACTGTATCCACGCCACTGTGCTAATCTTCACGGCAGGCCTGGGGTCTGGGTCTTTGCCATGGCGACGTCACCACTCCGCCCGTCTGGGTCTACGTCGTCCATCGCGGGGCAGATGGGCATGCTTGGTGTGTCATTCCTGCGCCCACCTGAACAGTTGGTCCTTGAAACTGGCGGGGGCATGGGCCTCCGGTGGAAAGAATGGCTCGAGGACTTCGAAGATTTTATGAAAGGGTCGCAAGTGGCGGATCCTGGCCAACAGCTAATAGCGTTACGCAACCTGATAGGCAAAGACGTTGGGCAAATAATAAAAGAACTACCGGCTGCGGATGCGGCATCTTACGCCTCTGTGTGTGCGGCGCTTAACAGAAAGTTCCTTCACAAACGAAACATAGACTATGAGAGGTACACATTCAATCTTGCTGCTCAAGAAAAAGATGAGCCAATGTGCACATTCATCACCCGCCTTAGACGCTTGGCCCGTTACTGCGAATATGATTCTTTCTCGACAGAGGATGCCCTGCGTCTGAGGGTCATTGAAGGGTGTCAATCCGAATCGCTGAGAAGGAAATTGCTGAAAAAGAGTTACTCCCTCGATGAGATCAAAGAGATGACGCGTGTTCATGACCAAGCGGAAGACCATGCCAAAATCATGGAAGCTGGGAGAGGGGAGAAGCGCGAGCAAGCCTTCAGAATTCAGTCCCACAATGGTCGTAGACGCCCACCGAAACACAGGTCGTCAAGAGCCAGGAGAGATCAACAGCCAGTGCGTCGGAGACATCGCAGCTCCAGTCGCAACAACAGACGGAGAGATCGGCATCTCAAGTGCTATCGCTGTGGGTATGATTTTCCTCACACTGATGGGTGTCCCGCCATGGGTCAAGAGTGCCGTAAGTGTGGGGGGGAAAATCACTTTGAAAATGTCTGTGGAAATCACAGACGAAGCACACCAAGAGATCATTACAGGAATTCTCGATCGGCTGGCACAAGACATCAAGCCAAAGCAGTACGGGATCGCCAGACTCTTTCAACGGGTTCCTCTCATTCCAGCTGTCAATCATACAAAAGCCACAGACAAAGGCACACGTCATCTCAAGACTCCAGGTCACTATCGCCCATCTCGCAAGATAGTGACGAGTATGTCTGCATGGTAGCGGATCCGGACCAACTCAGAAAGTACCCCCGACTCTGCATACAAGTAGGAAGACACCAAACGAAGTTTGTCATGGACAGTGGAGCTTCCTTAAACTACATGCCAGTGGCAGAATACCAGCGAATAAAGCCTCGTCCATCACTGCGCCCTGCCCATGTAAAAGTATATACATGGATGTCGAGAAAGCCACTCCTATGCTTGGGGTAATTCTCAACGCAGCTTACATACAGAGATCGGACCATTCCTGCGTACATTCACATCATCGAAGGGCCGGAAGCTGACTGCGTCCTGAGTCTTCCAACTGCGTAATGACTACGCCTGGTGGATATCCTGTATCGCGTGGATGATGAACTTGATGTGACACTGAAATTTCCGAAGTTGTTCACTGGCCTGGGGAAGATGACGCGCTGCCAGATTCGATTACATATCAATGAACAGGTAGCCCCCATAGCCCAACATCACCGACGGATTCCTTTCCACTTGCAACAGGCTGTGGAACGAGAGCTACAAGATCTGCTCGATGCGACATCATCGAACGGACAGAGGGACCTACACCATGGGTCTCTCCGGTGGTGGTAGTGCCAAAGAAGGGCGAACCTGACAAAGTCAGGTTGTGTGTCGACATGAGGGCGCCAAACACCGCCATTGAGCGAGAGAGCCACCCAGGGCCGCACATCAGTGACATGATTGCATCACTTAATGGAGCCACGATATTCTCCAAATTGGATCTAAACAAGGGGTATCATCAACTCGAGTTACACGAAAAATCACGATACATAACAACGTTTTCTACTCACGTCGGCCTTTTCCGGTATAAGCGGCTCAGCTTTGGCGTTTCATCCGCGGCTGAAATCTTTCAGGAAGCCATCAGGAGGGTCATTCACCACATTCCCAACACACTCAACTACAGCGATGACATCCTTGTATATGGGTCCAACACACAGGAGCATGACACTGCGTTGGAGCGAGTTTGCCACGCGTTGCTGGAAGCCAATCTCACCTTAAACAAAGCTAAGTGTGAGTTCCACAAATCCACGCTAAAGTTCTTTGGCCATATTTTCTCGCAAGCGGGAATGAGACCGGACCCCGAGAAGGTGGCTGCGCTGAATGACACTCCCAGCCCTCGAGATGTAGGGGACGTTCGGTCCTTTCTAGGAATGGCCAGTTACTGTTCGCGTTACATCCAAAATTACGTGACCATCTGCTACCCTCTGAGGCAGCTCACGAAACAAGGTCAGCCATTTCAGTGGTCAGCAGAGTGTGAACGAGCTTTCAAGGACATTAAACAGCTGTGGATTCTGCCGACAACATGGCATATTTTGATCAAAAGAAGAAAACAGAGATCACGGTGGATGCCAGTCCAGTCGGGCTGGGAGCAATACTCTCTCAATACGAATCAGAGGGTGACCAACGGCATATAATCGCGTACGCAGGAGTCTGACGGAGGCAGAGAAGGCGTACTCACAACCCGAGAAAGAGAGCTTAGCCGATGTCTGGGCCTGTGAACACTTTCACATCTTTGTGTATGGCAAGCACTTTACGTTAATTACTGATCACCAAGCCCTCATCACCATCTTTGGCAATCCACGGGCCAAAATGCCTCCCAGAATAGAACGTTGGGGCCTTCGCCTTCAAGAGTACACATATACAATCGTGCACAAGCCGGGAAAAACGGAGAATCCCGCCGACTACATGTCACGGCACCCCAAGGTAACAACACGGTGCAAATCATCTGTGGCAGAAGAATACATATGCTTTGTGGCAGATCAAGCCCAGCCATCCGCTGTCCCGGTTGACGCCATCATAGATGCTACTCTGGAGGATGCCACTCTGGTGGAAGTGAAGCGACGAATGCAAAACGATGAGTGGAGACATCTGGAAGTTGAGGATCCTGCCAGTGCGGTTGACAAAAATTATCTGGCTGCTTTCAGGCCCCCAATGGGATATTGCTAAGGGACAATCGACTCGTCATCCCCAGAGGTCTATGTCAGGGAGTAGTCAATCTAGCCCATGAAGGCCATCGCTGAATCGTGGCCACCAAGAGAGCTTTGAGAGAAAGAGTGTGGTTCCTGGGTCTCGATCAAATGGTAGAATGTAATAATGAAGATTGTCTCGTAGACAGGTCACATAGAACAAGTTGTAGGTTTATTTGTTAAGTTACAAAGTCCATGTAATGCCCATATGAAGCCCCACCAGGAGCAGCCTCCCAGCTGCTCAGCCCATCTCTTCCAACTGCCATCTCCTCCAGTCCCACACACTCAACATTCCAAGTGACATCATACATGGCTGAGCAGCAAGGGACAGAACAGTAATAAGGAAGATGCACCAACTAACAACAATAGGTTATAGCACATCTCCCTTCCTTATGAAAACTAAGCAAAAAGATATAAATGCATTAAGTCAGGATAGCACAAAATAACTTTGCTTACATAAACAAGAATACATACATTGAATCAGAAAATACTCACAAGAAAATATCTATAGCAAAAGAATGCAAAGGAATAAATGAACCCCATCCCCCTCCCTAGGGAAGCTAATCAGTTGGATACTCACCACCAACAAACTAACAGTAATAGGGTAAACACACCACCCTATAGGGGAATACACCTCCCTTTGAAACTAAAACAACGTAATCGGGGAATCACACCTCCCTATTGGGGAATACACCTCCCTTAGACACACAGAACATTGTAATAGGGGAACTCACCTCCCTATGAAACTTTGAAAACTGTTATAGGGTAAACACACCTCCCTATTGGGGAAAACACCTCCCAAAAACTCACCGAACATTGTAATAGGGAAAATACACCTCCCTATGATACTCCAAAATTCAAAACTCTGTAATAGGGGGAAAACACCCCCCTATAGGGGAAAACACCTCCCAAAGACTCACCGAACATTGTAATAGGGAAAATACACCTCCCTATGATACTCCAAAACTCAAAACTCTGTACTAGGGGGAAAACACCTCCCTAAAGGGGAAAACACCTCCCAAAGACTCACCGAACATTGTAATAGGGAAAATACACCTCTCTATGATACTCCAAAACTCAAAACACTGCAATAGGGGAAAATACCTCCCTATAGGGGAACACACCTCCCTAAGAAATTAAGCAAGACCAAAATAGGGGAACTCACCTCCCTATGACCCAGGATTGCCTACCCCCAGAAAACAATAAAAATACACAGTAAAATAGAGTGAATATAGGACTAAAATAGAGATACTAATACGCACTCGCCGGTGAGCGACCTCTCACCCGATAGTTAAGTGGAACTCCCATACGCCAGAAGTCAAAGTCACCAGGATGCAAAACCATCAAAGTTCTGAGTGTTCCAATGCAAAAATGCGACAAAAACAAGCCAAAAGCAATAAGTCAGCGTGGAGAACTGCTCCTCAACTGTGCACTGTGTACTTCCATGCTGATGTAGCTGTTCAATTGTGCACTGTGTACTTCCCCGCACAAAGAATAAACATGAGAAAGTACCTGAAAATCCCACGACGTGACATCCTAAATATGCTGATCATGTCATGTACTGTTACTGACTCCCAATGCTCGCGTGTGAAGATCAGAGCATTTGGCAGGAAAACGAAACATGCGCCTTCAAACCACAATACACGCTTGATAGTTGTGGCATTCCAACCACAAGATGGCAGCACGCAGCGTCACGCCGTGCAGGGTGGCTCACGCCAATGTATGCATCAAAATGTCTAAAAGAGGCGTCGCAGCAGAGATGAAGTGTGCGTTACAAATGAAAATTCCGCCCTGCATCATTCCGTAGGTGATGCAGGGCATAGGCAGAAGAGACTGCACGCGACAAAAACTGGACTGAGGTAAGCGCGTGCAACACTTGTCTCACGCTAAGATAAATAATTTTTAAAATTCGAAAACGGCGGTTGGGTAGCGCTGAATTCATAAGTACCCAGCCAAATCCAATGACCAAAAACAAAACAAGTCTCACCTGACTTCGCCCCCAGGGGCTCAAAGGACAACGCGGTTCAACAGATATAGAGCAACTGTACTCACAGATAGTGCACAATACCCCTCTAATAGTCTTCCACAGGAGCACATGTATGGTGCCGATTTCCTCCACAGCGAGTCGCTCCCTTTCCTCTGGAGCGCCAAGGCTCACATTCTCAGCATCACCTCTCTGTGCACCAGCGTAAAACAAATAGTAGACCACTCATGTGTAACTCCTCACAGGGGTGTCAATTTTACACAGCATACGTTACTGCTTCCTCTGGAGAGGCGAGGAGCAAACAATTCCCAACTAGCATTCACTTCAAAACAGCTGACCAGGGGTGTTTGTCGCCTCTCCCAGAACAGATAGCTGCTGCCAATGCTTGCGCAACAGTGACTACTTGAGCAAGGACAGCCGGGGCAAAGCAACTCTTCCATAATAGTTGGATGGCAGCAATTTCCACAGTAACTGTTAGCTGACTAGTAATAAAAAGGTATTCACAACCATCTTTCCTCAACATGTTGGTTCTCTTTAACGTGGAGAGAACAGGAGATTCTTGTACAGAAAAGGAAAATTCAAACGGAACTGGCACTCACTTATTAGGGCGACCGATGGAGTGGTCACTGGTGGGGCTCTTGAGTGTCAGCTTCCTCAATTTCTCTTGTAATTTCTCTTTAAGTTCCTTTTTTTTGTTGAAAATCCTTTAAGCTTCACAAACCATCATCCTTCGAAGTAGCACACACGTAGGTTCTTCCAAATCGTCGCCAGTGTAATAATGAAGATTGTCTCGTAGGCAGGTCACATAGAACAAGTTGTAGGTTTATTTGTTAAGTTACAAAGTCCATGTAATGCCCAAATAAAGCCCCACCAGGAGCAGCCTCACTGCTGCTCAGCCCATCTCTTCCAGATGCCATCTCCTCCAGTCCCACACACTCAACATTCCAAGTGACATCATACATGGCTGAGCAGCAAGGGACAGAACAGTAATAAGGAAGATGCACCAACTAACAACAATAGGTTATAGCAGTGTGGTTCCCGGGTCTCGATCAAATGGTAGAAAGCACGTTGAGGGACTGTCCGCAATGCCAACTAGTCAGCAGGCCTGATCCTCCCGCACCCCTACAAATGTCCAGACTACCGGAGGGTGTGTGGCAGCAAGTGGCAGTAGACTTTTTTGGTCTCTTTAAGTCAGGACAGTACATCCTAGCCATAATGGATGAATACTCTCGTTTCCCTATTGCTCACATCATCTCATCCACCCGAGCTTCCAACACGATACCTGTACTGGATGAAGTATTTGCTGCCTGGGGCATCCCCAAAACAGTGAAAACAGACAATGGGCCCCCGTTTAATAGTCAGGACTTTGCGGAGTTTGCCAAGCACCTAAACTTCAGACATCGCAAAATCACGCCTCACTGGCCGCAAGCCAACAGGATGATCGAGAGATTCATGTCCACTTTAAAGAAAGGCATTCAACAAGCAGAGGTGGCATGGCAAGACATCCAGACAGTGCTAAATGAAGTCCTACGGGCATACCGGAACACCCCTCATTCCACGACGGGGAAATGTCCCGCCACGCTAATGCTGGGCCGGCCCGTGCGCACTCGGATACCGATGGTTGAGTGGTCTAACAAAGCAGCGTGGCCAGAATCGGACACTGATGACATTGTTCGCACGGATCAACTCAAAAAGGAGAAAATTAAAACGTATGCGGACCATCGCAGGCGAGCTGATCCATCTGGGATTCAGGAAGGTGAATGGGTCTTGGTGAAACAGGAGCAGCAAAGAAAAACTGACTGTCGCTTTAGTGAGACTCCACTGGTGGTTGTCAAACAGAAGGGGACTATGATCACTGCCGAGTCAGATGATAAGAGACTAACCAGGAATGTGACTCACTTTCAGAAATGTAGCCCCAAGGTCAAAGAGTCTCTCGGTATTTCCATCAGAGGAGAAACCAGTCCCCGTGAAACAGAGAGTAGTATTCTGACACCAAGAGCAGACTATAACGAAGGCAACAGTGATCATCCTGAAGTCAACAGTCACCCCCGTCGGCACATCAAGAGGCAGAGTCGCCTGATCGAGGAACTGTAACTATGTTGATGTTATTTGGGTATTCACATAAAGTATCAGAATGAGCATTTGAATTTTGTTAAGAAAGGGGGAGATGTAATGTGGTGCTGGGTTAGACGAGCACTAGGACCGCCTCGGATGGGAGGCGTGGATGGGCGGGACTGAGGAGGGGCAAGGAAAGGCCCGGGAAAGGACGTTAGTTAGAGGCAGGCTATCGACGTAGTAGGTCGCAAGAAATAAGGAGTTAGTGAACCCTCACATGTGTCTGCGTCGTACCTCCGCCGACACTACACTGCCCAATGCCCTGGAAAAAACAATCCTTTCTCATGTAAGTCTTCCTCGGTGAATGGCGAGCGCCAACTGCTGCAGTGCCGTTCACCCCTGCTAAAACAGCAACAGTGTATCATGTCTCATGAGTCAGCAGCGGCTAACAGCATCCTTTCAGTGTGGCATGACGTGCTGTAAATTCACTATTCGTAGGATGGTTGCTGCTTTAATACCTAACGATGCAGCAGTGCGTGGAGTGGGCTGGTGGTTGTTGCAGTAAATGGATGAGATGCTGTGGTGTGCTCCTGGCCTCTCCCACATTGAGGATGTGGTGTATAGACGGTTGCCGGGCTTCCCCCACAGCCACTGCCCATCCATTACAGTGGGACATGACACTGGTGGGTCAGGTCTTTGGTGCTCCATACTAGTCTGTCTAGCACAGAGTATGGCTGTCTTCAATGTAGGCGCAGGTATGTGCTCTATGGTACACACAGTATAGTGATCATGCCTCGTGGTGAATCAGCTGCTCCTGTCAAGTGCAATGTGCCATACATGTCAAGGGCACTTTGCTACCCATGTGCACTTTGGAGTGGCATCAGATTTGGTGTTCTGTGATCGTCGTTAGCCAGGCAGAGCAGCTGCCACAAACTGCTGCTTGAGGAATATCCTGGAGTGGAGGGCGAGAAACTTCGAGCACAAAGAGGTCCAGGGGAGTTGGCTGAGGTACTGTTCACTGGTGTAACTGATACTTGGTTACACAAGTAAAAACAACCTTTACTGAGCAACAGAGTGGGATTTTGTAAATCATTAGAAGTGCAGTCCCCATGAGACTCCTCCTTTGCTCCCAATCATGCATAGATTGTTTAATCTCTGTCAAATTTGATCTGAGTGTCTCATAGATATTTGCTTCCCAGAACTTGGTGGCATTCGATTGTGTGGAGATTCCATCAGTTTTTCTTCAGCTTAATTTCAAATTCTGTACCTTTTTTTCATGACAAGCAAATGCTTTTAATGTATCGTTGCATAAGCTTGCATTTTTAATTTGGCATTTGCAAGCAGAACAAAGTTGGTTCTAGGTTGTTTGGATGCAGATACATCAGGTCAGCTATTGTGGCCAGTGGCGTTCCCTCATGCTCGGTACTAGATATCCGAAGCTGGATTGCTTTCCAGGTGTAGTTCGTGTTTCCTGAAATAGCCTGTAGAGCATTAAATATGGGCATGAGATACGATGAGAGATTTGTTCATTGGAAATTAACCCATTGGGGATCCATGTAATTTAGAGGACTGACAGCGTACTACATGATGGTACACCTAACTCGTTAGAGTAGGGTGGTAGCCACTCATTGAGTACTTGCTCTCTGCTCCCAGCCCCCTCTAATCCATCGCTGGCGACTGACCCAGTGACATATGCAGAAAGTGAAAGAAGTGCTTTGCCGGGACGTCAGTTTCGACTTTCAGGAGCCCCTGGCCCTTTCGGCTACCATTTCCTCTCACCAACTTGCTACTGAACCTATGATATGAGAGAAGTTTTACTTTTATTGTTGTTGCAGATTTATATAGCGCGAACACCACCCAAAGGTATTGGGGCGCTTTACATCCCCTCTCCTTCCTGCTTATCATGCTGTACCGGCTGTGCGTGTGTGCGCGCGAGAGAGGGGCTGCGGGAATCTTACAGTAATTCTCTCACTGTATTGTATCTTCATTTAACATCCACCTATCGGACTGATTGCTACAGGAGAAACTCCGTGTGTCTACGCCACTTTGGAGCTTTTAGATACATTACTCCAGATTGTATAATATGAATGCACCATGAAGAACTTTGGCTCTCATTATTTTTTCTTCAGTTTTATATAGTGCAAACTCGACCCAGTGCTATTGAAATACTTTACATGAGCACCAGTTACATTACACAAGGTCTCATTATGTTTTTAGGCACGTGGATATTTTAGGCCAGATGTACGACCCTTTCATTTAGCGCCTTGCTATTTGCGACTTATTGCGAGGCGCAAATTGCGAGGCGCTAAATGAAATGTACAACAGTGTTATTACACTGTTTTGCGATTCCCAATGGGGTCGCAAATTGCGAGTCTCATTAATATTAGGAGCCTCTCGCAATTTGCGAGCCCTTTGGGAATGACAGCCCTCCCAGGGATGGTGGCCTGATGGGCTCAGCAGACCACCATGTCTGAGACTGCTTTTTAATAAAGCAGCTTTTTTTTTTTTTTTTTTTTAATGCAGCTCGTTTTCCTTAAAGGAAAACGGGATGCATTTAAAAAGGAAAAATGAAACTTTTCACTTTAGTTTTTTTTAAGGGCAGGCAGTGGTCTCTGGGACTACAGCCTGCTCTTAAAAAATATTTTCCAACATACTCACAAAGGGGAAGGGGTCCCCTCCCCTTTGCGAGTGGTTTACCACCTACTTGAAGGAGGTGGTAAACAGCGAGTTTTTCGGGCCACAAATGCAGTCGCAAAACACTAGTACATAGCATGTTGACTCGCTTTTAGGGACGCCCCTTCCTAATAGCGAGAGTCGCAAATGCTATTGTACATGCTATTACCCTTTTTTCCAGATGCAAACGGGAGGTTCTTCCGTTTGCGGCCGCAAAAAATGGTCGTCCATCTGGTCCTAATCTCAAGATATTGATCCAACACCAAGACTCAAATCTGGTTCCTTAGTTCCAAAGTCGGCAGTTCTGGCTGTAACTCTACATCCTCTCCCCGTTCACACTACTGTGTCTGAGAGTATTTGTATGAGCGAACCTGCCATGCCAAGTGCGCATGCTGTGTGTGCTAAGTGCTACTAATCATTGTGTACCTACGCTGGGTGTAAAAGAAGCTTACACTGCTCTTCTATGTTGCAGCTGTTTGGTTGTCAGACGTTTGTGGTGTAAGGGGGCCTCCAAAGCTTGAGGTGGGGGTGGGGGCAGCTCAATCCAAGTTTTTTTTTTATATCTGCATAGCAGGCATTCTGATTATGCCATATACTGTCATTTTGTACTTGTTCTGTGTGTGAGGGGAATATTGCACTCCTGCTGTCCATGAAGCCATTTTTCTGCGTAGTTTAGAAAACCTTTGTTGACAGTACCAAGGACTACTCTGTTAGTCCACCCCACTTCTGATCCTTTATACAGGTATATTTATTTATCTAATAATATAATTCCTGACAGTTGGTGAGGCTCAATCCTGCAATCAAGCCATAAGAAGGGCCCAAGAAACAAATCACAAATTATAGAACTATCGCCCTACTGGACGTCTAGGCAAAAGCCTTCTTTAGGATATTACTAGAGGAGCTAGAAGATTTGGCCTTCAACCAAAACACTCTTCTGAAATTCCAGACCGAGTTTAGGAGACGCTGAAAAATTCTGGATAATATTGCTGCAATCTGCCTACTTGCAAACAAGGCCTTAAAACAAAATTCTTCCTTATATGCCTGCTTTTTAGATTATAGTGTGGCATTTGGCAAAGTGAATCGTAGCGCTTTATGGGCAAAACTGTGAACATTGGTATTTCTGAGCCGCTATTAAAGGCAATTAGACTACTGCATACGAATACATGGGTTTGGATCAAGTTAAGCACCATGTCCCTGCACTCTACGAAAATTCCAACTAACCTGGGGCTAGTACAACGTTGCCTACTGTCCCCTGTACATTTTAATCTTTAAACAGCTGATTTATTAACTTCACTTGCTAACTTGAGGACCTACCCACCAAAAGTAAGCAGACAATACATGTTGCTTTTAAAATATGCCGGTGACACTGTGCTGCTTGATCAGACACCAATCAGCCTCCAAAGGGATCTAAATGGTCTTAATGCATATGACATTAAAAACAACGGAAAACTAAATCTGGCGAAAACAAAACATTGTACATCTGGCAGCTAAAAGACCAAATATTCATGGAGTTTTAACACTCAAAAAGTTATTAACAACTGAGGCTTACCCTTATTTAGGGGTATGGATTGATGAAAAATAAAAATTTGATCGTCAATGAAAACCTCTTACAGTCCGATGTGCTTTTCTCCAACACCAATTGAGGCTCATTTTCAACCAATTAAAATGTCTGAAAAACATCCATCTTGTAAATATTTAGAGCTAAAATAATTCATGCTCTACTATATGAAGCTCTGATCTGGGCATCATCCATGCATGAGAGCCTTGTGAAGTTTTACTCAAATGCAATCAGAGCTATCTTTGCACTGCCAAAAAGCACACCCACTATCATGCTAAGGCTCGAGTTAGGTCTTCCAGATATTACCACACTAGCTGAAGTGAGGCTGAGACTGGCTCCTGAAGATGTCCTAAAAAGTTTGGTTTGGAATGAACTGTCAACTTTCCATAACATCCACAAAGTTAAAGGGTTAAGACACCTTGAAAATGTACTGAATAATTTCCAGCTTTGGTAATTGTGGTAGTCGTCAGGACTATAACCATGTCAAGACAATGGCTAAAATAACTGCCAGGAACTTGAGTTTCAAAACCAATCTGGAGGCCTTTAGAAATCCACAAAGAACACACCTTGTATTGCTATTCTTTACTTCTGTCTCGCCGCAACCATATTTATCGATCAATCAGAGGCACTCGACACGTATCAAATTCATCAGATGCAGATTCCTGTTACTGTCCCTAAAGACTACTCAACCATGGGAGTTTAAAGATGCCTGCTCATGCTGCAGAGGGTGTGGAAGTAAATTGGAATTATTACTGCACATAATATGTCTGTCAGTGTCCACTTCTTCTAGATCTTAGGAAATTCTTATGCCTCCTGCTTCAATCCTTTCGGAGTTAGCTCAACCAAAGCTACCCTTGACCATTGTCTGCATGGAACAGATGCGCAGCTACTGACTAGACGTCCAAAGTTTCTATACGTGGCAATAGCTTTACTGGACTGGAGAAATCGATCAACAATCTTCTTTGCCTGAATAGTCTGGATGTTAGTTGAACGTCATCTCAAAAACCCCTACAACAACCTCCTTCAAAGCATCAGTCCAGCCGGGAATTGTTTTGTCCGAGCACAAGTATCCACACAACCTTCATCCGGGGCTGCCGCAGAACTGATAGACTATTGGGTCAGTTATTTAGCTGTTTCACGATCCCAATCTGAGCTGAGCTGGGGTGGTTTTAAGAGTGGCCTGGAAGTAGTGCTCGTTGTATATTGTTAAAGTTATTGTCAACCCTGAAAGTACTGTGTTGTTTTAAAATGCCCTATCTTGAAGAAATCTTTGAGGAAATTGAATATCTTTTAGAATTGTCGGACTGACATATAAGACTCAAATTGTTATGTATTTAATTGAATCAAACTTTTAAGTAATCAATTTGATTTTAGTATGGGAATGCAGATCATATTCTCGTTCGGGTTTTTGTATTGTAATGGTTTTTATTAAGCTATCACAAAATTATTATCTTAACTACACTATTAATGTGTCAATGCTCGTGTAAAAAATCCTCTGGCTGCGCATTCCTGTGAGGTGGACTCCTAACTGAAGTAGCAGCAGCTGGCTGTTAACATTTGGCTCAACATTATGCCGTGCTTCTAGAGCGTTCTTTGTTGAATTTATTGTGAACAGGAATAAGATGATTAGCACGTTGTCCTTGTAGGACAAGAATGGTAAACTTTGTGAGTCGAGTCTCTTGCAGAGTTATTTATAATCTTGCTGCCTGTGCTATTGCCTTTGCAATTAAGGTGATAAGTTTACAGCAGCCACCTTTATATCAACAAGATAAGCGCACTATGACACAGAAGCACACATTCCACAGTAGATCTTGTATATTTTTGATGTTGTTACAAAGGAGGAGTGCATGTGTTCTTTTTTCCTTTATTTTCAACATTGCAAGAACTGTGGCCAATGTTGATTGAAAACTAATGAGTCCATATACATCTGGCATCTGGCACGTTTCGTCTGGTCAAGACTTTTTGAAGGCTGCAATGGTTACAAGAGATAGGTTGCAATTTGTTACCCTTCATATTACTATCATAACTTCACACAAATCTAATCATACCATAACAGCCACCGCAAAATGTTAGTAATTTACTAAAAAAAATAAAATCTTAATAAAGAAACACTGAACAAGAAAAAAGTGCTCCCAAGCAGCAAGGAGGAGAACAGTTACCAAGGCAATAGAAGCCTGGTCAGCTAGTGAATCCATGTAACACGAAAATGTGCGCATTATGCTGTTCAATGATTAGTTCCTTGTATGTTAATACAAACCATGCTAATATACACGTGTGTGGTTTAAATACACACCAAAGTCTCCAAACTCGGTAGTTGCCCACAATAACACATAATGCAAGCTTCATGCAGTAAGACAGTGATAAAAGAAATCAGGTTCAAGTATACTTTATTGTAAGTACCTCAAATAAATCCTGGTTGCCTGGAAAGCTGGTTGTGAGTACGAAATCCTGTTAATCTTTTCCTAAAACTGAAAGTAATAAGAGACGGTCTTAGATTACGCTTCTGGAAGGTGCAGAGAAGTAACATTTTAATGGCCTGTATTGTAGATGCACCTTACCGAGCACGTATGAAAAAGGAGTCATCGTGAAATTGTGGTAAAAGTAATCTAAAGTTTATCCTGTGTCCTGTAGTGAACAAAAGGTTAGAAAGTCAGCGATTCAGACCAGTGTAATGATGATGCCATGATAAACTGTGAAACAAATAATACATTCCATTAATTGTGAAAATAAACATCAAGCATAATTAAGGGCTTTCATATGGTAGTTAGTGACCTTAAGTGACTGAACCAGCTCCAAAAGAGTAATGCCGTCCAAGCACAAGCTGTGAAGACACTAAAAGAACTTGATGTTGCAAAAGAGAAGACAGACCAATGTAAATGGCCTGTCTTGTGTATCTGTGCAAAAATACCTGCCATTTTGTAATAGAGTGTTATCCAGATTATGAATAAAAGGAGACCTGGGTATCAATAGAAGCAGGAGGTTATTGATATAACCTAAAGCAAATGCATAGCTAAAAATGGGTAGGCTCTGGAATGGATTATACCTCAGAGTGTATCCCAAATACAAAGGGGCAATCCTGTGTTGACCTGTGTGAGAGGTTCAAATACAGGTAAAAGGATGCGAGGAGGAGTTTAACATAAGAGGTACTAATAGAGGTATGAGCATGCAAGAATAGTGAATAAGCAAGAGGAGAAGTTGTATGGAATTAAGTTAAAGGCAATTCAAATAACACATTTCTGTCCTACACTTTGATTAGAAAAGCAAATGTTTCACAGCTGATATTTCCACCAATATAATTCTAGTAATAAAGGACAACTGCATGTTGGTCCATTCATGTTCAATTAAGGCGAATACTTGTAATCGATTATTAATCTATCCCATGGATCGTAGAAGGCGAATTATAAACTTTATTCCTTGCACTTATCTAAAGGCTTGTATGTACTACACACACAACCTCTGTATTTTCACGGTAAGACAAGGCAAAAACTGGGAAATATAGTAGAAAACAGAAAAATGTATTTGTATAATTCACATACATGTATTATATTAAGCAATACATCAGTAATAGTCAAATGCGATAGGGTAGTAATTGTACATATTATTGCTTGCGGATATGGTTTAATCTGTAAGAAATGCGTGAAATTCCCTTTCTTGATTTGGGCCTTTGTTCACAGCCTGTAATCTAATTATCCAACTTGCTGAGAGTTCAGGTTTTACTACCCCCTCTAGGGTGAGGTTTCATCCAAGCAATGGCGTAAAAATACTTGAGAATTTCACTTGATTTGTGTTGAGTGTTAAAGTGTGTAGACAGGATAATTCATGTCACTTTTTCTGATTGCCCTGATGTGCTCTTGCATTCTCTCCTTCAATGGGCATGTAGTGCTGCCTACATATATTAAATTGCATTGACAAATAATACGATAAACGACAAACTTTGTATTACACTTGATGAAATGTTCCACATGTTATCTTTTATTAGTATTGTACTGGAAACTCGTGGTATTGTCTAATGCATAGTGACATATGTTGCAATAACCACATTTGCAAAATCTTCGAGGTGGTGGTGCTAACCAAGTGTGATACTCATTAGAAGGGTGGGTGTATGGCATGCTTTGCCATAGTATAACCCATAATGGTTTGCCCTACTATGTGTTATTTGTGTTTTTCTGGGGAAGGGGTTAGAGAGTGTGCTGTCTATAGTCAAAAAATGGCAGTGTTTGTGTAGGATTCTGAATAGTAATACAGTCTGACTACTATATGGTGTAGTGAATGCTACCCAGTTGTTCTATTTGGTTTTGGTTTGTTGGCAAGTTAGGTGTTACGTGTCTTAATATTCTGTTGTCTAGCTGCCTTCAAGACTTTATATGGGTATCCTCTTGCTAAGAACCTTTCCTACAATGCTGCTAACTCATAGATGAAGATTTTATCATTACTGCAATTCCGACCAAACGTGTCATTTCCCCAATGCGTTTGACCAGATTTGTGATTTAGGATGTGCACTAGTGGTATGCCAGATGGAATTGCATGCCAAGGGTTTCCTGTATATCTTGGAGGCAATACTATCACCCTCTACATACAGTTTGAAGTCCAGAAATTCTATGTGTGTTTTACTAAATTTGTGTGTGAAAGAAATGTTGTAGGTATTTTGATTATGATGAAGCATAAATCTTAGCAGAGTGTCAGTGCTGCTTGTCCAAACCATAAAAATATCATCAATAAATCTACCCCAATATAATATATACCTTGTCAACTTGGGAGGCGGAGGTTGGGGTTTAGCAGGTGAAATTTCAACTTATGTGTATGTTCATACCAGCCGAAGAATAAATTGACAAAAGATGGAGAGTATTTGGAACCCATTTCCACTCCCTGTGATTTGAGGCACCAGTGACCTTTGTTTAAAAAGATGTTCTTATCCAAAATAATTGTAATCATTTTTGTCAGCATTATTGTATATTCTAGTCTCCAGGTAGGTCAATCATCTCAGGCATTGGGTCCCCCAATGAGCACATTTCAGAATGCATAGATCTATATTTGCAACCATTAGTTCAAAACCTTCCCTCATACATACAGGATACTAAAGACCTACTAAACAAACTTGTGGATATAAATTGGCTGATCAGAAGAACTTACCTTTGTCACCTTAGGTGTGTGTTCTCTTTATACCAGAATACAAAGGATAAGGGGCTTCTAGTATTACAGCATTTCTTATCCCCCAGAGATGCTCCATAACTTCACCATCCAACCATGCTGATGCAAATGACTATTATTATTATTTTGGACAGTGACATGTTTTTACACAATGGGCACTGGTACCTCCAATGAAGAAATTTACGGTGGGTTCCAAATTCTCTCTGTCTTTTGCGTATTTATACCTAGGTTGGTATGAACACACACATATTTGGCCATTTTGCCCCCTCTCTCACCTCCTTGAGTGCCACAGCCCGACATCTAGTGGAGTCTCTCAGGCTTCTTCTAGATCCGATTACACAGGTTTTTGACATCTTGTCTGCGAGAGGTAAACCCACTCTGGTAGCCACGTCGCTGCTGACACTAGGTAGTGCCTAGCAGAAAATGCCACCCAGAAGATGCCTCAAAAGGAGGAAAAAAGCCCAAAGTCAAACACCTCAGAACAGGAGATGAGGCTTCAGGCCTAGTCAGAGGATCTTGACTTGAAGAGACTGCCAGACAGTACAGGAGGTTCAGCTCAGATGATAAGAGGATGGTGTCAATCATTGGAGTGAGATGGAAGCTGGAGGATCAAAATAGAAGCTGAAAGCGAAAAGTTAGAAATTTGGTCAAAAATCATTTAAGAGTGTGGAACACGATGAAGAAACTACTTGAAGTGTTATGACACAAGGAGTAGTAGCACCATCTACCTTCTATAGCCTGGAGAAGGCAAATGATGTTGAAACCGAAAAGCCCTCCATGAAGGATTGTGAGTTACCCTAGTAAGTTAAGACATGGCTGCCATCTTTGTTGGGGATTCATATTTTTTCCCCAAAGCTCCTGCTGGGGAAGTGCAAGTGCTGCGTAAGGTCAAGCAATTGTTGACGGGAGAGAGGTAGCAAAGTTCACCATATGATGTGGACTGGACACAACCAACTCGCTGGGTAGATCGATTTCCTCATTGGTGGCCTTGTGGCGCCAGGCCTGGCTGTTTACCACTGGCTTTTCAGGGGATGTTCAAACCTTGCTTATAGACATTCCCTTTGATGGTTTTCGTCTTTTTGGAGAGAAGGAAGACTCAGTGCTGGAGCACTTTTAAGGACAGCAGATTTCCAGCCGGATCCATAGGCTTTACTATGTCACTCCGCCAACCCCAGTCTGCGGTCTGCCCCTTTTCTGGCCATGAGAGGAGGCTCTAACTGCGTCCATCCCCTTCCAGCCACCACAACCAACAGGCTTTCCAGCCTCTTCATGGCCAAGGACGCAGGTCACATACAAAATGTTGGACACATAGCCAGAGGTCAGGCCAGTCCACCAACTCCTCAGCAGCAGCAGCGTCCAAACCCCTTCAGTTCAGCCTCTGACAATCATGGGCATCCAGTGGGAGGCAGGATACGCCATCCCCTGCACCACTGGCGGTCAGTAAATTCGGATAGTTGGGTTTTGAAAATGTTCCAAAGTGTCTTCTCCCCCCCTCCTTTGTGGTCACCCATGCCACCCACTTAAGACCGGCTGATAGGGGACCCTTTCTTGTTCCATCAGGAAGCGCTGGCTCTCATGTCCCAGGGAGACAGAGAAGGAGCCGGCATCAGAAGTAGATCGTGGTTGCTAGTCCTGCTACTTTCTGGTACCCAAGAAAGACTGATGCCTTCATTTTCTCCTAGACCTGCGCCTTCTCAGTCTCTTCCTAAAAAAGGAGAAATTCAAAATGCTCATGCTCCCAGAATTACTGTCTTCCCTGGTTCCAGGAGACTGGATGGTAGTGTTGGACTTGCAGAATGCATATTTCCACATCCTTGCCCTGCCTGCTGACAGACGTTACCTATGGTTCACGGTGGGCAAGAGCCTTTCAGTTTGCCGTGTTCCCCTTCAGCCTTACTAGCGTCCCCCGGGTGTTCACAAAAGTGATGGCGGTGGTTGCAGCTCATCTGCGGAGGTCGGGCTTCAAGACGTTCCCTACTTCGAAGATTGGCTCTTAAAGCACCAGGCAGTTGTGTCCTAGAATCAGACTATGGTGAACTTTTGCACTGGCTGGCGTTCACTTTCTACATGCCGAAGTCACACCTTACTAGAAGCTCCTTTTCATTGGAGCTGTTCTGGCAACAGTGCAGTTTCTTGCCTATCCTCCAGTAAGGCAAGTCCGGACAGGGCTGAACTGGGAACCCATAGCAGCCCTGGCAGTCTATTCTTACCAGCCCCTGGGGATGGGGGAAGAGACGAGTATGAAGCACTGCTGCTTTTGTAACTGGGGGCCGATATTGCAACACTGCTGCAAAACCGGCCCCCAGTAACAAAACAAGCCCCCAACACTGTAAAACGTACTCCTACCCTTCCTGCCTCCCAGGGAAATGCCAGATGCCCGCAATGGCAGTTCGGTCCTGAGTCCAAAATATTCAGGCTATGATACCGATGTTTCAGCTTCTGTCCTGTATTTCATTGAGAATGGCCCTGACGTTGTTGGAGCTTATGGCCTCCTGCATCCTGCTTGTAACCCATGCCTGTTGGAGTCTTCCTCCAGTTATGGCTACAATTTCTCCCCACTCGTTTCTTTGTTCTTGTTCTTGCAAGGCCTTTTTCAGTGATAATGTATTCCTACTGTGGCATTCTGATTTTTCTTTTAATATATAGATATATAGATCATAGGAGGCTCTGCCAACCCCTTAAAAGTCTTAAGTGGCTCTAAATCTGTGATGTTGTTTGTGAGACGCAAATACGTTCTCATGCACACTCACCCACACCACAGACCCCCGTCATGTGCCAACAGCACCCCCCTCGATCACATTCAGATAAATCAGCCACATGCTCACTCAAACCAAACATCACCCACGCGGTATGACATGCTCTCATGCATGCTCCCTAACACCCGCTCACTCACCAAACACACCACAGAGATATGGGACCTACTGGACGACCATGCTCCCGACCAGCTCTTCCTCACAGAAATGTGGCTAAACCCACCTTCTGCATTAGATATAGCTACAGCATCCCTGCCAGCTACAAGACTGCCAGGAAAGACCTTCAGCACAAGCCGTGAGGCGTAGTTGCCATCATATTCGAAGGTACCATCAGCTGCACCATCTACACGGACAACTCCACTGTCTACATGGAATACCTCACATTCAAGATACTCATCACAGCCAACTTCTCCCTGGGTAGAACCCTTGTATACAGACCTCCAAGACTCCGCATCAGTTTCACTAGCGACATCATAGACTTTGTCATCCCCCTCCACATCAACACCAGCAGCTTCATCCTCCTTGGAGACCATAGCTTTCACAAACGTGGACAGACCACCCCATGTCAGTTTCAGCATGCCCATCCCACACCACCACAGAGTTACCACCACTGGAACCACCTGCCACAACTGGAAAAACATCATTGGAGAGAAGTGGGCTTCCACCCTCTTCACGCACCACCCTAAGCTCTCCTACAACTTGCTGAAAGCCATTGAGAACTTCAACAGGTGGATCACCACATTCGACAACAACCTGGTTCCCCTCAAATGCAACCCAACAGCAAAAGCCTGCCCACAGACCAGTTGTACACAGAGGAACTCAGACTGACGAAATGCTACTGCATGCAACTGGAGTGCAAATGAAGAACGAATCAAGGCACTACAGTTATCTTCAAATTAAGCTCTAGTAGATTGCATCGACGCCGGCACTTACGGCAGCAAGGAAATCTTTGCTATCAAAGATTTCAGCGTGCCACCTGCCACCTCCTGCAACATCACACCCACACAAGAGCTCTGTAACAAGCTCTCAGATTTCTTCTGTCACAAAATCACCTCCATATACAGTATCTTTGACACTCAACAGGACCCCATCACCGTCGCAACTCAGCTTCCCGTTATAGCTGAAGAATGAACCCTGACATCGTGACCCACCATAGCAAACATCGAAATCGCTGCTACCATGAAGATCATCCTCTCAGGGACCCGTCTGACCCTTGTCCCCGCAAGACCCACATCAAAGGACACCTATGCGAAACACTAACATCCATCTTCAATACGTCCATCAACTCAGCCACATTCCCAGACACGTAGAAACATTCCATCTTCATGCCCCTGCTCGAAAGCCATCGCTTACCCAGCCACGCTTTCCAACTACAGACCCATTTCCCTCCTACCATACCCGGCAAAGGTCTCAGAGAAACTGATCAACTGATGCCTCACCAGCCACCTCAGCAACCACCAGCTTTTTGATGCCACGCAGTTTGAATTCAGACCCAACCACAGTACAGAAACAGCACCCAGGCTGCCACAGATGACATCTGCATGATCCTTGACAGAGGAAATACAGCAGCCCTCGTTCTCCTGGACCTCTCTGCAGAATTTGTTACAGCCTCACACCCCATCCCATCCTCACCAGGCGCCTGGACGAGATTGGCATCCAAGGACCAGCTCTCACATGGATCTGCTCCTTCTTAGCGGACAGAACTCAAGTTGTCAGCCTGACACCTTACTCCTTGGAAGCTTGTAAACTCATCTGTGGAGTGCCTCAAGGATCATCGGTCAGCCCCACCCTCTTCAATGCATACATCATCCCTCTGGCCAATGTCATACGTGCACACAGTTTCAGCATCTTCTTTTACGCAAATGACATGAAACTCATACTCTCCCTCTCAGATAAGGCCCCCAACACAAGAAACAACTTCACCGCCTGCATAGCCCAAGTCAGTAACTGGATTAAAGCCAACTGTTTCAAGCTAAACACCGACAAAATAGAAGTAGTGATCTTCTGCAAGAACACCTCACCATGGGACTACAACTGGTGGCTGGCTAAACTCGGACCAACAACCAGCAGCCACCCAAAGAACCTCAGATTAATCATCAACAGCAAACTGGACATGACCGCACAAGACAACACCGTCACAGTACCTTGGTTCCACACCCTGAAGATACTTAGGAAGATCTTCAAATGGCCCCCAATAACCATAAAAAAGCTGCCATTCACGCTCTAGTCACCAGCAAGTTGCACTACAGGAACACCCTCTATGCCAGGATCACCAAGGAACTCACCAGAAGTTACAAACCATCCAGAATTAGGCAGCTAGATTCATCCTCCACCTCCCACACATAACTCATATCACACCACACTTCAGTGACCTCCACTGCCTCCAAATACACAAACGTGCTAATTTCGAACTCCTCACACACACATAAAAGACAGTACATAACTTAGGCCCCACCTACCTGAACAATTGCATCTTCTTACACCAACCACCCAGACACTTCTGCTCCAGAGGACTCCTAGTAGCAAACATCCCAAGCATACACAGAACCAGATCATGGTGACTGAACTTCTCTTACATCACTCCTAAAGTGTGGAACAGCGTCCTACTCCACATCAGAGCCTCCTCTTCTCTTCTTGAATTTCCCAAGAAGCTGATGGCCTAACTTTTTAATTAATCAACCTACCATAGGCAGGGCTGGGCACACACTACTGCTCAGTGCCAGGATACACTCACGGGTGATAGTGCACTTTATGCTATGTTGTGTTAAATAGATTTCCTAAAGCGCACAATTACCCAGATGTATCTAGGTGCTGCTTTTGATACAGAGATACGAAGCCCAACTAATTATTAAAAAGCCAAATTTTAAGAGACTCTCTGAAAAAACAGAGGATCAGGTATGGACGTAATGTGCAGGGAGAGAGTATTCCAGAGTATCGAAGTAAATACCACAAAATTCCTTCTGCCACATGAGGAGCATTTAAATTTAGGGATGACAATGTTCTTGGCAGCCCTGGATCATAAAAGCCTGTCTGGGTGGTACCACTTGAAGCTGTCTTTGTGATATTTTGGACCTATATCATGCAATGCCTTGTAGGTGATACACAAGGCTTTAAGCTAACTCTTTGTTTGACCGGGAGCCAGTGAAGCTTCCATAAGGCAGGTTTTGCTGACTGAAATCTAGGAATTCCCAGTAGCGGCCTTGCCGCTGTGTTTTGAAGGGACTGGAGCTTGTTTGCATACTGCAGTTGCATATTAAGATATATCCCATTGCAGAAGTCTAAGTTTGACAAAACTAAGGCTGTCAAAATGGTTCTTTGCAAGGTTGGCGGAATATAGCAAAGGATTTTCCTCACTATCTTTAGTGTATAAAAGGAGGTAGAGATGGTGGCATTCGCTTGATCCTCAAAGACAATCTTGTTGTCCATTGAAGATACCTAGTTTTTTTTACCTTTCTAGCTGGCAATGGAAGGGTTCCTATTTCTTGAAGCTAGCAGGATGGTGACAAGAAGGAAGTCTCCTTCCCAAACAGGAGAACCTCCGTCTTTCCAGAGTTTAAATGTAGGCTGTTTTTATCCATCCAAAAACTGATTGCTAACATACAATTATGAAAATGATTACTGGTGTTATCGGGGGTATCTGAAAAGGAGACTACAAAATGAGTGTCATCAGCATAAGATTTGAGAGAGAAGCCAAATGATTTAATCAGGCATGCAAGAGCCATTACATACACGCTAAACAGTGTCGGTCTCAGTCAAGACACCTGAGGGACTTCACACGGCAGGGAAAAGGGTTCCGATTCAAACTCCTTTAAATACTCGGTTTGCTGTCTCTCTCACTCACAAAGAATCTCAAAATGGACAAGGCTGCTCCCTTAATCCTGATACTGTACAGATGGTCAACCAGCAAACCATGGTTGATGGTATCAAATGCTGCTGATAGGCCCAATAAGATGAGTGCTGTTCACCCACCCTTATCAAGGGTATTCCTAATTTCCTCTGTGACCACTACCAGTGCAGTGTCCATACTGTGGCTTCTCCTGAACCCGAATTGGATGTGGTCCAGAAGCTCCTGCTTCTGAATAAAGGTGGCCAGTTGCTGGTTCAAGGATTTTTCTAAAATTTTAGCAGGAAAGGGTAACCTAGAAACGGGGCAATAACTATTGGGATCCCTAGGATGTAAGTTAGATTTTCTTTTAACAATGGAAGTATTGATGCTTTTTTCCATTGCTTAGGAAAGTACCCAGTTGTGATAATTTTGTTAAAGATTTCATTAAGATGATTAGCAATAATATCGGGGGTCAACTGAATAATGGAAGTGGGACAAGGATCGTAGGAGGAAGTGGCTTTCTCAAGTGGCTTTAATCAGTTCTACTACCTGCTCCTTATTAAGAGGAGTGAATTGGGTGAGTATAGTATTCTCAATATTGTGGGAGTCCGGCCTTCTTTCCTCTAAAGGAGGTGTTGGTTTAGAGGAGAACTTGTTATAGAGCTGTTCAACTTTGTTTTGAAAAAAGGTAGCCAAAGAATTACAGAAAGAATGATGAAGAACTTCCTATATTTGGGCCTTTACATGTCCTCTAGATTCAACTTTGAAAACCAAACACCTGAGTATCCTCTTTAAGATAGATATTCCCATTGAATCACAGATTAGCTAGGTCATTAAAACACAAACTTCCAGTTATCACCCATGAGGAATAGTCTCCCATTCCTGGAAAGCAGCATTGCATATGACTAGCCAGAGCACCTGCCGTGGCTAGATTGGATTATTACAACATAATTTGTCGTGGGTTTTCTAAAACGCTCATAAGAAAGACCAGAGTGAGTTTTTTAGAGACTGTAAGACCTCAAGTCAGCCCTTACAGATCTCCATTATGTTACAGTAGACGCCTCTATTAAACTTAAAATTCCATGCACAAGGCACATTGAGAGACTCCTGTGGAGGAAAGGATCTTCATCAAATAGGTGTCTCATTACATTCTTAGCAGAGCCCTCTGTTCTAGGTGTGAAGCAAGGCCTTGCAGCCCCCATGTTGTGGATGCGACCCTGGTGACACTCTTCTTAAGGGAGCTTTCTCATCCACTTCCTGCTTGAAAAGGTATGCATAACAAAAAACAAAGTAGCCTCAGTCTGGCTACTGCCTGCTTTGCAATATATTTAATAGTGACTGTTATAGAAGAGTCCCCAGCAAAAACGTTCCTCCAAGTCTGGATGTCACTGACATGACTGTAGGTGAACTGAGAGAAAAGTAGACTTGGAAAAAAGGAAAGGTCAAAGATGACCTGGTAATGAGAAAGACGGAGGCAGTGGCAGATGTTAATTTCAGCTTGTGGGAATGGGGTGGGGGTTGACCACATACATACTTACACTCACCCATCTATATGCACACACTCAGACCTATAGATTCTCAAGCGCACGCATGCACCCACCATTCATAAGCAGGTACACACCCATTCACAGCATGCATGCACGCATGCACCACTGCACATGCATTCCTATGGACACACCCAACCTTAAAAACAAAAAAAACATACTAAGCTGCTGGTCTTGACAACGGGTGGTGGGAGGGAAACCTCAGTGATTCTTGAACGATTGGGACTGCTGCCTCTTCTCATTGGCTGCCCTCGTTATGTGACAACCTTTGAGAGGAGGTGGCAGTCCCTTAAACGTCACAGAGCGGGAAGGGGTCAGTGAAATGTCTGATCCTACACTACTCTGTGATGAGGTGTCACTGATCAGCAGTCAGCGCTGGGCACATCAGGGCTTAAAACTGAGGCGCCCAGGTCTTTTTCTACCTGTGACACACCCCCTCATCATGATGATGAGGAGGACCTCCAAGCTCTTTGCCTGGCTGAGGAGGCCACACAAACAGGGCTGTGAAATCTTCAGCTCAGAAAAGTTTGGGTCAGGCGTATGGGCATTTTTAGCGCCTGGCTGCCTAACCTGAACATGAAGTGTCGGTAAAGTTGACTTTTGATCAGCCTGACAAACACTCTTCATGTTTGCACAGAGGTAGGGGGCGGTGCCCATCTGTCCTCAAGGTCAGCCCATGTCTGTACTAAGGCAAGGAAGTAGACACTATGGGGAGATAGGTGAAAGGTACAGACAAGTGTGAGAGGCAGCTGAAAGCAAGAGAGGAGTAGGTGTGAAAGAGATCAATCTACGAGAGGCAAGGTAGAGTTGTACGAGTTCTATGTACATTGGAAGAATAAGAATAATCTCTCTCACCTGGGTTTTATTCTCTAGGCATCATAGAGAGATAAATCTCTTTTGTTAGGCCTTTGTGGCATTCTAGGTATGTAATCTCTTGCTATGGACTTTTATATCTTCTATTGGCTGAAATAGTGTGTTAAAATCACATCCTAAAAGCATCTCTTCTTTTGAGAATTCTCCTATGGTTGGGAAAATAAGCTACATTGCTATGGTTGGGAGTAATTTAGGGTAAAATTCCTGCACGCCCTCATTTGGTCCATATAAGGAAACACTTTATTGTGGTTGAGCCTATTGTACTTCTTAACCTGATCCACATTCCATTTGTATCCTTACAGTGAGTAACGCAATTCCAGTACTGAAAGCGCAGTATTGGTGATCAAAAATAAAGATGCGCTCACCTTACCAATGTATATATATGCTCTTCTTTTATTTATGACTTAGGGACGGAGTCTTGTAATGAGGGCCGCAACATTTTCACAGATGTTGTGGCCAGCCAGTCAGATCTTTTTAGGTCTCGCCTGATCCAGCGCATGCGCTGCTCTGGCGAGACATTTAGTGAGTGGGCTTTAAAAAGCTGACCACAGCTGTTTGGGTGGCATAGAGCATGCGGTTATGCGCACAATGACGAGCATAGGCGCCATCTGGCTTTCCTCTCTTGTGATGGTGCGTGCACATCGCATAGCTCGCGGCACCCTTACAGCGCGCGATCACTTTCGCGGCCGCTCACTTTAATTTTCTTCCCTCGGCTGCTTCACTTTCAATTTCTGCCCTTCCTATTGCACTTGTTTACTTTGTTGGGCCTAACCAGTGAGTGGCAGCATAAGTCCATTGACACAGTGGGCACCGGAGCCTAAGAATCCCTTCCCGCATCAGTAGACTTCCTAGTAATCAAACTGGGCAATTCTCCACAAGAATACATAACAATTGTTAGCATTCCCACGCCTTTTTTCAAACGTACTCATAACATACATGGTAGAAAGATAAATCCTATAAAGCCAAGGTGCCATGATTGGCATGGTTACATGCGCGTGCACGCATAGACAGGTTATGTTAAAATGTAAACTTTAAAAGTTCTAATTTTTCCATCAGGCTTGCGAGTGCTACAAGGAAAACCTGGAGTCATTCGTCCACACCACTTTTTACCTGCCTCTACAGTAGTTTATTAACGGCAACAGGCTATTTATCCTTTGAAGTTTGCAAACAAAGTACTCCATGTCTGCATATCTTGTATACAGAGGATCTGCCGTGCTTTCTCACGATTTCTTTTCATGAATCCCTCCTCATTTGAGCATGGTGTTATAATTTAAATTGACTAATGAAAATATGATTACGAAGTGAACACCACTTTTTATGTCAGTCTAGCTCCTTGAAGAGGGCTCGCATTTTCACCGGACTCTAAGGCACTTCTTCGAGAGCTGCAGAGATGTATTCCCAATTGTTGAAATTCCACAGTAGTCGGACTCCCACATTCCAACCGCCTGCATGAAGGTATGCATGTGAACATACAGACAAACACCACTCTGCCTACACACTAGTGGGAACCAACAGGAGGTGGTATGTCGTATGCATCAATTCACTTTCGTCGCAGATACAAGAGCCTATCTTTAGGTTAAGTTTACACTATATAAAATTGACATACGGTAGGTGTAGCCCTTTGAAGTTAGCTCCCCACTCCTTCGGTGCAATGTTTTCCATGTGCAAAACAATGTCCTTTTGTAATACAACAGTTTTTTATATAAAGCGCTATACAACCGATTTGGATATGAAGCGCTGTAATATCTTTAGGTTAACTTCACGCTATACAAAATTGACAGGCGGCACCGCGTGCAGAGCTTTAAAGCCAGTTACCTACACACAGGCCCCTCGTATAAACTATAGAATCCTGTTGCTGGTTGCATTATGTATTTGTGAATTTTTGTGTGTGGGGCAAAACACTGTGTATTATCTGCGTACATATGTAATATGTGTGCATTCAGTTGGTGTGTGTGTGTGTGTGTGTGCGCATGCGTGTGCCTATGTGTGTGTGCATGCGTATGGGCATGTGTGTGCATGCATAACAATCCAATGTAAATATTTAATGAAAACAATTACCGTACTTTAAAGCTAACAATCTGTAAATAATGTTACTAAAAGAAAAAAATGTAAAAAATCTAGTGTCTGTTATTCATTACAGGAATAAAATAAGTTTAATTGCCTATTTGTTTGCAGAACAATACTTTCACAACTCTTTCTTAGTCTCACTAGCTCAATACATCTCTCACTAACTTACTCACTCACTAACTACATCACTAATTCTATCTTCATCTATCAAAATTTTAAAAAAATAACTCTCTCTAACTTACTCTCAAATACTACCTAAATAAATCTCACATCACTAACTAACTAGGTCTCTCACTAACTATCTCCATCTCTATCTAACTCACTCACTCAATAACTCACTCTCCTACTAAATCAATAACTTGCAATAACTCTATATATACATAAGTAACTAAGTCTCGCAACCTGTAAAAATTACCCAGTGCCAATTGGCACAGTGTATCTTGTATATTTACTATTCAAATATGTTTTCTACTACTACAAAAGCTATTATTCATATAACCTTGTATCGAGTTCAATTTATAATGTGACTAGTATAGAGTTGCTATGTACGTATTGCTAAAACGCTTTACAAATTAAATAGCAGCATTCATTTTTCACTCGTGCACATTTGGAGGGAGTTCTTTACCACTGTAACTAGCAAACACACAGCATCACTCAACAACACCTAAGCATCACTCGGCATCACCACAGCATCACTCAGCACATCCACAGCATCAATCAGAGCCAGCACAGATTCACTCAGCGCCACCACAGCATCACTCAGCACCACCACAGCATCACTCAGCGCAACCACAGCATTACTCAGCACAACCACAGCATCACTCAGCACCACAACAGCATCACTCAGCACCACAACAGCATCACTCAGCGCCACCACATCACTCAGCACCACCAAAACATCACTCAGCGCCACCACAGCATCACTCAGCAGCACCACAGCATCACTCAGCAGCACCACAGCATCACTCAGCACCAGCAGCGGTCCGTGGAGGGAGTTCCGTGGGGCGGAAAGGCGGGGCGGGGGAGGGGCAGGGTGGGGGGTACTAAACACTGGAACATGGATAATTGGAGGTAAGTAAACAATTAAATAAATAAAACAAATTTCGTAGCGCGCCCTGCATCACAAAATGCGGTGCAGCACGCGCTACGAAATTTGTTTTATTTATTTAATTGTTTACTTATCTCCAATTATCCATATTCTGGTGTTTAGTACCCCCCACCCTGCCCCTCCCCCGCCCCGCCTTTCCGCCCCACGGATCTCCCTCCACAGACCGCTGCTGCTCAGCACCACCACAGCATCACTCAGCACCACCACAGCATCACTATGCGCTACCACTGCATCACTCTGCAGCGCCACAGCAACAATCAGCATCAGCCTGAACCACCACAGCATCAATCAGGGCCACCACAGCATCACTCAGAGTCAGCACAGCATCACTCAACGCCACCACTGCATAACTCCGGGCCAGCACAGCATCACTCAGTGCTTCTTACACTTTCTAATTACAACTTCTCAGCATGCTGCACAGCAGAAACACTTCTCTACAGCACAGCTTAGAAACATCGGCAAAGTCAATAGCTCTATCTAAACACTTATAAGACCCCCCCAATGCATAGCCAATAGGTCTCGCCTTTGGGACATTCTAAGTGTTTAGTTATCCAGCACAATATCCTTCATTAGAAAAACATCAAGTGTTGCATGGCTAATCACTTATAAGGTCCCAAAAGTGAGACCTATTGGCTATGCCAATGCTTGTTTGTACCCTGGTACTGGTACTATTGTACCAAAATAGTTGATGGGAATAAAAGCTCCCACAGACAATCCAAAGCAGCTGTTTTTAAAATTACTCTGCGGAACTAACTATACCAATATCTCTGACTTTTTCTGAGGGTTAGCCCCTTCCTGCCCTACTCAACCCCCACTTTCAATTCCATTTTTTTTAAACAGCTGAACAGATTTACACTAGATCACAAAAAGCACACTTTCTGAGTAAAGTTGTAACTAAGTGCCGAATTTGGTGTAATTACACTTAGCTGTTCGTTCTCTTTCAGAGAGAAACATTTCCTCTAGGAATTAAAATGGGAAATTGCACTTTTAGACAACCCCCCTCACCCCCCTTATTTCTGAGCCCCCATTTTACAGATCAGCACAGAAGAAGGTGCCAAAAAAACGAACTTTATTTGTGTGGAATGGAGATTTGTTAAATGTTATTAGAGAAAAAAGCCTTTCCTTTGAAATGTCTGCTGTAAATATATGCACACTGGTGCTCGCGCCACCAGTGTAAAAATATATATCTATATATAGCTTTATTTATATACATTTATTTCATGGCAGTGAGAATACAGGTGGCACATTGGTATGTTATTTGGAGCAATTATTCTAAAAAAGGACTCATTCTCACATTTATTGATGAAGTGCAAAAGTGAAATTTATTATTACCACAGTACATGACAAAAACAGTTCTCTGCCTCACAGATTGCATATAACAATTCCTTTAAACAGGGACATAACTGTCCAAATAGTCACAAGGTCTCTTCAATACAATTTAAAATTACTGTACATAATTAACCCCTTGCCTGAGGGGTTTAGTTAAATACCTTTTGTTAAACGAAATACGCATTAAAAAATGTAATGGCATAAACCATTAATGCAGATGTGTTGAGTTTATTATAATACTGAACACCGTTATTAAAGGAGGAGAGGAGCATCGTCGCCCACTCAAAGCTTCGCCTCTTGTGATTCACGGTGGCCCCTCCCCACACTCAACTATGATAAAAAAAATTGCATACTACACTGCGTTCATCTACATATATACTATATATATATGTCGGTAGTTGTTTTAAACGTCGCAATTTGAGGAAACAAGGGCCAGCCAACTCACATGGAAGCAGGGTATCTATTAAGTAACAAGGAACAGTGGTTCCTGTGGACAATGTATTAAATATATAGTAATCTGTAGCACAATGGCAATAAACATGGTTGAAGAGATGTCAGAGAGGGACACAAGAACCATATACAAGACACTGCTGAATGTAAATAATTTATACAAATGCGCTTTCGAAATTGATTAAAACAAGTGCATGGTGTCCACAGGGAAGTGAGAATAAAGGAGAGGTACTCACATGGGGCCCAGCCGGTCACTAGTTTGGGAGGAAAAATAAATAACACGTGATCATCATTGTGGTGCTACGAGGAGAATTGGTGTAGCTATGATAGTTATTAAGACTTACCCCTGTGAGGGGAAGAGCTGACAGTGTATAGACGTACTCGTGGTTAATTCACTGTATCCAAGAAGTAAAACACGACAATCCATGTTTAATTGAGGTATCTCTTGGAGAAAGACAGTATGGGTAGATAAATAAGCAGAACAAGAGAGATAAATGCGAGGAATGGCAACCAACTGCTGTGATTGAGGGCGCGTTCTTACCCGATCTACGAGAATAATTATTTCTTCTGTGAGATCCATTGCGTGAGTCTGCCGTAGTCGGCCTCGCATCCGATTGTGAATGTGGAAAATATCATAGCTACACCAATTCTCCTCGTAGAACCACAATGAGGCTCACAGGTTATTTATTTTTCCTCCCAAACTAGTGCCTGGCTGGGCCCCATGTGAGTACTTTATTTTCATTTCCCTGTGGTGCACACCTCACACTTTGATAGTGGATTCTTAACTCCAGGAACTACTACAAGCTTATTCAGCTACCTTGTTGTGCTTTTTCCTTTGGCCTCATACTGATTTATTGGTTATCTTTCAGGTGTCCCTTTATGTTCGGTCCTGAAGAGACCCCCTGTTGATGGTGGGGCAGAAACGCTGTCGACAAAATTCAAAATCAGCCCCTACCATTGCACTAGAAGTCTGTTATTAATCATTGAATATCCCTGTTATGGTTGTTTTTCTGTAAATAATTGAAACCTATTTGTATGTCACAATTGTCAACATTGTTTTGGTATGTTCTATGTTCACTTGGGGCACCATGCACTTGCTTTAATCAATTTTGAAAGCGCATTTGTATAAATTATTAACATTCAGCAGGGTCTTGTTGTGTATGGTTGTTGTGTCCCTCTCTGACATCTCTTTACCCATGTTTATTACCATTGTGGTACAAATTACTATATATTATATACATTGTACACAGGAACCACTTCCTTGTTACATGGGAGTTGTTTTAAAGGCATACAAAATATTTTTAAAATGGCATCCATCCCAGGACCAATCCACATTTATTCAGTCTTTTTGCCATGTTAAAGTTAAAAACCTGGATATGCTCACTTAGCACCGTCTATTAGGTCAGTGACTCTTGCAAAGATTAGTCCACTAGTGTTTGTGCCTTCTTAGCAAAAAATACATTGTACATACATCAGGCCATTTTAAATGCAAAAATATTTAGAAACGTTTACAATTGGCCAAAGAAGAAACAAAAAAAGAAAAAAGAAATGATTTCTCGCACTCTAAACATTGAAGAATTTTGATCAGCATCAACATGAAAATGGCTCCAAACTTCCCGTTATTTAGAAAAAGAAAGTGTTTCTACAGAGAATTTTACTCCTGCACAAAAGGAGGAAACCATCCCAATTGCTCGCCATATGGTGAATGGTCTTGAATCGGCAGCTACACCCCTTCATCAGCTCTCCATTGCTCTCTAGCTGGGGTTGCATGTTCCCAGGGAGTGTCTAAGTTGTGGTTATCATGCTCTCTTTTTCTCCGAGCAACAATACATGTGTGCAGTCCTCTAGCTTTAGATTCTAAGAAGGCTGGTGCTGTTTGGCAAAACAAGGGCTTCCTGATAGGTCATTGTTGGTAAAAGTTGCAGAAGTCAGATTCGGTATGCAATGATGCAAACAATAATACATATCCTTCTGCTCTGCCACTCCTTTCACGGAACAGTAGCAGAAAGACGTCACTGAAGAGGCATCAGTTGCAGTGTAGGTGCCAGGAGGAGTGCGTGCTTGTGCCTCCTTCAACTGGTTGCTTGAACAAGATAAGTCTTAGAACATATACTCTCACTGTGTATCATCCAGCATTTCATGTTTAACTGGCTGCGGCACTGCATGCACAACAATAGCTTCACCTCCAGTAAAGCTTCTCCGGTGGCAGGAGGACTACACCACCTCAGAGTCCGATTTAGACCCCACCAATCTTATTCATCTCTGAGGCAGAGCTTGCACAAGCGGGAAGGTATATTCATTTATCAGAATAGTACTTCACATAAGGGATAAACTGATGATCACAGGACAATCTGTTGTGCCTACAATGGTAGGGGAGTTCTTGCATCATTATCAAGTTCGGTAGGCTGAAGCATTGGAACGTGGTGGGTTTTCTGGTATTGCTTCTCCTCGTTGTTGAACAATATAATCATTAAAGTTTTCACACTGAATTAACTAATAGAGTAACTTGATTGTCCTCCCAAGATTTGCTGACAGAGACCTTTGATAGAAATGTTGCAGTGGTTCACCAAAAGAGGAATGTTGAGCACCAAGCTTCCACACAGGGCATGGGAAAAATGATCCTCGTATTGGTGGTAGAGTCCATAAATAACACAAAATTATTTAGCTTAAGTGGCTGAATGTGCAATGATTAATGTAAAATTCAAAGCTGAAATGGCACACATTTAAAATGTGCCGGTTTGCAATAGGCAATCATAGTTATCTGTATAGGCCACAGAAATGCTAAGAAGCAAATTTTCTTTTACTGAAGGCACATCTAATATTGCTGGAATGTGCACAACACGAACTAGAAGCTTGACCTTAAATTGGCATGCTTAGAAACACTCGTCACAACTGCAGAATGTTCTGGAGTGACAAATGTATTACTTTATAAGCAACACTCGTTCATAAATGTCAAGGACTTCCTACTCTCTAATGTCTCACATAATGCTTGAATAGAATATTTGTGCATTATAGACAATAATTCTTGTTTGTATTAAACGGAATGTATTACCTAACAGTGATTTTGCCTCTTAGTATAGTTCATTGTTCTCGCAGTGAAACAAATCTGATTTAGAAGGTCGACCTGTGCTCAAATGCCCATAGGAACTAAAGTTTATGTTTCCAGAATGTAACAAATGGGCACATGGGGAACGGTGAAAGGGTTCTGTACTGTCTTCAAACCGGTCATGTTCAGAGCATGGATATGTAATCAGGGTCTCAGAACAACACATACTAAGGCCCTGCAGCAGGCAGTGAGCAAAGCGTATTGTTGAGTATTTTAACTCATTAAAGTTGATTGCACTTGTGTGCTGTCAGGAAACTAAGGAATTATCAAGCCTTCATTCAGTGTTTCACAACTCTTGTTCCAGTGGTGTTGGTGAACAATTACAGTTGATGGCTGTTAACCTTTCTGATCCTTTTTTTCTATGTCACTTTTGTGGCCTTATCATGCTTTTCCTGAGTAATTTCACTCTGGTCTTTGCAGTCATCTGTTTTCTAGCACTCTTCTCTACTTAGCTTGAGTCTCCTGTTATCTTGATCCTTTAAAATCCTGCTTGTTCTGCCTAGTACTGCCACACTACGTTGGTCATCTTTCATTCATCCTGTTTCTGCCGAGCAACACAGTCCTTAATCTGCCAAACTCATTTGAAACCATCAAAGATAAATACTCAACCTGTTTAAGTTGGGACACTTTCATCTCACCATAGATGTAATTACCATGGGGTTCTGTGCTGCACTCTACTGCGCATCAGAGGGTTTCATTAGCCATAGATTTAGGTGAGCCATTCTATGTCAGGCCCAGAGGCTCAGATTATGCATTTCTCTTGCAGTTTATTAACTCAGCAGCCCATAAAAAGATAACCTGTATAACATTTAACAAACCACTATATCCTATGATTTTATAGTGTTGACCATAGTCCACCAACAACCATAGAGTCCTAGGCCACCAAGGAGAAGCAAGAGTCCTAGGACACCAAGGAGAAGCACTTCCTTTTTCTTTGCTGCTGAGCATCAATAAATGTTTTTCCTTAGTGAATGATTTTATTGTGGTAATAACTGTAAGGATGTTATGATGTGACTGCTTAATTCGATGTTTCCTCCTTACAGGATCTCTCATTAGCTTTGTGCTATCCCTTTGAGCTGCTTGGCTCACAAGCATTGCTGGTGCTTGATTTTAACACCCAGTGGGTCCAGGGGCCATTGCGCGATTATTACTTAGCCGTGGGAGTGGGTTCTTCTTTTGAGACCCACTCATAATAGACGTGGACTGTGGTATAGTGTCAATGCCTCTGGAGGACGCGCGGTGACCGTTCAGTGCCACTAGAGGATGCAGGGCGATCGAAGCGCACTGTTCTCTGCAGGGCACGCTGTCGTCTTTTTCCGTTAGGTTCAGCTAAGGGAAAACTGCCCTCTCACAGGCGTGCATAGAAATCCCCAACAGGTTTAGCCTCTTTCTAGCTCCAGCATAAACAGTTTATATCTTATGAAGCTCGTGATAATTAGAAAGCTTTCCCACACGACCGCCCACTGCAGTCAATAAGTACTACTACCACAAGCATTGGTAATTGTAAATATTATCTCTTCTTGAAGAAGGCTTTTACATGACCAAGACCACTATATTCTACCGATAGCACATGTTCTGCTATGGCAGGTGCAGATAATGACTATTTGGAGTCGATGGAGGAGGAGCAGATGCTCCACCCCATCCATGAGCAACTGGTGGATGCTATAGATGCCTCTATACAGAGAGCAATCTCCGGACATGTGTAACCCACCCTCACTTCGCGTATTGGGCATCAGCAGCTAAAGTAGCGCAATATGTGGTCAATCGCTTTTGTAAACCTATGGACAAAGAGATCCAGGAAAAACTGAGAGCAGAATGGCGAAGTAAGCGGCCCGTACCCGTGAGATTGACATAAAAATGGGGACCTTTATTCCAAAAATGATCAAGGACTCGAAGAAGGGCCTCAATCGTTCTTGAAGTCCTGTTAGGACAAGTTGCTCGATATCTTGGCCCCCCTCACAAAAATTCTAAATACTGCTGAAGAGGCCCGCAAGACTGCCAACGATTCCCTCCGGCTGGGGTCAAGAAGTGCTCTGTTTTCTGGTCAATGCAGATTGTGCGTTATCTACTGAACACAGACGGTTGTTACTTATAAAGATTGATCCCAAATTGGGTGAACCTACTACATAGGTAGGACCAATGTCAGAAGGCGATCTCTTTGGAAATTATTTTATTTAAGAACTCACAAAGTTTGTGTTCCCCTTTTCCTGCCTCAATAAAGCACGGCAACCCATGTGCAGAGTATGTGGCCAAACAGTTATTGGAGAGGCTGGATGAGACAGCGGGTGCTACTCCAGCTATACCTACAATTCAAACCCCTATGAACTCCAAACAAGCTGTTCCTTGCAGTGGCAGGAACAAAAGAAGTTTGGGTGGTTTCCTCCCCTCCTGTGGTGATGGCAGAGGCCATTGCAACAGAGGATCCAGCAACACTCCAGGTGGTATCAATGGTAAGCACTATCCCTTTTTCCCTACAAGAGGTGGGGGGCAGGTTATGATGGTTCGTCCACAACTGTGCCAAAATCACAGGAGATGTGTGGGTACTGCAAACCATTGGATGGTTTTACATAGAAGTCTTTGGGACCCCCATGACATATTTGCTGCACCAGGGCCTGCGTTTACTCGCAGGTAGGAATGCAAGTAGTGGACCGGGAGGTGTACGCTTTATTGGCCATAGGGGCGATTGTGCCTTCTTATCTTCACCCCTGAGGTTTCCACACCAACATTTTCTTTGTGGAGAATAGGATAAAGGGTACCATCCCGTGATCAATTTGAAAGACTTCAAGTGGGTAGTGTTCCGGCGCTTAAAAATGGAAGGCATACACGTGCTCAGGGATATCCTTCTGCCACATGGATGTATGGTAAGATTTATCTGAAGGACGCTTACCATTCCAATTTCTAGCCCCCCAACCCCCCACAACACCCACTCCCCCACAGGCACTTTCTGCAATTCTAATGCACAGGACAAGTCTGCGAATTCACCTGTCTTTCGATCGGTGGAGCTTCACCAAGATGCTTCGACCAGCCATTGAATGGTTGCGCGCATGGTGGATCAGACTTGTTGTCTACCTAGATGACAATATCTTAAAACACCAGGATTGGAACACCTTACTGGCTCAACTTCAGTTGACGATATCCATCCTCCAGAATTTGGGCTTTGTAATCAAAGTTCAGATGTCCAAGTCAATCCCAATCCAGAAATTTGTTTCCTTGAGATTTGAGATAGATGCTACTCACCAGTCGTTTAGATTATTTGAGAGGAAGATACTTCTCACTCGCAGGGAGTTACGCAAGATGGGGAACTTGCGGTGGGGATATCGCCACAGGAGATCTTTGGTCAGGAAACGAAGAAACTCTACACATCAATTGCTTGGCACTCTTAGCGGGAACCTTTGCAGTGAAACGTTTGGCAGCAAACAAAGTCTTATGTTCCATTCTTATGAAAATAGACTATCGGCGGTTCAATACATAAATCGCCTAGGCAGTTCCTGGTCCAAGGCATTTGCGGATTTGAAAGAATAACAATGATGGCGGAGATTCTACCGAGTCACTTGAACGAGACAGCAGACTAGAACACCAGACATCTGACGGATTCCAGTGTTTGGAAGCTGGACCCAACTCTGTTTGGGAAGGTTATGCTCAGGTGGGGCCCGTGCCAAACAGATATCTTCGCCTCGTGGCTGGACCACCATTGTAATGCAGGTGCACTCCACGCCATCCTTGTGCTTCAGCCGACCAGACATCGGATAGGCATTTGTTGCACATGAGCATGTGAATGGGATGGGATCGTCTGGTGGCGCTGGAGTGGTCTGCCACAAGGTCAAGGATGACATTTAAATCACCACCCCAGATACCAGCTTCATGTCCTATGTTGGCGATCAAGCGCCAGACTTCAGCAAAAAACTCTGGACTATCCATGTTAGGGCCCCAGATTGAAGCTAAAAAGACTGGGTGCATGTGGAGTGTGCCTGGAGCAAGTACATATCGCCCATATTTGTTGCAGATTGTCACATATGCAAGAGCAGTCCTTTGCGCATAAGTATGGCAGTCCCTCGAGCAAAGTTGGAGTATGAGAATGCATGAGTCTCAGCGCACCAACCCCCACAAAGCCGGGAGGCATAGATTTTCAATGTGGTGTCAGTTGATTTAAGCATGAACCAGCGTGCCTTCCCATGGTCGTTCGGCCCACGGACAATCCAGGTCAGGCATCTGGTGGTGGTCAATGTGCTGTGAGAGAGGGGCTATGTGTCATGTCGGAAATAGGCCTAGGGCAACGCGTCTGCCCCGAGGGGCAGTGACATAGTGTGGTTTCTTGCCATGTGTGTGGCGTGAAGGGAGAGAACTGTGAAATGCAGACAGTTACAATCCCCCACCACTCTCAACTCCCAAAATCGGTTGAGAGATCCATTTCCAACTCCTCCCAAAATCATACCCAAACAACAAGAATATGAAGTGGGATTCATCCCGTGAGGCGTCAGAGAGCCAAGCGAACGACCCAGTCGGGAACTAACAGGGTGGCCAACAGGGTGTAAGTTTACCCCAATTGGGGTTGATGTGGGCACATCAACGATAAGATCAGAGCCACAAGTAGAAAATAGTATATTTGAGGGGCTTGCCCACGTCAGGGCATCCCCCAATAGGCAAAGCAGCAGTGTTCTAAGCTCGATTGGCCGAGGCATGCCTTTTCTTCAGTGGTCGTAGCATCTCTAGGGGCTGGGGGTATCTTATTCGTTGTCACTAAGGCAGCCGTCCTCTTGTTGTGATATGTTTGTATGTGGATTGGCCCTAGGGTTTGATAGTTGTCTAGAGAATTTCATCACTGCTTTAGCATCGGTAAAGTAGTTGGACATGTTGAATCCGCATCTTTGCCGGATAGAGTAAGTAGTAGGTGATTTCCCCTTCTGGAGCAGTTGTTTGACCAGGAGGAACTCACGGCAGGTTGCCTGTACCGCCAGCATTAAATTAGGGTAGAAGGAGACATTGTTGCCCTTGTATTGAATGGTGTGTCACTCGCAAGTAAGCCGTAGGACTGTATTGCGGTCCCTATATTTGAGGAGTCTGGCGACTATGGATCTCACTGGAACGTATGGAGAGAGCGTGGCCCCAGTCTGAGGTGGGCCCGCTCCACAATGAAAACCGTTGAAAGGGCATCTTTGAATAACGTGCGTAGCATTCTCTCTGCAAAGTCTTCCATTTTGTCAATGGCAGTAGATTCGGGTATGCCAAGAATGCAGAGGTTATTGCGCTGGGAACAAGCTTCTAAGTCCTAGGTCTTCAGCTTAAATACCTTAAAGATTTTGTTAATTCAGAGCAAATGTTTCCTGGCACCTGTTTGCGCACCTTCTACATCAGAGGCGCGGGGTTCAAGGTGAGCTTGGCGGTCCTCATGCTTGTCCACTCTTTCTTTTATTCGATCGAGTGTTCTTTAGTAGGTCAATTTTGGTGTCAGTGGTGCTCAGACTGTTCCTCACATCCACTACTAGTATCTCTTTGAAATTGAGATCCTGTACGGGGGCACTTTGGGACTGCTCCGGGGGATCTCTTGCTCCTCTGTCGCGATCTGTGTGCCGCATCTGGCACTTTCCCTCAAACACCAGTTTTGACTGGTGCTTGATGGGGGGGGGGGGGGGGGGGGGGAGAGGGGCCAGTTAGTACCACTTGACACAGGCCATCAGGAGCTGCCCAGGCCCAAGGACAGTAGTGAGGCTGTACTGGCTCTTAGGTAGCCAACACCGGAAACAGCTCAAGCCCTGTAATCCATGCCCAGCCTGCTCAGTTCAGAGACAAGAGCCTTGTGTGTCTCTGGGGCACCCCCCTCATGCACGCTTGTCTCTCAGGCTGCAAGGCACGCTCAGCTCAGAGTCTCAAATGGCTCCCGAACAGCTCTTGCCGTATAACCTCAGTCCGGCCTTGCTAGCTCCACAGGTCGTGCCTCCCGGATCAGAGCCGGCAGCCCCAATCCCGGCTGCTCCTCCCAGCTCCTTGTGGTTTACAGGATTTGTCCCCCACAGAGAGAAGGGGAGCTGCGGGCCAAGGAGCACGCCAGCACGCAGTTGGTGCTCAGTGTGCAAGCTGCCGCTCTCCTGATCTTGACCGCCGTGGAAGGAGAGGGGCTCAGGCCGTTCTCCGGGCCGCAGATCAGACTGTGGTTAGTTCAACCACCATCTCGCCACCTTGGGTGCAATCTTGGCAAAATAGCGGCAGCATCAATGGCACCTCAGCTTTAGACATGGTGGCAGGGCTGTGTTTGCATATTTATCGCCCTTACTCCCTGGATGAATAGCGGATTTTGAAATTGGCTGGCAGAGCCTTGCTGAGCAGCAGCCATCTTGGTGCCGAGCTCTCTTGCGCCCTTAAGTATATTGAATCTTATGTATGTGTGTGCTGATACATTTGCTGTTGTTCTTATTGGGAATTTATGGTAACTCTAAACTGATGACGAGTATCTTAAACAAAGCAGGGTAACAGGACTTATTCCATTGTTCTTGTTTTATAGGATTGTTTTATAGGATCGGAGCAGAAACAAGACTTTAATCTGATTGGTATGGTCAGAAGTTAACACTTAAAGAAAATGCTTTTCCTTGGTGGATGATTACATTGGACTCACTCTGTGGTTTTTGGAGGACTCTGTCCAACACGACTCAAGAGATATATAGTATTTTGTTAAATGTTATACTGGTTGTTTTTTTATGGGCTGCTGAATTAAACTTGAAGAGGAATGCATAATCCTTGATTCCATGTCCTTAATAAAATTGAAATTTCCTTCACGATAGCTAGGAAATTTTACATTCTCTGTCACTCCTTTACATGCTTGGAAATCTGGATGCAGTTAACCCCTCTGCCGGACACTAGTAGCAACCCAAGCTTCTCCCCATCTTTCAAAGCTGTGGCCCAGTGGTGCCTATCTCTTCTTCAAGTTAATGGTCACCCCTTATAATCTGCCATTCAGTTGGAATCTTCAGTGTCTAGTGTTAAATGCTCTGTAGAGCATTTGAAATGGTTACTGGATAGAATTTCAGTCTTCTTAACAGCTGGTAACCGACCAACATTAGATTCCCATTCTCCAATACTGCAGGAAACTCTGATGTCCAAGCCTAATTGGACAAATAATATCCAGTGCCAGTCCCATAGGCATAGTGAGATAAAAGCTCATATTCCATTTCATTCTTAATTCAGAAAACCTCAAAGACTCAAAGTTACCATTGGATTTCAAGGCACTTGCCTGGTGCCTGCTCAACTGCTCATTTCAAATGCTATTTTTTCAATTTCATAGTCTGTTCATTAAGCCCTTCAAGTCCTCCTAGGTACCCTAATTTCCCTGTATGCCTAATTACATTCCCTCATTCCAGGCAATAAGAAATGATAATTCTATGTTGCTATGTGACTGGAGTATTCCCAGTTTACTGTGCTACTCCACTCCATTTACTCATAAATCAATGGCTCCATTGTTAGACCTACTGCAAAATAGGAAACTGAAGTTTACTTGACTGAGTCAAGTCTTGCAGTCTTTTTATTTCTTGATCAGTTTTGAGAAGATTCTCCTGGAACCATTTATGAAGCTGGGATACTGACATATTGTTTTCAGACCTAGCCAGTTGCTTCTGCCAGCTTGCTTCTTGATCAAACTTTATTCTGCTCTTTTGTCTCTGTGGAAGAAACACAGCATCGGCTAGGGAGTTGCAGGAGTTACAGGGTGAAAAGGGCAGGCTGCATGTAGAAAGGGCTGTGGGCTCACCTTTACTTAAAGTTCTTGTTGTGCCACCATCCTTTCCATTATTTTTTCTGAAGAGAAGATTTTACCACTGCTTTTCTTATATCCCCTGTGATCCACTGTTCACTTTCATTGTGGCATGAGTTTGCTCATCTCCAAGGCTGAGTCGTGCAGTTATCCTCTTACCTAAGTATTGAAAATTGAAGCTAGTTTGTAGAACTATGCATCACATTGGGAAAGGTCTCCTGTCTTGAATTGTGGTCTCGAGAGAAAACCAGACATTCCTTTACTTGTAGGTAACTGCTAGCAATTCACAAGGCCCGTATGACTTATAATACGCAACTCAGGGCAGGCATGTTGTTCAAGTAGGTCAAATAGTGGTAATAGCATGTATCATTCACCCGGTGGAGCCAGACATCCTAGATTAGCATATTTAGCCTTTTTCATAAGGAACAGAATCCCTTCTCTCTAGGAACAGCATATTTTCCATGTAAAAAAATAATCATGCTGATCGTGGGTTTACTCTCTACAGAAATCTTCGTTAAGACCTTTTGAAAAAGAAAATACTCTCATGCGTAAATTCAGATTCGGTCATCTATCTACCAAAGCATGATAGGTGGTTCTCTGTCCTTTCCTTCATGGAATTATTGGCTGTAGGCCGTACTCCATTCCTCCAATATACAACATTATGTTGCAATTCGAAGGAAGATAGTGGAGGTCTTCCTGCTAGTGTCCTCTTGGTCTGGAGGCTTTTGTTTAATTCTCTCTATAAACTGGTCTTGGTGCCTCCGCATCAATTTCAAATGATCCTGTTTCCACTGAACCCCCCTCCAATATCTCAGAGTTTTCACTAGTGACCTCGCCTGGTGCCTGAAGAAAGGACCCACCTCCATAATAAGAGCTTCCACAAGTAAGTGGCTTTGTGCATTCACTAATTCCTGCTGGATTGCCACTCTTGAGACCAGTGCATAAGAGGTCATAGCCTACGTCCTGCAATTCTTTTATGAATTTGGAGTTATTCAGGGATGTGGTTTTGCAGGTGTCTTCATGTCTTCTTTTGGAAACCAATGATTAGTATCAAAGGGATAAGAGAGGTTTGAACAGTGTGATTCATTTGCATTCTGTTGCTTCTCGTCCTGTTTGAAGTTTTGAGAACAAGAATTCTGTAGTTAACACTCTCTTGCAAGAGTGAACTACAGAATAGAAATCTTCCATTGTTCTTAAAAACATGGAGGAGGCAGGCATGAGATATTGTACATTCCCATTTCATATAGCCATCATTTTGTGGCTTAGGATTTAGCAATGTGGTGCTTCTTAAGTTATAAAACTTGTCTTAAATTGTTTTGGTAGGCAGGGTGGTACTTTGGCTTGGTCTGAGTTTTTGTACTACTATTTTGTCTCCTTTCTTAGTTCAGGTATCTTAGTTCAGGTACCTGTGCCACAGAGGAAGTGATAAACCCATAATGAATGTGACCCAAGCTCATGCTGCTCCCTTCACAACTTGGAACTACTAATTCTCTGTGTCATTCAATTCAATTCAATTAAATTATTGCATTTGTAAAGCGCGCTACATACCCGAGAGGGTCTCAAGGCGCTGGGGAGGGGGGGCCGCTACTGATCGAAGAGCCAGGTCTTGAGGAGTCTTCTGAAGGCCAGCAGGTCCTGGTTCTGTCGTAGGATGGTGGGGAGAGTGTTCCAGGTCTTGGCGGCGAGGTAGGAGAAGGATCTGCCGCCGCCGGTGATTTTCCGGATGCGGGGGACTGTGGCGAGGGCGAGGTTGGCTGAGCGGAGGCTTTGGGTGGGGGTGTGGAAGCTGAGTCGGTTGTTGAGGTAGGTGGGTCCGGTGTTGTGTAGTGCTTTGTGTACGTGGATGAGGAGTTTGAAGGTGATCCTTTTTGTTGACGGGGAGCCAGTGCAGGCCTCTCAGGTGGGGTGTGATGTGGCTGCGGCGGGGGACGTCGAGGATGTGTCGGGCCGAGGCGTTATGGATTAGTTGGAGTTGTCTCAGGAGCTTGTTTGTTGTTCCTGAGTAGAGGGCGTTCCCGTAGTCGAGTCTGTTGGTGATGAGGGCCTGGGTGACGGTTTTTCTCGTGTCGAGGGGGATCCATTTGAAGATCCTGTGGAGCATGCGGAGGGTGTTGAAGCAGGACGCGGAGACGGCGTTGACTTGCCTGGTCATGGAGAGAGTGGAGTCGAGGATGACCCCCAGGTTGCGTGCGTGGTCCGTGGGTTCCGGGGCTGTGCCTAGCGATGTGGGCCACCAAGAGTCATCCCAGGCTGATGGGGCGGGTCCGAGAAAGAGGACCTCCGTCTTGTCTGAGTTCAGCTTCAGTCTGCTGTCCTTCATCCAGTCGGCTACGGCCTTTATTCCTCTGTGGAGGTTGGCTTTGGCGGTGTGGGGGTCTTCGGTGAGGGATATGATCAGCTGGGTGTCGTCAGCGTAGGAGATGATGTTGAGGTTATGTTGTCATGCGACGTGGGCAAGAGGTGCCATGTAGATATTGAACAGCGTCGGGCTGAGGGAGGATCCCTGTGGGACGCGGCAGATGATCTCGGTGGTTTTGGAGCGGAAGGGTGGGAGGCGGACGCCGGAGAGGAAGGATGTGGTCCAGGCCAGGGCCTTCTCTTGGATACCGGCGTCGTGGAGGCGTGCTGATAGGGTGCGGTGGCAGACCGTGTCAAAGGCTGCTGATGGGTCCAGGAGGATGAGGGCGGCTGTTTCTGCATTGTCCATCAGGGTCCTGATGTCGTCAGTGGCGGCGATGAGGGCAGTCTCGGTGCTGTGGTTGCTGCGAAAATCGGATTGGGAAGGGTCCAGGATGTTGTTGTCTTCGAGGTAGCGGGTCAGCTGTTTGTTGACGATCGTCTCAGTCACTTTCGCCGGGAATGGGAGCAGGGAGATGGGCCGGAAGTTCTTGAGGTCCTTGGGGTCCGCCTTGGGCTTCTTCAGAAGGGCGTTGATCTCGGCGTGCTTCCACCTTTCTGGGAAGGTTGCTGTCTTGAAGGAACAGTTGATTATTTTCCGGAGGTGGGGCGCGATGGTTGTGCTGGCTTTGTTGAAGACGTGGTGAGGGCAGGGGTCTGATGGGGATCCGGAGTGGATGGAGTTCATGGTTTTGATGGTGTCTTCGTTGCTGACGTTGGACCAGACGGTCAGGCGACTGGTGGGGGTGGTAGTCGCAGGGGTGGTGGACTCGGTGGTGGGTGCGGGGGGGTCAGAGTTGAAGCTGTCGTGGATGTCGGTGATCTTGCGGTGGAAGAATGTGGCCTGGGAGTCGCACAGGTCTTGTGATGGCGGGATGTCGTTGGTGTTGGAGCTGGGGTTGGAGAGTTCTTTCACGATGCTGAAGAGCTCTTTGGTGTTGTGTGCGTTGTTGTCTAGGCGGTCCTTGAAGGCGGTCTTCTTGGTGGTCCGGATGAGTTGGTGCTGTCTGCGGGTGACGCTCTTGAGGGCTGTGTGGTTGTCTGGTGTTCGGTCGTGGAGCCATTTCTTCTCCAGCTTCCGACAGGTGTGCTTGGAAATCCGGAGGTCCTCGGTGAACCAGGCGGCTTTCTTGTTGGTGTGGTTGCTTGTGGGGGTCTTCAGAGGGGTGAGGGTGTTGGCGCAGTCGTTGATCCACTGTGTGAGGTTGGTCGCAGCGGTGTCTGGGTCGGTGGGTGGTCTCAGGGCGAGGGCGGTAGTCAGTTGGTCCTCGGTGACCTTGCCCCAGCAGCGGCGCGGTAGCTGTTGGGTGCGGTGGTGTGTGGTGGGTTTCCTGAAGGTGAAGTGGACGCATCTGTGGTCGGTCCAGTGGGGTTCGGTGGTGTGGTTGAAGGAGACGTGGGGGCTTGCGGAGAAGATGGGGTCGAGCGTGTGTCCAGCGGCGTGAGTAGGTGTCGCTGTTTGAGTCCGAGGTTGGCAAGATTGTCGATCAGGGCGGTGGAGTTGGCGTCATTGTTGTTCTCGAGGTGGAAGTTCAGGTCCCCGAGGAGGATGTAGTCCGTGGAAGCGAGGGCGTGGGTGCTGATGAGGTCGGCGATGGTGTCGCTGAACTGTGGGCGTGGTCCGGGGGGTCTGTAGATGAGTGTTCCTCTGAGGGTGGTGTTGGGGTCGGTGTGGATCTGGAAGTGCATGTGCTCGGCGGTGGTGAGGGTGTCGTCGGTGTTCGTTGAGATTTTGATGGAGTCTTTGTGGATGATGGCGATTCCTCCTCCCACTCCGTTGGTGCGGTCTCTGCGGGAGATCTTGTAGCCCGGTGGGATGGCTATCTCGATGTCTGGTGCTGAGGTGGCGTTCAGCCAGGTCTCCGTCAGGAAGGCGACGTCGGGGGCGGTGGAGTCTAGGAGGTCCCAGAGTTTGATGGCGTGCTTGCGAGCGGACCGGGTGTTGAGGAGGATGCATCGGAGGTGGTTGGGTTCTCTGGCTGGTGGTTTGGAGGGTTGGATGCTGGTGAATCTGCAGTTCCGGCAGGTGAAGGGCCCTTGGGTGCGCTTTGGGGTGGCCCGGTAGCAGGGGTGGTCTCGTTCGGTGTTGAGTGCGTGGAGGGTGCTTGCGTCGTAGTGCAGTCTGGCGTTGCGTGGGGTGTGGGGTCCAGAGGTTCTGGCGCTGGGCACGGTCCAGGCGCAGACGGGCGCAGACGGGCTTGCCTTAGGCGCGCCAGCCGCTCGCCTACTGCGCGCGTCCGCTGCGTGCCGCTTCGCGGCCTCCATATGAGGGGCAGAGGGAGGGAGGAGCAGCTGGGAGGTGGGAGAGGGGCGGCCAATGGGAGTGAGGGGGCGGGGCCGCAGGGGCTCAGCGGCGGGAGAAAAACGGCAGGAGAAGCGGCGAGGGTCACGGAGGGAGGGGGGATAACAGAAGAAAAAGGGGGCACAGGGAAGGGTGAGAGCACAGGGGTACAGAAATAAAAAGGGAATAAAAATACAGTCAAGTAGGCAAAAACGGCAAAACAGAGGTGACAGGCAACACCGCACACAGCCGGGATGCAGGCGGCTGACACGGGTGTAGTCAGCGGGCAGCGGGTCCAATCACACAGGGGGCTGCGTGGCGGTTGGGGGGAGCGACCTGCCTGGTGACAGGGTCAAAGGTCGCTCTCTACCACCGCTTTGCGGCCTCCATATGAGGGGCAGAGGGAGGGAGGAGCAGCTGGGAGGTGGGAGCGGGGCGGCCAATGGGAGTGAGGGGGCGAGGCCGCAGGGGCTCAGCGGCAGGAGAAAAACGGCAGGAAAAGACAGCGGGAGAAGCGGCGAGGGTCACGGAGGGAGGGGGGGGGATAACAGAAGAAAAAGGGGGCACAGGGAAGGGTGAGAGCCCCGGGGTACAGAAATAAAAAGGGAATAAAAATACAGTAGGCAAAAACGGCAAAACGGCGGTGACAGGCAACACCGCACACAGCCGGGATGCAGGCGGCTGACACGGGTGTAGGCAGCGGGCAGCGGGTCCAACCACAGGGGGCTGCTTGGCGGTTGGGGGGAGCGACCTGCCTGGTGACAGGGTGAAAGGATTGGAAGGTCATTGGATTTGGTAGGCTATCTCTTCAGCTTAAAAAAGCATTGTTTTCCTAGCCTAGATAATGCCCTTTCTAGTGTGTGATTGTGCACTAGTCAGTTTACCTTAGAGATAAGTAGAATGCTAGAATGTGAACTCCACCTTCATGCTTTGTTCAATGTTACAAATTGGTGAGTGTTTTTATTAAAAACATAAGGATTTCAAGTATGTCCTACAATGTACTGCTCATGCTATCACACATAATGTTACACATGATGTTTTTGATTACCTAAAAGGTGCCTTTGCATCAATGTCCTTAGACATTACTGGAGTGAATTAAAAACCCTTTACCCTAAAGTCCTCTGGTCTAGTCTTTTGGCCAAGCACAGCAAATACTCTGCTCAGCACCTCTTCCACCAGAGGTCCCCTGACCCAACCTCTGGGTATTCAGGTTATTGACAGTCAACTTAGGGCCCTCAACAGCACTTTTCCCCCCACTTGTAACAGATGCATACAGTATTTGAATAACACTGTGTTCACTCTATCAGACAAAAGATGTGCAAAAGAGCATGTGTGGCTTCAGTGTTGTCATAAAGTTAGCAAATGCTAAATAATTTTGATGTCTCCACAATATGTTTTGGGCCCTTCCCACATCACAGGCACTTGGCCCACCCATGGAAGTGAGGTACCATTCTTATCGGGAGACCTGTGGAAACGCTGAGTGGTCAGAAATTTGTGTTGGTTTGGTGATCCAACAACTTTTCCACATAGAAATGTCGGGAATGTAAGGTTTGCAGGGGATTCTGGGTAAGAAATGTTTAGGGATTCATGCAAGCCACACCTCCCCGGATTCCCCTGGGTGTCTAGTCTTTAGAAAGGTCTGGGTTTGGTAGGTTTCCCTTGATGCCCGCCGAGCCCGGTACCAAAAACGCAGGTGACTCCTTTGCAAAACCAGGTTGTTTTGTGATAGATAATTTTGATGTCTCCACAATACATTTTGGGCTCTTCCTTGTCGCAAGCACTTGGCCCACCCACACATTTTTATAGGGAATCGTGGAGGAATGCTGGGTAGTAGGAAATTTGTGTTGGCCTGGTGATCCCATAACTTTCACACACAGAAATGTGAGGAACATTTTATTTTGAGCTATATTGGAGGTTTGCAGCAGATTCTTTGTAAGAAAACATCAGGGGATGCATGCAGGCCACACCTCCCAGTACTCCCCTCGGTGTCTAGTTTTTAGAAATGTCTGGGTTTGGTCCGTCTCCCTAGATGGCCGCCGAGCCTGGGACCAAAAATGCAGGTTACTCCCTTGCAAAACCAGGTTGCTTTGTGATTGATAATTTTGATGTCTCCACTTTGGCCAAGTTCAGCAGGTACTCTGCTCAGTACCTCTTCCACCAGAGGTCGGCGACCCAACCTCTGGGTATGCTGGTTATTGACAGTCAACTTAGGGCCCTCAACAGCACTTTTCCCCCACTTGTAACAGATGCATACTCTATTTTAACAACACTGTGTTTTCTTCATCAGAAAAATTATGTGCGAAAGAGCAATAATGCATAGCTTCAGCATTGTCATAAGGTTAGAAAATGCTAGATAATTTTGATGTCTCCACAATTCGTTTTGGGCAATTCCCTTTCTCAGGCACTAGGCCTACCCACACAAGCATGGTACCATTTTTATCAGGAAACTTGATGGAATGATGGGCGGAAGAAAGTTTGTAGCTGTCTACAGATTCCATAACTTTCCATCACAGAAATATGAGGAAAAGGTGTTTTTTAGACAAATGTTGAGGTTTGCAAGGGATTCAGGGTAACAGAACCTGGTGAGAGCCACACAAGTCACCCCATCCTGGATTTCCATGGGTGTCTAGTTTTTCAAAATGTACAGGTTTGCTAGGTTTCCCTAGGTGCCTGCCAGGCTATGGCACAAAAGCCACAGCTAAGACATTGCAAAAAAAGGGTCAGTTTTTTGTGGGAAAATGTGGTCTCCATGTTGCATTTTTGGCCATTTCCTTTCTCTGGCACTAGGCCTACCCCCACAAGTGAGGTATCATTTTTATTGGGAGACTTAGGGGAACACAGAATAGTAGAACAAGTGTCATTACCAATTGTGTTTCTTTGCATCTGCCTTCCAAATATAAGACATTTTGAAAAATGCCCTCTAATTCACTTGCTAGTTTGGGTACCCACAAATTCAGAATTGTGCAAATAATTAATGGAAATACATAGACTTTGCTGATACCTATTTTTCACTCTTTATATTTTACCAAATGAATTGCTGTACACTTGATAGACAATGGCAAACCATTGCAAGGTGCACCTCAGTTATTGGTTCTGGGTACCTCTGGTTCTTGGTGAACCTATAAGCCTTATATATTCCCACAACCAGAAGGGTCCAGCTGACGTAGCGGTATATTGCTTTAAAAAATCTGCCATGGGGGGGCGTGGCCAAGATGGCGAGGTGAGCAGACGGCTTCTCCGCCGGCTCCCGCTCCGTAGGCCCCTGGACCGTGCTTAATTGCGGTTTCTCCCCCCGGAGGATCGGGGAACGTGCAGAGGAGCTGCGGGATTGCTGCAGTGGTCGTTCTGGTGGCCCAGGGAGCAGAAGATAGCCCAGGGAGCCTGCCGGCTCAACGAAGAGATCGCGGCCGGGAGGGGGCGGAGAATTGTGCCGGAGCGGACGGCAGCGAACTCGGACGACTGCTCACGAGGGCGGCCGGCCTTGGTGTGGTGGTCGGCCGCAGCACGAGGAACGGTCGGACACTCAGCGTGAAGTCCTGCAGCGGTCCGGAGCGATGGGCGCCGAGAAGCGGAGCTACCGCAGCAGTGAGGGGACCGAGGGGCATTAGCTGGCCCCGACAGCGACCAAGCGGCAAACGCACACGGAGGAAAGGAGTGGGGGCGCCCCCGCGGGGTGCAGCGAGGTGACTCCCGGCCCAGGGAACAGACACCAGCGACGGCCCTCGGGACCGGACTGCCGGCGAAGTGGGTCCGGGGGCGGGTGTGGCCATCCACCCGAGCAGAAGCGGAGGGGCTCTGAGGAGGACGGAGATCAGCGAGACTCGGTGAGTCGTCTGGATGGAGGAGGCCGCATAGAAGGGTCCCGAAGCGGGAGCGAGCACGGATGCCTGACAGTTCTGTTGCCTGAGGGACATCAGCATGGTGCTGCAGCGGTAGTAAGTGGGAGTGCCTGGGTGCCCCCCCCCCCCCCGTTGTCCTGTGCCCCCGAGGTCTGGAGGTGGGAAAGGCCTGGAGGCCTATAAAACGAGCCCGGAGAGTCTTAGCCCTAGCACTTGGAGGCCAGCAGTAGGGAGACCGGGGCCCGGCCTTCGCGTCCCCCACGGAGGCGAGAGAGGGGGCAACGTGGGCGGCACGGTCCAGGAGTAGCTGGGTGCGGCTTAGGCCTATCGGAGGAGGGGAGAGCGCGTAGTGCCCCCAGCGGGACACCCCGTGGAACCCCCGGAGAGCATAATCAACGGCGGGGGGCACTGCGGCGAGAAGACGCGGAGGTGGAGGCCTGGGGCCCCGGAATTGCCGACACGCGACGAGAGCGACCGGGGGTGTCGGCGGCACTGAGGAGCGGATCAGCGTTGGGTCCCTGAGCTCATGGCGGGCAGCAAAGGGGGACGGAAGGGGGACCGCACCCTCCCTGAGATGTTGGGCAGGAACCAGCAAAGAGTGGAGAGGGGACAGCCCTCCCCCGGCCCCTCGGGAGGGTCGCCGGTTGCTGAGGGCGGTGAACCTCCGCTCACTAGATCCTTCATGGAGTCCCTTTTCGGTTGCCTGCGGGAGGATTTCCAAGCTCTGAAGAAGGAGGTGGCCAGCGAGGTACGGGAGGTCCGGAGGGAAGTGGACAGTCTGGGAGAACGGGTGGCCGCGATGGAGGACACTGGACAGAACAGAGATGAAGAGCTAGAGCGGCTGCAACAAGAGGTGCTCAGACTCCGGGAACAACAAATCGACCTCCAAGCGCACGCGGAGGATTTAGAAAACAGATCGCGGCGCAACAACATCCGGGTTCGGGGCGTCCCATCCACGGAAGAAGGGTCGGATGTGGTGGGATACCTGCAGGCTCTGTTCCGGGACATCCTGGTTGAGTCGGATGGGCTCCAGATCCGGATAGATCGGGCGCATCGAGTGGGGCCGCGGCGCCGGGCGTCGCTGCCGCCCCCGGACATCCTGGCCTTCCTCCCGGACTTCCCACTCAAGGAACGCATCTTGGCGGAGGCTAGAAAGAAGCAGCCCTTCACCTTCCGGGACCACCCTGTCGCTCTGTATCAAGATCTGTCTGCCATCACCCTCCAGAAATGGAGAGCGTTCAAACCCGCCACGGATTTCCTTAGGGCGCACGAAATCCCATACGCATGGGGACACCCGTTCAGACTCATATTTCGGTGGAATGGCGCTGGGCATCAACTGCGCTCTCTCCAAGAGACGTGTGGGGTCCTGGGTATATCGGTGCCGGAGGAGGAGGTGGCCCCGCGGAGGCGGGAGCGCACCGACAGTGGAGTTTGGCGGCGGGTGTCGAGGCGGCACACCCAGGCACGAGTAGCGAGACCAGATTCCCCCACCATTAGAGCGGGCATGGCGGAGGCGGTATCCGAGGTGGCGGAGAATACCGGAAGGAGTGACACGGCGCCGACAGCACAAGTCTGCTCCGGGGGGAGATCGACACAGCCCTTTGACACTGAGCAGGTTTGGGGGCCAGATGGGGGCGGGGGCGGGGGGAGGAGGGATTGGTGGCTGGACGTCCACTGGAGTACTTTACCAAAGACTCGTCCTCTGAGGACTGGACTTGGACAATGGTGGCCCAGGTTACGGGGAAGGGAGAGGGGGAGTTTGCAGGGAGGGTTGGCACGTTGCCGAGGGGTAGGGGGCGGGGTGGAGGGGGTGTTTGTTGCAGAAATTGGGGAGGAGAGGGTGGGGAGGGGGGGACTAGGGGAGAGGGTGGGAGGGGGGGTTCCAGAGGGGTGGGGGGGGAAGTCCAGTGCGTGCCCCGAAAAACGGCCGCGGCAGCGGCGCACATACTCGGATCTGTGGGTTCTTGTGAGAGCCCAGCTGTTAACCTTACCACCGCCAATGACACCCACGGCACTTAAAATTGTTACATTGAATGTCAGGGGCCTAAATAACCCCATCAAACGGCGAGCTGTCCTCTCCCTGTTGGAGGGCACCCGGGCCGATATTTGTCTTCTACAGGAGACACATCTCCTGCCCCGCGACTGTACCAGACTTCGCTTTTCCCACTCAATTCTTTTCGTCCAGTAGCACTAAGACTGTGGGAGTGGCGATCCTGATTGCCCGGCACTTCCGGGGAGAGGTGCTCCACAAACAGGCGGAGCAAAAAGGCAGGCTTCTGGCGTATAGATTCCGTATAGCGGGCCTCCCTTTCACGATAGGGTCTCTGTATAGCCCTAACGAACATCAGGAGTGGTTCCTTACCGCGGCTATGGGTGCGATTATGGCCACCCCGGATAGACACGTTGTGGTGGGGGGGGACTTTAACATGGTCTTTGACGCTGCCCTCGACAGGTCGGCACCCCGTTCGCCGCAGACGGGAGAGTTCTCGTCGGGATGCAAGGCTCAACTGGCGGCTATGGACCTCACTGACCTCTGGCGTCACCTACACCCGGCGGACAGGGATTACTCATTCTACTCACACGCGCATAAGACCTATGCGCGGCTGGACCACTTCCTGGTCACGGGGCCGGTTTGCGGACTAGCCACGGCAGCAGACATTGGGGTGATCTCCATGTCAGATCACGCCCCGGTGACGGCTACCCTTTCTTTGCCGCCGATTTCTCTCCCTCCCAGAGTCTGGCGTCTAAGGGACGCATTATTGCATAGACGAGAGGTGGTCCAACAAGTGACGACGGCGATTCGGGACTATCTGACCCACAACGAGACCCCCGACACGTCGCGGGCAACGCAGTGGGCAGCGCTAAAGGCGGTACTCCGGGGAGAATTTATGGCGATCTCCGCAGCGGAGAACGTAAGCCGCAGACAGAAGAGGGAAGAGCTCACGCAGCGGGTTCGGGAACTGGAACACATACATAGGGGGACGGGGGCACCACGAGTTTGGCGACAGCTCGTGGGGGCTAGGAAGCTCCTGACGGCACTGGACGCAGACCGCGCGGAGTATGCGGCGCTACGCCTCCGGCATGCCTATAACACGGGGGGGGGACAAATGCGGGAGGCTTTTGGCGAGCAAGCTGAGAGTGGCACGGCAGAGCCAGACGGTGAAAGCGATCTCTGACCCCACGGGGCAGCCGGCCACCGAGGACAGCCAAATCGCGGAGCTCTTCCGGAGGTATTACGCGGCCTTGTATGCTGGAGACCCCCCAGACGCGCCCGCCACTGCGGACTATCTGGACTCGGTTTCGCTACCAACCCTGACGCCCTCACAGGCGGAAATGTTGGACAAGGAGATCCGGATAGAGGAAGTTGTTTCCGCCATTGCCAGGCTTAAACATGGTAGATCTCCGGGCCCTGACGGGTACACTTCCCTCTTCTATAAGACGTTCTGCGCGGAGCTTGCACCGCTCCTCACACGGTTGTTCAACTCCTTTGCGACGCAGGGAGCTATACCGCCGGACCTGTTGCGGGCTTCCATAGTGGTCATCCCCAAACCGGGGAAGGACCGGTCGCAGTGTGGCTCTTATAGGCCCATATCACTTCTCAACATCGACCTTAAGCTATACACCGGGATCCTGGCGAGTCGTTTGGCCCCTCTCCTCCCGGGGTTGATAGACCCGGACCAGGCGGGTTTTGTTCCGGGGCGCCAGACGGTGAACAACACCAAGAGAATTACACATCTAATAGAAAAGGCATCGCGGATCCCCGGGGAAAGAATGCTGCTGTCGGTGGACGCCGAGAAGGCGTTTGACAGGGTCCACTGGCCGTACCTGGAACAGGTATTGACGAAGGTGGGGATGGGGGAGAAATTCCGTTGCAGGGTTTTCAACTGCTACCGATCTCCTACAGCGGTGGTGAGGGTGAATGGATACAGCTCGCGGAGCTTCAATATCGAGAGAGGTACGAGACAGGGTTGCCCGCTGTCGCCATTACTATTTGCTCTCTATATGGAGCCCTTTGCGCAGCGGGTGCGGGACAATCCGGCGGTGAAGGGAGTGAAGTTCGGGGGCTTCAGTCACGCCGTAAGTCTATATGCGGATGATGTGATCTTTTCCCTGGATGACCCGCTTTCTGCCTTGCCGGCCTGTATAGCGGAACTCACCTCATTTGCCGCGGTGTCAGGTTTCCGAATGAATATGGGGAAGTCAGCGGCTCTAGATCTCTCCTTAGCGCCGGGTACCAAAGCTCTTTTGCGTCAGAGGGTTCCGGTCCTTTGGTCTGCAGACATGGTGTCCTACCTGGGAATCCAGCTTGGCCCCAATCTACCAGCGATGGTAGCGGCAAACTATACAGCCATGGGTACGAAGGTTCGAGGGGAACTAGCGCGATGGGACAGGAGCACACTCTCATTGCTGGGAAGAGTGGCGGCAGTCAAAATGACAATCCTGCCGCAGATCTTATACTTGTTCCGGGCGCTCCCGCTGCAGCCCCCGGCTGGGTGGCTGCGGAGGATGCAGTCTGAGCTGGGCCGGTTTATCTGGCAGGGCAGGAAACCCAGGATGCGAAGGACGCTCTCGATGTTATCGGCGGAGAAGGGAGGTCTCGGAATTCCGGACCTGCGTAGGTACTTCTATGCGTCGCAGCTGCGTTATCTAGTGGAGTGGAGCCGCTGGGAGTCAGATAAGCACTGGCTCTTCCAGGACCAGGCGGTAGCGGGCCGGCCTCTACAGGAGGTTCCATTCCTGAGACGAGCTCATCGCCCGGCTAACCTTTACGCCTCCTTCATCACCAGGGTGACCTTGAGGGTCTGGGACGCCACCAATCTGATACATGGCCTGACGTCTTTTCCCTCCCCGCTGACGCCTATTGTGGACAACCCGGACTTCACTCCGGGACTAGAGAAAGGCGCGTTTGAGCACTGGCGCCCGGCCGGATGCCGGGCTTTGTGCCATTTGTACGGCCCGGAGGGGATCCTCCCCTTCACTAGCTTCAGACAGGAGTATGCGCTCCCGGAATCCGACCGGTTGCGATACTTGCAGGTTCGCCATTGGGTGCTGCACCCTGAGGTGCGGGAGGCGGCCACCAGGCGACTCCTCCCTTATGAGCGCTGGCTCCTGACACGCTTATCCGACGCAAAGCTCATTAGTGACTTGTATGGGTTTCTTCAGACACCTGCCCCACACCTATATAACCCGGGTAGGGAACGATGGGAAAGGGAGCTGGGAAGGTCTCTGAGCACAGCCGAATGGGAGCAGATCGCTTACAGGGCCAGACATTCGGCCTATCATGCCGGTCTCACAGAGACCTTCACTAAGGTCTTCACCTACTGGTATTACACTCCGGAGCGCACACATGAGATGGACCGCAGTAAGGAGGCCAATTGCTGGAGGGGGTGTGGGCAGAGGGGAACGCTGACGCACATACTGTGGGAGTGTCCCCTGTTGGCTGCCTTTTGGAAGGAGGTGCTCGATAATGTGGACACACACTTCGACACCGAAATACCGCACTTCCCGGCCTATACCCTATTAGGCCTCCCAAACGGGCTCACATATCCCTTAAAATCCCGCAGAGGCAGACAGATGGCCATAGCTCTGGGGTCGGCGGTACAGACGATTCTGGTACATTGGCGCTCGCCTACGGTTCCTACAGTCACGGGCTGGTTGCACAGATTGTGGCATGTGTTGGGGATGGAGAAGCTGTCGCTGATGGTGGCGGGGGATGCGGAGCAGTTTCGCGACCTCTGGCAGCCGTTTCGGTCCCTACTGATCACGGAATTCAGAGAACTGACCTGCCCGAGATACCTGAGACTCCTGCGGCTTACGGCGCGGGAGGGAGAGACCTCTTGAGATACCTGCCAAGGTCCCACCGGAGGCACGCGCTGGACTGCGGGGAGGGTGGGGGGAGAGGGGGGTGCGGGGGGGAGGGGGTGTTGGGAGTTTGGAAGGGTGGGGAGGGAGGTTTAGGGTGGGGGGAGTTGGGGGTGGCAAGCTGGTTCCTTACCAGGGATCGGTGCTGTTGGGGGTCCCCTTGGGACGGATTAAGAGGGTAGAGTTGGCGAGACGGGTGGGACAGGGTGCAGAGCAGGACAGGGACCTCCCGGCGGCTTCTTACGACTGCTGGCATCATAGGAGGGGCACGGGCGGGGCACACTTGGGAGGACAGTCCAACAGCTCTCATTCGGAGGAGGGTGGAGGACTCCCCGGTCCAGTTTAGTTTCATCGCGGCCGGCCCCGCGGGGTTGTAGGCGGCATGCTGTGTATAGTGAAGTCCTACTAAGGGGAGTCATCGAGCTCTGAGTCAGGCTGGTTGTGGAGAGGAGTAACGTGCCGGCCCGCAGGGTTGTAGGCGGTAGTTACTGATGTTGTCGGGGATACCGTGTTGGAACTTCTAATAAAAAGATTTAAACTTAAAAAATCTGCCATAGTTAGAAGTTACAGGTGAAAGTGTAGGCACAAATGGCTGTTTCTTTCAACTCAATTTCAATATTTATTTTATTTTTACGATTACTTTCTATAGGAAAACCTTGAAGGATCTCTATAAATGACCCCTTTCTGAATTCGGAATTTTGTCTACTACTAACTGGAAGGAAGTTGAAAGTACAAACAAATAGGAAAAATAGGCTATGTCCCAGTAAAATGCAAAAACTGTGTAGTAAATTTGGGTTTTTGGACAAATGTCTGCCTGTTCCTGAAAGCTGGTGATTTTAGCACCGGAAACCCTTTGTTGATACCATTTGCAGGGAAAAAACAGACACTTTCTTCTGCAGCTCTTTTTTAAAAAATTTCCCAAAAAAGGCGAAATGTAGCTGTATTTTGGCTAATTTCTCTGTTCCCTTCAGGGGAATCAGTAAACCCTGGGTACCTTTAGAATCCTCAGGATGTTTGTTAAACAAGGTCACAAATTTGGCATGGACACCTTATGTGAACAAAACGTTATGGGGGCCTAGGAGCAAGCTACCCCAAATAGACAAAAAGGCTTGGCACAAGGGGTGGGAAGGCCTAGCAGCAAACGGGTTAAAAACTAACAAAATATCTTCTACACTTTTTGACTTGAAATGCTCCCCCACAAACTTCTATCTAAAAACTAGTGTTCAAGTAGTGTTTGCTTGCATTGTAGTGCTTCTTATTGCTGTTTTTTAACGGCTAGCTGCTTAAAAAATATAATCAGCAAAAACTATTAATAAATGCTAACTCCATATTTGAACCCTTTTGTCCTAAAATGGCAACATAGCCATTAGGCCACTGCTTGCTACTCTCTGCTTTTTAATTCAGCAAAATCGCCAATAACAAACTGTATGCCAACGATATGGGTAGTTTTATTTTGTGATTAAACTGTTTTGAAATTATTTTTTTGATTGCACTGCTGATCAGCCAATGAAAACAAAACACTTTTATCAAGTGAATGCTTTCAGTCTTATAATTCCGATAACTTTTGTTGTTTAAAGGTTCAGGATCTGTCTGAAAAACTCTTCCATCAGCAGCGTCTGAAGAAACGGCAGGATGGTCTAACAGAGCAGAAAGACAAGCTCGTGAAGGAGAACAGGCAACTTCTCGCACTGCTTGTGAGCTTTCGCTTTTTGACTATTATACTAGTGTAACTCCCAAGCAGCAAGTAGAATTATCAGTGCATTTACCGTCTTTCAACACATTGATTTCTGGGCATTTCGACGTGTGAAATGATCATTTTAGCATGTATTGTTTATCCATATTGTCAAAAAACATGTGACAGTTCATGTGTAACAGAATAAAGACTGGTAGGGGAAAGAGGTGGGCTAATAGGCACCTTAACTTGTAAATGGTTATAAATTTAAAAATGTCTAACTAAAAGACCTCCAAGGGTAAGTATGAGCACACCTTTATCCATGAGGTATTTTAAGGAGTCGAATTGTAGCCATAACAAGCTAGAGGTTCAGCAAGCACCTTCACTATGCACAGGTGAAATAGTCCATCCTTCCCAAAATGTGCCCCATATGTTCGGGACTAATCACTTTCTGACAACATTGTTAAAGGATAGCTTGAATGAAAAATGCTAACATTTTTTCAATTCATTTTTATATTGATACAAATCACCATAATTAGAATGGAATGCGTCACCACATTTCATTTAGAAATACAATCAAAATAAAATAAAATCAGGCATGTCCGGACAATTGATTTTTCTTTCAGACGACCCTTAGATTAGTAGCAAGATGATAAAAAGATGTTGCATTATACATTGCCTGCAAGTAGGACAAAATTATCTGTAGAATATTTTAATGCCCACAACAGGGATGGCAATATATCAAGAATGAAAATATGCTAGGGCGGTCGACCTCGAATCTGGGGAACCGGGTTCGAGTCTCGACAATGACGCTGAACATCCTGTGATTCTGGGCAAATCACTTAATCTCCCCATGCCTGAGAAAATGAACGTGTCCGTCTGTAACACAACTGGTGCTATGTAAAGCACTCTGATACCCGATTCGGGTCAAGTTCGCGCTATATAAAACTCTGTAAAAAATAAATAAATAATTCAGTTCCAGGCCTGGTGAAACATTTTGCGACCAATTCACAAAGACACTTATAGATACTGGAAGTAGCTCTACGGGCACTCATTAAAGCCTTTAGGAATTGACCCCGAAATGCCCGACTGCCTATTAGTAAAGGTACTAAGAAAACACAGTTATTTCTATTTGTACAAATTCTGTATGATTATCCATTAATTTTCCCCTCATATAGTCCCATTTTCGATATATTTAAGGGACAGTAAATAGGCAAAAACAGTAGTCACAAATATAAACCCAACTCCTTATTTCAGTATTGGTTATTACATTCGGTGATCCATTGAACTTAGCAATTCCCTAGATAACTGCACATTTATATAAAATTTGTATCCCAAAAAAAGCATTTGAGGCACAAGACATCAAAATATGGACGACACGAGAATTACAGGATAATAACAAAGCAAGAAGTCTGAATAGTGAAACAAAATGTCAGTCGAAACCTTTTTTTTTTTGTCCTCGTCGGCCCAGGTCCATAAAAGGTATTAAAAAAAAACAACTCCGGGGTCTCCCTGGAAGTAGCACCGTCCGAAGCCCTTTTGTTTTCAGACCTAAGATGGGTCACTCTATACCTTGCTTCTCGTATTCCGACCATAGGAAGCCTTGCAATCAACCAGACCCTCTCTGAGGCCGCCACCGGGGTAATCAAGCAAAATGGTATAAAGGCCTAATCATAGAACTATAATTATATATTTACATTTACACAAGGGTTTACCCAGTTCTCAAAAGGGAGCCAGAACTCATTACGCTTAAGCTTTGAAGCTCTGTCCAGCATAATCGTATATTTTATTGAAGCCAACCATTCTGCTTTATTCGGGGGCGTAGCTTTAATCCAATTCTTACAAATTTCCGTGCGGGCAAGTAATATTAAGTAAAAAAAATTTTTTTTTTGTATTTTGTGATAGAATTTCATAGTTAACCGGAAGCCCAAAAAAGACAAGGGACTTGCTTACCTGGAGCGATCTTCCAAGTATTAAAGATACCGTATTACTCACATCCTACCAAAAATCTTGGAGTACCGGGCAATCCAAGAACATATTTTCATCATTGCTTTTTTCTTCCCCACATTTGGGACATCTCGGCGTGACACCTTTAGCAAATTTAGCAAGCTTATATGGCGTCCAATAGACCCTGTGGAGACAAAAGAGGTGGTTCCGCCTTACATTTGTGGCACGTACTGTGGAGTATAGCATGTTACAAGATACTTGTCATAAGTCTGTAGACTGCTCTCCCGGCAAGCTCTTTTCCCACAGTGTTGCTGGTAAATTAAAGTCTCTATCTGATCTCTCCACTAGGCTCCAATACCATCTTGCCACCTCTTTTCCACGGGATCCTTCAGATTTTATTGAAGATTCTAGTACGTTAGATTGTTCTGCGCCTAACCCATCCGTGAGGCTCCAACTTTTAATTTGAAGATATTTACATTTTGACAGTTGTCCATCCGCTATCTCCTGGGCCTCCTCCCGAGAAATCAGTACTCCATCAAACACCAGTTGACCCCAGGTTTGTATCCCTACTTCTTTCAAAGGACGAGCCAGGCAGTCTTTTGACCACTCCGGAGATCCCGGGGAGTCCCAAACAGTAATAGTTTATATTGGATTCACTCTTGATGTTATACCAAGTTATTGCAAAGCTTTGCAGAGTCTTAAGCCTCACTTTTTTTAAATAGCGTGGATCTCCATATTTGTGTATGAACTTGTACTCATCCCCTTGTACATCAGATAACATGGCTTTAAACATTCTCCCGATATCAGAGCTATCTGGCATGCTTAATAGACATTTTCCTCCTTTTAGTAAAAAAATCCACGCATAATAAGACAGATCCGGGAGTCGTAGGCCCCCTTTATCATGTTGCCGTCTAAGCCTTTTCCAGGCAGTTCTCGTACCTTTCGACACCCAGATACAGCTAGTTACCTTGGATTGGGATTTTTTAAGCCAAACTTCCTTAAAGGCCATTGGAATATTTTGAAACAAAAAAGTGAATTTAGGAAGGATTGCCATTTTTACAGGATTGACTCTGCCATAAATTGTTAGATGAAGTTGGGACCAGCTAAGTAAGAGTTTCCCTACTGCCTTATTGACCTTTTGGAAATTGATTTCGGGAATTTGTTCTATTTTCTGCACGATTTGGATTCCTAGGTCCCTAATTTCTTCCTTTACACAGCTCAATTGCGAGTTAATATTCCACTTCATTACAACCGTTTTGTTTTCATTGATCTCGTAACCAGAGAGCCGCCCAAACCGTGCTGCCAGGTCGTATACTGTTGGTAGTACTGTGTTATGATCTGAAGTATACACTACTAGATCATCTGCATAGAGCCCTACTTTTTTCTCCCACTCCTGAAATCTAAAAGGATGTATGCTCTCATGGCACCTTTTCTTTTCGGCTAGTGGCTCAATGTACAGATTAAAAAGTAGGGGGGACAACGGGCACCCCTGCCTGGTCCCCCTATAGATGTTAAAACTATCAGAGATGTTTCCATTCACCAAAACCCTGGCAGTAGGATTCTTATATAGAAGAGCTAGTGCCCTACAGAAGTTTTCCCCCAGGTTGGAAAGCTGTAAAATGTCCTGCAGATAAGACCAATTGACCCGGTCGAATGCCTTCGTCGCATCCACGGTAATAACTGCCAATGGTATTTTGAATGTGGTTGCTATGTCAGCAGCACCAATTAAGATGTAGGTTAGTTCTTTAATGCTCCTGCCCCGCACAAAGCCCTTTTGATCCTCATGTAGCCACACTTCCAGTACTCCACTCAGCCTATCTGCTAACAGTTTCGTAAAGATCTTGTAGTCTAAATTAAGCAAAGAGATAGGCCTGTAAGAGTCACAACAGTTAGGTGGTTTATCTACCTTGAGGATCAGAGTAACAATGGCGTCGTTCCAAGATTGAGGGATCTCCTTACCATATTAAAAAATCTCAGTAAACAATCTAACCATTACTGGGACTAAACATCTCTCCAGTTTTTTATACACCTGTACCGGGATACCATCTGGTCCTGCAGCCTTATTTGCTTTCCCTGCTTTAATAACATTTCTGATTTCCGACTCTATAATTGACCTATTCATTTCTTCCCTTTGGGGTTCAGACAGCTTATGGAGAACCTCTTGACCCAAACACTCTATCACTTCCTCTCCCTGCGTAACTAGATTTTCAGAATACACTTCCCCGAAATGATTAATCAAAGCCTCCTCTATACCTTCCCTTGACCTAACTAGGCACTCTGACCCATCCAACTTTAGTTATTTTATAAAGTTTTTTACTTTATAGTTTTTTATCTTCCAGGCAAGTAGCTTGCCACAGCCTTCTCCGTAATTAAAATGGGCTAGTCTGCCCACTTGCCATCTCTCCTGCACTCTTTTTTCCAAAACACCTACTAACTCCATTTTAAGGGCCTCAATAGCAGCAACCCCGGACTCCTGTACTATTTCTTTGTCCTGTATCTGTTGTTCTAACCGCTTAATCTGATCTTCAATAGTTGCTATTTCTGCCCTCCGTTTCTTGTTTTTATAAGCCTGGATAGATGTTACTCTCCCTCTTAAAAAGGCCTTGTAAGCATCCCACACTGTACCTATTGGGGCACTATCTAAATTCTGTTCAAAGAACCATTGAGATTACACCCCCAATTCTTCCATCATCCCCTCATCAGCCAGTATGGTACGGTCAATGGTCCATCTCCTTTGGCGCACCGTATTTGATGGAACCAAAAGTAGAGAAATGGCCGTGTGATCCGAAAAATGCGATCCCACATGACTAGCATCCCTGACTTGGCCCTTTATAGCTTGGTCAATCAAAAAAAAATCTATTCTTGATTGGTGACCCTATTTTTTATTGTTAAACGTAAAACCTTTTAAAAACCCCTGCCTTTCCCGCCAGATGTCACACCAACCAAGATTATTTATTGAATTTATAATTAAGGAGCGTGATTTATTATGGGTTATTGATCTACTTTGAGTGGAGCGATCTAGCATGTCATCTAGCACCACATTGAAATCGCCTGCCATTATAATAGGGTCCGGGAAGTCAAAGAGTATATTACTAAACGGAGTAGGATTGTCTAAACTTGGGCCGTAATAGCCGACCATAGTGTAGATCTGGTTATAACATCTAATTTTAGCTATTACCCATGTACCTAGCTTATGTACTCTGCTATCTTCAATAATTATCTGAAGATTGGTTTTTACAAGAATCGCCAATCCTCTTATAGTGAGTTGTTGATCCGTACATATTACTCTCTGAAGCCATCTTCTAGACTTAAAAATCTCTGTTGTTTCCTTACTCATTAAATGAGTCCCTTGGAGGATTATAATTTGGGCAGGTGCATCTCTTATATATTGCAAGATCAGTCGAAACCTTGTATCAAATCGGGCAGGGAAGGAATCTTTTAGGAAGTTTCTTTTTATGAATAGGATATTGTTGTTGAAAATGAATGACCATGTGATAGTCTATGATCATTAATATGATAGTCTATGAAACGAGTCAGTGTGCCCGCTCCCATCTAAAAAAACAAAGAATACCCCTTTTAAGCAAACAAATATCCTTAATAAATAATATGAAACATTCTTAGCCCCAAAGCACTGACGGTTGGGGATCCTTGAAAGTGGTGTGGCTTAACATTTCTCCCAATTTGATTTTGAGTAAGCAGATCAAGAAGGCCTTATTTCTTGTTGAGGGGTTTCAGGGAGGAAATGAGAGGAGATGTGTCCTTACAACCAGAGCTGCAGCCATTGGAACTGTGGACCAGGCTGGTATCCCTGCAAAGGTGCATAAATGCTGTGACTCTGGACAAATCACCTAATCTCTCCATGCTACAAAAAATCTGATTGCGTTTAATGTAATCTGGTGCACATGTAAAGTTTTCCTATGCCCTGGGACGTGGTTTGTGCTATATAAAAATTGTAAGAAAAGGAGTACTGTCTCACAAGAAAATGTTTAAAATATTGGATCAAATAATGTATTTAAAAGCACTATTTTCGCACAGATTTGCTTCTTAGCCATTGCTGTGCCTAGCCATTGAAGCCTGATGTTCTACACGGGTTGACCCAATTTTTTCCAAAAGGTGCAGTGGGTGTCCCCCGTATGTCAATAATTACCTATGTTGTGCCAGAGCCACTGGTGCTACTTTATGACAAGAACCATGGCTGACCCAAAGGTAAAAATGTAACACTAGTATGGTAGGGCTGGCATTTTTTCATGGTTGTCCAGGACCTTCTTGTCCGTGGTTCACATACATAATGCCAAGATTTACCTTCAGTTTGCTAGCACCAGCATTTTGCCATGAGTGTCCCATTTGACAAGAATTACCTCTATTGGGACAGCAGCAGCATTTTCCCACTGGCACTGATTAGGTCAGGAAATATTTACAATATGCCAGCTCTAGGATTTTGCGAAGGTACACCAAGAACTGCCTCCAAAATCCTGGTAGCAGAATTTTGCCATGGTTGCCCTTTATGTCAAGAATTATGTCCAGTATGTCAGAGCCAGCCTTTTTCCACAGCTGCTCCGTCGGACGGAAATTATCTCCAAAATGCCAGTGTCAGCATTTTGCCATGGGTACCTTTAATTCCAAGAATTACATTCATTATACCATCACTAACATTTTGCCACAGACGTCCATATGCCAAGAATTACCTCTAGTGTGGCACTGTCAGCGTTTTGCCCTGGACACCCCTTATGGATGTACTACCTCTAATATGCCAGGGCCAGAAGTTTGCTAAGGGTGTCCCATATGCCAAGAATTGCCTCTGGAGTGCCAGCATTTGAATTTTGCCAAGGGTACCTCTTATACCAAAAATGACCTCCAATGTGTGACTGCCAGAATTGTGCCATGGGCACCACATATGATAAATATTACCTCCAGAATGCCAGGCTAGTGGCAGACTCGCAAGAGCAACACACTCCCTCATACAGACTTACTTACATTCACCCACTCACACTCCGTTTCACTGACATTCCCTCACTTTCTCTATCTCTTGTACTTCCTCACACTCCCTCAAAGTCATTTATTCACACTCACTCACTGTCTTTGGGCACTGCAGCTCTTATGCAGAAAGAGGCCAGGGCAACCTGTAATGGTGACGCTGCAGTGTGTTACTAATGGTGCGGCACTGAGGTGTGTCATACCCCTAAAAAAATCTCTCTCATTGCTGGCACATGCTCGCCTGGGCACCTGTGCTATCCATCAGTCAGATTAACTGCCACATGAAGCTGGTTGCTGTACATGAGAAATGGTTTTTTAGGTCTCGGATAGGCAGTGCTTGCTCTGTCTCTTTAAGACATGTTGTATATATACGTTGTGGACTTCAGCCTGCCCAAAGGCTTCCCATTTGCTGGCTCCATCATAGCTCTCAGATTCTTTCTCCCTATTTGTCCATGGCATGCATGCGCCATGCCTCTCCCTGTGTAGAGCCCTCCGCGAGAGCATGGACTAATTACTATATAAATCCACTGATCTTATTTTAGCACCTTATTTAGGAACTACTGTTTTTTTTGTCTAAGAGCAGTTCACATGAGCGCTCCTGTTTCGTTCCAGCTCCTCTGTAAATAGGCTTGTGAATTTTGTTCTTATCTCCTCACATTTGCTGTGCATTCTAAGATCGAGATCAAATGTCAGACACTGTTTTCCGAGTGCGCGCGGGCACTTGTTTGTTTTTCTTTTTAAATGCCTCTCCGGCTCAACCCTTGTTTTACGTCAGAGGGACATGAAAAGGTTCTCTCAGACCAGCATAGCCGTGGACGGCCATTGCATTATTAGCATTTTTTGTAAAATGAAGTTCAGTCCAGGGGGCACTGGCGTAACGAAACTCGAGGGGGGGGGCTACCTGCAAGGCACTCCTCCGGGCTCAATCAGGAGCTCTGCAGCCCGAGTGCTGTGCTGAGGGGGGCCCCCTGCAGCTACTTTTTTCAAAAACAAACGTTCAATATTCACCAATAAAATAACCTATAGATTTAAAGTATATGTCAATTATGTTTGCTTCTCAAGAGCATTTGGCTCTTTGTTTCTCCAGACCCTTTTCTGCTTTTGTAGTCTTTCCAAGATGACTTTCCCTTTGACGAACTTGAGTAGTTGCTGATGATACTCGAATAACTCCTGCCGACTCTTACTCCTCCCCTATGCCTTGCCTTGTTGGGGCTCAGCCTTCCCACTACCCTACTTGCAGTTTCTATTTATTGTAAACCAGGGCTCTGCAGGGAAAAGACCGAAGCATCCGCTCAAAGAAGTCATGTTTCCGCGCCCCCGCAGCGCTATGTATGATTGCTACTGGATGAGGGATGCTTACTGTCTGATGTCACGACAGCTAGCTTTCAATTTTTCTTTGGACGTGCAATATTGTCTGCAGAGTGCTTTCGGGAAAGGCTGAAAATGACCAGAAATTCCAAATGTTAGGTCAATCTTTAAAGCAAGCAGAGTGACACAATAAGATTTCGGGTTGCTTCCTCTCTGTTGTTTCTTTCTTTTGAATGTCTTGAGGAGTTCACTACCTAAATCCATCTCCATTTGAAATACTCATTGTGTCTTTTCAAATAATTCTTACAGAACGGCACGGTCTGAAAGGGAGTTTTTCCTTCATGGAGATGAGGTCATGGTTGCCAGTTTCTACTAGGCCTGGGTGGTAAATTCCGTTCCGCTCGCGTAATTTGCGTAATTTGGGTAATTTCACGTTCCGCGGAGAACTCGGAGTTGTCCAAAATTCTGCGTTCCACGGCTTCACGGAATTTTTTGCTTGTTCGTGTTCTCCAAATGCTTGTTCGCAAGATATTTCTCCCCGAGCATGCAAACAGCGTTCACAAACAGGAAAAAGCATAGCGAACAAGCAATTCCGTGTGTTTGCAGAATTTCTGCATGCTCGCTGGGATTTTTTACCGTTTCGCGGAGCTTTGCATAGCGCGACTACGCAAATTCCACCCAACGCTAGTTTGTACACCGCGAGAAAGGATTTTTAAATGTTTTACTTCATTATTGTGCATGAAAGCATTTTTAATATGTACGTTCAGAATACAGTGCAGTGTGCTCTTGCCCAAATATTTTATTTAAACAAAACCTTTTCCTTCATTAGTGGTCATGACTTTTTTCTTCATTATTGCACATGAAAGCGCTATCAAATATGTGAGTTTAGAATACAGCTCAGGCTGGGTCTTTGCTCTTTTTTATATGGCATTCTGCCATGCTGAACAGCAACCATGCTGCTATTCAACATGACTAAAAGACATTGACAGCGCCAATAGCTCTCAGATTGCCGAGACCGATTGGCTGCACCAGTGCTTGTTTAACGTATACCTTACTCTTTGGATGGTGATAAAAGATAGCCCTTATTCGGGTATTTGGCACCTTGCTTTCATAGGCACCCTGCTACTGCATCTGCTTTACTAATGGTAGCTGCACCCTTGTTTATGAGTCCCCAAGTTTCTTGATCTAACTGTTTACCCCCTCTCTGCCGTAAATCCAACCCCTCTCGTCAACTCTGTCCTCCCTTTCATTTTCCCACATCCCTACCCAATTCCACTGACTTTCTTTTCCATTGCCAGACTCATTTGTCTTTATGTCCTTCCTTCCTTCCTCCCTTCCTTTTTAGGTCTCGCTGGCGTTGCAGCGCGAAGCGCTGCCGCCAACGAGAACTATTGTTGCCGTGATGCCTCTCAAGGGAGACAGACCGGGGCACGCGCAGCAATCGGGGTCTGTGGACGCGCTTGCGCAGACGCACAGGCACGCACACAGACACACGCGCGCGCACACACCCCGCCGACGCGCTTCTGAGACGCGCTTGTTATTTACAACGTCCGTCTACATCTTATGTATAATAATTTGTATAAAACACGTTATATTCGGGAATACCAACCTATGTGATTACGCTTATTGTAAGAGAAAAATGTCAAATCTTGGATTCTTCACATCCCAAATGTGTTTGAAACCCTGTCTTCAGTTTTTGGGTGTGCTCTCTGGGCAGTCCAGCTCCTGGTTTACAGCGGAGCAGCCTTGACGAAAGGAGACCGACCCATAGGTGCAGCCAACTGGGATGGATATGTGAACTGACTCGAGTAGAATCGGCCTTTATGTTAACCTGCCCTCCATCCTGTAGTGTGCCTGTGGGCCTTCAGAGGCAGTGAAAAGGCCATCTTAATTACAAACGTATCCTAGCCTGTTCAGCGGCTTGCCCAGCAAACAGTGCAGTTTGTCCGTGCATGAGGTCGCTGTCAGTGAGACGACCACGGCGAGTGACTTCTTCACATTTAATTCACTATTTTCTGGTCATTCCTTTGATAGTGAGTGAGTGTGTTGGTGCGTAGATTACCCTTTCACGATGTCTCCAACTCAACTCTAAAGCAATGAGAGTGAGTCCCTCCTTAGCGAGGAGTAGACGTAATCAGGCAGTGTTCTGGAGCAGGTGCCGCATCCTTTATCTCTGGATATCACACATTTTCCGTGATTGGAGCAGGGTTCCTGACTGGAATCGTGGGAGGGAACTGGCACTGTTGCACTTGTTTAGCTCGACTGTAAACCATTGTAAAACGACCCTTACTCCATGTGGCTGCGATGGACAATTTTGTAAATACACGTAACACCATGCCCTCCGGTCCCCCGTAACTGGAACAATTCATAGAAACCATTTGTAACATCTATTCGGGAGTTCCACTGGGGTTGCAAGATTGATTTAAGTGCGAACTTACTGCTATATGCCCGACTAGTTACTTACTTAACGGAAAGGTCCAGGGGCAACGTTAACGTAGTGGCAAATATACTTTTTTCCCACCGGTGTTGGCAGGTGCCGCCGCTCTCGCTGGTCCCTTTAAGAGGACGGCTAATCGTGGACCGATGTGCACAGTGAGGACTGCCTCGCTCTCATTCTCGGCGCTCCGCTGATGCTGCCTGGGCCTGTCACTGCTCACTGGCAAGGCAGCGGAAACAGCGGACTCGGAGCTGGGGACCGAGGGACGGGCAGAGGCGGAGGCGAGGGAATGCTCAGGCCCGGGAGATGATAGGACCCCGGGGCACGGTAAGAGGAGGCCGTCTGGTTATGTATGTGTCCGGTGACAGGCTGGGAGAAAAGCAGCGGACACAGCTCCATCTAGGCTGAGCACCTGGGGAAGCTGGACAGGAACAGTCGAACCTGTGGGTTGTAGAGAAGTACAGCGTATGAGGTCGGAGAGTCGTATCAGGGCTGTGAACCCTGTCATCCTCATATCAGATTATGGGGTCCTGACGTACCAAAAATGTACAGCTTGACTCCCTCAAATCAGAGTCTGGCACCCGTTCCCTGAGGTGGCAGAGTGAAACTCAGCAGATCCAGGCACGCTGCCCATGGACCCTACTAGAACCTGAGACACGAACACCACACACAGCCGCGCGTCAGCCTGCCCTATACAGGCACCCATCACCCAGAGTATTGCACTGTGGGAGCCTCGTACCAGGGCCAGTCACTCTGGCCCCATACAGAGCGACTTGGCTTCACTCAAGCATACCAGGGACAGGCACTGTACCTAGAGCATGGCATCTTAGTGCCAGAGCCCTGCCCTTTGACAGTTCATAACAGAGTCTGGCCCAACATTCTCAGAGCCTACACCCTCAATTGCCAGCGCCTGCCTCACTCGGACTGCCCCATAGAAGTTTAAGGCTTTCTAGCCTCTTCTTCCTACGAACCTTAACAACCCTTACCAGCAGTTTAGTGCATCTTCCTCACTCTCTATCGTCCCCATATGATAAGGCCCAAGGATTTCCACACACCATAAAAATGTAAAGTGAACGCCCCTATACAAGAGAGAGCACCATGGAGTCCCCCATACTAGGAAAGACACTATGACTCCGTCATCCCATACCACAATTAAGCAACCTGCTACCACTGTCCCTCCTTTCTTACATTTCATCAGTATGTAAATCTATAGATTGTTGAAGTAAGCCTCACTGTCCTTCATGACCATGTAATAAAATGCATGGAGACAATGGTTCAGGTTTACATTTCTTCCTCCCTTCTATGACCTTTTGTTCCACAGTGCAGGCCCCTTCCTTGTCTTATTGCACATCGATGGCGTCCTCATACAAGTTATTAATCCATGAGTGTCCTCATTGAAATGAGTCGGAGCAGCTCACTGTGTTTGTAGACTAACCACCAGCCACAGGAAGTTTAACGTCCCCTAACTTAATAAACTGTACCAGCCCCCTCTGCATTCCAGAATCAATGTCAGAGTTTGTTGTGGGATCTTTAATGTGTAAACAAAGTTACCTAGGCTCTAAACTCGACATGCCTGATGGTGCTCAACTACAAAAAACCCATGCTGTCTGACCAGGCTGGGTATCCAAACTCGCGAAGAAGAACGGCCTTTTGCGGCATATGACCTGAAGCTCTGTGATTACCTCTCTTAGCACCTTAGACTTGTTTCTGGAGATGGAATCCAGGAAAGGTCTCCCAATTCACATCTTCACAACCTTCCTGTTATTCTAAACTGGATACATTCTCTCTGCAGCCTCACCCCTCTGTGATGTTATGTTTCTTCTTTATTTGTCCATATGTATATCATGTGTTCCCTTTGTAAACATACCTGTGTGTTGGTTACATGTCCTGTTGCTATATGTAGCACCCTACAGCCCACCGGGGCTTGGTTTGCCATTGGAAAGTGAACATTGCAGCTGAGAATTGGTGTCATGTCCATTTTAGATCTGACCTCCTTCTGGCTTATAAGATATTAATTATAAAAGTACTTTTCTCTCTTAATCCTCTGCATGGATCTTTGACCCTGTTGAAGTTGCTCACCTGTGTGTGTGGTCCGCCCTTGCAGTGTTCAGGGGGCCTTTCCGTACGTGCATTATCTCCTCTGAAAACACTGGTACCTGGCAAGTCCATTTCTCATTGTGTGAGACACAAAGGTCTCTATTTTTTTTTTTTTTTTTTTTTAATGATTGAGCCTGGGCAGCGCATGCGATGCATGCTGTATTCGAGTATGGACTTGGAGCCCTGCCCACTTTCCGCCCATATTTATCATTGGCTTGTCATTATCCTTCGTAAATGCTGGTTTCTGATTCGTTAATAGGCTTGTTAGTCCCTCCTTAGTACCGCCTTGGCTTAATTTGTAACTTCCTATGATGACTGGCCCTTTTACTTCAGGTGTTTCACGGTACGTCTTATTTAGTCTGTAAGCACTATTTTCTTGTACTTATAAAGGATCACTTTCTGCTTTCTTTTTCCTTTTTATACAGAATCTCCGGTTCTCGAGAATTTTTGTGAGTTTCATTGTAAATGACAATGCTTTTATTTCTGTGTGAATTATCAAAACAGATAAATAAAAGGCATTGTCATTTACTATGTCAATAGCTTAAACTCTCGCAAATGCGAGACCTATTGCATTGCAAATGCTTGTTTTTCTTTTCTCTCTACTCCCCTTTTGTCTATTTCTTCCTGTTTTCCTCTCTCAGACCCCACTCATCCTCTCCTCTCTCTTCTACCTACATCTTTCCCTTAATATCCATTTAATCTGTCTCTCATTTTAATCTTCTTCCTCCTTTTGTCTTTCCGATTTTTATCTTGGCTTCACTTTTCTCTCTCGCTCTAGTGTCCTTTCTTCCTTTCCCTCTGATTTCCTTATTTCTGCAATATTTTTCCTTTTCCTTTCCTTTTCACCACTTTCTCTCTCTGCCTTATCTCCTTTGACATTCCTCTCACTTTTCCTCTGTTTACTACATTTCAGCCTCTCCTTCCTCCCTTTTCTCTAGTTTTTATTTTTTCCTTTATTCTATCCTCTATTGTTACTCCATCTCTTATCTCCATAGATCGCCGTCTCTTCTTTCTCGCTGTGCCCACTCCATTTCTGCCTCCCTTTTCTTTTTCCATTCTCACTCCTCCATATCTGCTTCCCCTCTTTCTTTCTTTCATTTCTTTCTGTCCTTTCTATGTTGCATTTTTTACCCTCCCAGTATCTTTTTTCCATTGTGTATTTTAATGTTCTTTTTCTTTTCCTTCCTATCACTTTTTCCTTTATCCAAGCAGAGGGCTCTATCCGCTTTCCATTTTCTCACCATATCATTTCTGCTTCACTAGCCTTCCATCTTTCTGTGCTTTCACTCTGTTCCTATCATTTCTTTTCTCGCCCATCTTTCTTTTCTCTTTCTCTTTGCCCTTTCTACTGCTGCCCTCCTTTTCTCTCTTCACAGTCAAATACTCCTTCTACCTTGCTCCAATATAATTCTTTCGACCTTTCCTGGTCTTACTGTCTTCTCTCTTTTTTTCATTTATTGCTGCCCCTTTTAGGTCTTTCTATTTTTTTGGACCTTATTTTCTTTCTTCTTTTTCTTCTCAAGTTGTATCTCTGCCTTTCTTTTCCATATTTCCTACCAAGCTATTTATGTTCAAATCTGTGCTCTATCGTTATAGCCCCTCCTTCGTATCTCCCAATCTGGTTTCTCAACCTCCCTATCTCCACCCTCCTTTCTCTCTCTCTCTTTCTCTCTCTCTTTCAGGTCTCCTTTCCTTCCTCACTTCGCTATTACTTGCCTAGCTGGCCTATCCTTTATACCTTTTCCTGACCTCTTTTCTTTTGTATGTTACATTCATCCTGTCGGCAGCACTCCTTTTCTTGACCTCCACTACATTCCTTATTTTTACTTCTTTGACACCTTTGTTATTTTTTCCTTCTAAACTTTTCCTTCTTTTTTCTTTCTCCACATACACCTTTCTTGTAATGAGCCCTGTGTCCAGCAGGGCAGGCGCAAGGCATGGGCAGAATGTCTTGCTGCAATTGTGTCCTGGGCCTCGAAGCTATGGCGTAGCAAGGCGAGGCCTAGAGAAGTGTGGGGTGGGGGGCTTCTATGTTCTCAGTTGAAGGGGACACATTCTTCAGGTTTCTGATAAGTAGGAGAAAATCTCACACCTTCAGCCCTTTATGAGCTGTAAAAGAGGTGCTTGTAGGTGGCTCTAAGAGTGAGGGGCTGCAGCTCATGAGGGGTCTGTGTAAAGCAGCTTAACACCCACTCACACATCCATACAGCCACTCACACACCCAATCACGCACCCTCAAAACAACTCACACATCCACTGACAGACCCACAAAGCTTTCACACACCCACTTACACACTCACTTACACACCCACAGAACCCCTCACACAGCCAGTCTCACACCCATGCAACCACCCACACTCCCACAAACCACTCACTCACACACACAGGCACTTACACACCTACACAGCCTCTTGCACACCCACTCACAGACTCACACAGCCAGTCAAACATGCACTCATACACCCACTTACATACCCACACACCCAGTTTACAGGGACATCTAGTTAGGAAATGTCATTAAAAAACATAGAAATTCACAGAGAAAACCAAAGGTTACAGAGACGTTCTAGTTAGGAAATTAAATTTAAAAAACCTTCCAAATTAATTGAGAAAAACAAAAGTTACAGGAACGTTATAGTTAGGCTCAGATTTCACTTGTGCAAAACCATAAGTATTCCAAATACTCTGCATCACCATGATAGAACAAAAGCTGCTCGAATAGTCAGATCTCATCCTCCTAAAATACCATAGTAACTCATGAATAACTGCAATAAACTCTCACATGCACAACAGGACTCCAAAGCAATATCAGTCTTAAAGCAATGCTCCTGCAACACCATCTCACTTTTCAAACTCAGCTAATACATGTAACAAAACAGAACATGTTCGCCAACCGCCTTGAACCCATAGATTCACTCCAACAGACTATATTAGACACACTTGGTGGCATGTTCCTGCATACAACAATGCTCCAAAGACCTATGGTTGACAGAGCGATTCTGGCTTAGTAGCAATTGCCTCATCTCATGCAACCATCTCCCACACACAACCCCTTCCAGCCTAAAGCCAGGGTACACCAATCGATACCTCGATGGGAATCCCTGCTTGAGGCGATAGAACATGGAACCTGGCCCGAACAGCAGGGGTCTATTACTGTTCTACGCCTTCCTGAACCTGGTTGGATCCCTCTATCCATACTCTCAGGGCCCACTAAGTAAAACCATGGGGGACCCTTCTCCTCACCTGGGGATCCCATCTGTGCAGCGCCTAAGCTTACCTTGCTCACAGATGTGTTCGCACTGGTAGACAGTACCCACCTAGCCAACACAGCCGTGTGGTCCAGTCCAGCCCCAGGGTGTGACTCCTGCCCCCCCCAGGGGCAACTCTGTCCACCAGGACAACTAGCCACAGTGGCCACTGACAGTTGTCAGTGATGAGAGGCAGGCCTCATACCTTTCAGGCCTCTCTAACCCCTGTGGCATCAGAAAGTGGGGGGCAGTAGCCCCAGGTGCCTGGCACCTTTTCTCCACTCTCCCTCCTGCCAAGTCAGGTATGGCATCCTGACACTGGCCTGCCATCCCAGGGTCTGTACCCTCAGGCAGATCAGAGGTCACGGGCGAAGCGCTCCTCCCCCTACCTCTCCTTCTGGGGTCCCGCACTCTCCTCCCAGGAGAGGCGCCCTCGGAACACAACTCTCCCACCAGTTCAGGATCTCTCTCCTGCAACTGGTCTCCCAACCTAGAATCTAAACCCCCCTGGTGGGACCGGGGTCAGAGGCGAGGAATTCCTCCCTCTGCACCCCCTTCTAGAGTTCTGCACCCTCCCACCTGGAGTGGTACCCCTGGAAGACAAACCAGTCAGGACACTGCTTACAGTCATCCTTCCCTCCAGGTCAGGCAGAACCTGAACCTGGCCTCCCAACCTTGGGGCTGAACCCCGCGGCGGAGCACTTGCCTGGCACACCAGGACTTCTGGGGACTCACACAGTATCCCCCCGAGGGTAACACATGACTCATGTGTCGTGTGAAGGTCTGCCTGATGCAGATCTCCCGACCCCTGTCCATCTGACAGTGCGTGAAGATCCCTCAGGACAGCAGTGGTGTCACCATGGTCACTCCGAGGAGACTCAACCCTTCTTGCTGGTACCTGACCCACTGGTTCTCCCACTGGGGAACACATCCCCGCCTCACCCCTCAATCTGGACTTCTGCACCCTCCCAACTGGAGCGGCACCACCAGACACCAGAACCACTGGAGCTCAGTTTACAGATGCTCCAGGTTCTCCTAACACTAGGAGATCCCCCTCAAATGGCCTACTAGTACAGCCTAGGCCCCCAACGTGTTGTTCCCTTAAGGAACCCTCCAGGCCCTGAGACTGGGTTTCGGGCACCTTGGGATGCAGCCCACACTCACTCCTTCTCCACTGAGACAGGACGTGAGCCCCTACACCCCTCCCACTACATCAGGACCTTTTGGGATCACCCCGCAATGCATCTTCAGACGCTCTGAAATCCACCAAGAGGTCTGCCTCCAACGCAAGCTCCCTGGAATCAGAGAGCTCACCCTCCACCGGGTGTTGGCATAGCTCTGGAAAACAGGGACTTAAAATATGCTCTCCAACAAATGAATCACACAGCCCCACACAGTTGTTAACCAAGCTACCCTTTGCCTCACCCTCCAGTGCCTCACATAAGTACCCCACACCACTCTCCTGAGATTGGCAAGACAGTGTCTGACTGTCTCTGTCACTCAACCCACACTCTTCTGGGCGGTCTCTACACTCACACACCACGACGTATACCATGGGGGAACCCCTCTCCCTGCACTTCTCATCTAGAGTCAGTAGAGTGTCCCTCCCACCACTAGGAATATGATCCCCTGTGTCAGTTCCCCAATCTACTTCAGGGACACTGCGCACCAATGTAGCTACCTCATAAACCTGAACTCCCTGGTGTATGTTAACCCCCTCCCTCAAGTCAGACGCCACCTTTTTGGGTGTGTGTACTTCTCCCTCAGCACTAGATAACACAATCTTGCTGCCACCATTTGAGCTGGACTCCACCTCCAACTCAGCAAAGCTCACTTCCTGAGCTACACACATTTCTTTTTGCGGGGCTGAGACACTCATGGCCTCAAGCCTCTCGAGTTCCAAATCAAGCTCCCTCATTCTTAATTCATGTGCCAAGGTCAATTTCAATTCTTCCAAGGCACGAGCCCTCTCCTCTGCCTTCGACTGGGGAATCATGAACTTCCAGCTCATGCTCTCTGATCCTCAGGTTCTCCTTCCACTCCTCTGAGGAAAAACGTCTAGCGGAATGGCTGCTGCCAGCCCTGGAGGCTGCTCTTCCCACAGACAGATCCTGTGATCTGAAACCATCCCCTTGTACATTCTCATCCACCTCTGCATCCTCTGTCTCCTCAGCCTCTTTGGTCTCCCACCAGGCTTTTAAGGTCTTCTGCAGCTCATCCTTCTTAGAGCCGCTCCTCATGGGACATCAAAAATCTTTGCAAAATTGCTTGAGTTGATCTACCTTGTAGGAATACAAATCCTCAATGTGAAACTCCAATTCTGTGTTCTCACTTGCTGCTTTACCATTTAGAGACATGATGCATGGATGACTCAAGGATCAGATCAGAAATAGAACCAAAAATATAACACAATATGTAGTTGTGTAGTGGTCTGCACTAGTCCAGTGATGTACACCAATCACTGTGGATCAAGTACAAATACAAGTTCAAATCCTCACCGCTGACCACCAATGTTAGAAATGGGGGTCTCTAGTTGGCAGAGGTAGATACCTTTGACCAAATAAGGACCCTTGCTTCTAGTCAGGGTAAGGGGGATACACACTTTAGATAACCCCTGCTCACCCCCTTGGGGACTTCCTCGAAGTTGTGCTTTGGGCTCTGAGTAGCCCCAGCCTTGAGCACCTCCTGCACCGAAGATTGCTGGCCTCCACTCCACGAGTGACCCGTGGGCCAGTTTCAAGTGCGACCGCTCGAGGCTCCTTCGCGATCGCTAGCCCGTTGGCTAGTAGGTCCCCACGAAGGCAACTCCTCTTCTAATTGAGCTTTCCTGGTTGCTCTAGATGTGCCCCCACTTACCCTCACTGGGTGAGTCCCTCAGACCTTGCTGGTCTGCACCGCAGTGCTTTCTCTGATTTCCAGTGACTTGCCGTTGCCAAGGCTTGTTGGGTCCAATCTGGTCGCCGACACCGCAGCACTCGACAGACTTCGTGGGACAGCTCGAATCCGGCTCGTGGACTTCATTGACACCTCCTGGACCTCGTGGCTGAAGAGTCAAGACACCCATCAACTCACCTGAAGCACCCGACATCTGTGGGCATTGGTCCATCCTGCCCTCGGTCACTGGCTAGTGACCCAGACTCTGTCCCCTCTGCTTTCAGGTTCCTTCCATCCTAGATCCAGGCTTGGATCTCTTCGGACACTTCTCCTCTTCACGGCAGCAGCAGTTCTTCGCCAGCTTCCATTGTAATCGACGACGCGACCCGACACCAAAAGACACCTTTGCACCCGGCTTCCCTGGGTGAGGTAACACGAGTACTCAGGTGCTCCCATGGGTGCTAGCCCTAGAACTTCTTAAGTCCAAAAGGGTTTGGTCCTGACTCGATTCTAAGTGTCCCTAATCTTTAAATTTCCAACCGCAACATTGCCCATAGAAGCTAACGGGAACCCGCGGTTGTGTTTACACACTGCACACGGCCCCCGTGGGTCCCCTGTGTCACTACCTTGGGTGGTTCCTTGGGGTCCCAGCGATTCTGCAGGCTCTAGGCCTTGTGTCTAGTTCAGTCGTGGCTCTTATACCACTTTATTGGTATATGGTTTGGTATGCCCCTAGGGTCCAAACGTGTATTTGTGCTATTACTGTTGATTGCTAACTTGTAAATGAAGTACTTCGAACTCCAGTCTCATAAAGAGACTAGAGGGGTGTGTTGTATCTTAAATACATATATTTTAAATATATACCTGGTGTGGTTGTCCTTTCATTTGATCATTCAAGAGATTATAGACTGGTAAAACAAGCTGCTTTACATTCCTTCAAGACTTAGCCTGAAGGCTGCTCTCCATAGCTATCACTAGGATAGCTTTCAATAAAGGTTGTCTTTAACCATTTACCATAATGGGTTGTTTGGACTGATACAGGGTGCCCACTAGAACTAGTGGACAGCATATATCAGGCCTACTTCTTACACCCTCCTCAGAGTACCTGATACCGGGGACATAGGAAACTGCGAGGAGGGAGGTGGTGATCAAAATAACTGGGATCACAATTATTCCCAGTATTTCACCATTAGTTCACCACCCCCCTTTTAGCAAGCAGTGTCCCTGAGGAGCATTGAAAGGTATTAAGTGACTTTTAGGATTCAAGGAAGGGTAGTGTTAACCAATAGCAAGCGTTTTTAGGGTACAGAGAAGTGTAGCATCAAGTAAAAGGGTTTAAGGTTCAGGTTAGGGTATCGTTAAGGGGTAGTAAGGTTTTTTTGGGGTTCGTGGAAGGGTATTGTTAAGCAGTAGCAAGAGGTTTCTGCGCTTCTAGGAAGAGTAGCGTTAGGCGGTAGTAAGGATTTTTTAAAGTTCAAGGAAGGATAGCAGTAAGGGGTAATGGGGAATTTTTAGGGTTCAGGGGAAGGGTAGTATTAAGTAGTAGCATGGGTTTTTAGTGTCCACAGAAGGGTTATGTTAAGCTGAAGCAAGGGGTTTTAAGGCTGAGGGCAGGGTATTTTTAAATGATAGTAAAGGATTCTAAGGTACAGAGAAGTGTAGTCTTCAGTGGTAGCGAAAGGTTTTAGGGAAGGGTAGCACAGGTTTTTTGGTTCAGTAAGGAGGTTTAGAGATGGGTAGCATTATGGAATAGTAACATGTTTTTAGGGTTCAGGGAAGGGTTACACAAAGGGATAGTAAGGGATTTGTATTGTATAGATACTTTCATTGTATCAGCTGTTATCTTGTCAATCTGGGCCAGAAAACCACGTTTTTGTCAGATGATGTCACATACACATGATCTTTCGTGTGACATCCCTCATGTACCGTTGTCTTCAATTAATTAAACCTAATTAAGTTGCCCTGTTCATGCAGCATTTTGATTTTGTGTTGGGGGCTACACAAGGACTTTTCAGTGTTTGTCCTCCATTATCAATGCCATTTGTAATTCTAGAATGGTCGTAAACTTGAGTTTCCAGTTTCTGCCTAAATTGTATTTACAAATTGTGCTGGAACACCGCAGGTTTTGGATTTTCCACTAGCACATTCCATCGGGGATAAACTGAGGTTCATGCAGTTACGCCGCATCCCTGCAGTAATTCCACATCTCCTAACTTGTGAACCTTGCGATAAACCTAATACTGAGTGTGGAATTACTAATGCATTGTTCCTGCCTTAGTTATAATGAGTGCCTCTCTGAAAAAGTTGAAGTGTGAATTTTGCAAGGAACACTCTGTCTTTCAGTTGGTAAGGCATCATCCTGGGGTGTTTCTATTTAAGAAATGTCATATTGATCTTGCAACGCCTCTGCTTTAGTCATGTAATGCCTAGGAGTTCCATAATGTCAAGAATCAAGCAGAAGGCGAGCCCGGCGAGATACATTGTGTTCACATGTGCTGGGGGATGAAGGACCGGCCTACCTGTGCCCCAGATTGCAGTGAGCAGAGTACAGGAAGTGGTATTTATTTATTTATTCATTTGTAGAGCGCATGGTCACACCACCGGTGTGTCCTAGCGCTGAGACAAGAAATCTGAGGAGATGCGACTGCCATCTACATGTCCTACCACGTTGTACAGACTATCCGAACAATTATCCTTATTCAGTTTGCACAAACAGCCAAGTCTTTAGCTGTTTACGAAATCTACTTTCGCGTGGCTCTATTCTTAGATCCATCGGTAGGTTATTCCACATTTTTGCTGCAAGGTACCTAAATGAGCGTGCCCCCATTCTTGCTCTAAGTATTCTCGGTACAGTCACCAGTGCCTTCCCCATAGATCTTAAACTCCGTCCTGGGGTGTATTGGGTTATTAACGGTTGAAGGTACCTTGGGCCTTTTTTAATAGAATACGGTGACAATGGCACATTGCCTTAAATGCGTCTCTCTTTTCCACTGGAAGCCAGTGCAGTGCTGTCAGGGCTTTCTTCGTGTTTTGTTCTTCTCGGAAGGCCAAGTACCAAGCGAGCAGGCGCATTCTGCACCCTCTGTAGTTTGGATAGTCCCTTTTTTGTAGCACCAAGATATAGTACATTCCCATAATCCAATTGGGAAGTTATTCCTGCATGTACTATGGTTTTCCTGGCTTTAGGTGGTAAAAGATCCAGGACTTTCCTCAGGATTTTCATGGTCCCGTAGCATTTACCCGCTACCTTCTGAATCTGACTATCAAATGTCAACTCGGAATCAAGCCAGACTCCGAGGTTTTTCACTTTTGCTTTAGGGGTAGGTAGTTGGCCTAATGTTTCAGGCCACCACGCGGATGACCAAATGGATGGCGCGCTGCCTACAACCATTACCTCCGTTTTACTCCCATTTAGTTTGAGGCAGTGGTTCGACATCCAGTCTGCTACCTCTTCTAAACATTCAGAGAACCGGATAGCTACCAGGTCCTTGTCTTGCGATAGCATCACAATTAACTGCGTGTCGTCTGCGTAGGAAACAATCAACAGCTTATGCTTCTCCACTCGTTCAGCCGATGGTCCCACATGAATGTTAAAAAAGGTGGGGCTCAAGATTGAACCCTGTGGAACCCCCTGGGACAGGGGAATCCTCTCAGATAGATATGTCTGTTGCGCAACTTGGAAACTCCGTGCGGAGAGAAATGATGTCATCCAGCTCAGCCCATTCCGCCTGATGCCACAAGCCCCTAATCTTTGGAGGAGCAACTTGTGGGAAACGGTATCAAACGCCGCACTGAGATCTAGCAGGATCAGTGTGCCTGTTTGTCCTTCGTCTGCATATTTCCTCAGTGTTTCTGTGGCCAGGAGTAGAGCTGACTCTGTGGAGTGGGCAATATCTATCTGGTTAATGCTGTCTCTTTCCTAAAAACAATTTTCCCTTGCTGTGATTACTGTCTTTGCCTGAGGTTGTTACAGTTTAAAATTGTAGTTTCAACCTGCCTGTGATTGCATATTTAATTACCTGTTTTGTGTTCAAACTTGTGTTTTTTCCTGCCCATGATTGCTTCCATTTAACGTGTTGAATTGTGGGATTTGCAGTCCTAAATCTCTGTAGTTTTTTTCCTCTCATTCCCGGTGACTATCAGTTTTCCCTCAAAATGTCCTCTTGTTTCTGTGCTAAGACCTGTATGTTGAGCAGTAAACTCCAGCCACCATTTTGTGTTAACAAGTCAGTGAAACCAGCCCCTCCTCCCCCATCCCCCAGCAACAGGGATATTCTACATCAGAGTGTGCTCTGAGGCAGCAGTGATCTTCTATGTGCTGTTTAAACTGTGTTTAATAGGGATTGTGCACTTCGTTTTTTTGGCCAGGAGAGGGAGTAAAGTTTTATACAAACACTATTGTCAGTGGACAAGTTAGGTCCTTACCTGCAGAAGTCCAAAGTGTGGATTGAGCCTGTCTGTCTCCTAGGAGATTCTGAACAAGAGAAGCAGTTCCCCAGTTTTAACCCCCACCCCCAGGCCAGCAGACCCAGGACTGGTGATTGGCTGTTCAGCTCCCAGGCAACTCTGAGCCCTCCCCTCACAACTGCCCAGGTCCCTTAAGGCTTTGTTGGGTGCACTCCAAATCATTCTCCTCCATCTTGTGATTTACAGCCTACCTGTGCCCCAGATTGCAGTGAGCAGAGTCCAGGAAGCGGTAAGGAGGCAGACAAGTGCTGTCCCTTTCCTAAAAAAGTCAAAAAACAATTTTCCCTATCTGTGATTACTGGCTTTGCGTTTGGTTGTAACAGTTTAAAATTGTAGTTTTAACCTGCCCGTGATTGCATATTTAATTACCTGTTTTGTGTTCAAACTTGTGGTTTTTCCTGCCCATGATTGCTTCCATTTAACGTGTTGAATTGTGGGATTTGCAGTCCTAAATCTCTGTAGTTTTTTTCCTCTCATTCCCGGTGACTGTCAGTTTTCCCTCAAAATGTCCTCTTGTTTCTGTGCTAAGATCTGTATGTTGAGCAGTAAACCCCAGCCACCATTTTGTGTTAACAAGTCAGTGAAACCAGCCCCTCCTCCCCCATCCCCCACTAACAGGGATATTCTACATCAGAGTGTGCTCTGAGGCAGCAGTGATCTTCTATGTGCTGTTTAAACTAGGCCTGGGCTAAATTTCCGTTCCGCTTGCGGAAATTGCGATAATTTGACATTTTCGCGTTCCGCGGAGAGCGCGAAAATGTCAAAATTTCCGCATTCCGCAGCTTAGCGATAATTTGGTTCTTGCTCGCGCTGTAAAATAATACATTCTCGCGCGCGATCGCCTTACCTGAATCCCCGCGTTCGCCGACAAGTTTTCCCGATCCGGTCGCGTTCTCCACAAGATGTTGGATTGTTGGTAGGCATTTGCGCTGTCTCGCGACAGTTCGCGCCCGCAGTAATGTCATTGGTCGCACGATCACGTCTTTCTTCTCGCGATCATGCACCGCGAGAAGAGTGAAAACAAGATGGCCGCGCCCGCAAGCAACCGCATGGGTAAGTTGGCGAGCCGTGACCATGCAGAAAATACCGCGAACGGGCGGGAAAAAAACTTACGCATCTTCGCGATATTTCCACGTGTTTGCGGAGATTTGTAACATTTTCGCGATAATTTGCGAAAGTCACTTTCGCAAATTCCGCCCACCCCTAGTTTAAACTGTGTTTAATAGGGACTGTGCACTTCGTTTTTTTGGCAAGGAGAGGGAGTAAAGTTTTATACAAACACTATTGTCAGTGGACAAGTTAGGCCCTTACCTGCAGAAGTCCAAAGTGTGGATTGAGCCTGTCTGTCTCCTAGGAGATTCTGAACAAGAGAAGCAGCTTCCAACTCCCTGGCCAGCAAACCTTGTCTGAGGTCGCTGGGACCTTATATAGTCTGCTAGTGGTTGGTACATATATACACTGATTGGTGGTTGTATCTGATGTTTCTATTGGATTAGGGTTAGTGTCCTCTTTGGTTGGGTATTTGAGGGTTCTGATTGGTTTCTGGATCTGTGATTCAATCAGTGTAAGGTTGGGACTAGGGTTAGGATTTCTATTGGAAGTAGGGACTAGAGCTTCCTGTGTTATTGGTTGTTGGGACTAGGGTGGGATTAGGGCTAGGGTTAGGCCTTTAATTGGAAGTAGCGATTAGGGCTTCTGGTGTGATTGGTTGCTGGACTAGGTGTGGTACTAAGAGTAGGGTTGGGCTTTCTATTGGAAGTATGGACTAGGGCTTCCTGTGCCATTGGTTGCTTGGATTTGGGTTGGGACTACTGGTAGGACTAGAGCCTCTATGGGACGTAGAGATTAGGGTTTTTGAAAGTTATTGGGTGCTTGGAGTAGGGCTGAGATTGGCTTTAAGGTCCTTATCTCGTATTGGTTCTAGATTGTAGGGCTAGTGTTGTGATTGGATAGGGTTAGGTCTAGGTTTCACATTGGCGGAAGGGGTCACCTGATTACTAGGGCTATAAAAGACCGAGGCTTAGGGCGTCTCAGCCCGGGTGTCAAGGCTAAGGGCGGAGAGGACAAGGGCAATTACCTGTTCGATCCTGGTCGGGACTAGGGCCAGAAATGCTGCCCATGTTCACATTCAGTAATAGCTACCCCACACCATCCACAAACATAGTAACACATTCACACCAATTGTACACCGCACACAACCCTATGCACGGACCAAATATACCAGCATGCACTACAAACCCAACCAAACCACATCTATACACCCTTCTATCCCAACTACCACACATACCCACCATCACCTTCAAACAGTACACAACTCTATCCTATACCACTAACCAATCCACTCCTCACTAACACAACCCCATTCAACACCATACATATCTACATCCCATCCAGACACACGCTCCCTGCTCTAATTACACCTAACAGACCACCTTTTATCACTAACAAACATATATTCATCGTTCCATCATTTATCCAACCAACACACTCCTCTCCCTACTATCATAATAACACTAACGCACAACACACACACTGCACACCACCACACTTTTTAACTCATGCAACAAACCAGTCTAAGACAAACACTCTTACCTCTACTTCATTCCCTCCTACACACAAAATACACTCTACTCATAAACACATCGCCACCCCCTCTACCCTACAACCTCCTCTCACAAACAATACTGTACAACCAAATCCATTGCATGAAACAAATACACCAGCACCCCTTTTCACTACTCCTCGAAAACAAAACATATCACACACACCAGCACAACAAGATCTTCAAAGCGCAACACGTCAAAATACTTACTATCACAAAATACAAACATACACCCACCTTTCAAACCACACAAAGGAACAAACTCCAATGCCAAGCTTTCTCTCTTCCACCACACCTAACACAGATACAGCAACACAGCAACTCTCTTCTTACCGCCTCTCATCCGTTGGACAATTTAGAACCTTACTACATGATCCACATGCTGCACCACCACCCCTGACTCATACATCTTACGCCATAAACACACGCAAACAACATAAGCGACGTGCCGCACCTCACAACTTTGCTTCCCCATGTCTACTGCACAACAATGTTACACCACGAAAACAACACAGCCCAACAACTCACTCGCAAACACCGTCTCCACCACATACACACGCAGACCCATCAAAATGCCTTCTTAGCATGTCGGATGAGGAACATGATACAGAACAGCTACACGATTGCTATCCTAATACAGCTAATGCCAGCACTAAAAACACACCTGCTACAAACACACACAATACTGTTCACTCTACTACAAAGCAAAGTCTCACTATCACCAAAGGCCATTCTCTAAACTGTCTACTAATAAATGCTCGATCCCTCTCTAAAAACAAACATCACATCTACGACCTTCTCACAGATTCAAAACCAGATATAATATTTATAACTGAATCATGGTTGGGAGATGATATGGCTCCAGTCCTGCATGAAGTCATTCCTCTATGCTATCAACCGATCACCCAAAATCGTATATAGGCAAAAAAGGAGGAGGTCTAGCTGTTGTGTTCAGGCAAACATTACATATCACTAAAGTTGATGACATCTCCATAAAGAATTGTGAGGCTCTTCTAACAAGATGCAATACTACACCGTCTTCATCCTAGAACTTCCTGCTCCTTTACAGACCTCCACCTAGCAAGGCGACATTCCCAGACGCACTTCTAGAAACAGTTTCAAACCTGATAACAATGCACTCCAACTTATGCATTCTGGTTGACCTCAACATTTGGTTTGACAAACCCAATATGACCCATCCAAAAACAATAATCACTAGCCTAGAGGCACTGAACCTGCATCAGATTGTCCACAAACCCACACACATCGCTGGACATATCCTAGATGTCATTTTTGCTAATACTGAACTAGTTACCTTTCAAACTATAACTCCAGTCACATGGTCAGACCACCACTTGCTTGCTTTCCATCATAAAACAACACTAAGGGACTCACCTAAAACTGGCTTACATCCATCCACCTATCGGCCGTGGAACAAACTCAATTTGGAAACACAACTAACATCAAGTACAAATCTTGAAACAATAACTTTGGTTCAAAATCTATATGAGTGGCTACAGGAAGCTTTTGACATCATGATACCACTCAAAACCACACAACAGCACAAAAGAAAAAAGCGCCTTGGCGAAACGTAGAAATAAAAGACATAAAACAACAAATTAGAAAGCTGCAACTTACCTGGCTCAAAACAAACGCCAAACAAGACAAACTTAACCTACAAAAAATTAACAGATTATACAAGTCAGCTATCAAAAAAGCTAAGAAAAGATACCATTCAGATAAATGTGCAAATAAAGAATTCTGTAAAATACTCAATGAATTTCGCAAACCAAATTGCCTAGAAGGAACTCATCCTGTTACTCAAGATTTCACAGACAAACTGGTAAATCATTACACAGACAAAGCAGACACATTGAACTCGTACTTAATACAGAAACAAAGCACCAGCACTAACCCCTGTACAAAACAACAATCCAAGAATACTCTAACCCAGCCTCTCCGTTCCTTCCAACACATCTCACATAATGAATTTATGGACCTGGTCAAAGCAAGCAGGCCTGCCAGCAGCCCTTCAGCCCCCTGTCCACCACAAACTTTCAAGACAATTATTTTACCAACCTCTGCTGCCACTCCAGTAAGAAGAATCATCAACGATTCCTTAACTACCGGAATATTTCCAGAAGAACTATAAAAAAAAATCACACATACGCCCTTTACTGAAGAAAACAAACTTGGACCCGCTGAACCCTGACAACTACAGACCCATTACAAATGGACCTTTCCTGGGAAAACTGATAGAAAGAGCAGCGTTCGCCCAGATGTCACAATTCATTGAAGAGAATGACATACTCTCAGAATTCCAAACAGGATTCCGTCCGGTAAGAGGCACTGAATCTGCCCTCCTTGCCATCTGGGATGACCTGAAGAATACAGTTAACCACAGCGGGGTTGCTGCGCTACTCCTATTGGACCTCTCGGCTGCCTTTGACACAGTTGACCATGACACTCTGAAACAAAGACTCTATGAAGCCGGCACAGAGGGAACTGCTCTAGACTGGATCGCGTCCTACCTTCGAAACAGAACTAATGTCATCCATTACCCCACCTTTCTCGTCCAAACCATACTCCACAAAAGCAGGGGTCCCTCAAGGTTCTAGCCCATGCTTTTCAACATCTACATGAAGTCATTACCGGTACTGATCAATCAATTTCACCTCACGTGCTATAACTATGCAGATGACACGCAAATACTCCTTCAACTGGAATGTCCTAAAGACATTGAAAAATCCCCAATTTTCAGTTGTCTCAGAGCCGTGGAACAGTAGATGACTTGGGGCCATCTCAAATTGAATGCTTCAAAAACGGAAATACTCACGTGTGGCGATTGGAAACATTATGACCCGCTTGCCGCCTGGCCTGCTGAGCTGGGATCACCGCCTAAATTATCGAAGGAAGTAAGAAACCTCGGAATGACCATGGACTCCAAGCTGTCGATGAATGCCCGAGTGGACAAACTAGCAAGATCAAGCTTTGTCACTATAAAAACACTGCAACTAATTTTCCCTGCTATGGGATTTCCACACAAGGTCCAAGCTACCATCTCCCTTGTTGTGTCCAAACTCGATCACGCCAATAGCCTCTACCAAGTATCACCTTTAACAAACATGAAAAGACTACAATGGATTCAGAACGCGGCTGCCAGACTACTCTTGCATATCAAACCGTGAGACCACATCTCACCTGCCTGGAAAGCCCTGCATTGGTTACCGTTTGCCAAAAGATCCACGTTCAAGCTACTTTGTATCACCCACAAAGCAATTTATGGAATGGGACCGCTCTTCAAGAGGAATAAAATCACCAAACACATTCAACAAAGGAACCTATGCTCTAAAGGGGCATCTCGCCTCAAAATCCCAAGATACAAGAAAAAAATCATGGGTGGCACATCCTTCTCTGTTCAAGCAGCCAAACTATGGAACTCTTTACCCCCAACATAAGATCCACCGACAACCACCTTATCTTCAGAAAGCTACTCAAGAATTGTCTCTTCCCTACATAAGCACCATACGCAAACAGAAATTTACAGCATATTCCCCTGTATATAAGCATTTATTTTCAATATAGATATGCACCTATCTTTGTGTATTGATTTGTATAAACATGTAGAATAATAATGTTGTTGTAAATAAATAAATAAAAATCATCTTTGGTCTATATGTACTTACTTCCATTGTGCATCTATGTGCCTTCCATGTACTTGGATCTGTGTGTCTGTTACCTTTCTCCTGAAAAAGCATATCTAATGCACTACCCTATTTCTCATCCTGTACCTCTATCAATATCTTTAATCTATATATACTTACCTCCTTTATGCATCTATATACTTTCAATGTACTTATGGAGCTATATATTTATCACTTTCTTCTAATTTAGCATTTCAAATGCACTACCCTATTTCTCAGCCTATACCTCTCTCAATATATCCTCTGGCCCAACCTCTGACTCATCTCAAACTTCTTTCTACTACTCTTTCCACTGCACTACCTATCTCTCACCCTATACATCTATCAATATATCCTCTACATCCACTCTCTCATTTATCCCAAACCCCATACCACTACTATGATCCCCAAAATAACCCTTTCTAGACTCTCTCCTACTCTACCCCTCCTTGCATCATCTGACACCTCTTTTTTACGATACCGATCCCCCAAAACAAACCTTTATAAACTCTCCCCTCTGACTCTTCCCCTCAGAAACCCCTTTTTACTTATCCAATAGCCTCCTCCTACTGCTATGACCTCAAAATAAATAGATAAATAATCTCACTCTTCTGTCCATCTACTATCCTTTTCAATCAAAATAACAGACTAACATGATCACTTCTCAATTTCCATATTCCACTATACTAATTCACAACTAATCCTTTATGGGTTCCAGATTAGCGTGCTACTCGCCAATGAAGCATTTCATCACCCCATCAGGGTAACCAGCGCTATATAAATGCAAACCTTTTTCCCTTTTCTACCACTCCCCAACCCTTCTCAATCCAAATAACTGACTAACATATCCACCACTCAAATTACTTTCATGTTTCACCATACTAATTCAACAGTAATCCTTATGGGTTCCAGAGAAGCGTGCTACTCGCCAATAAAGCACTTCAAAACCCCATCAAGGGGTAGCAAGCGCTATATAAATACAAACCTCTTTCCCTCTTCTATCCCGCAACCTACCCTTCTCTATCCAAATAACTGAATAACATATCCACCACTCAAATTACTTCATACTTCACTGTACTAATTTTCAACACTTATCCTTTATGTGTACCAGAGTAGCGTCGTACTTGCCAGAAAAGCGCTTCAACACCCATCAGGGGTAACAGGTGCTACATGAATGCAAACCTTTCTTCCCTTTTATCCCTCCGCTACCCTTTTCACTCCAAATAACTGACTAATATCCACCACTCAAATTACTTTCATATTTCACCATACTAATTCAGCACTAATCCTTAATGGGTTTCCGAAGTAGCGTGCTTCTACACCCCATCAGGGGTAACAAGCGCTACATAAATACAAGCCTTTTTTTTTTCCTCTTCTATCCTTCTGCTATCCTTCCGAATCCCAATAACTGACTAACCTATCCACCACTTAAAATGTACTTGCATGTTTCACTATACTAATTCAACACTAATCCTCTGTGGGTCCTGGAGTAGCGTGCTACTCGCCGATAAAGCGCTTCGGCGCCTCGTCAGGGGTAGTAAGCGCTATATAAATGCAATTACAATACAATACAATACAATGTGCTGCACATCACGGATGAGACCAAAGAAGAAAGAAAAATGCCTGTGGTTGTTCCTGCTTTCTGTCACGGTAATGTGCTCTAGCAGTTTAAGTGGGCCTATCACTTTTGGGTGGAGTAAAACTGATTTGTAAGTGAAAAGTCCCTGTATATAATGGCACAGTGAGCAAAAAAGGATGTAATGAAATGCTATCTAGAACAATTGTTAGTTGGTCAAATTAACCAAAAGTCTTTCGTAAATGACTTTTTGTTTTTCTTACGGAGCATACTTTGGCGATCTATCACCTTGTTATTATTGTTATAAGTGAAATGTCCCTGACACTCAGGGATTTTACTCACTACACATCATGCTCATTTGAACATTTTCCACCATGGGACTGCCGTGCCACATTTGGTGGCGTCTGGAAGGAAAAATGTGATGTTTCAAAAAATGTGTTGTAAGTGCCACTGTGACCTTGTGTCCTGTGGAAAATGGGCTCACACATCAGGATAACCAGTGGTTAACCACCTTTAAAGCGGGTTGGAAACCACAGGTTTGATGGGCTGGCACTGTGCCATAAAATTGGGCTATCCCTATATTGCTGAACTCTGAATGACCCCCTGAGTACTGTACTCAAACGTTTAGTTAGAGCATCTCCATGCCAGGCCCTGCGGTCAATCCCACGCCACACTTGTCAGTATGCGGCATGGGGTTGGCCGCCTAGGTGGGCTTGGCCACAGGGCCTGGGTGCATGCCAGGCCCTGCGGCCAAAATGCGGTTGGCTGCCTGTGGGAGAAGGTCGAGCGGGTTGGCCCTGCCCTGTATCCAACCCCCCCACCATGCACGGCCAAAGGCTGTGAGTGACAGGGGGGTTGGCTTTGCATATGGTAATAAAATGTTACTTTACGGTAATAACAAAGCCCTAGAAATTCATTGACTAAACCAAAGATCACAGTAACAGTATTGTTAGGTGAAACATTCAGTGACAACGTAACGCTTTAAATGTTCAAAATCACTGAAATTCACTATTTATAGTTATCCAACGTAACTCGTGCCCTAGGGTAACTATTACTCATGCCCTCGCCATACACTGCTAGTTACCCCACATATTACATCGCTTATGACATCTTCTATGATATCATTGATAATATCTCTTCCACATTTGCAATGAAATAGTTGATGAGAAAACTGCATGGCAGTCGAACGAGCTATAATTACTTTAGGGCACAAGTTATTGTTACTTGAGATGACTGTAACTGGTAAATTTCAATTGTTTTGCATGTTTAAAACGTTACTTTGCCACTGAAATGTTCACCTAACTATAGCAGTTTATAAATATGCTATATATATGGTGTGTAGACAAAATACAGGAAACCAATACCGTACAGACAAAATATTGTGTCAAGAATATCGGGGACAAAAATATTGTGAAGGAAAGTCTCTATAGATAAGCAAAGTTTTTCTATATATAACTCTAAATGTATGTACCTTGACTATATATATATCTTCGAGGTACAAAGATGTGAAGTTAAGGATTGTAAATCTATACTTACCTATTTGCACTTAACTTCTCGATATTTTGGTCCTCTATATTTTTGACACAATATTCTGTCCACACGATCCTTTTCGTTCCGATATTCTATCAGTAATCCATATATATATAATCGCCTATCTAGAGTTTGTTTTGCTACCCCTGTACTTATTATAATTTTGCATTGACTATTCTCTGGCATTACTGCAGGAAGATTATCATTGGCAGTATACGATTAAGATAGCTTTTCGGAATGTGACCTGCACGAGCCATATCTGATAAAGTGTACCCTTCAACCATATACACCAGCACCTCCTCAACCATTCATTGCAACAACTTTCGGCCCTTGACTGAAATGGTCTAAGTGAAAGGAATATTTCTTGAGCTACAAGAATACTATGGAGGATATGGAGTTAATACTTGAGAGGAAAATAAATATTCTCCTGCTTTCATTGGGTCCACAAAAGCTCAAGGTGTATGATAGAATTGACAAGAAACCTAGACTAGAAGGGAATGCTTTTTAAAATAATTTAGCTGACCTGGATGTTAATTATTCACCATGTATTTCAATAGCCAACAATAGATTTAATTGCTTTCACAGGAAGCAAGGAAAGACGAAATCTATTGATGAATGAGTTTTTTATTTCTGAGAAACTTGCAATTACTTGTAGAATTGGGCCACTGCATAAGGAATTAGTCACGAACCAAATAATAATGCATCTGAATAATGAAAACATACTAGAAAGGCTATGGGCACTTGGGGATGCAGAACTCTGAGAAATAATTGCTACCATAAGAAAAGTTGAAATATCTAGCATGTGTGCTAATGCTGCATTGGAGAGTTCCTCTTGTGGGTCAAAAGATATAGTTGGAAGAGTGAAACCTAAAAATAAAACAAGACAAACTTTCTAACTCAAAGAGAAAAAGATAAAGAGTATTAAGGCAAGTACAGGTAAAAGGAGGGATACAAGGTAGAAAGACAGGCAAGGGGCAGATCGCTTTTGAGCACTCGACTGCCCAACGGTCTTTTAAAACTAGTTGGCACTAACAATGAACTTTTAATATATTAGGGGAATTTGTTTGATTAATTCCTCTTCACCTCGCTCTCTGGTCCACCGCGGATTCTTCTGTTTGTTGTGGAGAGAGCGGGCAAATTCCTCTTCACCTCGCTCTCCGTTCCACCGTGGATTTTTCCGTTTGTTGTGGGGAGAGTGGGCGAATTCCTTCACTTCCGGTACCTCGGGGTTAAGCAGACTTGTTGCCTACACTAATTTCTATGGAAGATAGACTCCTGGACGAATTTATGCCCATAAAGGCAATATCACTGACCTATTGTAAACTGATTATTCATACTCTCGACCCCCTTGCCCGGCTCCGCAGGAAATGGGAGATGGACCTGGGGGACCTGGACGACAAGGACTGGATGGAGGCGCAGGCTTAACCCAGGGAGGTTGCGATTTTGTCCAGGCTTAAATTGGTACAATTAAAAATATTACATAGACTTTACTATTCGGGGCCAGCGCTGGTCAAAATGGGCTACAAGCCAGAATCTGGCTGTGGGCGAGGATGTGGAAATGAGGGCATTTTCTTCACGTTCTTTGGGGGTGCAACTTTGTTAATACATATTGGATAGAAATACACACCCTGGTACAGAAGCTGGCTCTAGAGGCCAAACGCTGCCTGCTAAATATTTGGGAACCGACGGATCAAGGCACCAAAGAGAAAATATAGGTGACACTGGGCCAGATGGTTGCCAAAAGAAATATTGCCAGGCTATGGGGCTCGCAGGAAGCGCCAAAGCTGAGTGCATGGAAAGCAGACATGGACTGGTGCATGTTCAGGGAAAAAACAGTGTATGTGTCAAGGGGAAGCCTGAAAAAATGGATACAAACATGGTAAAAATGGAATACATATAGAGGGAATATTTGTACCCCGCCTCTTCTACCCCCCTCCCCCTTCCCCTCTTAATTGAGACCTTATTGAACAATGCTGTGGTAAAAATTAATGTATTCGACAATGGTGGGATCTTTATAATACTTGGAAAATACTGACACATATCCCTTCTTTCGACTATGTGAAGAGTGTAAATTATTTGAATATGTTTAATAAAAAGATTAATACAAAAATAAAATAAAATAACTGATGGAGTACCTTGAGCCCAACAGGAGCTTGGATTCATCCTGGTCAGGCTGTAGACCAAAGCATAGCACCGAAACTGCAATCTTAGCAGTGACGGGCCATATTAGATGATGCCTAGACAAGACTCAGCCGTCTATGCTCATATTAATGGATTTGTCAGCCACTTTTGATACGATATCTCACTCAAGATTGATACAGAGACCGGCAGAGATAGGCATACAGGACACAGCTGTACAATGGTATAGAAATGTTCTTTCTTATCGAACTTAGATCATCAACTTGGGACCGTTTAAATCACGTACCATGGTATTCAATAAGGGAGTGCCCCCAGGGCTTTTGTTTGAGCCCCACAGTATTTAATGTATGTGTAACCCCCCCCCCGGCAGATACTATAAGAGTCTGTGGGTTCACACCTCTCTCATATATGGATAGCACTGAACTTCTGCTGTCTTTTGAGAAAGATCTGTCTGCAACGAGAGACCACTTTATGAATGAGATGAAAGCTATCACGGCCTGGATGGCTAGGAATTTTCTCCAGTTAACCAGTGGTAAAACGGAAATCATGCTCGTCGGTGCTGCACAACGGTTGTGAGCCCTTGAGTGGTGGCCATCCGAATTAGGAGTGCCACCTGTTCCTAAAGCCTTAGTGTACCAATAGCCTGAGAGTATCACACCATTGGGATGTTATCGATTTGTACACATGCCATTCGGCCTAGCCTAAGCGGTTGCAGTTATGCACAAATTAATGTACATGCCTTTAAAGGACTTTGAAAGGACAGTGTTCTTACAGGATGACATTTTGGTGAGAGGATGCCAGCAAGAAAGAACATGATGAGCTCTTAAGGAAAGTATTACATGAGCATGGGTTAATTGCACCGTTTTTCAAGTGTAGATTTTTTGTTAAATCCTTGAAGTATTTAGGATTTAAGATTAATCAGTAAAGAAGGTATCTAACCGAAAAAAGAGTTAATGAATGTAGAAATGTCTCGCACCTACTGATAAAGCAGAATTACAGTCCTTCCTGGGACTGGTTGAGTACTACTTGAAATTTGTACCTATATTTTCTTAAGAAGCATACGATTTAGGTCAAAACCAAACTAAGTTTGATTGAAAAGATAGCTTACAATATGATTTTGAATTGATAAGATCAGATATTTGTTGTGTTAACACTTTCCATGATTTTGACCCTACTTGTGATGGTATAATACCTACTGAAGCTACCAGCAAAGATATTGGAACTGTATTAACCCAGAAAGATGGTCCAGGGAAAGAAGTAAAAAAAGCGTTTACAACCAGAGCTTTAGCACAAACAGAGGAATGCTACTCTGTCATAGAGACAGAGAGACCTTAGATGTTGAGTGGGGTTTTGGAATTTTGATTAGATGTGATAACAAACCCTTTGTCGAATTGTTATCTACAGCAGGCTAAAGTCTGTGACGTCATGTATAGTACGATTATCGATGAGGCTGTTGGATTAAACGTATACTGTACAGCATATGCCTGAAGTGACGAATGGTGTTGCAGATTGCTTGAGTCGTTTAACACTCCCTTTCATAGAGATACTGCAAATGATTGGGAGGTATACAGTGTTGCTTGGACAGGTGTAGTGGATATGGAAACCAATTAAAAAGAATAATGGACTACTGTGTGTGAGAATAAATTAAAGGAAATCAAGACACTTGTGATGAATGGTTGGGCAATTAAAAGGTTTGCAACTGTTGACCATCATAGGTTTTGGGCAATAAGAGATGAACTTTCTGTGGATAACCATAATTATTGCATGGAATGACACAAGTATGTTTGCTAGTTGCACGCAAATGTCAAGTGAAGGAGATTTTTATGAAAAGTTTGTATAGATGGATAAGAAATGGTTGTATGAATCAGGAAATACTGAGAAATCCAGAATGGAAGATGAAGTGTCCAGACTGGAAAGAGCTTATGGAATAATAGGAAGGTATGGAGCAGAAAATCATATAAGTGTTGACACTGACAATGTTGTAATTACTGATATAACTAAAAGCAGATCTGGGCGTAACATTAAGCGTCCAGTCTTTCTTGAGGACTATGTTTCTTGAAGATTCTTCTTATATTTTGTTCAAATTCTTGTGTTGTTTATTTGAGTAGTGTTTTTGTATAATTTTTCTCTTTTTTTTTTAAATGGAAGGGGGATGTGTGGTGTTTATCTTTAATTCTGTTATTATTGTTTGCCATATAGAATATTTTCTTCATGTTCTGTTTTGCTTTGAATGTTAGAGGTGCTGAGTTTCATGACTAATAAAGAGTTATTGAAAAGGAACGTCAATTGTGTCACAAAAAATACTTTTTTACTCTATTTCCAGCGATGATTCCAGCAATAAAATGTCCAAAACATATCAAATATGAATAATCCAACGGGACTGAATTTTCAGGACTCTTGCGAATGGTTCCAGAATCCAACTTTTATTCATTTATGTTCAAGACAAAAAACGTTTTCCAGAACTCACTATTTGGACCTGCAATGGAAGAAAGTGCCCTATTTGCTTTGGTAATGAAAGCTGAGGCTTCTCTGTTGAGGTTTAGGCAAATGTCCATACGGAACTCTTATGTCTGAGCCCTTGCTCCCCTTCAATAAGGCGTTCACTGACACCTTTATGAGTACCCATTGCAGCCTACGTGTGCAGTTTTAAACTGCCATTTTGACCTGACAAGATAAACCTCTTGACCCACCACTTTAGTACACTTCTCAACCTGTGGACTCTGCCAGGAAGAAGGACTGCTGTACTGTACTGATGGAAGGACTGCCACTCTGCTGGCCTGCTGCCCTGTTGCTTGAGTAAGAAGGCTCACTGGACCTGCATGTCTAAACCCAGGACCCCTGAGCACCTCCAAGGGCTAGTTGACTGGCCTCCTGATCAGATGCTATGGGGACAGAACTGGCTTCCAGCAACCTTGAACCCAGCACCTAGACTCTGCCATATGTGAGTCCTGCCTTCTCAAGTTGTGCCACCCCAGTCCTGGACCCTTGTAAGTGGGCCTGAAGGTTCTCTGCCAGCCCATCTGTGGATTCAGCAAAACAGATGCGTCTTTGGCGTGGCGCAGTTCCTGCAGAACCTGCTCATCACCTCTGCTGCTCGACGCATCGCCCTCGGAACTGACGCATCTCCTCTACTGTGCAGACTTCCCCTACGAAACAATTCTGCACTGCTACCGCAGCCCATCGGAAACTCAGCTGTGCGACTCATCTCCACACAAGGACATCGCCTCGCCCAACACAGCCCATCGAAATGGTTTCTACTCAAAGCCTTTCCATGGAAGGGCATCACATTGCACTTTGGAGCTCCCTGGAATCGCAGCTGTGTGATGAATCTCCTCGCCTGGATGTCACACCACCTCTGCTAAGTGACACATCCTCGACACGGGAATCTGCAACTCTATGCAATCAGGATTGTACTGTGTTTAGCGGACCTAAGGGATTCCATCACGGTCGGCCTGAACTTGAGACTTTGTCCCAGAGCGGCGCAACCACATAACCACAGTTGGCTCATTTTACTTTTTGGTGCTGTTTTTACTTAAACCTTTAAAACTTGCATATCTCTGAGTCTACTGATTGGATTTTTGCCAGTTTGTTTTTCATTTATTTATTAAAATGTATTAAAATTTTTTTTAAATTGGTGTAAGATTTACTTTTGTTGTGTTTTCACTTTATTGCTGCTTGAAGTGCTGCATAAATACTTTACACATAGCCTTTAAGTTAAGCCTGACTGCTCTGTGTCAAGCTCCAGAGGGTTGAACACAGGTTCATTTGGGGTTTGTGCTTGTGACTTTATTCTGACATAGATTATTGTTGCTGCTTGAGTAGTGTTTCACCCCCCCCCCCCCAACCAGTTAACTATTTCTTACAGTTTCCCATAACTCCTCCACATAATTAGTCTAAAAGGATTGAGGCATTTGGAAAACAAATGTCCTCTTCGGCTAGCCTGTTAAATCAGTCCTTTCAATCAGGGATGTGGGCCTGCCAGACATACTACAGGCCTACAAGGGCATCAGTCCTCCCAGTCCCCTTGTCCAGTGCCAACAGCCAGCAGGTGGCTGTAGCTTGCAACTAGTGGCACACAACCACCCTGTGGGAGGCAGCAACCAGCATTTTTTCCTAGGGTGGCGATTCATCACATCCGACAGAAGGGTCCTTCACATCATTTAACATGGCTATGCCTTTCCCTTTTTTTCTGCTCCACCAAGCCTTCAACCCATATCAAAGCCTTCAACCTCTGAATGCCTTCCCTGCAGAAGGAAAAAATCAAAATGCTTGCACTGGTCCTAATCCTTGGATCTGCAGGATGCATATTTTCATCTAACCATCCTGCAGTCCCACAGACATTACCTGTGGTTTAAGGTAGTCCAGCAGTATTTTGAGTATTCTATAATCCCCTTCTGCCTCACCAGTGCACCTCGGGAGTCCACAAAAATGATGGCGGTGGTCTCTGCCCATATTTGAAGGTCAGGGATACAAAACTTTCCCTTTCTGAACAACTACCTGTTGAAGGCACACTCACTGCAGTCAGGATTCCGCAGCAACCACAGCACCGAGACCGCCCTCATCGCCACCACAGACGACATCAGGATCCTTCTAGACAACGGCGAGATGGCGGCCCTCATCCTCCTGGATCTCTCCGCCGCCTTCGACACCGTCTGCCACCGCACACTACGCACGCGACTCCAAGACGCAGGGGTCCGGGAGAAGGCCCTGGACTGGACCACCTCCTTCCTCTCGGGCAGAACTCAGAGAGTCCGCCTCCCCCCGTTCCGGTCCGAGGCCTTCGAGATCATCTGCGGCGTCCCTCAAGGATCAATCAATCAATCAATCAAAGACATTTATAGAGCGCGCTACCTACCCGTAGGGTCTCGAGGCGCTATGGGGGGGGGGGGGTGCCGCTACTGCTCGAACAGCCAGGTCTTGAGCTTCTTCCTGAAGGAGAGGTGGTCTTGGGTCAGGCGCAGGTCTGCCGGGAGGGAGTTCCAGGTCTTGGCAGCCAGGTAGGAGAAGGACCTTCCTCCTGTGGTGGCTCTTCGGATGCGTGGGACGGCGGCGAGGGCGTGGCTGGCGGATCGGAGGTGGCGTTTGGGAGCGTAGAAGTTGATTCGGTTGTTGAGGTAGCTCGGGCCTTGGTCGTGGAGAGCTCTGTGTGCGTGGGTAAGGAGACGGAAGGTGATTCTCTTGTTGACCGGGAGCCAGTGCAGGTCTCTTAGGTGTCCGGAGATGTGGCTGTGTCGTGGGATGTCGAGGATGAGTCTGGCTGAGGCGTTCTGGATGCGCTGGAGCCTCTTCTGGATCTTGGCGGTGGTTCCGGCATAGAGTGCGTTGCCGTAGTCCAGTCGGCTGGTGACGAGGGCCTGGGTGACGGTCTTCCTGGTCTCTGTGGGGATCCACCAGAAGATCTTCCGCAGCATGCGCAGGATGTTGAAGCATGACGAGGAGACGGCGTTGACTTGCTTGGTCATGGAGAGGGAGGAGTCCAAGATGAAACCCAGGTTGCGTGCGTGGTCCGTCGGTTTGGGTGCGGTGCCCAGGGCGGGGGGCCACCAGGAGTCGTCCCAGGCGGAGGGCGAGGATCCCAGGATGAGGACCTCCGTCTTATCTGAGTTCAGTTTCAGGCGGCTCGTCGTCATCCACTCGGCTACCTCTCTCATCCCCTCGTGCAGGTTGGCTCTGGCGGTGGCGGGGTCGTTGGTCAGGGAGAGGATCAGCTGGGTGTCGTCGGCGTAGGAGATTATGTTGAGGTTGTGTTGGCGTGCGATGGCCGCGAGGGGGCTCATGTAGACGTTGAAGAGAGTCGGGCTCAGTGAGGATCCTTGTGGGACGCCGCAGATGACTTTGGTGGCCTCTGACTTGTACGGTGGTAGGCGGACTCTTTGTGTTCTTCCGTCGAGAAAGGAGACGATCCATTCCAGCGCCTTCTCCTGGATTCCGACGTTGCTGAGGCGCTGCACTAGGGTGCGGTGGCAGACCGTGTCGAAAGCCGCGGAGAGGTCTAGGAGGATGAGGGCCGCTGTTTCCCCGTTGTCCATCAGGGCTCGGATGTCGTCGGTGGCGGCGATGAGGGCGGTCTCGGTGCTGTGGTTGGCACGGAAACCGGACTGTGATGGGTCGAGGGATCCATTCGTCTCGAGGAAGGCGGCCAGCTGTTTGTTGACGGTCTTCTCGATGACTTTGGCTGGAAACGGGAGGAGCGAGATGGGGCGGTAATTCTTGAGTTCGGTGGGATCTGCTGTAGGTTTCTTCAGTAGAGCGCTGAGTTCGGCGTGCTTCCAGCTCTCGGGGAAGGTGGCGGTGTCGAATGAGGTGTTGATGATGTCCCGCAGGTGGGGTGCGATGACAATGTCGGCTTTGTTGAAGACGTGGTGAGGGCAGGGGTCGGTAGGAGATCCGGAGTGGACGGAGTTCATCGTGTGGACGGTGTCTTCGGTGTTGACCGGGGTCCAGGCGCGGAGGGTGGTGGTGGGTGGAGGTCCTGCGGTCGTGGCGTGCGTCGGTTGAGTGCTGAAGCTGTCGTGTATGTCCGCGATCTTGTTGTGGAAGTAGGAAGCGAGGGAGTTGCAGAGGTCTTGCGAAGGGGTGATGTCGTTGTATCCGGCGTTGGGGTTGGAGAGCTCTTTCACGATGTTGAAGAGTTCCTTGCAGTTGTGTGCGTTGTTGTCTAGTCGGTTTTTGAAAGCTGTTTTCTTGGCGATGCGGATCAGTTGGTGGTGTTTCCGGGTGGCGAGCTTGAGGGTGGTCCTGTTGTCCGGCGTGGGTTCCCTTCTCCAGGCTTTCTCGAGGGCTCGGCAGTCCTTCTTGGAGCTCTTGAGTTCGTCGGTGAACCATGGAGCTCTCTTACTGCCGGGTCTGCTGGGCGGGGTCCTCAGTGGGGCGAGTTCGTCTGCGCAGTTGCTAATCCACTTCGTGAGGTTGTCGGCGGCCTGGCTGGGGTTCGCTGAGCTGGCCGGAGGGTGCTGGCTCAGGGAGGCGGCGAGCTGGTCGGCTGTGATCTTGTTCCAGCTTCTTCGGGCAACCTGTTGCTGTTGGTGGTGGGTCGTCGTTCTTCTGAAGGTGAAGTGGATGCATCTGTGGTCTGTCCAGTGGAGTTCTGTGGCGTGGCTGAAGGTGATGTCTCTGCTGGATGAGAAGATGGCGTCGAGTGTGTGTCCGGCGAGGTGGGTGGGGGTGGACACCAGCTGCTTGAGTCCAAGGTTGGCGAGGTTGTCGAGCAGGGTGCTGGTGTTGCAGTCGTTGTTGTTCTCCAGGTGGAAATTGAAGTCCCCCAGGAGGATGTAGTCAGCGGAGGGGAGGGCGTGCGGGCTGACGAAGTCGGCGATGTCCTCGCTGAATTGTGTGCGTGGTCCCGGAGGTCGGTAGATCAGGGTGCCTCTGAGGGTGGTCTTCGGGTCGGTGTGGATCTGGAAGTGCAGGTGTTCGGCGGAGGGTGGGGTGTTGTCGGTGCTGGTCGTGATGCCGATGGTGTTCTTGTGGATGATGGCGATGCCTCCTCCCACCTGGTTGGTGTTGCGGTCCTTCCGGGTGATCTTGTAACCTTCAGGGATTGCGATGGCGATGTCGGGCGCTGAGGAGGCGTTCATCCAGGTCTCCGTGATGAAGGCGACGTCGGGGGCTGTGGTGTCGAGGAGGTTCCAGAGTTCGATGGCGTGTCTGTGGACGGAGCGGGTGTTGAGCAGGATGCACTTGAGGTGGTTGCTGCTGGTGCTCGGCTTGGCGGGTGCTGGTGTCGGGCAGGTCCCGATGCAGGTGAATTTGCAGGTGTTGCAGCTGAAGGGTCCGTGGGTGTCTCGTGGGGTGGCTCTGCAGCATCCCGGGACTCGGCCGGTGTTGAGTGCGATGAGGGTGGCGGCGGTGTACGTCAGGCGGGTCGGTCGGGGTCCTCATGGGCCAGGGGTCCTGGCACTGGGCGCGGTCCAGGCACGGACGGGCGTAGACGGGCTTACCTTTGGCGCACCTTCGGCGCACAATCGGCGCGCCCGCTGCGCGTGACCGCTGCGCGTTCGCACGGTCGCCATTTAAGGCGAAGTGCGCGGGTGGGCGGAGCAGCTGGGAGGCGGGAGCGGGGAGGGAACAGAAAGAAAAAAGGGGCGGGGTCAGCGGTGGTGGCGGGAGCGGGGAGCGGGGAGGGAAGGTGGAGGGCGGCGAGGTAGGCGGGCAAACAGGAAGGAAAACACTATCACGGGCAAGAAAACAGATCAGGATCTTCCCTCAGCCTGACGCTGTTCAACGTCTACATGGCACCACTCGCACGAATCGCCCAACAGCACGACCTCAACATAATCTCCCACGCCGACGACACGCAGCTGATCCTCTCCCTCACCAAGGACCCTCTCACCGCCAAATTCAACCTCCACCAGGGAATGAAGGCAATCGCCAACTGGATGAAGGAAAGCCGACTCAAGCTGAACTCTGACAAGACGGAGATCCTCATCCTCTGGTCCAACCCCTCAGCATGGGACGACTCATGGTGGCCTGCAGCACTGGGGACCCCTCTGGCCCCCACCGACCACGCAGGCAACCTGGGAATCATCCTCGGCTCAAAACTCACCATGACCAAACAAGTCAACGCGGTCTCCTCCACCTGCTTCAACACCCTCCGCATGCTCCGCAAGATCTACAGATGGATCCCGACAAACACAAGGAAAACAGTCACCCAGGCCCTAGTCAGCAGCAGACTCGACTACGGAAACGCCCTCTACACCGGAGCCTCGTCCAAGCTCATCAACAGACTGCAGAGAATCCAGAACGCCTCTGCACGCCTGATCCACGACGTCCCGCGCCGCGACCACATCACCCCCCACCTGAGGAACCTGCACTGGCTCCCCGTCGACGGGAGAATCTCCTTCAAGCTCCTGATCCACGTACACAAGGCACTCCACAAGACCGGACCAGCCTATCTCAACAATCGACTCTCCTTCTACGTACCCAATAGGAAACTTCCGCTCTGCTGACCACACCCTGGCCACGGTCCCGCGCATCTGTAGAACAACTTCCGGAGGCAGATCCTTCTCCCACCACGCCGCCAGGACCTGGAACACCCTCCCCTTCTACCTACGACAAACCGAAGACCTGCTGACCTTCAGGAGACAACTCAAGACCTGGCTCTTCGACCAGCACCCCCCCCAGCGCCTTGAAACCCATACGGGTATGTAGTGCGCTTTACAAATTACATGATTAATTGATTGAGTTGTTGACCACCCCGTCTTTCTTGGATTTGAAGACGGCATTCTCAATTATGATTGCTTCTGCTTGTTTGCGTGAGGCACTGTTGGTATATCTAGCCTACACCACCTATTTTTCCAGCTAACTGATGTTGAGAACTTGGATGGCCTTCTTGCCTAAAGTTGTGACTCCTTTTCAGCCTTCACTATGATCACTCTACCTATGTTCTTTGCCCTTCCTCGCCCATTAAAAGAGGAGAGGCTTCATCGGCTGGACCCCAAAAGGACTTTAAAATGTAACTGATAGTAACAAGGAACACCGCGTGGACAATCACTTTTTTGTGGGGTTCTTATGAGCAAAGAAAGAGGAGGCTAAGCAGAAAAGGACCCTCTCAAGGTGGATAGACCTCTGCTTTAAAATCTGATATCCACTAACTAAGAAGCAGCCACTAGAAGGTCAGCGAGCCCACTCCACTAGAGCTAAAGCTGCTACCACTGTGTTGGCCCACGGGGCACCAGTTCTTGAGATCTGCCAGGCTGCAACATAAGTGCCAATGCAAATGTTCACAAACCACTACTGCCTTGACAGCCAAGTCGGGTGGGCGGCGGTACGGACTTTTCACCAGGATCACCGTTTGGTCTAAGTCCACGCACCCTCCACATTGGGAGGTTTTGCTTTGATATCTATTCTAAGGTAAGGAATCAGTAGTTAGAAGTGTTCATCAGAAGAACAAGTTACTTACTTTCAGTGAGGCTCTCTCTGGTGGATACTCTTAACTGCACATTCCTCACTGCCCTTCTATCTCCCTGTTCTGCTAAATGGCCTCTTCATAACATCTAAAAAGGTCCAAGGTTAGGAATCTGCACACTGGTATCAACATTTATTTGCTCTCTGTGTTTGATGATGCATAAAGAGACAAGCAAAAAACTGACTTCAGCACATAGAGGTGGTACTTTTATGCTGCTCTGCTCCGTCTCTTCTGGGTGCAACCGAGTCAACATGGAGCCACAGGGGGAGTGCATGGGAGCATTGCTTGTGAAAGTTTTTCAGATCCAGTCTAGCGCCTGAGGAATATTCTAAGGTAAGGCGGAATCTGCAGTTAGATCGAGCATCCACCATAAAGAGCGTTATTGAAGGTAAGTAACTTGTTTGATACTCCCATTCAGTTCTGTTTATTAGTTTCCATCAGTTCATTAATAATCTAAGATCATGATTATTTACACTGGTACCTTTAATGTTTTTGTTTTCTTTCCCTTTTAGGAAGATTTGGAGAAGTCAATGGCAGAAGAACAAAGTAAATTCATGCAAGAGGTTTCAGATTTTAACAACGCCTATGCACTTACAAATAATCGAGAGCTTCTTATAAAAAAACAAGCGAAGACTGAGATCTGCAACCTGGAGCGAGAAGCATGTACTTTGAGAAATGGTAGATCATGTTTGTTTTGTAGGTTTTATTGTATTCTTTGTTATAGGATATAATTCAGGAGGAGTTCGTCACCGTTTTATTGGCATTTCTAATAAGTGCTACTATTTAAAATTTAATATGTGCAATAGAGGGTGTAATTTTGTCAAATCAATTTTACTGTAGGTTATTAGAAATGCAGACTTTTGAAATATGTCTGTAAAATAAAGTTAATAAGTACAGTAAAAAAATACATATAAAAAATGTAGAAACAAAACAGGAGAGCAATATACTGCAAAAGGCCAATAAAAACAACTTTTGCCTCGTCTACCATCTCTCACCCAGTGGCCCATCAAAGGCATTCCAACCTACACAAAGGCATTTCATTGAAGGTTGCTTGTTCAACACTCCTAGCTTAACATTTTACTGAAGCTAGCTCAGGCAAAATCTAGTTTATTTTTGTTGTAGGGCAGAGGATGTGGGGTGACCATTTGCCTTGGAGACAAATTCTGGGCAGTAACAAAAAATTAAGGAGAAAGGATCAAAATTTGCGACAAAAAAAGACAAACGGTCAAATTTACGGACAAATCTGAGGTGGGGAGGCATTAATATAATAGCAAGTAAAGAGTTGGCTGAGCACATGAATAAATAGATGTAGATGTTTTTGTGCTGTGCTACTGCGGCATATGCACTGTCGGCTGCATGCCGAGATACGGTTTTCATTGGAGGATGGACTGCCGTGACCCCCCATTCCAGGCACAGCCTCCAGAAGTGTGGGGCTGGTGTGTATATTTCTGCCTGTGGTGGTTCTTGTTATCAAACTATTCTTTGCCCTAAAATACTGGCTACGCTTTATTACACCATGCTGTTAAACATACTTTACATACAGTTCCACCACATTCACTCGGTTACTGTCAAAAACAATAAGACCTTACCAAATACCTTTAGCATGAAACATGTTTTGAAACTTATGGATTTCTAGTGCTCTTACATCCTCGTCCTCTCACACTAATTCTCTTCAATGTTTGTACCCATGGCTGGGTGAAGCTGAGTAGCAGATGAAAAGACAATCGGGTGCAAACTAACTCTTTGTCTGCTCTGGGTTGATTCATAATAACTTAAAGTTACAGCACATTAGTACTTGATTTTCACTTTTTTAACATGGGGATGGTTGGTTGATTTAGGAAAAGAATAGCGGGAATTTCTGCAATGTAATCAGACACATCCGGAGTATGCTTTAAGTGCACCCAAAATACCAGTTCATAAAGAGACTGTACGCAGGGTTCTTTAATATGGCCCTTTATGTGTCTATGTAGATGCAGGTATTTATATAAATCAGATTCATTTGGTGCTAATGTGGCTGCCCACGCCTGAAGATGTCTTTATGCATAAATGCACTCAAGGGCGTCATTTAGAGGTCGACATCAACGCAAAAACATAGCATTGACTTTTGTTCCTGTTTTTGCACTTGAACAACCGAGAAATTTATATAGAATGTGGCTAACTCAAGTGAGCTAAATACTAAGCTAAAATGTGTAACTGCTGAAAAAAGCCTTAATGTATGTTTCTGTGTTTCGAGATTTAAGGTACGTCTTTTTTATGTCTGTGTCTTTGGGTTTTTGCAGTAGAGTTTTGATGTGATAGGCCACTGGTGGTTTGGGGCTCACCCACCACCAATAAAAATTGCCAGATGTGCTGTATCCTCTCCTACTGTAAAATAGAGCTCTTCAGTCCAGAGAAGAAGGAAGATGTGTTCTGCCACTTTAGAAGGAAGACTTTCGTTTACTTGTTTTGAGCTATAGAATAAAATAAATGCCTTGATGTGTTCTATCTCACCATATGCTCTAGCAAGAATATCGGGCACTAAGGTAGTCAGATTCAGGGAAGTCTCATCAGCTCCCTTCCAGTAATGCCATTACATTTCACAATTCCTGGACAGTCCTTCTTAAAGGGCTGTGTTAGCAGGAACAGCAGGAACTTTTCACTTGCTTGGATGGTCTCCATCGGAGAGTGGGTTATTCCTCTAATGCCTTCACAGACTTTGACTTGCTTCTCGTCTGAGGGCCCACTTCTAGGGCTGTCTCCCAAATGTAGCGATATCATGACTGGCTCAGTAAGGCAGTCCACAAACATGAACAGCTAAAAAGAAATAGATCATTTAGACAAAAACCATCTGCCCCCTGGTTATCTTCCCCTAGATCAATGAAACAAACATGCAGTAGACTGGAGAAAGCCTGGAGACGGAATTACAATAAGATAGGTAAAAACAAATATAGAGATGCAATCTGCGAATATACAAAACTTATATTGCTTGAAAAAACTAATTTAATTCAGAAAAAAATAAATTGGCCTCTAATTCCTCAAAAGAACTGTTCAAAGTCGTTCAATCTCTTTTAAGCTATAGTCCTCCTTCTAGCTTTCCCCCTTGCCAGGCGTTCTGTGATAAACTAGCTGATTTTTTTAAAAGAGAAAGTGAAGTCAATATCCAGGGAGTTCAATTCTCTCTGCACCTCATCTGATTTGAGTGCAGAACCCTTCTTTACTGACCCATAAAGATCGGAACTATGTATTTTTTCCCTTTTAACTGCTGATCAGGTGATCATTTTAATCAAGCACATTAAGTCAGGAGCCCCCTCGAATGATTGCCCACCTAAGCCAGTACAAAATCTGCCAGCCAGTCTTGCCCCAGGTCTCACAATTTTGATGAATGTCTGCATTACAGTAGGCATCTTTCCATCGGAATGCAAGAAGGCTTCTTCCATATTGCCTCTACTAAAATAACCTTCAAAGGATTTTTCGGCGAAGAATTTTCGCCCAATATTACGGCTTCCATATCCAGCTAAGTTACTTGGAAAAACATCTTAATACCTGTTTGCCAGACTATTTAGAAGATAACTCCCTCCTACACAATTCACAGTATGGGTTTAGAGCAGGCCATAGTATAGAGACAGCGCTGATAGCTGTCTCAGAAGGGAATACATCTATTAAAGATGCCGGAGGGAGAGCTGCTGTGGTCATTTTAGACCTTTCTGCAGGTTTCGATACAGTAAGCCACGTTGTGTTGTTTATCCAACATTGGTATTTCTGGTCTGGGGCACGATCTTCTCTCTTCTTTTTTGAGGGACAGGGAGCAGATGGTGTCAATGGGTGAATTTAATTCCTGATCTTTTTCCTTTCCATATGGCGTCCCTCAGGGGTACTCACTCAACCCAACGCTTTTTAACATATAGGTAACCCTTTTGGCTGAGTTGATTTGCTCCTTTGTGTTCACCACAGTTGCAAATGCCGACAATGCACAGATTGTGTTCTCTGTTGCAGGCAACCTGGAAGAAGTTGCTGACAGATTTAACAAGTGTATGGGATCAATTGTCAACTGGATATCTGCTAACTGTCTGAAGTTAAATTCAGACAAAACAGAGGTTCTTATTTTTGAGAAGAAGACTAGATTTTGGGATGATTCATGGTTGCCCGGGTCTCTTGGTTCACTCCTGATCCTTTCACTAAGGTACAGAACCTCGGAGTAGTCTTTGACTCAGATTGACATTTCAGGGCGCAGATGAACAAACTGACCTCTTCTTGTTTTTTTATGCTAAGATCCTTGAAGAAAGGGCTGCCTGTCATTCCTATTCAGATGCAAAAAAAAGTGATCAATGCTTTAGTTTTGTCAAGGCCTGACTACTGTCACGGCCTCCATATTGGCCTCTTGCAGGGTGCGCTAAAAAAGATCCAGACACTGCCGAATGCAGATGCCCACCTTCTTAAAAAACACAGGTCAGTAACAAACACTGGAACCTTACTGGCTTCCTGAAAGGAAGAGGGTTGCCTTCAAGGTACTTTGTCTGGCACATATAGCTCTGAATGAAGTGGGGCCTGACTACCGTAGGAAAATGTTTAAGTGGTACCACTCTCAGAGAAGGCTAAGATCTGCCTCCTATATATCTAGTTTCTGTTCCAAGGATAAAGAAGGCTTCTTGGGGTGGCCACAGCTTTGTCTATCCACCTGTCATCTGTGGAACACCTTGTCATTAGATATTAAAAGTCAGTCCAATTTGCTTAGTTTCTGTAAACAGCTGAAGTCTTGGCTGTTTTCTCTTCCATTATAAGTCTTATATGCCTCTGGTCAGTGCTGAAGGTACTTAGCGCCAAGACTACTTCGGGTATACACACGCTTAAGAAATATGCATATCTCCAAGTGGCAAACTAACAATGGGAGGGACTCTTGCTGCCTGAAGGTGGGGGTTAGAGGTGGACACTTGAAGGCAGTAGTCAAAAGAAGTCAGGTGAACACCTATCTCAGATCCTCGTGAGTTATTTAAAAGGGCTAATTTTACACACACGGTTTATAACAAAGGTGTGTAAAGATTGTAGAACACTATGAATTTAGATGAAAAACTAGTACCTCTTGGGATCTGATGATTAACAAACCCGAATAAGAAAGGTAGGTTTACACTGGAAATGTAAGTATATCTCCAGGACACTTGACCAAGCTTGCAATGTGACTGAACTTAGTGGAACACTAATCAAACCATCTCTAGGGGGAGCAAAATGTTTTGCACGTTAGATGAGCAAATTTTACTTACACAGAAAGCAGCTCTTACTGATTGTCTTCCTCAAATCCCCTCCAGAACCTTCCAGAAGTCCAGGTTATAGAGGTGTGTGTCTTTGCTATAGAAATGAAAGCTACTCATGTTATCAAATAACTTCACCAATTCACAGTGCAGTTCATACTTTAAATGTTCTTTCAAGACCCCTGATGAGTCTTCAAACGACCAGGGCATCATTATTTATGCACTGCAGTCTATGATAGTTGAGTCGGGACATGTAGCACCGATTTCATTGGGTCTGGAACTGTTGTTACATTTGATGGGTGTGGTGTGGCGTCCTCCTCTGTTCCTTCCGAGGGTGCGATATTCATGCATCTAATGATTGCCTTGGTGAGCAGTATGTTGGGAGGAAGAGGGATAGTGCTTAATTTGTAAATGAATGAGTCCCGGTGCCCAACCCCACTGCTTTAAAGTCTGCAACCTATGTTATTAAATGTAGGCGTCCCAAATACCAAGGCTACATAGTATTTAATGTTTTTCTGTCTCTTGTGCTATTTGAATGTCTGATGAGGAAAAATATGGTCCAGTCCCCATAAATGAGTGCCGGTGTGCCCCAACAGCAACCACCAGCTCAAAAGAGGAGGCAGTCTCACACTGTTCTTCTTACTCATATTCTCTTGAGCTCTTGGCAACAGTTCTTGCTCTCAAAGGAGCTTTTTTAACAAACAAGAAAATCTTCAGTCGGGGAGAGAATGCCGATCATGACTCCACTCCTCTTTCAAGCTAACAGAAAATAGTTAAAAGCCTAATTGCGATTTGTTTTCCCCGGAAAACCGATCAGATATGATTGTCCTTGCAATGCATAGAATACAGTCAAATGAAATCCATAACACACGACCTATGATTTCATGGTTACAGCACCATAATACTGCACAGTCTGTAAAAAACACAAACAAGGTGGCGTTTTCTCGAGAGATGACGCGTAAAATCTCTCCATTGCTTGTCTTTAGATGATTTTCTTTTCTTTTGTTGAGGTCATTATTTATTTTAATTTAATAAACTCATGTTTGATTCGTTACTGGGAACTGTTGGGACAGATAATTGAAGACTGAACATAGATTGTATTGCGTTTTCAGATGTGAATCCCTTGTTAGCCTGTTACCCTCCAAAATAGTTCATATCCATGCTAGCAAGGGTTTATTGGGTAGCCCTTTTCTGATGTCTCGCTTGCGTGACACTCTTGTATCTAAAAAGGGTTTGGAGCCTGCCCCTAGCTTACAGTTTGTCTGTCTCAGTGTCACTCTTGTTTGCAGGAATGTTGATTGGCCATTGCAGCCGAAACGTCACTTCGGATGCTTGCCGGGGAGCAGGGACCAAGCACAGATTGATTCAACTTAATCCGTGCCCCATCTGCTGCTCCCGGCATGAGTGAGGTACATTTTCTTGCCCCCTCCCACTCTGCTGCTCTGTCCACAGTGCTTGTAATTCTTGTTTTCCTTGTTTCTTTTCCCGTCATTGCTTCATCTTCGTTTTTCCTTCACCCGTCATTGGTTCCTCCTCGTTAAGCTTACCCACTACTACAGTGCATAGGTTGCAAAAACTACACACTCCTTCAAAAATGCTCCTCTATATGCATGTATCAAGTTGTTTTTTGCGGGAGGGTGTATTGTATTCCTACTTTTAAAACCTAGACTGAGCGAAGTAAAGTTTTATGGTTTTGCTTGCCCCTGCCAAAGTACAGATGTCCTCAACGGTGGGGGCAGAGGAGCTGCAGCTGAGACGCCCATTGTTGCACTTGCAACATATGTGTGCTCTTGTAAAGAGTGCGATATTGTAGGGTGGGATTACTGCTGAAAGGAGAGATCTATATAAATTCAGAGCAGGGAGGAGGTGTGGTGCATTACTGGCTCCTCTTCTTGGTTGTGATTTCCCAAGACTGCAGGGAAGGATCGTGAAACGAGGTCTCTTTTGACTGGGAGCTTGTGCTCACCTAAACCATTCCAATAGACAAACCAAGATCAGTACCACCAAGGTTGTTTTTGTCTCTGTGTGTATATGCTAGTATTATATGTGTCATATACTTATCATATATATCCTCTTGGTATACATACACATGTCCTGCTTGCTGATTATACGCTGTGCAGGATGATGGTAGGGCAGTTGGCGTCATTGTGCTCATCCTCCCTCATTGTTTTGGGAGGCCAAATGAGTATGCTGATGTGATTCACCTGAATGGGGGAGGGTCACCCACCTAGACTGGCAGACTGTGTGTGTGTGCTTTGTAGGAGTCAGCACTTGTGTTGCGTGGTGGCTTCCCCAGATTGGATGTGTTGCCATGGCACTGGACATCTGGGTGCCCCTGATTTACTGCATCCATTAACAGCTGGCTGTGCACTAAACATTTTTGGTCTGGTACTAATATGCGTGGCAGTGCCTCTAGATCAATCAATCAGTCAATCAGGATTTTCAGGATTTTATATAGTGCGGCTACTCATCTGTGAGGGTCTTAAGGTGCTGAGGAGGGGGGGGATCTGGGGGAGGGAAGGGGGCGTCTGGGCGTGGAGGATCAATCGAAGAGCCAGGTCTTGTGGTCCTTTCTGAATTGGGTCATCAACGGGGATTGCCTTAGGTGGAGGGACAGGGTGTTCCAGGTCATGGCAGCGAGGTAAGAGAAGGGTCTTCCTCCAGTTATTGTGTTATGGATCCGTGGGATGGAGGCCAGGGCAAGTTGAGCAGAGCGAAGTTGTCTGGCGGGTATGTAGAATGCCATGGGCGGAGGGCAGCCTCATTTCTTGTGTTGGTGTGGCTCTGTGCGAGTTGTAATGGCAGTGTTGTCTTTCTGCTGCAGATGGTGTGAGTGTATGTGTGTGATGGTTTCCTCCCCTGTTGGATTCTGTAATGCAGTGGGTGTGGTGCTTTAGTACATGTTATAATCAGAGCTCTGCAGTGGCCTCCAGCAGGTTCAGTTCACTCTTCTCTCGCCAGAGTGTTTCCTTGGCTGCGGCAGGCAGGGGTGAAGGAGCTTCAGTTGGAGTAATTAATTGAGTGGAACATATGATATGCATTAGAGTACTAGTGCAAGAGCTGAGGAGGGCATACCTCTTGTTTTCATTTTCTTGTAAAACCATTAGTTTTCTCAAGGAAGTCATCTGATGCGTGGTGTTGAGCTTTTTTTTATGTCTATTTCATTCAAACTAACTGTGCACATTGCTCTTGAACTTGAATATGAGGAGGGTGTTGATTTTAACAGACTGAAAATGTAAGCCAGCCATTTTTCAGACCCCGTTTTTTAGGTCTTGCCTGACCCAGCGCATGCGCTGGTCTGGCGAGACATTTTGTGAGGGCTCCAAAAAGTGCTACCAGGCCAGCCTAGAGCTACAGTGCATGTGCGCGGGTGCGCGCGGTGCGCTTTACCGCGATTACTTTCACTTTCGCGGCCGCTTTGATGTTTGATCGCGATCACTTTCGCGGCCGCAGGGCCGCTTTGATGTTCTCCGTGAGGCTTCAATAGATTGCAGCAGTTAAAACAAGCATTGGCATAGCCAATAGGTCTCGCTTTTGGGACCTTATAAGTGTTTAGTTATGCAACTGTTGCACGGCTAAACACTTATAAGGTCCCAAAAGGCGAGACCTATTGGCTATGCCAATGCTTGTATTATATTACAGCATCAACATTGGTTACATTTCTAGGCATATGCATGCGCGCTGTGTATGCCTACAAAATGATGTTACCTCGGCGTCATAGCGCCTGCTTAAAATCTTATTTCCTTTAGCCATGCTGCACACCATGAAGGATGCTGTAAAGAAAGAATATAATTCTTTAGCAAAACCAATAGGTCCCAAAGGCAAGACCTATTTGCTTTACCAATACTTGTTCTACTATACTGTAGTCAAAATAACTCATCATCTGGGGTAATCAGTTACTTTGACTAAAGGTTTTCTGATAAATTTGGGTCTTAATTATTGCTGTGTCGGCCTTCACTGTGGTACCTGTGTCCCAAAATAGGAACCACATCAAGACCTGAAAGGGGAGTCTAACATACTCCAGTCATAGTTCAATATGTGACTTCTCCATTGACAGATTACTCATCACTCAAGTCTGCTTCGTATACCGCGCATATGGATAACTACATTCTGCTCAAACGAAAATGCTATCCCACCAGTTTGCTTCTCAACAGAGTGTATACCCGGCAGACTGGTCGCAGAATTATTTTCTGCCATGCTTAAGATGCAGAGCACGTTTGCTAAACATTAAAAGGTGGGGTTAGCTAACCCATCTCATAACTATGTTGACGATCAGGCTTGATAGAACCACCCATTTGCCCCTACTAAAACTGGTTCTGCTACATGTGGAGCACAGATTGCCATAAGAATAACTTATCAATTGATTGAAAAGCTTACTTGAAGTCTGTAATCACTGTAATTGTGGAATCTCCCTTGGGTTTTAAGTATTTGTGCCTGACCAGATATAAAAACAGGCATTGTTGGATTGTATCTCTAGGATCCTCATGTAAGACTCTGATTTGGCATTCCCCTTGTCACCCAATCTGTAAACAGGCTCATCAATACCGTGTCATGGATCTTGCTTGGCATGGTCAGGCATGAGGAGAACTACAGTATTTTTTATATAGGACAACAATCAAATCCCTTATAAACTCTAGGGGCCAACCCAGTGCAAGCACAGCATGAGATGTCTGCCATTGTAGTCATAGCCAATTATTACCTTTAAAGAGAGATTCACAAACCATTGCAAGCCCTGGGGCCTTGTCTGTTTCTTCTAGGCTAAGGCCAGATTCAGTTCCCCTATACAGATTGATTAAAACCGGGTGTGTTCATTGACATGTCGGAGATGTGCTCGCTCTGGCTGACAGCACTTCTATTCAAATCAGAGTGATGAAGTGCAACAGTCACCTCTAGACTGTTTTATTGCCTTTTTCACAGGCTTCTTTAGCTTGTTCCATTTCAGCCCTTGGGGTTTCCTCTACTTCTCTTCCGCCAGGACTTTTAAACTTGGTATTAGTTCTTCAGTCCCTGTTAATTCCTCACTGACTACCATTAGCAAATGTTGCATTAGTTAGTGCTTGCCCTTCTTACAATCCTAGTCGAAACAGGACTTCATAGACTTATGGTAGTAAATTTAACATTTGGTATGAGGTGATATTGAGTCCTGTCGAATGAGGCTTCCATATACCTCTAATATGTGACTTGGCAGAGGGCTATTGGCGAGAAGAACTTCAGTTGATCGTGTACCTGTAGCTCTCTGCTGGATTACACTGTGAATCTGTATTAGGATAACACTTAATGGGACGAAAATTGTCTCCTCCAGCCATCATTAATTGGTGCTAAGGCCAGATAAACCCCTCCACCAATCCTTACCTCAAATTTATGGACACTAGAGCTTGATCGGATTTTGCCATGGCCAATGGGCATCTGTCATGAAGAAATATTATATTATTCAGAAGTAGGTCTGTGTAGAAAAATGTACGTCGGCAGGAGTGTCTGAGGGTACAATCATAATAATCATTCTTAGATAGTGGGTTAGAAGGATGTGGCTGATTAGCTGTTCAGTGACATGTCCGATGGCAAATGCTGAACAGCAAAGTATCTCCTGAGAGAGGAGCCGTATCAGTTCTTTCTTCTGAGATGGGGGATGCAAGAAGGGGGCAGGTAGGACATTCTGCAATTTTTGGGCAGTTGTCTTTTTAACACGCACCTCTGCAGCTCTATAAAAAAGAACCACGAAAAATTCAAAAACCCCAACAACTTTTGCTCTGCCCGCAACTCAATCATTCTTTCACCGATCACTTCATACAGGAATTGTTGAATCTTCTGCTCCTTTTCCTGGGGCAATATTGCCACCAACACTTCTGCATCCAGCTCAGTAGCCAGAATTATCAGCACTTCACTGGGCCTTTCATCTTTTCGGGAGCTAATCACACTCCTGTGTACCCTGCTAGTGTTTCAAATTGCCTCGGAGCCCTACGGCAATCATCAGAATCATTCCTGCCCACAAACTAAAAGTCACCTAAATAATGGGATACAACCTGAGGCCCACTCTGGTTAGTGAACACCCACCACAGGTGAACACCCACCACAGGAATATGCTGAAAGCCTCAAACAATGCACATGAAATGGCACCACCCATGGATAAAACCCCGTTGATGTAAATGGCTCATCCAAATTGCATGCCCAACAATAGAAAATTGTCTGGGTGTATAGGCAACCACCGGAAAGCAGCCTTGATTTCACATTTTGCTAGCTCCGTCCCCTGTCCACACTGTCTCACCAAACGAATGGCGTCATCTACCAACACATACTCCACCTTGGTGTCTTCTACAGCAATGAAATCATTGACTGAAACTCCCTCTCACCGTGACAAATGGTGTATCATTCGGAACGCCCCTGCTCCCTTCTTAGGCACCACCCCCAGTGGAGATATAATCAGATCTGCCAGAGGTTAGTCAAAAAACGGGCCCACAATACTCCCTTCTGCCACCTCTGTTCTCAAGTTTGCAGCTACCACTTGAGGGACTTCCTTTGCTGACTGCAAGTTGTCCGCCCAACTATTTCCCTTAGGGCCCTGATAACCCACGCGAAAACCCTCCTTGAAACTCCACTCTAACTTCAAAGCTGCCTCACTGTCCTGGTAGGCAGCAAGCCAAGGGATCATAAACTCCACCTCAATGGGGGTAGGAGCCCTTTGGCCCAGCTGGGCCCTGTTGTCCCCACCCACTGGTCACCCTCCATTGTTCTGCAGGACTGGACAGCATGACACACTGCTTGATGGGGTGTCTCCCACTCCACATTTGGTGCATTCATGCTTGAACTTACTTGAATGTCTGGAGCAAAAACCCTTTTTGAAGTTCCAACATTTTGGCATATATCACGCTCCCTGTGGGCAGGACGGGCTGAAAGTGCCGATATGTGATCAGAAGGCCTCTCGTTGTATGTGTAAAGGCCGTGGATTGTGTTTAGGATATCCATTGCATCCACAACTCAGACCTCCCCCATGGTTTATCTCGAATAAGACTCACCTGCGCCCTGAACTCTTCTTCAAAGCTAAGCCATGCATGGTCCCCAAAGTGCATCTTTGCCTTTCTAATGATGTTCATGTATTTGAACAATGCAATGGCCCTGTCCGCATTCTTTTCACAAGAAACGCTGGTATAATTTGTAATTGTCGATGTCCAATTCTCCATATTGTTGAGCACCCTAGGTCCCCTTGTCAATTCCCACTCATCTTCCTTGGACAACCTCTTTAACCTGTATATCTCTGTGTAACTACTTGAATGCCTTCACATACTTACGTTTTTAAATCCTGTCTTGTCAGAAATGGTGATCCCAGCGGCATCGCCAGACCCATGTAAGGCAACCGCTTCTTATGTGTCTCATCATTTTTGGCATCATCGGCCCCTGCGTCCTCAGTCACTTCTGTGCCCTCAATTTGAACCCCATTCTCTTTCATAACCTTTTTACTGTCCGCCCCTTGGGCATCATCCGTACCTTTGAGGCTTCCCCCGCTTTTACCCCCACTTTCTCGATTACTCCATCCCTAACACCCACCGACTTGCAAGCCTTTGCCTCAGGCCCTGATTCCCTTGCGTCCCATACTGACCACCAATCTCCTTTACCTGAAGGCACTTTACCAACGTCCCTCCCTTCCTTGGAACATCCACTGTTTGTTTGAACCGATTTTCCAGTGGTGCTTCCGTTGTCCGCACTTGACTTATGAAAGACACCAACTGCAGCTTCCATTGTCTCACCTTTCCCTTTTGTGTGCGTCGCCGGCACCCCCACCTCATCTTCATCATGCAGCTCACCTTCTTCTCACTCTTCGGTGCTTTCATCATAGTCCAACGTCAAATCATCCTCTCCTGCACCCTCTTCACACACGGCTCGACATACCACTCCGCCACTCTTTCTCACAGGCACATCTCTGTCCATCCTAGGTTTGTGCTCTTGTCTTGTGCTGCCTGTGTGAGCCCTCTGCGTAGGGAGGGCCACCACAGACCCCCAAACCCCTTCAGGCCAACGTCCAGGGGCCGTCATGCACCCCGTCAGCAGGTGCTTTCTACAGCAAGCTCTTTCTTCCTCAAATTCTCTCTTCCTCCGCCTTCTTTCTGCTCTTCTACATATCTACCTTTGGTGATAAATAGATAAATTAAACCAGGGTTTAGACTTATGCCTATCAGATAGACTGGCTGCCTCAGACAGAGGCACCAACATCTTCAAACGTGTGTTTATGGCTTGATAAAAAGCCTCAAGATTTCTTCCTACCATGTCCCCAAATCCGGAAACAAAGTATTTAGCTTGTCAGTGCTCAGTGCTTTTGACGTTTGCACTACATAAACCTCCTGATTGATTTTCATTTTTGTCTAAAGTTGTTTGCATTCCGGCTCGGCCATTTGTGCAGTTCTGAGAATCCTTGCAAAGGTGATAGGTGAGGAACATACATTGCATGTAGGTGAGCAGGGCCCCTTCATGCCCCTTGCTGGGAGGCCCACTAAGGTTTTGTTACGCCACTTCCTCTGTCTACTCCCGGCCACCTGGACACCGCTTCAAGGCCTGGCCCCCTGGCCTCCGACTCACCAGAGCCTCGTCACTGGGGGCCTGCATTTATCCACGCCTCATACACCCCACTCCCACTGGGCTCATCGGGTTTTCCCTCCTCTTTCTTGCTCCTTTTAACTGCTGGGCCTGTCTCATGCACTACAGCCTGCCCCAGTCCCCCAGGGGCGGGCCAGGCCATCAAATCCAATGGCCTCTCGCTGCCCAGGGGCTCATAGTTGGTTTGTTGTGGTGTGGTGCATGCTCCTCGCATGCATACATGCTGGAGTTGCCACTGGGCCCCGTCCTCTCTACTGGCTCCTGGCTTACCGCCTCACTATAAAATAACTTACGGGGAGGCTGTGTGTAGTAAATTACTTGTCAGCTATTTTCCACTGTACTGCTCTGTTAGAATGTGGCATGACATCATAGAATGCCTGAGTGCCTCTCTGGGTGAGATTGTCAGTTGGTCTACTCAGGCTGAGCTGTAGGGAGCTTGCTCCTGGTGGGGCTATCTTTGTACCATCCTGACCACCTATGCTGGAACCAAGCTACTAATAAAGAAGTAACTTACATGAACAGATGGACTCTGTAGCTTCCTTTCCAACAATTTTGGCGACGAGGATGTGGGCACTACGCAGACAATAGTATGAAATATGCATTGGTGGGTGGAGGTTTTAATGGCACTCAGTTTCCCTTTTAGGTTAACGCAGCATGTACTCTTTTCTTTGGGGAGGTTGTGGGTGTGTCTACTCCTATAGTAGCTGTGCATAGAGTGTACCCATTTCTTTGGGGAGGTTGGGGGATAGTCAATGCCCTTAATTTCATAGTTTCTGTATATAGAGTGTACCCATTTCGTTGGGGAGGTTGGGGGTGTAGTCAATGCCTTTAGTCTTTTAGTTTTCTTGGGTGCGTGTACCCTATGGTGTACCCTATCTAGGGGAGGTTATGGGGTAGTCAATGCCCTTATTTTCGTAGTTTCTGTATATAGAGTGTACCCATTTCGTTGGGGAGGTTGTGGGTGTAGTCAATGCCTTTAGTTTTTAGTTTTCTTGGGTGCGTGTACCCTATGGTGTACCCTATCTAGGGGAGGTTATGGGGGTAGTCAATGCCCTTAATTTCGTAGTTTCTGTACATAGAGTGTACCTATTTCTTTGGGGAGGTTGTGGGGGTAGGCAATGCCTCTAGTTTAGTTTTCAGTTTTCCAGGGTTATTACTCTGCGGTGTACCCTGTTTAGGGGAGGTTGTGTTATTTTCTGGAGCTATTACTCTGTGGTGTACTCTATTTAGGGGAGGTGTTGTCGTTTTCCAGGGTGTCTACCCTGTGGTGTGCCCTATCTAGGGGAAGTCGCGTGGTTTTGTAAAGTGTTTTACTCGTAGTGTACCCATCTCTTTGGGGAGGTTGTGGGGGTAGTCAACGCCTCTATTTTAGTTTTCAGTTTTCTTGGGTGCGTGTACCCTATGGTGTACCCTATCTAGGGGAGGTTGTTTTGTTTTCATGGGTCGTGTTTCTTGGTGACGTTTTTCGGTTGGTTCCTGACGTTTTCTTAGGTCTTCCGTTCATGTGGACACTATGCTCCGGTCGAAGTTTACCTGCGTGGAATTCGTGGCCAAGGGTTTCACGTTTGTACAACTTTGAGTGTGAAGTTTTCTTCTAGTGTTTAGACCTCTTTAAGTGTCAGCATTTCTTCTACCAAGGGATTTCGTGTTTCTTTACAGAGGGTTTCTCTCTATCTTTGTTGTTGTGGTAGCACTCTTCTTGTTATCTAGAGTGTATCTAGCCCCTAGTGTACTCCTTTGTTGGGGATGTTGTTTTCTCCCAAGGGTCTGTGTTTTACACCCACTTTTGTTTAACAGGGTGTATACACTGTGGTGTACCCGAGTATGGGGAGGTTGTGTGGGTGTCCGCCCTTCTTTGTTGCAGTGTTTTTATCTAAGCTGCTGTGTTTTCCCTAAGGGAGGCGGATGGGGCGTGTAGGAATTTTGTTTGCGATTTTAATGGTTAACTTATTTTTGCATCATAACACATTTCTGTTCATGCCAGTGAAATTAATGATACCTCATGCAATACACCTGTGGATTTGTGCACCTCATTGTTGCACTTTCTTGCTAAAGATTTATTGGGGTATCTTATGTGTTTTTACTTTTACTTCTGTTGTTCCCTAAGGAAAGAGGATGTGTAGTAAATTACTTGTCAGCTATTTTCCACTGTACTGCTCTGTTAGAATGTTGCATGACATCATAGAATGCCTGAGTGCCTCTCTGGGTGAGATTGTCAGTTGGTCTACTCAGGCTGAGCTGTAAGGAGCTTGCTCCTGGTGGGGCTATCTTTGTACCATCTTTCTATCCTACTATCCTGACCACCTATGCTGGAACCAAGCTACTAATAAAGAAGTAACTTACATGAACAGATGGACTCTGTAGCTTCCTTTACAACACTGTGCCTCCTCTCTGGTGTCTGTTTTTGGCTTCAATACGTGGCACGCTTCTGCCGTGCCCCACCTTTTTAGAAGAGACATTCCCCCGCAGGGGAGAACAGGCCACTACGGCCGCCGCCACACCACCTGATGTGGAGCGCGTCGGGTGGTGCATTCCAAACCAGACCTGGAGTAGGACACCAGGCCTGGGCAAATCGGCCCGTCCTGCCGCACCAAAAGTGTGCAGGTCGACCCTCACTACCTCATTTGTTTCCGCCATGCTCCAGGACTGTTACTCCTTGCAACCCCACGGCTGCTTCTTCACAATAATCACCCTCCTGGTGGTGCTAAGGAGTCAGGAAGAGACTGGACCCGCCTCTCCTGACTCCTGTATACCTGAGCTATACCCACCCCTTACCCCCAAAACTAACCTATCCCTGTCATGTCTTTTTTTCACCACACAAATTAACCCGGGGGAAGACTAGTCTGCGACTATTACTTCCCCAGGGGTCTTCATTTTAGGGGTTGGTTGACACTCTGGGGCTGATACACAAAGGGCCTCCGCACTCGTGGCGAAGGCCTCTCTGTCATGGTCAGGGGGCCTGCACTCGAGGCAGGGACCCTGCACCAGTGGTTGGATCTCCGCAATGTACAACTGCAGAACTGAGGTCCCGCCACAAGTGCGGACCGCCACCACCAAGGCAGGGCCTCCACCATGAGTGTGGCGGCTCATTGTGAATTGAGCCCGATGAGTATAACAACTTGATATCAAAGCATATGGAAAGGTCTTTCCTCGGTTCGTTTTTCCTCTCTCTTATGCACATACACACACATGTTTAGAGTGTACTTTGGGAGGTAATTTTAAAATTTTCCCATGAAGTGCATTTTAGAGTATTTTTGGAGAGTAGAATGTGGCAGTGGAGTCTGACAATCCAAGTCCTGCGGATGAAGATCTATAAATTGTATCAATAAGTTCCCATCTCCTGGTTGTGTGCAGACTGCACACACTAGTGGTGTGCCCTATCAGCTCACCATGGTTCCGTGGAGTAGTTTGCGAATGACGGAGCAAAGTTGAGAGGCAAAGGCACTAGTAAATGATAAACCACAGCACACAGCACACATTTGACACGTTCAATATAACAGCTTTGGAAGGATGGTTTAGGTCAAGTGAAGTAATTTGTTAATAATTTTGAAGTTCTGCACGACAATTTTGGCCAAGAGGATGAGCTTATCTGGGACATTTTTGGGGAACATTGACTGCATTTTGTGTAGAGGATCAAGTATGTGAAGTAGGATGACCCTGAGCAGGATGATCCTGTCCTTTCAAAATTTCTAGTTGTCTACTTCCAAGCGCAGATACAATTACGTGCACAAGCACACATACACAGGCACACATAAAGATGTGCAGAAGTACACGTGCACACACAACCGCCTATTACGCAGAGAATATAATAGAAGAGAAATAAAAAGGCTTCTGTATTGCTGTCACTCCCCCTCTTAATTTCTTGTTAAGTGTGATGAGTCGTTTTTCTGTCTTTCTCTTATTCTACTTTTCCTTTCCATAACTCTTTCTTGCTTATCCTCTGTATCTCCTTTTAACTTGCTATCGAGGTAGTAGATATGTCTGTTTTAACTACTCCCCTCTGTCTCCTGTAATTCTCTGCTCCCAGCATCTGCTCGGCTCTCTTACCAACAGGCTTGTTAATGTAATTTATATTTCCTGCCAGATTGTGTCCGTGGCCAGTGGGCATTTTTACAATTCTCGTACTTGGAAAAGGAACACTTTATAATCGGGTCGAAGCAACAGTAGCTATTCTACTATATTGAAATAAAGGATTATTGAACGCTTATCACCGACTGGAAATTGTCGGCTATGTCTGTGATGGAGCAGGGTTTTTACTTTAAAACCGAATACCTGTTTCATTTTCGCATGTTATAAATAAAAGTACTACTGATTAATTATTAAGTATTAAAAGTTTGTCAAATGTTGTCTAATCAACCTTATTAACAAGAGAATTACACGTGGGAATGCTATTGCATGGCTAAATAACAAGTGAACTAAGTTGGTGAGCAAACTGACAGAAAACGATGTTGCTTATGTGATGTTATGTGATGCGCTTTAAATTAATATGCATTAATGGCTTTTTGATGTCGCAAATGGCTAGATAAATACACACACATAAGGGTATTAGCAGGGGAATAACACTGTATAATCATTTCGGAGCAGTAATTCTGTTTTATGTTTATTTTTGCTTAAGTTGTCCAATGTGGCCTACCCGAAAATGGCTGCCATCTACAGCCTGCACTCGAGTAGATGGAAATTTACAGAGAGGCTTCGCTCTGCCTGTGACCTTGCACCTCTGATGAACTGAAAAGCCATAAGCATGATGACAAGTCCGGGATATCTGCCAAGAGCCCCTGGAAGACGGAAAAAGTTGATACGAACTTGATGTGAACCCACTATTGAAACAAATTCACCTAGTAGAGACATCCGTAAAAGTAACGAATTAGTCATGGACGTTCAATTCTGCTATTCATTATTTGGGACAATCTATGCGTGAGAAAATCTCGCAGAATATCGAAAAAGTACAAAGATGACATTATTTCCGCCAGTCATCCGTTCTGAATAAAGAAATGTAACTTTATAGAATGTAAATTTTAGTATAAATAATAGTAGACTAGAGAGGTCTAGCGCCACTTCTTCCCGAGCTGATGATGCGAGGTCCCTATGCTGACGGAGAGGACGATGACTCTACATGACGGCAGAAAACTATAATTCTTCTACAGAGGACCGGTTCTGACTTAGGATCTGACATTTAGATAGAATAGGTAAATATGAGAGAAATGAATTTTGCATTTAATTGGCTTTTCTTGAAATTTTAGATAAATGAACAATCTGTTTGAATTTCTGTCTCGGGTAATTATTTCTAGTCATGTTTATTGATTTTATTGTGTATTCTTTGAAATGTATTTTGTTAGATCTAAAGCAACTAGCTGGTCGCATTGACCTCAAAGTACAGGCGGATTAGATAGAGCTCATGTGGAAGGTTTTTCTCCTTTACAGGGCACGGATAGAGTGATTTAGGGTGAATGTTGGTGTAATGGGCCCCATCAGCGTGTGATGTGTGTATGCGTGTGTGACTGTGAAATCATTCCGTCCGTGGAAGTAGAGGGGATTCGGAAGCTCTGATCTGCACCAGTTTCTTGGTAGCAGAATGATGGTTAGCTATTGTCTTGATCTGGCGAAATTGCGTGTATATAGGCTTGTTGATTATTGATTGATATTTGTACTAACACTATATGTTGAAGTCGTGTTGAGTTTTATGTATTGTGAACGGCTTCTGGGATGTAGGGAGTCGGTGACAGTTCCGTAGTAGAGCAGAGGGAGTGTTGCTCTCGGAAAAAGGCGGGATTGTCGACCCTGTATGCAGACAGGGGAAAACGTGTGACAATTTAAGGTGCGCGTTGCATTGTCTGGGTTCGACAAGGTAGCATCGCCATGTGTTGTCATTAGAAACGTATTTTCTGTGTGAGAGAAGTGTATATGATAGCGAAGGTTATCTGTGAAACTCTGGTCTTAAGTCCCAGGGATCCGTAAGGTATTCCGTTAAAGCTTACCGCTGGAGAAGTAATAGGTATTCTCTGAGCTTGTTAGAAGGACAGAGCAGAGGTAAGCGCTGCTTTGTTAACGTATGAGGTAATTCTGTAGTAGGACAGACTGTTCGCTGTTCTCGGGAAAGACAGAATTCTGTGTGAATGTACTACATTTTCTGGTGTGTAAGTACGTGTATGAGAAGGCATTCTGGTTAATTGTGACACTCTTAGGAGCATTCCGGAGGGAAACAGTTAATTGATGCTTGTTAGAAGGGTAAAGTAGAGGGATGTGCTACTTTATCAACAGAAGTAACGATTCTGTAGTAGGGCAGAGGTAAGCGCTGTTCTCAGGAAAGGCAGAATTCTCGTGGGAAAGGTCTTTTGCTGTTCTATGGCTAGCGAAGCAGACAATGGAGATGTTTGTATGTTGTAACTAACGGACTCGTAGAAATTGAAACAAAGTCTACCAAGTAGTCTTGTAAAGGAGGGGTAGACGAAAGAGACAGGAGACAGGAGCAGAAGCGACTGCAGCGGCTGCTGACGTCAGGGAGACCGCGCTGTGATTGGACAGTGGGGTAGAACAGTGGAAGCGCAGAGATTGGTGTGTTAGTGTACGCCGCGCTAGGATTGGGAGACATACAGGGTGACGTAGACGCTCCAGGATTGGTGCGTTAGTGTGAGTCGCGCTAGGATTTGCGGACTGAGTCAGTGATGTAGACGCTCCAGGATTGGTGCGTTGGTGTGAGTCGCGCTGCGATTGGACAAGAGATCGTACAGCTGTAGAAAGAATAAACAGCTAGTGGAAAATAAGAAAGATGTATTACCACGCTGAGGAAAAGAAGAAAAAGTCCTTGTTTAATAAAGTGAAGAATTGGTTTGACAAGGATAAAGACATAGTGACAAGGGCAGGACAGTTATTACCCCCGATAAGAACCCCGGCATCCTTCATGGTTGCAAAATATGGGTATCATACCTGTATTTGGTTAGATAACTGGGTGAAGTACACCAAGGACGATGGAGTATTAGCGTTCCCAGAACATGGTTCATTTAATCTGGCCATACTGAGGAATTTAAGGGAACAGATGATGAATCTAGAGCCTCGGCCTAGGCCGACGCAATTTGAGGCATTGACTGAATGGGAAGACGAAATGCATGAACGAGAAAAGCAGAGAGGTGGAGGTAGCTATAGGTACATGTTTGGGCAGAAGTATGATCGCGAAACCCATCATGACCGGATGAGAAGGTGGCGTGATGCTAGTATGACTGAGGGACTATATCCTGTAAGAACGGCAGAGGAATCAGGAGGGAGAAAGTGTACAGAGAAAGAACATAATGTAGAGACCAGGAGATATGGGGCAAATGAGTCTGATGATGATGTCTTAGAGGACATGCTCTACAAAAGACCACCCCCGTATAGACGAGAACCGGAGGTAGGAACAGCAGTTACCCCAATGAGAAACACCCTGCGGATTATAAAGACAGAGGCTACAGCCCCTGAGTTGAAAAGTAGTTGTTCTCTGGCGGAAAGAGAAAGAGAGAGAGATAGAGAGAGAGAGAGAGAGAGAGAGAGAGAGAGAGAGAGATAGAGAAAGAGAGAGAGAAAGAGAGAGAGAGAGAGAGAGAGAGAGAGAGAGAAAGGGAGAGAGAAAGAGAGATAGAAAGAGAAAATGAACTTGAAGATGAAAAGACCAGAGAACTAGCGAGAACTACTTCTGAACTAACAGAGAAAATCAGGGAACTGACTAAAAATCTTGAGGCTGTTACAGTGCCTGTGACAATAGGCCCGGTTATGCCGATTTTTGACAAGCGGAGGACGGGCGAAAGTGGTTTGACGGTGCCATTTGTGGGCAATAGGTTGATTGTACCTCCGGAGCAGGCAGACACGAGAGCGGGAGAAACACAATGGAGAACAGGAGAAAATCAGTGGAGACATACTATATGTGGAGGGGAAATGAGTGTGCAGAATAACTCAAGTTTGAATTCTGGCTGTATGGAAGGGAACAAAGGATCAATTTTGGAACCGCAAAGGGTGACAGAACCAGGGGGTGCGGGAAAATCTGTGATAACTGCTGAGGATTTGAATGATTGGCTGAAAACATTACAGAAAAAGGAGAAAGAGTCACAGGGAATTGATGTAGCTAGGCTACGTATGGAAATGGAAGAGTTGATAGTAGGAACCATACCTACAGAAACACTGAAGAATTATCGGGAAGGGGAGATCCTCTTCCTGTGTAAAAGTATCACATGGAGAGCAAAGAACATACATGACAGGTTGAAAGGAATAGCCAGTGAATTGGGAATTGACATGGACAAGGTGAAAGCTTTACAAAAGCCTTACCGAGTGGATTTTTCAGACAAAGATATTGAGAATCTAAACAATGCAGGCCGAACAGGGCAGATTAAGGAAATGATTGCTTTACTGAAGAAATGGGGAGATGTAGAGAAATGGAAAGACAGATGGTACCGGAAGCGAGAGGATGGGGCAGATAGAACTTACTCAGCATTTCCCCTGAAAGAAAAAGAGAAGGCAGTGACAGCTTACCCCATGAGAGAGATTCCAGGAGGTGGGTACGTACATGTCCCATGGACCAGACAGGATATTTTCTCATTTACAAGTGATTTCCCTCGACTAAGGGAAAAGCCCGTTGAGTGGTACAGACAAGTCGACAGATTTGTAAAGCTGTCAAAAGTACTATGGATTGACCTGAATAGTCTGTTTGATATAATTGTACCAGCAGACCTGTGGGCAGAATGCAAAATAGTCATAGACTGGCCCACTAAGGAATACCCGAGAGATCAAAAAACAGGAGCTCCAGATCCAGAGGTAATGAAGAAATACGAGCAGGTTATGGCCTTTTTGAAAAATAAAGTACCCCCCAAGGAGACAGACTGGGTTAAAATAGACCGAACACATCAAGAATTGAAAGAATCAGTCCATGCTTACTATGAAAGACTGATACTAGCTTTTAAGCAGTTCAGTGGAGATGAACACCTGGGTGACAAGGATCTGAGTCATTTTGTGTATAGATTTGTGTACGGTTTGCGGCCTGAAATCAGTGAAATGATACGGCAGCACACCGTGGACTGGCAGAGTAAGAAGATTGATGAGATTTTGAGACATGCAAAATACTTCAGTGATGAGATTGAGGCAAAGCAAAGAAATCTAAAAGAAAAGGCAATGTGGGCACAGGTGAAAGTTGCAGAAAGACAGGAAGCTCAGCTGGTTGAACAGGCAAATAACCCAGGAAATAAATCCAGGTTTGGTCCAGGAAAAGGAAAAGGGAATATTGAAGAAGCAAAGAAAAAGTTCCCCTGCCACAACTGTGGAAAATTGGGGCACTGGAAATCCGAGTGTAAGAATCCACCGTCTACTAATGACGATAATTCATCATTGAATTCGCAGGTGCAGAGTGAGGGGTGTGGTCAGCATCGGCAACAGCAGAAAGCTGATAAGCAGCAGAATCAGGTGCCAAAACCACCCTTGCCACAGAGAAAAAGGATCCCAGAAGTACAGCCAAGAATCGGGGTTCTACGATGAAGAGCAGGTAATCAAACCAAAACGCGCAAGCGCTGTATCTCAGTACTGGCTGAAAAATGAGGGAAGTGACTCTGAGGAAGACTTCTGACGGTGCCGAAGAGAGGAGGAGGAGTGCGTACTTGGTGCAACTCTAGAAATAGACCAGGCAGGGCCTTTTGTAAATGGGAAAATTAATGGTGAAAGTATCACTTTCCTAGTTGACACTGGGGCCATGAGATCAACTGTCAGGTCAGCAGATATAAAGAATCTTCCTCTTTTGGATGAAGCAATCCAAGTGGTTGGTGTGTCCAACACACAGATCAAAACACTACTTACTGAACCAGTAAGGGTTAGAATAGGGAAATTTTCAGACATGCACCGATTCGTAGTGTGTGACACAAGTCCTGTGAACTTGTTAGGCAGGGATCTGCTGTGCAAGATGAATTGCACTATTTTCTGTACACCAGATGGAATAACCTTTGAGACACCTGATGAGGATGTTCTATACAGAATGACCATGGATAACAGAGAATGTGAGGCTTTGGGAACATATGCAATATTTAATCCAGATGCATTATCCCCAGAGTTGAAACAGACAGTGAAAGCAGCAGTTTGGGACTTTACTGGAGAAGATGTGGGCCTGATGAGAAATGTAGATCCAGTAAAGATTACTGTAAAAGAGGGAGTGGTTTACCCAAACATACCGCAATACAGATTGACACCTGAAATAATTGAAGGAATAACACCCTTAATTGAGAAAATGATCTAGCAAGGGGTGTTGAGAGAAATATTGAGCAGCCCATGTAATTCACCAATAATGGGACTGAAGAAACCTAATGGAAAGTTCAGAATAGTACAGGATTTGAGAAAAATTAACAAGATTGTTGTGCCATGTTGTCCCATTGTACCAAATCCATCAGTGATTTTGTATCAGATTCCCCAAGATGCAGAATGGTATACAGTAATTGATTTGTGTCATGCTTTCTTTTCAATCCCATTGCATCATGACAGCCAGCCAATATTTTCATTTTGATTTGGAGAACGGATTTTGGCATGGTGCCGAATTCCACAGGGGTATACAGAGAGCCCCTCAATATTTAATCAATTGCTAAAGAAATCTCTGGAAAGTCTGACAATGCCTGAAAATTCAGTCTTGGTCCAATATATTGATGACCTACTTTTGGCATCAAAAACACGTGACGCTTGTGAAGTAGACACCATTGCATTACTGAATCATTTGGCAGATGGAGGGTTAAAGGTATCTCCAGCCAAATTGCAGTTCTATAAGAAAGAAGTCCAGTATCTGGGACACAATATTGAGAAAGGCCTGAGAAAAGTGACAATTGACAGAATCAAAATCATTAGGGGAATGAGGGCCCCAATGACACAAAGAGAGGTGAGAATGTTCCTGGGAATGGTGGGTTACTGTCGTCAGTGGATAAGTAATTTTTCCCTGATTGCCAAACCATTGATTAAATTAACCAAAAGTGAGGTGAAAGACCCATTAGAACTAAACCCAGAAGAAATGGCTGCATTCAGAGAGCTGAAAGACAGACTTTGTGAAGCTCCTGCCCTAGGAATGCCTGATTATGAAAAGGAATTTGAGCTGTACTGTAGTGAGAGAAATGGATGTGCACTTTCAGTGTTAATCCAGAAACATGGACGTCTGAGAAGGCCAATTGCCTATTTCTCAGCAACTCTTGACCCAGTAGCTGTAGGTTTGCCAGGTTGCCTGAAAGCAGTAGCTGCTACCTGCAAAAGTCTGGAACTAGCAGTTGTAAAATGCGCTGCACATGGTCATGGTGATGATTTTGTAACAGTGGGTAACAAATTTGCCAATGACATAGCACAATATTGTGCCAGAAACAATCACTCAATTAACAGGAGTAAAGAACGGGAAATGTCTTCTTGTTCATTAATGTTTACTAATGAAGTGGGGACATGGGAGGAAGTAAAGCAGCTACAGGATGAGGCAGAAGATGACGAAATGAGAGATTGGGTGAAAGCAGGTTGTGCACCCAGAGAAAAGGATCATGTGTGGGTCTACAGGGATGGAAGACCAGTCATGCCAAACAGCATGCTGTCAACCAACAATGGAAAGGATGTATCATGGCCAAGGACACTTGGGGAGGGATGCTATGATAAGAGCCTTTAAGCAAACCTGGTACAGTCCAAAGTTTAGACTGATAGCAGAAAGTCTCTGCCAAAGATGTCTGATATGTCAGCAATTCAATCCTGGAAAGAAAACAGTGGTGAGCCTAGGAACAATAGGCAGGGAGGGAGGACCCTTCACAAGAATGCAGATAGACTTCATTGAAATGCCCCCAGTCAACAGATTGAGGTATGTCCTGGTGGTGGTCTGTTTGTTCTCAAGGTGGGTGGAGGCGTACCCAACAAGAAGAAATGATGGGATAACAGTGGCCAAATTACTGTTAAGAGAGTTCATCCCAAGGTACGGGTTCCCAGTAACCATTGAATCAGACAGAGGAGGACATTTTTATAATGAAATCATGGGTCTAATTTGTGAAGCATTGTGTACAGCAGAAGTTGCATTGTGCCTACCGACCAGAGGCTTCTGGGGTAGTTGAGCAGATGAACGGTACTATCAAAAACAGAATTGGAAAAATGTGCTTAGCCACAGGAATGAAATGGCCCGATGTCTTGCCTCTAGTCCTGATGACCATTAGGTCTACTCCAGACAGAACAACAGGTTTGAGTCCACATGAAATTATCATGGGACGTGCTATGAGGCATGCAGATGTACCAGTGAACAAGCTGATGACTATAACTGATGACATGATTTTGGATTACTGCAAAGGCCTGGCTGACGCATTCATTCTGTGTTTCACCAGGTTGGAGAAGACGCCACCACACTTGAAAAGAAACCAGCCCATGATCTGAGCCCAGGGGATTGGGTAAGGATAAAAGTCCACAGAAGAAGGAATTGCCTGGTTCCAAGGTGGGGAAGGCCAAGACAAGTCATTTTGACCACAACAACTGCTGTGAAGTGCGCTGGTGTGAAAAATTGGATACATGCAAGCCACACACTGAGAGTTCCAAATCCAAGAGATGGTACTGGAAAAGAATACTTTGAAGAATCAGATTCCAGTGATGATGCAGACAGTGAGGCAGTAAGAAGGAAAAAGAATCCTGAAAGTGGGGAAAGTGAGTCGAGAGAAATTTTCACCCCACCAGAAGAGGTTCTGAAGAGAACAGTGCAAACTGCAGAAGCAAGTTCAGACTCAGAAGAATTGCCTGAGGTTCCGATTGACAGTGACCAACACAGAAAGAAGGAAAGAAAAGAAAAGAACATTCCAACAGGAGAGACACCTGAATCACATGAGAAAATTGGACAAGTTCCACCTGAGATAAATATTGAAGAAGAAGGGACAGACAAAGACAGAGAGGGACAGATTGCGGAAAAACCCCGAGGCGGTGTAGGGAGGATGTATGACGTTACAACGCATACTATTACAACGCATACCTTTACAACGCATTTTTTACAACGCACAATCCATTACAACGCATGACATTACAACGCAGTACACTACAACGCATTTTTAAAAACTACCTTTACAACGCATATCCATTACAACGCATACTACCTTTACAACGCATACCATTACAACGCATAATATTAAATTGCATTTAAGGTAAGTATTAGATAGTATAGTGTTAAAAATTACTATTCTAACTCCAGGGGGTGCAACAGTAGGGTAACTGTTGGATAGTATAGGGGTAAAAATTACTATTCTAACTCCAGGGGGTGCAACAGTAGGGTAAGTGTTGGATAGTATAGGGGTAAAAATTACTATTCTAACTCCAGGGGGTGCAACAGTAGGGAAAGTGTTGGATAGTATAGGGGTAAAAATTACTATTCTAACTCCAGGGGGTGCAACAGTAGGGTAAGTGTTGGATAGTATAGGGGTAAAAATTACTATTCTAACTCCAGGGGGTGCAACAGTAGGGAAAGTGTTGGATAGTATAGGGGTAAAAATTACTATTCTAACTCCAGGGGGTGCAACAGTAGGGTAAGTGTTGGATAGTATAGGGGTAAAAATTACTATTCTAACTCCAGGGGGTGCAACAGTAGGGTAAGTGTTGGATAGTATAGGGGTAAAAATTACTATTCTAACTCCAGGGGGTGCAACAGTAGGGAAAGTGTTGGATAGTATAGGGGTAAAAATTACTATTCTAACTCCAGGGGGTGCAACAGTAGGGTAAGTGTTGGATAGTATAGGGGTAAAAATTACTATTCTAACTCCAGGGGGTGCAACAGTAGGGTAAGTGTTGGATAGTATAGGGGTAAAAATTACTATTCTAACTCCAGGGGGTGCAACAGTAGGGTAAGTGTTGGATAGTATATTACTATATTATGCGTTGTAATGGTATGCGTTGTAATGGTAGTATGCGTTGTAATGAAATGCGTTGTAAAGGTAGTATTTAGAAATGCGTTGTAGTGTCCTGCGTTGTAATGTCATGCGTTGTAATGGATTGTGCGTTGTAAAAAATGCGTTGTAAAGGTAGTGCGTTGTAAAAGTTGCGTTGTAAAGGTTGTTCCCCGTGTAGGGAACATCAACCAAAAGCTAGGTGAAGGGACAAGTAGACAGCAAGAAGATTGCGTGTCGGAGACCCGAGGAGGGGCAGAAGTAGGGAAATCTCAATTGGTGGAAAAAGAGACTGTTGGAGAAAAAGAAGTTGTTGGAGAAAAGAAAGTTGTTGATGAACAAGAAGCAATTGAAACAGAGTCTGATGAAAGTGACAATGAGATACATGGAGGACGAGTTCTGAGAAAGAGAACTTGGCTTGGAGAAAGAAACAATAAAGAAGGAAAGCAAAAGAGAAATGCTAAAGGAGATCTTTGGCCAAATAAGATAAAGAGACTAAGGTACAGACTGACACGAGTTAACTCTTCAAAAGCTGAACAAGTGAACGAAGTGTCAAGTCAAAATCCTACCAAGGAAGAAGAAGCAACGATACCTGAGAGAACAAAAAGAATAAGGAAACCAAACCAGAGGTACAAGTCACCGGAATGGACGTATGTGGCACTGCCTGAAGAAGGAGAAGAGGCTGACAGCCAAGGAAGTCCAGAGGAGGCTTTACTGAAGGAGGTTGCTGAAGAAGAAGCTGTGGGAATCCTGAGAGTTATCTTGTCCGACATTGGAGAAGAGACGGATGTTCAGGACCTGATACAGTTTGATGATGATGAAGAGACAGTGAAAAGTGATGAAAATCCAAATTGAGTAAATCCAATGAAAATCACTTGGAGGGGAGAAGAAAAAGAAATACTAAAATTAGTAGATTGTAATAATCAGTTGAGTACTTGTTGCCCTTAGAGTTCAGTAGAGGAGTAGAAGAGGCTAAGTCAAAAGACACGGTCAAATTAACAAAATGGATAACACTGAGAATAAAAGTAGATGTACCTTTCTGAAAAGATGGTGCAAAATGTGCTGCTGATGTACAGGTTTATTAATGCTGCTTTGGAGCGTGCTTGCTCTTTTGATTTCATTTAGAGTCACTATAGACACTTTAGAAGGTCATACTGAGAACAAGACTCATATAGGGAAGAGTCCATTAAAGGTAGTTCCAACTAGAACTAGCAATATACATATACATAAGGATAGGTCAATTAACGATTTTTCTAGCAATGTTTTTTCTAAATTGTTGTACGAATACGTAAAGACAATGGAAGTAAGGGATTGCTACGTTTGCATGCAGTTACCTGCCTCTGTTTTGGAAGGAGTGACTTATCATCATCTTCCGGCTACGTATGGAATTTCCTGTAGTGTGTTGATTAGTATATTTTATCAGTTAGGTAAATTAGATTATAATATGTCTAATGTAGATAATATTCTTGGGCAATTGCCTATGAATAAAGAACTGAATCCTGCAAAGGATGCTAACACTTTAGGTGAGATTTTTCTAGAAACCAAAGAATTAACCTTAGAATATGTTTTTAGAAATAATTTAACTTGCAGTTTAAAAGGAGAAGAGAAGAATTTTCTAGACATGGTTGAAAGAAGAAGGTTGAACATGCACAAGAAAGCAGAAGGGCATAAAATGAGTGACACAATGTGGGATATTGAGAAAGAAAAGGAGTTGAAAAATGGAGCCAGTCCAACTATGGCTATAGATGCCCCACAGAAAGGAAAACTGTGCATTACCAGGAAGAGATCCCAATACGATTATTATTTCATAGGGACTAGTGAGTGCCATGATACATACTTTATTGCAACCGGATGGGGATTTAGAGGAGGAGAAGATCCAGTTTTTCTGGGAGTGTATTATATTTGTGGGAACAAGGCTTATTACCGTTTGCCTGACCATTGGTTTGGTACATGTTATGTTGGCCTGGTCTTTCCAAAGATTTTTCACATGGATAGAGTAGATGATGCTGAACATTCTAACACATTAACACGTTATAGAAGAGAAACATGGACAGAAATTGTAGGAGATATTTTTGGAGCTTTAATTCAAGCAGTGGGAATTTCTTTGAATGCATTTGGCATTCGGAAGCTGTCAACAGTGGTAGATCGCTTGTCAACAAGCACCGCTGGAGGCTTTCTTTTGGTTAATACAGAAATGGTTGCTTTGCGTGCTATGGCGATGCAAAATCAACTTGCCCTTGACATTCTTTTGGCAAAAGAGGGTGGAGTCTGTGGAATGCTGAAAGTTCAACATTGTTGCACTTACATTCCTGATGAAAGTAAAGATCTAAAAGTCTATATCAAAAATATTACTGATTTGCATGAAGAATTAGTACCACTGGAAGCTGAAAGTATCTGGACTAAAATGGCTAACAAGATGATTGCTATTAAGAACTTTGTAGCTAAAATAGGTAGTACCATTTTTGGTAAGATATTATTTCCATTAACATGTGTAATTGTTGCATTATTGATCCTTAGATTAGGATGTATGTGTTGTAGATATAGAAGAAATAAAAAGAAAATCACAAAAGAAAATGTTAAAAGGAGACAAAAGAAACCAGAAAGAGATCCACAAGAAATAGAATTAGAAAAGCTAAGAGAAAGCATGTATATAGAAACTAAAAAGGAAGATGAGATGGAAACTAGGGTCTAAAAACAAGAACAAGAAGATATTTCAAATTCTTCCAAAAGGGGAAACTAAATTGATTTTTTTTTGGGTTTTGATTTTTGTGGTGATTATATATCACCAAAGGGGGGATTGATGGAGCAGGGTTTTTACTTTAAAACCGAATACCGGTTTCATTTTCGCATGTTATAACTAAAAGTACTACTGATTAATTATTAAGTATTAAAAGTTTGTCAAATGTTGTCTAATCAACCTTATTAACAAGAGAATTACACGTGGGAATGCTATTGCATGGCTAAATAACAAGTGAACTAAGTTGGTGAGCAAACTGACAGAAAACGATGTTGCTTATGTGATGTTATGTGATGCGCTTTAAATTAATATGCATTAATGGCTTTTTGATGTCGCAAATGGCTAGATAAATACACACACATAAGGGTATTAGCAGGGGAATAACACTGTATAATCATTTCCGTGCAGTAATTCTGTTTTATGTTTATTTTTGCTTAAGTTGTCCAATGTGGCCTACCCGAAAATGGCTGCCATCTACAGCCTGCACTCGAGTAGATGGAAATTTACAGAGAGGCTTCGCTCTGCCTGTGACCTTGCACCTCTGATGAACTGAAAAGCCATAAGCATGATGACAAGTCCGGGATATCTGCCAAGAGCCCCTGGAAGATGGAAAAAGTTGATACGAACTTGATGTGAACCCACTATTGAAACAAATTCACCTAGTAGAGACATCCGTAAAAGTAACGAATTAGTCATGGACGTTCAATTCTGCTATTCATTATTTGGGACAATCTATGCGTGAGAAAATCTCGCAGAATATCGAAAAAGTACCAAGATGACATTATTTCCGCCAGTCATCCATTCTGAATAAAGAAATGTAACTTTATAGAATGTAAATTTTAGTATAAATAATAGTAGACTAGAGAGGTCTAGCGCCACTTCTTCCCGAGCTGATGATGCGAGGTCCCTATGCTGACGGAGAGGACGATGACTCTACATGACGGCAGAAAACTATAATTCTTCTACAGAGGACCGGTTCTGACTTAGGATCTGACATTTAGACAGAATAGGTAAATATGAGAGAAATGAATTTTGCATTTAATTGGCTTTTCTTGAAATTTTAGATAAATGAACAATCTGTTTGAATTTCTGTCTCGGGTGATTATTTCTAGTCATGTTTATTGATTTGTGTATTCTTTGAAATGTATTTTGTTAGATCTAAAGCACCTAGCTGGTCGCATTGAGCTCAAAGTACAGGCAGATTAGATAGAGCTCATGTGGAAGGTGTTTCTCCTTTACAGGGCACGGATAGAGTGATTTAGGGTGAATGTTGGTGTAATGGGCCCCACCAGCGTGTGATGTGTGTATGCGTGTGTGACTGTGAAATCATTCCGTCCGTGGAAGTAGAGGGGATTCGGAAGCTCTGATCTGCATCATCTGCACTTGTCACCGCTACCGGCCTGCTTGGAAGCCGGCTCTGCTCTCCGCTCTACGCAAAGGATACGTTTCTCGAGTCCGGGAAGTGGTACTCGCGAGTTTGTCGGCAGAGTCCGGGCCCAAAGGAAATTAGCTTAGCACCAGGACAAGAAAAAGTACTCTCTGACGTTACCATACGGTAGTAAGACGGCTGACCAGTTTCGTGTTTTTTGGTCAGTATTTATTTCTTCCCCACACACATCTGTTTGACTGTTTCCCTCCCTGCCTCTGAACATTAGACTTTAACAAAGGGCTGCTTCTGTGGCACAAAGCGTTTCTTTAGTTCAAAACAACCAGAGTTAGTGGTTGATAGGAATTTTCTTTAATTCATCTATCACCAAGGTAGCCTTTGACCCAAGGGAGGCCTAATAGTTTTAGACTGACGGCTTTGCTATATGTTTATAATGTTCCAGCTACGTAAGCCAGTTTCCTATATCCTATGTGCATACAAGACTGGTAGGGAAAGAACAGGAAACAAACACTGTTAGGGGTCATTACTTAGTCCCAGAGAAAGCTGTGGACCCATATCGGTCTTGCATCAAATGACTGAATCTTGTCGATACAAAGGATTCTTGGAAATTACATCATTGGCATCGATCACAATTAATTTTCTTAAATGTCTCCATTAACGCCTAAAAGAAAGGGATTCCAGGGTAGCCCCTAATTATTTTTGATCTGTAGATTCCCCTACACAACAAGAAATAGCTGTGTGCTCTCTCAACTGAGGTCCAGTCTATCCTGGGATTTAGTATACCAGGATGGCACCCGATTATGAAGCATGCCACTAATAAAGAGTTAGCGTTCATTTTCAGCACTCCAGTTCATGTTTACAGAACTTAGGGCTGAGGATACCTTTGTGTTATGTACATTGATAAGGAAGCAGGATCCACAAACTACCGTTGGTCCTTTCATGCCCCCTGTGTACTTGCATTTTCTTTAATTCTCCCTCTCCGAGATCTGCCACTTTGTGCATATTTGTAACAGCTTTCCATTGCAGCAGTTTTCCATTATTTATTTAGTTCCTTTGCTTGATTGTGATGTCTCCTAAACCGAATGTACACCTTTCCCTCTTATCACAGGAGAAGAGTTGGGTTGGATGATCTGTGATGAAATAGTGAAGATTCCCTAGAAATTTGCTTGGAAATCTGAAAAAGACTGTATCCTCTTGCTGTCTGGATTGGGATTGAGTGTGGCAAATGTCTTGGACCATCTCAAAGACTGGGCCTTTTCTTTCGGAGTGATCCCTTTTAATCAGGCCGGGTTCAGACAGAAACACTCAGTAACAGATAACATAGCAGTATTTAGATAACATAGCAGTATTACAGACAATTATCGACAAATACGTGATCTTAAAATCTCAGGTCGTTTATGCTGTCTTTGTTGATTTCTCAACAGCATTCGACAGAGTGGAAAGACCAACACTCTGGAACAAACTCAGAAATCAGGGAATCCGGGAAACTCTTCTTCACTTAATCATTTCACTACATTCAGAAACTTGGTGCCAGGTACAAATGGGAAAAGAAAAACGATTAACTTGCCCAATTACCACACTAAATGGCCTTAGGCAAGGTTGCCTACTGGCTCCCTTACTTTTCTCATTATACCTAAGTGACCTCCCGGATAGTTTTCTGCAGGTTGACAATTTCCCTCCAAAGATTGCATCATGTAACATGCATATAATGATGTATGCCGACGACTTGGTACTTTTCGATCTTACCCCATTTGGATTACAAAGGAACCTAGACGTTCTAACAAGATACACAAAAGAAACTTCTTGATTCCAAATCTAACAAAAATGAAAGTAGTCCTATTGAGAGGGAAAAACCGTTACACAAAATACAACTGGGCATTGGGTGGAGAAATGATAGAAGTGGTTAAAGAATATATCTACCTGGGTGAATAGTCACCCAAACTTTATCAAACTCTCCTCACCTGCAGCATTTGAATCGTAAAGCAGATATTCACGAGGGGGGGGGGGGGCTCTTACAATTATATTCTTCTTCCGGCCAAAGACACTTCTCTTCTTTATTAGAGGTTTACAGCTGTAAGATCCCCCTATCCTATCTTATGCTCTGGAATACATTCCAATTAACCAGTGGCATTTAATTCAAACTAAAGAAGGGAAAATTCTCCGCAAATTGGCTAAGGTACACCAAGCTGTCCCGGCACAAGCACTGCGTTTGGAATTTTCTCTAGTCAGCTCCTTTGCCAGAGCAATTACCAACAAATTAAGATGGGCTTACAATCTTCTTCATGCAGATTAAGTCACCCTAAGATTTCTACTAAAAACAGAGACATTTGAGCCAGAATCTACTAAATCCATCTTCAGTCGGAAATCTGATTATTGTTTTCAAATGATCAAAATGCACAACTACACTTTTGAAAACATGAACTCCCGCCCAATTGAAACTCTTCCTGAAACATCTGACGCCAAGGATCAGCTTCGAACTGGATACTCAGCACTGTACTAAACTGCACCATTACGAACTCTATGCAGAATCAATCGAATACAAACAGGTTCAACAATAAATTTGTTTCTAATTAAGGCATGGAATTCGGCGTTGTATAATTTTATTGCGGCTTGGGTTACTCCCTTTTAATTCACTTACTTTTAAATGGACTAAAAAAGAAAATGCAACCATTATCTGCGATCTTTGTAATGGCGGGAGCACGTACTGTTGATTTGCCCGAACTTGAAACTGGTCGAGGCTAGAAGGCGCTACTTAAAAACAGTCCAATTTGGAAACAACAGCTCATCTGTACAGAGTTTGATTTCGCCTTTTAAACCCCCCCTGATGAACTTGTGTGTCATCACCTGTTTACATTTTTAATGTCTTTTTAAAATTTGTATTGAATGTTTTTTTTACTTATATTGTTATAACAAACGTTCTGTTTTAGAATTTGTTGTTCTCAGCAGAGAACTAAATCAAATCAATTAAACTTGAATACTTATGTGTGCACCCGTACCTGAAAACCTTTCAGGCAAGATAGTAAGGAATTCCACAAATGTATTTGCATCTATATTATGTAAACAAAAAGGTAAATACAGCAGCTTTCATACCGTTTTTATACAATATGTTTGTGGAGAATACCACATGGCAAGACCAACGGCCTCCATCAGCAGCGGCAGGTAAGAGCAGTGGGGGGTGAAGCCGGTTTGGGGCGTGATTCGGCAGACGACCACGAGGGATAAATAAATAATTTTCCCTCGTAGCGGTCTCTCGAACCCCCCCCCCCCATCCCTGCTAGCCCCAACGCTCTTACGTGCACGGGCTGCTGTTGGCCTCAACAGTTATTCCAATGCCTTCAGTGCCATGAAACACATTCATGGACCAGTATTACCTCAACAATTTGGGTCCTTTTAAAAAACAAAGCCATAAAACTACACTGGCAGGTCTACGACATGTGTTTGATTTACAACTAGGTGGAATGCAGAAAACCTTCCAGGAGTATACATTGAATTTTGAGCTATGTATGACATGAGTAGATCTTCATATCTAATTTTAGATCTAGTTTACCTCTCTCATATTAAGTTCTTTAAAAACATACCTCCTGCTTAGTCTCATTTTATATATGTCTGTTAAACCACATGTTCAACGAAGACAGTTTCTTAGCATAACATCTGTTATCAATAGTATTTTTTTGTTGGTAAGGACTCCTGACCACTTTAGCTCTTTTGCAATACTTGGAAATGGCTTGCCATCTCTGTGATTTGGATTGGATGCTCATTGGAATGTATTCCCAGATAGGAAACATGCCTGGATCAGAGAGGATGAGTAGGTTTAATGGGAAGACTCTGCCTCTGAGACGATCAGTAACGATGTGAGTTCAGCCTCAAAGCTGCGGTCTGCACCACTTTTACGTATTTGCAGAAGGCAGTTTCTGGTTCACTGTCTTCCCTCAGCGGAACACTTTTTGTGGTTCCTGCTCCTTTGGTTCCCCATTATCAGTTTTTGTGGCATTTTGCTGTGTGCTCTTCCCCTCTTCCCCTTTTGTGTGTCCTTTTTCCTGGACAGTTTTGGAGTTTTATTTAACAAACTTTGTGCCTTTCCAGTCTTGGCTTCTCATTGGCTTGATGAAAGGGAAACTATAAACGTCCCTTTCGGTGGGATAATAATAGTGTTCTTGCAGATATGTTATGAGTATATTTGTATCTTCAAAAGCTTAATGTTTTTTCATCTCTGTAGCACCTTGTTTCTTCCTGTCAAAGCTTCAGCCTCTGCCTTACCTTGCTTTGTTCTCTGTTTCAATTTCTGCCAGGATAAGCATGCTCTTTTCAGACCATTTGTGAATTTGAGAGGTAGTGGGTCTTGCAGCAGTTCTAGTTTTGGACTTAATGCTAAGGACTCCTGACATCTAATTACAGTACTGCAGACTAGCTGGTTTGGGGAAGAGTGACCACCTGCCCAGTGTGCGCCCTTGCTGACTATATTCTGTGGTAACGTGCTGTTGTATATTTTATCCCAAACAAGATAATTACATTTTCTATACATCTTAAATTTTATGGATAATCCGGATGTTTTTGGCTACTGCAAAAGTAAAATAAATCCAAATTGCAGCAAACGTAAGTCATCCATGCCTAACTCTGTGGTGTAGTTCAGGATATTCCCAAGGTAATTCAAGTTTTAGTGTAAGAAATGCAATTATGGAGCCATGAAAGCACTCTGTTCCTTCTGAGGCACTGATATGTATTTACTGTTATATGTTAAAACAAGCTTTAAAACCTTGCATATTTTTGTTATATATATTGTTTCAACTGTATGAACTTGTGTGTGTTTTCTGGCTTTAATAGTGTTTGTGCACATTAACGTCTTTGCACATTTCTGGCTAGTACCTCGCTTATTGGTTTTATAGGGCCTTGAAATTAGCCTGCTAAAGTTGGGAGTAATGTTTAACTGTAGCTCTGTGTAGGAGTATTGTATTTTTTGGCTGGTGCTCTCTTATCTTGAGACCACCATTTTTCCTCCTTGCTGGTGTCACACACTAGAGAGGCCATTTTGGTTCTGCACACTCTAATGTTTCTCTTTTCTCCTGACTCCATGTTCAGGCCGGGTTAAATTAGGATGGCTGATTTGCGCCCGCACTGCAGATGTGCCAATGGCACATCAAAGGCATGCCTGTCTGCGCCTGTCCCTGCCCAACCCCGGGCCCAGCATTCTGCCCTGTTTGCCTCAGAGGACTGCCGACATCATTTTTACATGTGAGTTGCTTATATCTGTAAGGTTCTCTCCACCTAGTACTGTTTGTCCTGCAGTTCTTTGAAACCGCATCCCCGCCTTACACTGCTTTCAGCCTGGTGGTAGGTAAGGGTGTAAGCAAACGTAAAATTGGGTCAATCACTGCGACAGGTAAACAATCTGCAAAGTGCAGGGTAGTCTCCTCCAGTGACTCCTTGGAACAAATCGAGTCAAAGTCTTTGTATGACCTGCTTAAAGGCACTTTAATTGAAGGAAGGTCAATGGTAATGCATGCAGTGGATGTTTGCATTCTGAAAGAACATATAAACAGACAATCTAACTTGTTACAGAAACCTTGATCAGAGAGAATTCTGGCTTGATGTAGCCTTTGTAGTACCAACTGGTCATGTTATACAAAATGTGAACCAGCCAGATAAGGTAGGGGGAGGGGTAACCTCGATCGGCAAAGAGAAATATGCATTCTCCTCTTGGCTTGTACCATATGTGCAAGACGCGGAATCACTTGCTGTATCATTAACAATAAATCATCAATGCTTACTGAAATCCATATTAATTTAAAGGCCACCTGTTCTTGCAAAGAACTTTATTTGCTCATTTCAAGAGGTAGTATCTACCTCATTCCTGGAGACTGAGTCTGTAGTTTTATTGGGTGATTTAAAGAAACATTCATTGTGGTAATATTCTGGTTCTCATCCAGGGGATACTCATCAATAGTCATAATCTATGAATAATCCCCGCCCATGTGCGGGATCCCGGAGCATATAGAAAATACATATATATACATATATATATACATATGTGAAAACATATAAATGCAGCCTAATAATGTTCAAACATGGCAATGCTGTAAATTACATAATTTTTGCATAGTAGTGCCCCCGTAACCCATAAGGAAAAAAGGAAGCATCAGGCAAAATATAACACAGCACTGCTTTATTGCCATAAAGCAACATGTAATTGTAGGCATTCGCCAGTAGGCTGCAGTAGAGTATCAAGAAACCAAGAAAACTGACACCCTGCCTTTAAGGCATTAGAGTAGCGGGACCGTGCCTTTAAGGCCTGCCTGTGACCCCCTGCTCCCATGATGCACTACAGGTGGCAGTTGGGCCAGTTCTTTTTTCCGGCTCCTTCTGTGAGGATCCTGGAGCTTGAGCTCTTCAGTTTTTTGACTGAAATTTTTAATTACAGCTTTTTCAAGCTTTTTTCGACGTTTTCTGGCTTTTAAGGGCTAATTCTGCTGGTTTCCAGTGAATTTTCAATTTTTTTCCAGTCAGAATGTCTCCTTTATTTAGGAAATGTCCTTCTTATGGCAATAAAATGGCACTGGCAGATCCACACTCGGTGTGTATTGTGTGTTTACCAACAAAACACGATCCTGACCAGTGTCCCCACTGCCAGAAGTTCTCAAAGCGCACTCTGAGGGACAGAGAGCGCATTAAACTGCATGCAAGACTGGAGAAGGAACGGAGCCGTCGTGAAGGCGAGCATTCCTCATCAAGACCACCTTCTTCAGCTACGCAAGTACAGAAACGGCGACATACCAGCTCCTCGGGCTCCAAAAAGACCAGGAGTACAAGAGGTTCGCCGTCGACGTCGAGGATGCCGGCGAAAAGGCAGAGAACTTCGGCGTCGAGGGATTCATCCTACCATCAAGAGTCTCCGCCGCGCAAAAGTAAGTCGGCGTCGAGAGGCGGTCCTTCGGGCTCGAAGGCTGCTAGTCCGGTGACATCTGGACTGTCTCCGTCGACGTCGAGGCTTCCGTCGACGTCGAGACACTCTCCGCCACCCTCGAGGGGGTCGGCGTCGAGAGATGCGGCGACGTACATTCCGCCGCGAGTGGGCCGGTCGCCGTCGATGGTTACCCCCACTCGGCGACATAGAAGGTCGACGTCAAAAGGGCAGACGTCGAGAGAGATCGACGTCGAAGTCGCCCAGTCGACATCGAGAAAGGTCGACGGCGAAGAAGTCGCCCAGTCGACGTCGAGAGAGATCGACGTCGAAGTCGCCCAGTCGACGTCGAGAAAGGTCGACGGCGAAGAAGTCGCCCAGTCGACGTCGAGAGAGATCGACATCGAAGTCGCCCAGTCGACGTCGAGAGAGGTCGACAGCGAAGTCGCCCAGTCGACGTCGAGAAAGGTCGACGGCGAAGTCGCCCAGTCGACGTCGAGAAAGGTCGACGTCAAAGTCGTCCAGTCGACGTCGAGAGAGGTCGACGTCAAAGTCGCCCAGTCGACGTTGAGAGAGGTCGACGTCAAAGTCGCCCAGTCGACGTTGAGAGAGGTCGACGTCAAAGTCGCCCTGTCGACGTGGAGAGAGGTCGACGTCAAAGTCGCCCAGTCGACGTCGAGAGAGGTCGACGTCGAAGACACGGCCGACGTCGTGGTCATCTAGCCGACGTCAGGTGCCAGAGAAGAGAAGATCGACGTCGAGACCTCCGTCGAGACCAGAACGGCATATTTCACACTTGCCGATGGTGACGCAGACGTCGTCGACGTCAAGGGATTCTACGTCGAAGGCGAAAACTGGAGCGGAGAGGTCCCCAGGAGAACAGACATCATCTCCGGGACTGCACATCGTGCAAATATCTCCCGAAGGATCACCCGAGGCTCCAGAGCGGTTCGGACTGTCACCGCGCTGGTTATGAGATGTGGGCGCAGGCACATGTCAGAGTCCGGGATCGGACTACTCCCGCAGGTATTCCCCACCGCGCAGGAGTAAAGCACCTCCGAGGGATCCAAGGCCAATTTCACCACACCGGTCTCGTTCCAGGGACCGTCGCACCGCGCCAAAACGTCCAAGATCTCCGTCCAAGTGCAGATCAGGGTCAAAGGCTCACCATAGTGAACGCTCCCACAAGAGGCGACGCACCAGGTCGTCCACTGGGACTTCATCCACAAGATCCTCAGTCCGGGACTACTCTCCTAGCTATGGCCACGTTCCTTACACCGGCTACAGCGGGCTCGGTTCCTTCGAGAATAGCAAAGAAGTACAGGGCTCCGACCGAGGACCCTTTATTCTTGAGGGCGGACCCGCCAGCGGATTCGGTGATCGTGGCGGCGGCCATGAAGTCTTACTCAGCCTCAGTATCTGCTTCTGTCCCACCTGAGAAGGACAGCAAGCTGATGGACTCCTACGGCAGGAGAATGTGCAACTCCTCTGCCTCGCACATGAGGGTCGCTAGCGCTTCAGCCCTGCTGGGGAGGTATGATCGCTCCCTATGGGATTCCCTGGCCAGGTTCGTGAAGAAATTGCCTAGGGAGGACAGACAGGACTTCACGGAGATCCCCCAAGAAGGCGGACTGGTGGCCAACCAAGTAATAAGCGCAGCGGCGGATGCATCAGACCTAGCCGCACATGGCTACTCCCATGGCATCTGCTCCCGCCGTTCGGCCTGGCTCAGATTAACGGGCCTCAAACCAGATGCGCAGAAAAGAATTCTTAACCTGCCGTTTAATGGGTCATCGCTATTTGGAGCTCATGCGGACGACCAAATGAGCAAGATGAAAACGGAATTGGACACCGTAAAGGCTGTGGGACTGGAAAAGCGCAAAGAGTTCCGCAAGCGCTTTCGCCAGGGCATCAAACGTGCCTTTCACCAGCGCGTTCAAACGCCCCAATGGTCCTCTCAAAACCAACAGAGGTCCAAGTTTCAGCAAAGAGGGCGGGGCAGAGGAAGAGGAAATGCTAAACTGCAGCAGTCCTCTCACAAAAAACCTCCCAAACAGTGAAAACTTACTTCCTCCGCGCTCGTTCACCACTCCGGTAGGAGGAAGTATCACCGTTCACCTGACAGAGTGGAATGCAATTACAAACGACAGATGGGTGCTGAGTATTGTAGAGCGTGGCTACTTGCTGAGGTTCAAATCTCCCCCTCCGCAGGTACCCCCACGGAAACAGCCACTCCCTGAAGTTGCCACTCTCCTCTCCAAAAACACCATAGAGGAAGTGTAGGAGAGTAGGGTCTGCTTTCTATGTTCACCCCCACTTTTTGCTTTTGCTTTACTGGTTTTCGACTTAGATGTGGCTGTGGGCCTGCTAATCAGACCCACAGCCCTGCTGTTCTCTCTCTAAATTACTACTATGTACTTTAGGTGCATAACCCATTTGGATAGGATCACCTTATTGGGCCCTGTACAGTGTACCCTAGGTACCCAGGGCATAGGTGTACCCTAGGCCTACCAGGGGCTGCAGCATGTATTGTGCCACCCCTGGCCTGGCCTTCCATTTTTGACACAACTGGCTGATCACTCAGCTGGGGCAAGGTCGTGTAATCACCCCTTGCTTAGGTGTAGTATTCCTATACCTAACTTACATATAGACACATGTGTACCTATCAGTCACTCCTATGGCAGGCCTTGACAATCCTGGAGGCAGAGTGCTTGGTAACATGTGAGATGGTGCTCTAGCATGAGCTGAGCCTGTCTGCAGCTTTCGGAACCAAGTCCTTATAGCTGTTCTATGATATAGCCTACCATATACTCTTAAAGTACCTTATAATCTTAGACGGTTATGGTAACTATGGTTTGGCTTTATCAAAACACCTTGTGTAAGGTGTCTAACACTCGGGAATAATACCCCCATGCCATTTCTGGACATGAGAATATTATTCCCCCCTTCTAGAGGGAAAGACATGTTAAAATCATACTTCAACTGTTAGCCTCTGACCAAAGCCTCAGCATCACAAAATGGATGCTGCTGCCACGACACAAGTCTGACCTCCTGCTGCTGGGAGTGATCCCAGCCAGGGAGACCTGGACAATAGGTTTCCTGCTTGGGGAGGTGCTAGCACCTCCCCAGACAGCCTTTAGTGTATTGGGGCAGGGTGGGCTGAAAGGAATGAGACATGCCTGGGGCACACAAGGTGTTCCTTGCATAGTCCAGTTCAAACCGGCGCTGGGGCACTCCAGCCCCAGCTCTGGCGCGAAACTGGACAAAGGGAAGTGGGTGTAACCACCCCCCTCCCAGGTCCCACCCATAAGGCGTGACCTAGCAGGTATCCCAGCCCCCCAGATTAGTATAAGAGTGGGAGTTGGGCCTCAAGACTTTAGATTATCCTGAACCTGCAAAACTGAACAGAAACTCTGGACCTTCGACATTCGACGAAAGAAGAAGACTGAAGAATCTCCCTTGTAGCCAAGGAGTGGCTACCCTGTGCAAACAGGCACCATCAAGTGACTACCCTTTGCTTTGTGAAACGTTCGACGAGGAACCGATTGCAGAGCCCGACCAGAGCCTTGATTTCCAGACTTCTCCGACCCTCATCCACATCTGCAGCAGAGCTGAGATCCGTGGAGGCGACGAGCGACGTGGGACCGGCTACCTGGGAAAAGTGGCTAGTAACTTACAGCGCAGCTTCTGAGGTACCCTCGAAGTTGTGCACCGGGGATTGAGAAGCCCCAACCCCAAGCACCATCTGCACCGAAGACCAGCCCCCCACACTCCACGAGTCCTGCGTGGGGCCCTTCAGCATTTTCCTGCTTGCCGCGTCTGTCCGGTTGCTTGCCCGCTGGCTAGTGGCCTCTGTGGCGACGCTCCCTGAAATCTTCTGCGCTGGTTTGGCTCCTCCAGACTGGCTCCCGCTTCTCTGCAAAGAAGAAGCACCCCAGACCTTCCTGGTCTGCACCAGAAGCAAGTCCTTTGTTCTTCGTGGGTTCCGCTTGCCAAGGCTTGGTGAGTCCTAGTCCAACTTCGACGCCGCCGACAGCAAGAGCCTTCGTGGGACAGCTCGCCTCCTGGTCCTGGTCGTCCTCGACGCTTCCTGGTCCTCCTGGCTGCAGCGACAAGCTTCACCTTCACCTGCAACTCTTCACGACATCGCCTGGTTCCTTCCTGGTTCCACGTGGTCACTGGCTAGTGACCTTGACTCTGTCCCTTCTGCTTGCAGGTTTCTTCTCTTCTTGATCCCAGGCTTGGGATCCACCGGACACTCTCTCCTGACTGCCTGTCAGCATCTTTCTTCAGGCATCCATAGGAGTCGACGACGAAAACGACGCATCTTCACCCCTATGCACCCGCAGCCTGTGGGCTAGGTAACTTGGGTACTCCGGTGCTCATCAGGATAGTGACTATCCTAGTGTCTAGTTTTCAAGTCTCAACTTCCTAGCTACTCCGGAAGTGTCCTAAATCTACCTATTTCTAAACTGTAACATTGCTATTGACTTTTACGCATTACGCGTGAGTGTTTCCACTCTGCACACGAATCCCGTGGGCCTCCCACTTCCTAACTAACGCTAGTGTAGTGTAGCCCCAGCGATTCCCTAGGCCTAGGCCTATTCTATTTCCGTGACAGTGGTTCTTATACCACTTCTTTAGTATATGGTTTGCGTGGCCCCTAGGGCCTAACTGTATTACTTACCTGTGTGACTTACTGTATGCATTAATAAGACTGTGTTGTACTTACCTCTAAACTCATAAAGAGTGCTGAGGGTTTGCTTAGAATAAATACACTTTATTTTATATATATATCTGTTGTGGTGTCCTTTCATTTGGTATTCAAGGGATTATATATGGTATCACAGCTGGCTTCACATGCCATTCAGAGTTTAGCCTAAGACTGCTCTTGTCCATGCTACCACTAGGATAGCTGGTCTATAAGGTTGACTTTACAACCAATCACCATAAGGGTATTTGGACTGATATAAGGTGTACACTATAACTAGTGACATCATACATCAGGCCAACTTCTCACATTGGTGAGCAGCGGTTGGGATCTGAGCTTGCTGTTGTAATACCATTGTAATCTTGAGATACTAAATTGAAAGATCACACAGATATTGTCTAGGTACATATAACATAGATTATTATACTTAAGTCCTACTGGACTTTGTAGTTGTAGGTTGAAGGGAATAACACACCCTGACTACAACTACTAGAAAGGTTTAGTAGATACAACTAGTGTAGGTAGGTGCACACACCACACCCTCACTAGATCATGCCTCTGGGAGGAGATCAAGTAGATGCTCTCTCAGGAGGGGCAGGTCTGCAGAAGACCCCCTCTAGGTATGATACCTTAACATTCCAGGAGATGAGACAATTGTGTACCTCCAGAGGAATAAAACAGGGTGCAAACCCTACCATCCTTCAGTTAAGACAACTCCTAGAGGAGTATGATGCTCAGAGGGCATCTCAGGAAGGTGCCCTAGGCACAGAGGAGGGTCTACCCACCACAGAGGAGTCAGATGGGGCTTCAGATGGGGAGGTAGATAGCCAGAGCCAAGTAAGGAGACTTAGCCAGGCTAACTTAAGTTTACATGGGAGTTTGCATGGGGTCCCCCCATACAGACCCACAAGTAGACATTCACAGAGAAGCAGGAGGGACAGATCCCCTTCAAGGGAATCCATCCACTCCCATGTCTCTAACATCTCTAATGCTTCCTCTCACAGGGGAATGACTTCACCTGAGAGAAAGGAGCATGCAGCCAGAATGAGGGAGGCTAATCTGAGGATTCAGAGGGAAGAACTTGCCCTTGCCAAAGAGAAGCTTGCTCTGGCTAGAGAACAAAAGTTAAGTGGGTTAGAACCCACTGGTGGCAGCAACATTCCTAGAGATAGAGACAGGCACTATGATAATAGAAACCTGAGCAAGATTGTCCCTCCCTACAAGTGTGGGGATGACATCCACAAATGGATAACTGCTTTGGAGAGAGCTTGCAAAGTACAGCAGGTACCCCAAAGTCAGTGGGCAGCTATCTTGTGGCTCTCCTTCTCTGAGAAAGGAAGAGACAAGCTCCTCACAGTTAGTGATGAGGATGCAGATAATTACACTGTCCTGAAGAGTGCTCTGATTGATGGGTTTGGCCTAACCACTGAACAATACAGGTTGGTTTTCAGGGATACCCAGAAGACACAGACTCAGGACTGGACTGACTTTGTAGATTGTGCCACTAAGGCTCTGGAAGGCTGGCTATTGGGAAGTAAGGTTAAGGACTATACAGGATTGTATAATTTGATCATGAGAGAACAAATACTTAACAACTGTCAAAACCAGCTATTGCATCAACACCTGATTGATTCTGATCTGACTTCTCCCCAAGAATTGGGAAAGAAGGCAGATAGATGGGTCAGGACTAGAGTTAAGCAGAAAAACCAGAACCAGGGCGGTGATCAGAAAAAGGCAGACCAGAAGGGTAATGATCAGAAACAAAAAGACCAGAAGTCTTCACCAGGCCCCCAAAAGGCTCAGGGGGAGGGTGGTTCCAAAAAGGATAAGAAGAAAGAAGGCCAAAAGAAACCATGGTGCAACTATTGTAAGTCTACCTCACATTGGTTTAGTGAGTGCACCAAAAAGGATAAGCCCCCAGCCACCATTGCCCCTAAGGCAACTGTACCCCCTAGTTCAGCTGTAAGTGGTGGTTCCCAGCAAAAGGGTGTAGTAGGGTTAACCCTGGGAACTGAGGAGGATTCTGGCCTAGTCAGAGTACCTACTCAGGCTGTCCTGATCTGTGATGGGGACTTAGCTTTGTCCTCTACTGTAGGCCCCAGTAACCTGGGCAAGTACAGACAGACACCTTTTATCAACCAAAGAATGGCTCAGGCCTACAGGGACACTGGGGCTAGTGTCACCATGGTGACACCTGCTTTTGTGGACCCTGGACAGATCATACTAGGTGAGAATTACCTAGTGACCAACGCTAGCAATGCCACTACCTCCCATAGTGTGGCTATTGTTAACTTCTCCTGGGGAGGGGTAACTGGCCTCAAGAAAGTTGTTGTTAGTTCAGACCTTCCTGTAGAGTGTTTACTGGGCAATGATCTTGAAACTTCAGTTTGGTCTGAAGTGGAGTATAGGACCCATGCAGAAATGCTGGGGATAGATGCACATGTCCTTGCTGTGACCAGGTCACAGGCCAAAAAGTGCAACACTGAGCAAGTGCTGGATCCTGAAATTATGGACCAGTCACAATCCAAGAGAAAGAGCAGTAGGGTTAAGGCTGTGCCTTCCCCCCTGCCTCAGGTGGTGGATCAGCCCTCCCAGGAGGATGATTCTGAGAGCCCTGAAGGAACTGTCCTAGAAGAACTTGAACCTGATCAGGTTGAGTTTCTTGGGACAGGGGGACCTTCAAGGGCAGATCTGAGGCAGGCTCAATTAGACTGCCCCTCTCTTGAACCCCTCAGACAGCTGGCTGCTGCTGAGGCTGCAGGGAATGCTCAAGGTACCCATAGAGTGTATTGGGATGAAGGGCTACTGTACTCAGAGGCTAGAGACCCCAAGCCTGGTGCATCCAGGAGGTTGGTCATACCACTGAAGTTCAGAGGCTTCCTTCTAACCTTGGCCCATGATATTCCCCTTGCAGGACATTTAGGCCAGAACAAGACTTGGGACAGGCTTGTCCCTCACTTTCACTGGCCCCATATGTCAGAAGATACTAAGGAGTTTTGTCGCTCCTGTGTCACCTGCCAAGCCAGTGGCAAATCAGGTGGCACCACAAAGGCCCCCCTCATACCACTACCTGTGGTGGGGGTCCCCTTTGAAAGAGTGGGCATAGATATTGTAGGACCAATGGACCCACAAACAGCATCTGGGCACAGATTCATACTGGTGATAGTGGACCATGCCACCAGGTACCCAGAAGCAATTCCCCTGAGGACCACAACAGCTCCTGTTGTGGCAAGGGCCCTGCTTGGAGTATTCTCCAGAGTGGGCTTTCCAAAGGAGGTCATTTCTGACAGAGGTGCCAACTTTATGTCAGGATACTTGACTGCAATGTGGAAGGAGTGTGGTGTTAACTATAAGTTCACCACACCCTATCACCCACAGTGCAATGGGCTTGTTGAGAGATTCAACAAGACCCTAAAGGGAATGATAAAAGGATTACCAGACAAGCTTAGGCGAAGATGGGACATCCTTTTACCCTGCCTTCTGTTTGCTTACAGAGAGGTCCCACAAAAGGGGGTTGGCTACAGCCCTTTTGAGCTTTTGTTTGGGCATCCTGTAAGAGGACCCCTGTGTTTGGTGAAGGAAGGATGGGAGAGACCTCTCAGACAACCCAAACTAGACATAGTGGATTATGTACTTGGTCTCCGCTCCAGGATGGCAGAGTATATGAAGAAGGCTTCTAAAAACCTTGAGGCAAGCCAAGAACTCCAAAAAGCTTGGCATGACCAAAAGGCTGTACTGACTGTTTACCAGCCAGGGCAGAAAGTGTGGGTGTTGGAGCCAGTGGCCCCAGCAGCACTCCAAGACAAATGGTCTGGACCCCACACTATTGTTGAGAAAAAGGGAGAAGTCACCTACTTGGTGGACCTTGGGACTCCCAGAAGCCCCCACAGGGTGCTTCATGTCAACAGATTGAAGGCATATGTTGACAGGGCAGACATGGGGCTACTCATGGCTACAGATGAGGGGCAGGAGGAAGAGAGTGACCCTCTCCCAGACCTGTTGACTCAGAACCCTGATGATGGCTCAGTTGATGGTGTGGTCTTTTCTGACAGCCTCACTGTCCATCAGCAACAGGACTGTAGACAAGTTCTGCAGGCCTACAGACATATGTTCTCTCTGACCCCAAGTCAGACAAACTGGTGCACCCATGAGGTGGACACTGGTGACAGTCTGCCTGTGAAGAGTAAAATCTACAGGCAACCTGACCATGTCAGGGACTGCATAAAAGTTGAGGTACAAAAGATGTTGGAGCTGGGAGTCATTGAACCTTCAGAGAGCCCTTGGGCTAGTCCTGTAGTCCTTGTGCCAAAACCTCACACCCAAGATGGTAAGAGAGAGATGAGGTTTTGCGTGGATTACAGAGGTCTCAATGCTGTCACTAGGACAGATGCCCACCCAATACCTAGGGCAGATGAGCTCATTGACAGATGCTTCTGAGTTAGGTGTGGGAGCTGTTCTTTCACAACTGAATGTAGATGGTCAAGACCAGCCAATTGCTTTTATAAGTAGAAGGCTGACCCCTAGAGAGAAACGTTGGTCAGCTATTGAGAGGGAGGCCTTTGCTGTGGTTTGGGCCCTGAAGAAGCTGAGGCCATACTTGTTTGGCACTCACTTCAAGATTCAGACAGACCATAAGCCCCTCTTGTGGCTAAATCAGATGAAGGGTGAAAATCCCAAACTTCTTAGGTGGTCCATTTCCCTACAGGGGATGGACTTCACAGTGGAACATAGACCTGGGACTGACCATGCCAATGCAGATGGACTCTCCAGATATTTCCACTTAGAACATGAAGACTCAACTGGTCAAGGTTAGTTTAATGTCCCTAAGTTTGGGGGGGGGTTGTGTAGGAGAGTAGGGTCTGCTTTCTATGTTCACCCCCACTTTTTGCTTTTGCTTTACTGGTTTTCGACTTAGATGTGGCTGTGGGCCTGCTAATCAGACCCACAGCCCTGCTGTTCTCTCTCTAAATTACTACTATGTACTTTAGGTGCATAACCCATTTGGATAGGATCACCTTATTGGGCCCTGTACAGTGTACCCTAGGTACCCAGGGCATAGGTGTACCCTAGGCCTACCAGGGGCTGCAGCATGTATTGTGCCACCCCTGGCCTGGCCTTCCATTTTTGACACAACTGGCTGATCACTCAGCTGGGGCAAGGTCGTGTAATCACCCCTTGCTTAGGTGTAGTATTCCTATACCTAACTTACATATAGACACATGTGTACCTATCAGTCACTCCTATGGCAGGCCTTGACAATCCTGGAGGCAGAGTGCTTGGTAACATGTGAGATGGTGCTCTAGCATGAGCTGAGCCTGTCTGCAGCTTTCGGAACCAAGTCCTTATAGCTGTTCTATGATATAGCCTACCATATACTCTTAAAGTACCTTATAATCTTAGACGGTTATGGTAACTATGGTTTGGCTTTATCAAAACATGTCGTGTAAGGTGTCTAACACTCGGGAATAATACCCCCATGCCATTTCTGGACATGAGAATATTATTCCCCCCTTCTAGAGGGAAAGACATGTTAAAATCATACTTCAACTGTTAGCCTCTGACCAAAGCCTCAGCATCACAAAATGGATGCTGCTGCCACGACACAAGTCTGACCTCCTGCTGCTGGGAGTGATCCCAGCCAGGGAGGCCTGGACAATAGGTTTCCTGCTTGGGGAGGTGCTAGCACCTCCCCAGACAGCCTTTAGTGTATTGGGGCAGGGTGGGCTGAAAGGAATGAGACATGCCTGGGGCACACAAGGTGTTCCTTGCATAGTCCAGTTCAAACCGGCGCTGGGGCACTCCAGCCCCAGCTCTGGCGCGAAACTGGACAAAGGGAAGTGGGTGTAACCACCCCCCTCCCAGGTCCCACCCATAAGGCGTGACCTAGCAGGTATCCCAGCCCCCCAGATTAGTATAAGAGTGGGAGTTGGGCCTCAAGACTTTAGATTATCCTGAACCTGCAAAACTGAACAGAAACTCTGGACCTTCGACATTCGACGAAAGAAGAAGACTGAAGAATCTCCCTTGTAGCCAAGGAGTGGCTACCCTGTGCAAACAGGCACCATCAAGTGACTACCCTTTGCTTTGTGAAACGTTCGACGAGGAACCGATTGCAGAGCCCGACCAGAGCCTTGATTTCCAGACTTCTCCGACCCTCATCCACATCTGCAGCAGAGCTGAGATCCGTGGAGGCGACGAGCGACGTGGGACCGGCTACCTGGGAAAAGTGGCTAGTAACTTACAGCGCAGCTTCTGAGGTACCCTCGAAGTTGTGCACCGGGGATTGAGAAGCCCCAACCCCAAGCACCATCTGCACCGAAGACCAGCCCCCCACACTCCACGAGTCCTGCGTGGGGCCCTTCAGCATTTTCCTGCTTGCCGCGTCTGTCCGGTTGCTTGCCCGCTGGCTAGTGGCCTCTGTGGCGACGCTCCCTGAAATCTTCTGCGCTGGTTTGGCTCCTCCAGACTGGCTCCCGCTTCTCTGCAAAGAAGAAGCACCCCAGACCTTCCTGGTCTGCACCAGAAGCAAGTCCTTTGTTCTTCGTGGGTTCCGCTTGCCAAGGCTTGGTGAGTCCTAGTCCAACTTCGACGCCGCCGACAGCAAGAGCCTTCGTGGGACAGCTCGCCTCCTGGTCCTGGTCGTCCTCGACGCTTCCTGGTCCTCCTGGCTGCAGCGACAAGCTTCACCTTCACCTGCAACTCTTCACGACATCGCCTGGTTCCTTCCTGGTTCCACGTGGTCACTGGCTAGTGACCTTGACTCTGTCCCTTCTGCTTGCAGGTTTCTTCTCTTCTTGATCCCAGGCTTGGGATCCACCGGACACTCTCTCCTGACTGCCTGTCAGCATCTTTCTTCAGGCATCCATAGGAGTCGACGACGAAAACGACGCATCTTCACCCCTATGCACCCGCAGCCTGTGGGCTAGGTAACTTGGGTACTCCGGTGCTCATCAGGATAGTGACTATCCTAGTGTCTAGTTTTCAAGTCTCAACTTCCTAGCTACTCCGGAAGTGTCCTAAATCTACCTATTTCTAAACTGTAACATTGCTATTGACTTTTACGCATTACGCGTGAGTGTTTCCACTCTGCACACGAATCCCGTGGGCCTCCCACTTCCTAACTAACGCTAGTGTAGTGTAGCCCCAGCGATTCCCTAGGCCTAGGCCTATTCTATTTCCGTGACAGTGGTTCTTATACCACTTCTTTAGTATATGGTTTGCGTGGCCCCTAGGGCCTAACTGTATTACTTACCTGTGTGACTTACTGTATGCATTAATAAGACTGTGTTGTACTTACCTCTAAACTCATAAAGAGTGCTGAGGGTTTGCTTAGAATAAATACACTTTATTTTATATATATATCTGTTGTGGTGTCCTTTCATTTGGTATTCAAGGGATTATATATGGTATCACAGCTGGCTTCACATGCCATTCAGAGTTTAGCCTAAGACTGCTCTTGTCCATGCTACCACTAGGATAGCTGGTCTATAAGGTTGACTTTACAACCAATCACCATAAGGGTATTTGGACTGATATAAGGTGTACACTATAACTAGTGACATCATACATCAGGCCAACTTCTCACAGGAAGTTCCAAACAAGCAGAGAAATCAGGGAGTGTATTCCTGGTACTTTCTGTTCAGAAAAGAGGAGCGATCGGAGACTACAGACCCATCCTCGATCTCCGCTTACTCAACAGATTTCTCAGAAGAGAAAAATTCAGGATGCTAGCACTGCACCAGATCTTCCCACATCTCCACCAGGGGGACTGGATGTGTGCCATCGACTTACAGGATGCATACTTCCACATTCCTGTCTCAGCGAAACATCTGAAGTTTCTCAGATTTCACATCTTTCGCCAACATTATCAATACAAGGTCCTGCCATTCGGCCTCAAGTCCGCGCCACGAACGTTCTCAAAGTGCATGGCGGTGGTGGCTGCATTTCCCCGCAAACGGAAGATATTCGTCTACCCCTATCTAGACGACTGGCTCTTAAAAAGTTCCACTCCGGCTCGACTCCAGAGTCATTTCTCGTTCTGCCTAAACCTTCTACACTCGTTGGGCCTTCAGGTCAACTACAGGAAGTCGATCCTCAATCCAACTCAGCGGATCCACTACCTGGGCGCCTCTCTAGACTCCTCAAGCGCAAGCGTGTGTCCTTCGGAGGAGAGGTTATCCTCCATGCTGCAAAAAAGCCGCACGCTTCTCAGCACGGAATATCCCACAGCCCGACAAGTGTCATCTCTCCTGGGATCCATGGCCTCGTGCATCTACATCGTGCCCAACGCACGTCTGCACATGCGTCCTCTGCCGCAAGACCTAGAGGATCAGTGGTCGCAGAGGTCCGGCCGCTGGGAGGATCACATTACCCTTCATCAAGCCGCCAAAGATTCTATCCGGTGGTGGATGAAGCGCTCCCATCTGCTTCACGGCGTCCCTTTCCATCAGGCGCCTCAGACACAGACAGTGGTCACAGACGCCTCCATGCAGGGCTGGGGGGCTCATATGGGCCGGCTTCAAGTACAAGGTCTCTGGTCCGCTACCGAACAGAGCTATCACATCAACTTCTTGGAGCTACGAGCAGTCCATCTCGCTCTCAAGTCCCTGTACCCATCCCTGCAGACCGACTATGTTCAGGTTCAGACGGACAACACAACTATGTTCTATCTGAACAAGCAAGGAGGGACCAGATCACGGGTCCTGTCTCTGGAGGCCCAGTCAATCTGGAAATGGCTTCTGGCGAGAAACCGGACGATCGTCGCTGTTCACCTGCCAGGGACCCTGAACGTGCAGGCGGACGGCCTCAGCAGAGACTTCGTCGAAGCGCACGACTGGGTGCTCAACGAAGACGTTGTAGGAGAGTAGGGTCTGCTTTCTATGTTCACCCCCACTTTTTGCTTTTGCTTTACTGGTTTTCGACTTAGATGTGGCTGTGGGCCTGCTAATCAGACCCACAGCCCTGCTGTTCTCTCTCTAAATTAATACTATGTACTTTAGGTGCATAACCCATTTGGATAGGATCACCTTATTGGCCCCTGTACAGTGTACCCTAGGTACCCAGGGCATAGGTGTACCCTAGGCCTACCAGGGGCTGCAGCATGTATTATGCCACCCCTGGCCTGGCCTTCCATTTTGACACAACTGGCTGATCACTCAGCTGGGGCAAGGTCGTGTAATCACCCCTTGCTTAGATGTAGTATTCCTATACCTAACTTACATATAGACACATGTGTACCTATCAGTCACTCCTATGGCAGGCCTTAACAATCCTGGAGGCAGAGTGCTTGGTAACATGTGAGATGGTGCTCTAGCATGGGCTGAGCCTGTCTGCAGCTTTCGGAACCAAGTCCTTATAGCTGTTCTATGATATAGCCTACCATATACTCTTAAAGTGCCTTATAATCTTAGACGGTTATGGTAACTATGGTTTGGCTTTATCGAAACATGTCGTATAAGGTGTCTAACACTGTGGAATAATACCCCCAGGCCATTTCTGGACATGAGGATATTATTCCCCCCTTCTAGAGGGAAAGACATGTTAAAATCATACTTCACTGTTAGCCTCTGACCAAAGCCTCAGCATCACAAAATGGATGCTGCTGCCACGACACAAGTCTGACCTCCTGCAGCTGGGAGTGATGCCAGCCAGGGAGGCCTGGACAATAGGTTTCCTGCTTGGGGAGGTGCTAGCCCCTCCCCAGACAGCCTTTAGTGTATTGGGGCAGGGTGGGCTGAAAGGAATGAGACATGCCTGGGGCACACAAGGTGTTCCTTGCATAGTCCAGTTCAAACCGGCGCTGGGGCACTCCAGCCCCAGCTCTGGCGCGAAACTGGACAAAGGGAAGTGGGTGTAACCACCCCCTCCCAGGTCCCACCCATAAGGCGTGACCTAGCAGGTATCCCAGCCCCCCAGATTAGTATAAGAGTGGGAGTTGGGCCTCAAGACTTTAGATTATCCTGAACCTGCAACTTGAACAGAAACTCTGGACCTTCGACATTCGACGAAAGAAGAAGACTGAAGAATCTCCCTTGTGGCCAAGGAGTGGCTACCCTGTGCAAACAGGCACCATCAAGAGACTACCCTTTGCTTTGCCCACGTTCTACGAGGAACCGACTGCAGAGCCCGACCAGAGCCTTGACTTCAAGACTTCTCCGACCCTGATCCACATCCACAGCAAAGCTGAGATCCGTGGAGGCGACGAGCGACGTGGGACCGGCTACCTGGGAAAAGTGGCTAGTAACTTAAAGCGCAGCTTCTGAGGCACCCTCGAAGTTGTGCACCGGTGTGAGAAGTTGGCCTGATGTATGATGTCACTAGTTCTAGTGTACACCTTATATCAGTCCAAATACCCTTATGGTGATTGGTTGTAAAGTCAACCTTATATACCAGCTATCCTAGTGGTAGCATGGACAAGAGCAGTCTTAGGCTAAACTCTGAATGGCATGTGAAGCCAGCTGTGATACCATATATAATCCCTTGAATACCAAATGAAAGGACACCACAACAGATATATATAAAATAAAGGGTATTTATTCTAGTCAAACCCTCAGCACTCTTTATGAGATTAGAGGTAAGTACAACACAGTCTTATTTAAGCATACATTAAGTCACACAGGTAAGTAATACAGTTAGGCCCTAGGGGCCACGCAAACCATATACTAAGTAAGTGGTATAAGGACCACTGTCACAGAAATAGAATAGGCCTAGGCCTAGGGAATCGCTGGGGCTACACTACACTAGCGTTAGTTAGGAAGTGGGAGGCCCACGGGATTCGTGTGCAGAGTGGAAACACTCACGCGTAATGCGTAAAAGTCAATAGCAATAGTACAGTTTAGAAAACGGTAGATTTAGGACACTTCCGGAGTAGCTAGGAAGTTGAGACTTGAAAACTAGACACTAGGATAGTCACTATCCTGATGAGCACCGGAGTACCCAAGTTACCTAGCCCACAGGCTGCGGGTGCATAGGGGTGAAGATGCGTCGTTTTCGTCGTCGACTCCTATGGATGCCTGAAGAAAGATGCTGACAGGCAGTCAGTGAAGAGTGTCCGGTGGATCCCAAGGCTGGGATCAAGAAGAGAGGAAACCTGCAAGCAGAAGGGACAGAGTCAAGGTCACTAGCCAGTGACCACGTGGAACCAGGAAGGAACCAGGCGATGTCGTGAAGATTGCAGGTGAAGGTGCAGCTTGTCGCTGCAGCCAGGAGGACCAGGAAGCGTCGAGGACGACCAGGACCAGGAGGCGAGCTGTCCCACAAAGGCTCTTGCAGTCGGCGGCGTCGAAGTTGGACTAGGACTCACCAAGCCTTGGCAAGCGGAACCCACGAAGAACGAAGGACTTGCTTCTGGTGCAGACCAGGAAGGTCTGGGGTGCTTCTTCTTTGCAGAGAAGCGGGAGCCAGTCTGGAGGAGCCAAACCAGCACAGAAGATTTCAGGGTGCATCGTCACAAAGGCCACTAGCCAGCGGGCAAGCAACCGGACAGACGCGGCAAGCAGGAAAATGCAGAAGGGCCCCACGCAGGACTCGTGGAGTGTGGGGGGGCTGATCTTCGGTGCAGATGGTGCTTGGGGTTGGGACTTCTCAATCCCCGGTGCACAACTTCGAGGGTACCTCAGAAGCTGCGCTTTAAGTTACTAGCCACTTTTTCCAGGTAGCCGGTCCCACGTCGCTCGTCGCCTCCACGGATCTCAGCTTTGCTGTCGATGTGGATCAGGGTCGGAGAAGTCTGGAAGTCAAGGCTCTGGTCGGGCTCTGCAGTCGGTTCCTCGTAGAACGTGGGCAAAGCAAAGGGTAGTCTCTTGATGGTGCCTGTTTGCACAGGGTAGCCACTCCTTGGCTACAAGGGAGATTCTTCAGTCTTCTTCTTTCGTCGAATGTTGAAGGTCCAGAGTTTCTGTTCAGTTTTGCAGGTTCAGGATAATCTAAAGTCTTGAGGCCCAACTCCCACTCTTATACTAATCTGGGGGGCTGGGATACCTGCTAGGTCACGCCTTATGGGTGGGACCTGGGAGGGGGTGGTTACACCTACTTCCCTTTGTCCAGTTTCGCGCCAGAGCTGGGGCTGGAGTGCCCCAGCGCCGGTTTGAACTGGACTATGCAAGGAACACCTTGTGTGCCCCAGGCATGTCTCATTCCTTTCAGCCCACCCTGCCCCAATACACTAAAGGCTGTCTGGGGAGGTGCTAGCACCTCCCCAAGCAGGAAACCTATTGTCCAGGCCTCCCTGGCTGGGATCACTCCCAGCTGCAGGAGGTCAGACTTGTGCCGTGGCAGCAGCATCCATTTTGTGATGCTGAGGCTTTGGTCAGAGGCTAACAGTTGAAGTATGATTTTAACATGTCTTTCCCTCTAGAAGGGGGGAATAATATTCTCATGCCCAGAAATGGCATGGGGGTATTATTCCACAGTGTTAGACACCTTACACGACATGTTTCGATAAAGCCAAACCATAGTTACCATAACTGTCTAAGATTATAAGGCACTTTAAGAGTATATGGTTGGCTATATCATAGAACAGCTATAAGGACTTAGTTCCGAAAGCTGCAGACAGGCTCAGCTCATGCTAGAGCACCATCTCACATGTTACCAAGCACTCTGCCTCCAGGATTGTTAAGGCCTGCCATAGGAGTGACTGATAGGTACACATGTGTCTATATGTAAGTTAGGTATAGGAATACTACACCTAAGCAAGGGGTGATTACACGACCTTGCCCCAGCTGAGTGATCAGCCAGTTGTGTCAGAATGGAAGGCCAGGCCAGGGGTGGCATTCTACATGCTGCAGCCCCTGGTAGGCCTAGGGTACACCTATGCCCTGGGTACCTAGGGTACACTGTACAGGGGCCAATAAGGTGATCCTATCCAAATGGGTTATGCACCTAAAGTACATAGTATTAATTTAGAGAGAGAACAGCAGGGCTGTGGGTCTGATTAGCAGGCCCACAGCCACATCTAAGTCGAAAACCAGTAAAGCAAAAGCAAAAAGTGGGGGTGAACATAGAAAGCAGACCCTACTCTCCTACACAACCCCCCCCCCCCCCAAACTTAGGGACATTAAACTAACCTTGACCAGTTGAGTCTTCATGTTCTAAGTGGAAATATCTGGAGAGTCCATCTGCATTGGCATGGTCAGTCCCAGGTCTATGTTCCCCTGTGAAGTCCATCCCCTGTAGGGAAATGGACCACCTAAGAAGTTTGGGATTTTCACCCTTCATCTGATTTAGCCACAAGAGGGGCTTATGGTCTGTCTGAATCTTGAAGTGAGTGCCAAACAAGTATGGCCTCAGCTTCTTCAGGGCCCAAACCACAGCAAAGGCCTCCCTCTCAATAGCTGACCAACGTTTCTCTCTAGGGGTCAGCCTTCTACTTATAAAAGCAATGGGCTGGTCTTGACCATCTACATTCAGTTGTGAAGGAACAGCTCCCACACCTAACTCAGAAGCATCTGTCTGGACAATGAACTCTTTGGAGTAGTCTGGACTTTTCAGAATAGGTGCACTGCACATGGCCTGCTTCAGGTCATCAAATGCTTTTTGACAGCTTACTGTCCACTGAACTTTCTTTGGCATCTTCTTGGAGGTCAAGTCATTAAGTGGTGTCACTATGGACCCATAGTTCTTAACAAACTTTCTGTAGTACCCAGTCAGGCCCAAGAAAGCTCTGACCTGAGTCTGGGTAGTTGGAGGAGCCCAGTCCTTTATGGTCTGGATCTTGCTCTCCAGTGGTTGAACCTGACCCCCACCAACTAGGTGGCCCAGGTATACAACCTTGCTCTGCCCTATCTGGCACTTAGTGGCCTTGATAGTGAGGCCTGCCTTTTGCAGGGCCTCTAAAACATTCCTCAGGTGGACCAGGTGATCCTCCCAGGTGGAGCTAAAGACAGCAATATCATCAAGATAAGCTGCACAATAATCATCCAACCCAGTAAGGACTTGATTCACCAACCTTTGGAAAGTGGCAGGTGCATTCTTCAAACCAAAGGGCATTACCACAAATTGATAATGTCCTCCTGGGGTCGAGAAAGCAGTTTTGGCCTTTGCACTCGCAGCTAGTCTGATTTGCCAGTAGCCTGCTGTTAGGTCAAATGTGCTCAAAAACTTAGCAGCTGCCAGTCTGTCAATGAGCTCATCTGCCCTAGGTATTGGGTGGGCATCTGTCCTAGTGACAGCATTGAGACCTCTGTAATCCACGCAAAACCTCATCTCTCTCTTACCATCTTGGGTGTGAGGTTTTGTCACAAGAACTACAGGACTAGCCCAAGGGCTCTCTGAAGGTTCAATGACTCCCAGCTCCAACATCTTTTGTACCTCAACTTTTATGCAGTCCCTGACATGGTCAGGTTGCCTGTAGATTTTACTCTTCACAGGCAGACTGTCACCAGTGTCCACCTCATGGGTGCACCAGTTTGTCTGACTTGGGGTCAGAGAGAACATATGTATGTAGGATTGCAGAACCTGTCTGCAGTCCTGTTGCTGATGGACAGTGAGGCTGTCAGAAAAGACCACACCATCAACTGAGCCATCATCAGGGTTCTGAGTCAACAGGTCTGGGAGAGGGTCACTCTCTTCCTCCTGCCCCTCATCTGTAGCCATGAGTAGCCCCATGTCTGCCCTGTCAACATATGCCTTCAATCTGTTGACATGAAGCACCCTGTGGGGGCTTCTGGGAGTCCCAAGGTCCACCAAGTAGGTGACTTCTCCCTTTTTCTCAACAATAGTGTGGGGTCCAGACCATTTGTCTTGGAGTGCTGCTGGGGCCACTGGCTCCAACACCCACACTTTCTGTCCTGGCTGGTAAACAGTCAGTACAGCCTTTTGGTCATGCCAAGCTTTTTGGAGTTCTTGGCTTGCCTCAAGGTTTTTAGAAGCCTTCTTCATATACTCTGCCATCCTGGAGCGGAGACCAAGTACATAATCCACTATGTCTAGTTTGGGTTGTCTGAGAGGTCTCTCCCATCCTTCCTTCACCAAACACAGGGGTCCTCTTACAGGATGCCCAAACAAAAGCTCAAAAGGGCTGTAGCCAACCCCCTTTTGTGGGACCTCTCTGTAAGCAAACAGAAGGCAGGGTAAAAGGATGTCCCATCTTCGCCTAAGCTTGTCTGGTAATCCTTTTATCATTCCCTTTAGGGTCTTGTTGAATCTCTCAACAAGCTCATTGCACTGTGGGTGATAGGGTGTGGTGAACTTGTAGTTAACACCACACTCCTTCCACATTGCAGTCAAGTATCCTGACATGAAGTTGGTACCTCTGTCAGAAATGACCTCCTTTGGAAAGCCCACTCTGGAGAATACTCCAAGCAGGGCCCTTGCCACAACAGGAGCTGTTGTGGTCCTCAGGGGAATTGCTTCTGGGTACCTGGTGGCATGGTCCACTATCACCAGTATGAATCTGTGCCCAGATGCTGTTTGTGGGTCCATTGGTCCTACAATATCTATGCCCACTCTTTCAAAGGGGACCCCCACCACAGGTAGCGGTATGAGGGGGGCCTTTGTGGTGCCACCTGATTTGCCACTGGCTTGGCAGGAGACACAGGAGCGACAAAACTCCTTAGTTTCTTCTGACATATGGGGCCAGTGAAAGTGAGGGACAAGCCTGTCCCAAGTCTTGTTCTGGCCTAGATGTCCTGCAAGGGGAATATCATGGGCCAAGGTAAGAAGGAAGCCTCTGAACTTCAGTGGTATGACCAACCTCCTGGATGCACCAGGCTTGGGGTCTCTAGCCTCTGAATACAGTAGCCCTTCATCCCAATACACTCTATGGGTACCTTGAGCATTCCCTGCAGCCTCAGCAGCAGCCAGCTGTCTGAGGGGTTCAAGAGAGGGGCAGTCTAATTGAGCCTGCCTCAGATCTGCCCTTGAAGGTCCCCCTGTCCCAAGAAACTCAACCTGATCAGGTTCAAGTTCTTCTAGGACAGTTCCTTCAGGGCTCTCAGAATCATCCTTCTGGGAGGGCTGATCCACCACCTGAGGCAGGGGGGAAGGCACAGCCTTAACCCTAATGCTCTTTCTCTTGGGTTGTGACTGGTCCATAGTTTCAGGATCCAGCACTTGTTCAGTGGTGCACTTTTTGGCCTGTGACCTGGTCACAGCAAGGACATGTGCATCTATCCCCAGCATTTCTGCATGGGTCCTATACTCCACTTCAGATCAAACTGAAGTTTCAAGATCATTGCCCAGTAAACACTCTACAGGAAGGTCTGAACTAACAACAACTTTCTTGAGGCCAGTTACCCCTCCCCAGGAGAAGTTAACAATAGCCACACTATGGGAGGTAGTGGCATTGCTAGCGTTGGTCACGAGGTAATTTTCACCTAGTATGATCTGTCCAGGGTCCACAAAAGCAGGTGTCACCATTGTGACACTAGCTCCAGTGTCCCTGTAGGCCTGAGCCATTCTTTGGTTGATAAAAGGTGTCTGTCTGTACTTGCCCAGGTTACTGGGGCCTACAGTAGAGGACAAAGCTAAGTCCCCATCACAGATCAGAACAGCCTGAGTAGGTACTCTGACTAGGCCAGAATCCTCCTCAGTTCCCAGGGTTAACCCTACTACACCCTTTTGCTGGGAACCACCACTTACAGCTGAACTAGGGGGTACAGCTGCCTTAGGGGCAATGGTGGCTGGGGGCTTATCCTTTTTGGTGCACTCACTAAACCAATGTGAGTTGGACTTACAATAGTTGCACCATGGTTTCTTTTGGCCATCTTTCTTTTTATCCTTTTTGGGACCACCCTCCCCCTGAGCCTTTTGGGGGCCTGGTGAAGACTTCTGGTCTTTTTGTTTCTGCTCATTACCCTTCTGGTCTGCCTTTTTCTGATCACCCCCCTGGTTCTGGTTTTTCTGCTTAACTCTAGGCCTGACCCATCTATCTGCCTTCTTTCCCAATTCTTGGGGAGAAGTCAGATCAGAATCAATCAGGTGTTGATGCAATAGCTGGTTTTGACAGTTGTTAAGTATTTGCTCTCTCATGATCAAATTATACAATCCTGTATAGTCCTTAACCTTACTTCCCATTAGCCAGCCTTCCAGAGCCTTAGTGGTACAATCTACAAAGTCAGTCCAGTCCTGAGTCTGTGTCTTCTGGGTATCCCTGAACAACAACCTGTATTGTTCAGTGGTTAGGCCAAACCCATCAATCAGAGCACTCTTCAGGACAGTGTAATTATCTGCATCCTCATCACTAACTGTGAGGAGCTTGTCTCTGCCTTTCTCAGAGAAGGAGAGCCACAAGATAGCTGCCCACTGACTTTGGGGTACCTGCTGTACTTTGCAAGCTCTCTCCAAAGCAGTTATCCATTTGTGGATGTCATCCCCACACTTGTAGGGAGGGACAATCTTGCTCAGGTTTCTATTATCATAGTGCCTGTCTCTATCCTTAGGGATATTGCTGCCACCAGTGGGTTCTGACCCACTCAACTTTTGTTCTCTAGCCAGAGCAAGCTTCTCTTTGGCAAGGGCAAGTTCTTCCCTCTGAATCCTCAGATTAGCTTCCCTCATTCTGGCTTCATGCTCCTTTCTCTCAGGGGAAGTCATTCCCCTGTGAGAGGAAGCATTAGAGATGTTAGAGACATGGGAGTGGATGGATTCCCTTGAAGGGGATCTGTCCCTCCTGCTTCTCTGTGTAAGCCTACTTGGGGGTCTGTAAGGGGGGACCCCATGCAAACTCCCATGTAAGCTTAGGTTAGCCTGGCTAAGTCTTCCTACTTGGCCCTGGCTGTCTACCTCTTCATCTGAAGTCTCCTCTGACTCCTCTGTGGTGGGTAGACCCTCCTCTGTACCTAGGGTACCTGCCTGAGATGCCCTAAGAATGTCATACTCCTCTAGGAGTTGTCTTAACTGAAGGAGGGTAGGGTTTGCACCCTGTTTTATTCCTCTGGAGGTACACAAGTGCCTCATCTCCTGGAATGTTAAGGTATCATATCTAGAGGGGGTCTTTTGCAGACCTGATCCTCCTGAGAGAGCATCTACTTGATCTCCTCTCAGAGACATGATCTAGTGAGGGTGTGGTGTGTGCACCTACCTACACTAGTTGTATCTACTAAACCTCTCTAGTAGTTGTAGTCAGGGTGTGTTACTCCCTTCAACCTACAACTACAAAGTCCAGTAGGACTTAAGTATTATAATCTATGTTATATGTACCTAGACAATATCTGTGTGATCTTTCAATTTAGTATCTCAAGATTACAATGGTATTACAACAGCAAGCTCAGATCCCAACCGCTGCTCACCAATGTGAGAAGTTGGCCTGATGTATGATGTCACTAGTTCTAGTGTACACCTTATATCAGTCCAAATACCCTTATGGTGATTGGTTGTAAAGTCAACCTTATAGACCAGCTATCCTAGTGGTAGCATGGACAAGAGCAGTCTTAGGCTAAACTCTGAATGGCATGTGAAGCCAGCTGTGATACCATATATAATCCCTTGAATACCAAATGAAAGGACACCACAACAGATATATATATAAAATAAAGTGTATTTATTCTAGTCAAACCCTCAGCACTCTTTATGAGATTAGAGGTAAGTACAACACAGTCTTATTTAAGCATACATTAAGTCACACAGGTAAGTAATACAGTTAGGCCCTAGGGGCCACGCAAACCATATACTAAGTAAGTGGTATAAGGACCACTGTCACGGAAATAGAATAGGCCTAGGCCTAGGGAATCGCTGGGGCTACACTACACTAGCGTTAGTTAGGAAGTGGGAGGCCCACGGGATTCGTGTGCAGAGTGGAAACACTCACGCGTAATGCGTAAAAGTCAATAGCAATAGTACAGTTTAGAAAATGGTAGATTTAGGACACTTCCGGAGTAGCTAGGAAGTTGAGACTTGAAAACTAGACACTAGGATAGTCACTATCCTGATGAGCACCGGAGTACCCAAGTTACCTAGCCCACAGGCTGCGGGTGCATAGGGGTGAAGATGCGTCGTTTTCGTCGTCGACTCCTATGGATGCCTGAAGAAAGATGCTGACAGGCAGTCAGTGAAGAGTGTCCGGTGGATCCCAAGGCTGGGATCAAGAAGAGAGGAAACCTGCAAGCAGAAGGGACAGAGTCAAGGTCACTAGCCAGTGACCACGTGGAACCAGGAAGGAACCAGGCGATGTCGTGAAGATTGCAGGTGAAGGGGAAGCTTGTCGCTGCAGCCAGGAGGACCAGGAAGCGTCGAGGACGACCAGGACCAGGAGGCGAGCTGTCCCACGAAGGCTCTTGCTGTCGGCGGCGTCTAAATTGGACTAGGACTCACCAAGCCTTGGCAAGCGGAACCCACGAAGAACGAAGGACTTGCTTCTGGTGCAGACCAGGAAGGTCTGGGGTGCTTCTTCTTTGCAGAGAAGCGGGAGCCAGTCTGGAGGAGCCAAACCAGCGCAGAAGATTTCAGGGTGCGTCGTCACAAAGGCCACTAGCCAGCGGGCAAGCAACCGGACAGACGCGGCAAGCAGGAAAATGCAGAAGGGCCCCACGCAGGACTCGTGGAGTGTGGGGGGGCTGATCTTCGGTGCAGATGGTGCTTGGGGTCCAAAAGACCCCCTCTAGATATGATACCTTAACATTCCAGGAGATGAGACACTTGTGTACCTCCAGAGGAATTAAACAGGGTGCAAACCCTACCCTCCTTCAGTTAAGACAACTCCTAGAGGAGTATGATACTCTTAGGGCATCTCAGGCAGGTACCCTAGGTACAGAGGAGGGTCTACCCACCACAGAGGAGTCAGATGGGGCTTCAGATGGAGAGGTAGACAGCCAGGGCCAAGTAGGAAGACTTAGCCAGGCTAACCTAAGTTTACATGGGAGTTTGCATGGGGTCCCCCCACACAGACCCCCAAGTGGGCTTAACCAGAGAAACAGGAGGGACAGATCCCCTTCAAGGGAATCCATCCACTCCCATGTCTCTAGCATCTCTAGTGTTTCCTCTCACAGGGGAATGACTTCCCCTGAGAGAAAGGAACATGAAGCCAGAATGAGGGAGGCTAATCTGAGGATTCAGAGGGAAGAACTTGCCCTTGCCAAGGAGAAGCTTGCTCTGGCTAGAGAGCAAAAGTTAAGTGGGTCAGAACCCACTGGTGGCAGCAATATCCCTAAGGATAGAGACAGGCACTATGATAATAGAAACCTGAGCAAGATTGTCCCTCCCTACAAGTGTGGGGATGACATCCACAAATGGATAACTGCTTTGGAGAGAGCTTGCAAAGTACAGCAGGTACCCCAAAGTCAGTGGGCAGCTATCTTGTGGCTCTCCTTCTCTGAGAAAGGTAGAGACAAGCTCCTCACAGTTAGTGATGAGGATGCAGATAATTACACTGTCCTGAAGAGTGCTCTGATTGATGGGTTTGGCCTAACCACTGAACAATACAGGTTGTTGTTCAGGGATACCCAGAAGACACAGACTCAGGACTGGACTGACTTTGTAGATTGTGCCACTAAGGCTCTGGAAGGCTGGCTAATGGGAAGTAAGGTTAAGGACTATACAGGATTGTATAATTTGATCATGAGAGAGCAAATACTTAACAACTGTCAAAACCAGCTATTGCATCAACACCTGATTGATTCTGATCTGACTTCTCCCCAAGAATTGGGAAAGAAGGCAGATAGATGGGTCAGGACTAGAGTTAAGCAGAAAAACCAGAACCAGGGCGGTGATCAGAAAAAGGCAGACCAGAAGGGTAATGATCAGAAACAAAAAGACCAGAAGTCTTCACCAGGCCCCCAAAAGGCTCAGGGGGAGGGTGGTCCCAAAAAGGATAAAAAGAAAGATGGCCAAAAGAAACCATGGTGCAACTATTGTAAGTCCAACTCACATTGGTTTAGTGAGTGCACCAAAAAGGATAAGCCCCCAGCCACCATTGCCCCTAAGGCAACTGTACCCCCTAGTTCAGCTGTAAGTGGTGGTTCCCAGCAAAAGGGTGTAGTAGGGTTAACCCTGGGAACTGAGGAGGATTCTGGCCTAGTCAGAGTACCTACTCAGGCTGTTCTGATCTGTGATGGGGACTTAGCTTTGTCCTCTACTGTAGGCCCCAGTAACCTGGGCAAGTACAGACAGACTCCTTTTATCAACCAAAGAATGGCTCAGGCCTACAGGGACACTGGAGCTAGTGTCACAATGGTGACACCTGCTTTTGTGGACCCTGGACAGATCATACTAGGTGAGAATTACCTAGTGACCAACGCTAGCAATGCCGCTACCTCCCATAGTGTGGCTATTGTTAACTTCTCCTGGGGAGGGGTAACTGGCCTCAAGAAAGTTGTTGTTAGTTCAGACCTTCCTGTAGAGTGTTTACTGGGCAATGATCTTGAAACTTCAGTTTGGTCTGAAGTGGAGTATAGGACCCATGCAGAAATGCTGGGGATAGATGCACATGTCCTTGCTGTGACCAGGTCACAGGCCAAAAAGTGCACCACTGAACAAGTGCTGGATCCTGAAACTATGGACCAGTCACAACCCAAGAGAAAGAGCAGTAGGGTTAAGGCTGTGCCTTCCCCCCTGCCTCAGGTGGTGGATCAGCCCTCCCAGGAGGATGATTCTGAGAGCCCTGAAGGAACTGTCCTAGAAGAACTTGAACCTGATCAGGTTGAGTTTCTTGGGACAGGGGGACCTTCAAGGGCAGATCTGAGGCAGGCTCAATTAGACTGCCCCTCTCTTGAACCCCTCAGACAGCTGGCTGCTGCTGAGGCTGCAGGGAATGCTCAAGGTACCCATAGAGTGTATTGGGATGAAGGGCTACTGTATTCAGAGGCTAGAGACCCCAAGCCTGGTGCATCCAGGAGGTTGGTCATACCACTGAAGTTCAGAGGCTTCCTTCTTACCTTGGCCCATGATATTCCCCTTGCAGGACATCTAGGCCAGAACAAGACTTGGGACAGGCTTGTCCCTCACTTTCACTGGCCCCATATGTCAGAAGATACTAAGGAGTTTTGTCGCTCCTGTGTCACCTGCCAAGCCAGTGGCAAATCAGGTGGCACCACAAAGGCCCCCCTCATACCACTACCTGTGGTGGGGGTCCCCTTTGAAAGAGTGGGCATAGATATTGTAGGACCAATGGACCCACAAACAGCATCTGGGCACAGATTCATACTGGTGATAGTGGACCATGCCACCAGGTACCCAGAAGCAATTCCCCTGAGGACCACAACAGCTCCTGTTGTGGCAAGGGCCCTGCTTGGAGTATTCTCCAGAGTGGGCTTTCCAAAGGAGGTCATTTCTGACAGAGGTGCCAACTTCATGTCAGGATACTTGACTGCAATGTGGAAGGAGTGTGGTGTTAACTACAAGTTCACCACACCCTATCACCCACAGTGCAATGGGCTTGTTGAGAGATTCAACAAGACCCTAAAGGGAATGATAAAAGGATTACCAGACAAGCTTAGGCGAAGATGGGACATCCTTTTACCCTGCCTTCTGTTTGCTTACAGAGAGGTCCCACAAAAGGGGGTTGGCTACAGCCCTTTTGAGCTTTTGTTTGGGCATCCTGTAAGAGGACCCCTGTGTTTGGTGAAGGAAGGATGGGAGAGACCTCTCAGACAACCCAAACTAGACATAGTGGATTATGTACTTGGTCTCCGCTCCAGGATGGCAGAGTATATGAAGAAGGCTTCTAAAAACCTTGAGGCAAGCCAAGAACTCCAAAAAGCTTGGCATGACCAAAAGGCTGTACTGACTGTTTACCAGCCAGGACAGAAAGTGTGGGTGTTGGAGCCAGTGGTCCCAGCAGCACTCCAAGACAAATGGTCTGGACCCCACACTATTGTTGAGAAAAAGGGAGAAGTCACCTACTTGGTGGACCTTGGGACTCTCAGAAGCCCCCACAGGGTGCTTCATGTCAACAGATTGAAGGCATATGTTGACAGGGCAGACATGGGGCTACTCATGGCTACAGATGAGGGGCAGGAGGAAGAGAGTGACCCTCTCCCAGACCTGTTGACTCAGAACCCTGATGATGGCTCAGTTGATGGTGTGGTCTTTTCTGACAGCCTCACTGTCCATCAGCAACAGGACTGCAGACAAGTTCTGCAATCCTACAGACATATGTTCTCTCTGACCCCAAGTCAGACAAACTGGTGCACCCATGAGGTGGACACTGGTGACAGTCTGCCTGTGAAGAGTAAAATCTACAGGCAACCTGACCATGTCAGGGACTGCATAAAAGTTGAGGTACAAAAGATGTTGGAGCTGGGAGTCATTGAACCTTCAGAGAGCCCTTGGGCTAGTCCTGTAGTTCTTGTGCCAAAACCTCACACCCAAGATGGTAAGAGAGAGATGAGGTTTTGCGTGGATTACAGAGGTCTCAATGCTGTCACTAGGACAGATGCCCACCCAATACCTAGGGCAGATGAGCTCATTGACAGACTGGCAGCTGCTAAGTTTTTGAGCACATTTGACCTGACAGCAGGCTACTGGCAAATCAGACTAGCTGAGAGTGCAAAGGCCAAAACTGCTTTCTCGACCCCAGGAGGACATTATCAATTTGTGGTAATGCCCTTTGGTTTGAAGAATGCACCTGCCACTTTCCAAAGGTTGGTGAATCAAGTCCTTACTGGGTTGGATGATTATTGTGCAGCTTATCTTGATGATATTGCTGTCTTTAGCTCCACCTGGGAGGATCACCTGGTCCACCTGAGGAATGTTTTAGAGGCCCTGCAAAAGGCAGGCCTCACTATCAAGGCCACTAAGTGCCAGATAGGGCAGAGCAAGGTTGTATACCTGGGACACCTAGTTGGTGGGGGTCAGGTTCAACCACTGGAGAGCAAGATCCAGACCATAAAGGACTGGGCTCCTCCAACTACCCAGACTCAGGTCAGAGCTTTCTTGGGCCTGACTGGGTACTACAGAAAGTTTGTTAAGAACTATGGGTCCATAGTGACACCACTTAATGACTTGACCTCCAAGAAGATGCCAAAGAAAGTTCAGTGGACAGTAAGCTGTTAAAAAGCATTTGATGACCTGAAGCAGGCCATGTGCAGTGCACCTATTCTGAAAAGTCCAGACTACTCCAAAGAGTTCATTGTCCAGACAGATGCTTCTGAGTTAGGTGTGGGAGCTGTTCTTTCACAACTGAATGTAGATGGTCAAGACCAGCCCATTGCTTTTATAAGTAGAAGGCTGACCCCTAGAGAGAAACGTTGGTCAGCTATTGAGAGGGAGGCCTTTACTGTGGTTTGGGCCCTGAAGAAGCTGAGGCCATACTTGTTTGGCACTCACTTCAAGATTCAGACAGACCATAAGCCTCTCTTGTGGCTAAATCAGATGAAGGGTGAAAATCCCAAACTTCTTAGGTGGTCCATTTCCCTACAGGGGATGGACTTCACAGTGGAACATAGACCTGGGACTGACCATGCCAATGCAGATGGACTCTCCAGATATTTCCACTTAGAACATGAAGACTCAACTGGTCAAGGTTAGTTTAATGTCCCTAAGTTTGGGGGGGGGGTTGTGTAGGAGAGTAGGGTCTGCTTTCTATGTTCACCCCCACTTTTTGCTTTTGCTTTACTGGTTTTCGACTTAGATGTGGCTGTGGGCCTGCTAATCAGACCCACAGCCCTGCTGTTCTCTCTCTAAATTAATACTATGTACTTTAGGTGCATAACCCATTTGGATAGGATCACCTTATTGGCCCCTGTACAGTGTACCCTAGGTACCCAGGGCATAGGTGTACCCTAGGCCTACCAGGGGCTGCAGCATGTATTATGCCACCCCTGGCCTGGCCTTCCATTTTGACACAACTGGCTGATCACTCAGCTGGGGCAAGGTCGTGTAATCACCCCTTGCTTAGGTGTAGTATTCCTATACCTAACTTACATATAGACACATGTGTACCTATCAGTCACTCCTATGGCAGGCCTTAACAATCCTGGAGGCAGAGTGCTTGGTAACATGTGAGATGGTGCTCTAGCATGGGCTGAGCCTGTCTGCAGCTTTCGGAACCAAGTCCTTATAGCTGTTCTATGATATAGCCTACCATATACTCTTAAAGTGCCTTATAATCTTAGACGGTTATGGTAACTATGGTTTGGCTTTATCGAAACATGTCGTGTAAGGTGTCTAACACTGTGGAATAATACCCCCATGCCATTTCTGGACATGAGGATATTATTCCCCCCTTCTAGAGGGAAAGACATGTTAAAATCATACTTCACTGTTAGCCTCTGACCAAAGCCTCAGCATCACAAAATGGATGCTGCTGCCACGACACAAGTCTGACCTCCTGCAGCTGGGAGTGATCCCGTCCAGGGAGGCCTGGACAATAGGTTTCCTGCTTGGGGAGGTGCTAGCCCCTCCCCAGACAGCCTTTAGTGTATTGGGGCAGGGTGGGCTGAAAGGAATGAGACATGCCTGGGGCACACAAGGTGTTCCTTGCATAGTCCAGTTCAAACCGGCGCTGGGGCACTCCAGCCCCAGCTCTGGCGCGAAACTGGACAAAGGGAAGTGGGTGTAACCACCCCCTCCCAGGTCCCACCCATAAGGCGTGACCTAGCAGGTATCCCAGCCCCCCAGATTAGTATAAGAGTGGGAGTTGGGCCTCAAGACTAGATTATCCTGAACCTGCAACTTGAACAGAAACTCTGGACCTTCGACATTCGACGAAAGAAGAAGACTGAAGAATCTCCCTTGTGGCCAAGGAGTGGCTACCCTGTGCAAACAGGCACCATCAAGAGACTACCCTTTGCTTTGCCCACGTTCTACGAGGAACCGACTGCAGAGCCCGACCAGAGCCTTGACTTCCAGACTTCTCCGACCCTGATCCACATCCACAGCAAAGCTGAGATCCGTGGAGGCGACGAGCGACGTGGGACCGGCTACCTGGGAAAAGTGGCTAGTAACTTAAAGCGCAGCTTCTGAGGCACCCTCGAAGTTGTGCACCGGGGATTGAGAAGCCCCAACCCCAAGCACCATTTGCACCGAAGATCAGCCCCCCACACTCCACGAGTCCTGCGTGGGGCCCTTCTGCATTTTCCTGCTTGCCGCATCTGTCCGGTTGCTTGCCCGCTGGCTAGTGGCCTTTGTGACGACGCACCCTGAAATCTTCTGCGCTGGTTTGGCTCCTCCAGACTGGCTCCCACTTCTCTGCAAAGAAGAAGCACCCCAGACCTTCCTGGTCTGCACCAGAAGCAAGTCCTCCGTTCTTCGTGGGTTCCGCTTGCCAAGGCTTGGTGAGTCCTAGTCCAACTTCGACGCCGCCGACAGCAAGAGCCTTCATGGGACAGCTCGCCTCCTGGTCCTGGTCGTCCTCGACGCTTCCTGGTCCTCCTGGCTGCAGCGACAAGCTTCACTTTCACCTGCAATCTTCACGACATCGCCTGGTTCCTTCCTGGTTCCACGTGGTCACTGGCTAGTGACCTTGACTCTGTCCCTTCTGCTTGCAGGTCTCCTCTCTTCTTGATCCCAGCCTTGGGATCCACCGGACACTCTTCACTGACTGCCTGTCAGCATCTTTCTTCAGGCATACATAGGAGTCGACGACGAAAACCGACGCATCTTCACCCCTATGCACCCACAGCCTGTGGGCTAGGTAACTTGGGTACTCCGGTGCTCATCAGGATAGTGACTATCCTAGTGTCTAGTTTTCCAGTCTCAACTTCCTAGCTACTCCGGAAGTGTCCTAAATCTATCGTTTTCTAAACTGTACTATTGCTAGTGACTTTTACGCATTACGCGTGAGTGTTTCCACTCTGCACACGAATCCCGTGGGCCTCCCACTTCCTAACTAACGCTAGTGTAGTGTAGCCCCAGCAATTCCCTAGGCCTAGGCCTATTCTATTTCCGTGACAGTGGTCCTTATACCACTTACTTAGTATATGGTTTGCGTGGCCCCTAGGGCCTAACTGTATTACTTACCTGTGTGACTTAATGTATGCTTAAATAAGACTGTGTTGTACTTACCTCTAATCTCATAAAGAGTGCTGAGGGTTTGACTAGAATAAATACACTTTATTTTATATATATATCTGTTGTGGTGTCCTTTCATTTGGTATTCAAGGGATTATATATGGTATCACAGCTGGCTTCACATGCCATTCAGAGTTTAGCCTAAGACTGCTCTTGTCCATGCTACCACTAGGATAGCTGGTCTATAAGGTTGACTTTACAACCAATCACCATAAGGGTATTTGGACTGATATAAGGTGTACACTAGAACTAGTGACATCATACATCAGGCCAACTTCTCACAGACGTCGCTCAAGACATCTTCCGCTTGTGGGGCACACCGGGCATCGATCTGTTCGCAGACGCGGACAACATAAAATGCCCCGTCTTCGCCTCCAGGTTCCCTCAACGGGGTTCGCAGGGGAACGCGCTTTTGATCAGCTGGTCGAGGACATTGCTTTACGCTTTTCCTCCTCTCCCTCTCATCCCGGCTGTGATTCAGAAGTTCTACAGGGCCAAAACTCGGATGATCCTAATAGCACCGGAGTGGTCCCGGCAGTGGTGGTACCCTGATCTACTCCAGCTGTCGGAGGTACCACAAAGGAGGTTGCCATGCCTGCCGAACTTGCTGACCAAGGACAAGGGGAGAGTGTTCCACCCCAATCTCCCCTCCCTCCGCTTGACGGCATGGCTCCTAAATTCATCCAGTACGGACATCTAGATCTTCCACCGGACTGTATGAGCATTCTTCGGGAGGCAAAGAGGCCCTCCACGAGGAAGTCGTATGGCTTTAAATGGAAAAGATTCTGCTTCTGATGTAGAGATAACACCCTTGATCCGATCCGGGGTCAAGAACAGGTTATTCTCCCCTACTTACTGTACTTGGCGAAGTCTGGGTTAAAGTACTCTTCCATCAGAGTACACTTAGCTGCTATTACAGCCTATAGGAAGTCTCCTACCCAGACCTCATTCTTTCAGATGCCAGTGGTAAAGGATTTCTTAGAAGGGCTTAAGAAAGTTTACCCACCTGTGAGGTCTCCTTCCCCTTCCTGGGAACTGAACATCGTTCTCTCTAAACTGATGGGAGCCCCGTTTGAACCGATTCATAAGGCCTCCTTGCAACATCTGACCTGGAAGGCTGCCTTCTTAGTAGCCATCACTTCAGCCCGTAGGGTTAGTGAAATTCAGGCCCTCTGCTGCAAGGAACCTTACACTGTGTTTCATGCTAATAGGGTGGTGCTCCGTACCCATCCGAGCTTCCTACCCAAGGTGGTCTCGGACTTCCACATTAACCAGGTGATCACATTGGCCACCTTCTTCCTCAACCGACCACTCCCCCGGAGAGAGCCCTACACTCTCTTGACCTCCGGAGGGTTTTGAAATTCTATCTGGCTAAGACCCTTACTCTTAGAAAGTCAGACAGGCTCTTTGTGAACTATGGGCCCACGAATACCGGGCTGGCTGCGGCCAAGAGGTCTATCTCTAGATAGATTGTCTCTTGTATAGCTTTGGCTTACCAACTGTCCCACAAAGTTCTACAGGGTAAACCTAGAGCACACTCTACTCGAGGGAAAGCTTCTACTGTAGCACTCCTTCGCAACGTTCCCATGTCTGAGATCGGTATAGCGGCTACATGGCGCTCAGTCCATACTTTTACGCGCCATTACTGCCTAGATTCAGACACGCAGGCCGAAGCCCAGGTGGGGCAGGCTTCTCTGAGGAACCTGTTTGCATAACTGTAAATGCAAAATGTGTTTTGCTGTTTGTTTTTTAACAGTTTTTTGCTCGTCCGCGAGACTTTGGGTATGGGCTTGCTACTCTATTCATAGATTATGACTATTGATGAGTATCCCCTGGATGAGAAGGATTAGTTACTTACCTGTAATCCTAGTTCTAATCCAGGGGTATACTCATCAAAGTCATAAGCGACCCACCCACCTCCCCGGACGAGCAATGTTTTCTCTTTAAATAAGTGATGTATGGAAGGCAGATCTACTCAGGGGCGGAGGCACCGCCAAAAAGAACTGGCCCAACTGCCACCTGTAGTGCATCATGGGAGCAGGGGGTCACAGGCAGGCCTTAAAGGCACGGTCCCCCTACTCTAATGCCTTAAAGGCAGGGTGTCAGTTTTCTTGGTTTCTTGATACTCTACTGCAGCCTACTGGCGAATGCCTACAATTACATATTGCTTTATGGCAATAAAGCAGTGCTGTGTTATATTTTGCCTGATGCTTCCTTTTTTCCTTACGGGTTACGGGGGCACTACTATGCAAAAAGTATGTAATTTACAGCATTGCCATGTTTGAACATTATTAGGCTGCATTTATATGTTTTCACATATGTATATATATATATGTATATATATGTATTTTCTATATGCTCCGGGATCCCGCACATGGGCGGGGATTATTCATAGATTATGACTTTGATGAGTATACCCCTGGATGAGAACTAGGATTACAGGTAAGTAACTAATCCATACTAACACCTCCCAGATAGCTAATACCTTCTTGGTTTTGGAGCTGGAATTGCTTGTCCAACAGCCAACCCACCAGGCAAGGCATATATTGGATCACATCTATGGCTGAGCAGGATTGATCACTGTGGATACGGTTGAGGTGGTTTAATGGTCTGACAATAAGACAATCTTTTTCCGCATGCACATGGCAGGAAGCACAGTCTGTCACAACCAGCTATGAAAACCTTCTATCGTGCCTGGGCAAAATTGGACAACACAAGACTAAGGGATTGTTTAGAACGCTCCAAACCGGATATACTCAGTCAAATTCTAATGTTGACAATGCTATTAATTTGTTCAATTCCTGGACTGTAGTACTGGTAGATGAGGTGTTGCCTCTTAAAACCTGGATCACACATCGTAAGATGTCGTCAGCTCCCTCATTTTCTCAAGAATTGACTCAGGCAAAAGGGAAATGTAAAAGGCTAGAAAGGATTTGGAGACAACATTATTATGAGGCAGGGACAGAAGTCTAAAAAACAGAACTTAGACTACATAAAAGGGCTTGCGTAAACCTCTAGGTGTAGCACTAATCTTATCAAAGTTGTTTCTGCTAAAAACGCTACTAGAGAACCTATCGCAGTCTACAACTCTGGTAAAAAGTACGCAGCATTTACAAAAGGTTCTTCCAAATCAAATGCATTGTTCAGAACTGGCGGATTTCTTTCAAAATAACATTTCTTTTAATCTATCCTCATTCACCCAAACAGTGGAATCTGAAGATAGACTGGATCAAGATGCCCACCATTTTAATTCTTGGCTAGATTTTAGACTTATCACAGAGGGGGAGGTGAATTCTAAAATGTCCAAAATCAGGTCGAGCTCTGCTCTTGACCCATGTCCTATTAGGAATTTTAAATATCCAGCCCCCTTTTTCTCTCTTTTTCTCTCTTTTGATAACTATTTTGTGTAATAACTCCTTGGAGAAGGGTGTGGTACCTGCTTTTTGTAAATAAGCATCATTTACTCTGCTCTTAAAAAAAAAAGATTCTAGACCATAGCATTTTCTCTAATTTTCAATCTATTTCATTCCATCTGTTTTTTGCAGAACTCCTGGAGAGCTGGTTAAACACAGAGCTAGCTTTTTACTGTGAGAAAAATGGGGTATTTAAGAAGCACCAATCTGGATGCAGATCCTGCCTTAGCACTGAAACCGTACTTATGGCGACTAACAATGACATCCGTATGATCTTGGATGAAGAAACTTCTGTGGCACTCATCCTCCTTTTTTATCAGCGGCCTTTGATATGGTTTCTCATGCTCTTTTACTGAAAAGGATATTTACTATGGGCCTGAGAGACAAGTTACTCTGATGGCTTGAATCCTTTCCGAAAAATAGAACTCCCGCTGTCCAGATGGAAATATTTTGCTCAAATTTTAAAGATATTCTCTGGAGTGTTCCTCAGGGGTCTGCTCACAGCCCCACTCTTTTTAATATATATGTTGCTCCCCAGGAAAATTTGATTGCCTCTTTTGGCTTTCATTTTTATGGCTATGCGGCTGATACCCGAATAATTATCTGCATCAAGTGCAACATTTCCCAAGTCCAGGAAAAGTTCAAAGGCTGTTTGATCAAGGTAGCTAGCTAGATAAATGCCAATTTTCTCAGGCTAAATTCAGATAAAACTGAGGTTTTGATATTTGGTAATTCCTCGATCTAGTCCTCTGTATGGTGGCCCCAATGGTTAGAAAATGGCCAGAAGCAGCATCCACTGCCCACTGACAGGCGTATCAATAGCCCCCTGCACCCCTGCAGTGCAGAGGGGCCCCTCCTACACTGTGCACAGGCCCTTGGCCTGACAGCTCCTCACTGGGTCAGGAGCTTGGGGGGGGCCCTCCATGCACCCTGCAGGGAGGCCCCCTCAAGTTTCATTACACCACAGCCACTGCCCGTAATTCCGGGAGTGCTATTCAATAGAAAACTCTAATTTGAATATCAGAATAATAAATGAATATCTATGTGTTTTGTGCTTAATGGAACAACTGAAGAAGATCCTCCCTTTTATTCCTCAACGTTTGTCAGTTGACAGTTTTAAGGATCTGGTTTTCGCATTAGAACTCTCTGATCACGGCTACCTTTATTGCTTTCATGCTTATGTCTCATATTTTGTCTAGAGATGGAGAGAATGGAACAGGAGAACGTCCAACTTAATGCCCTTCACCTGCAGAAGAACTCACTTAAGGAGGAGTTAGGTGAACTTCAGCAAAAACTAAAAGGTATGTTCCATGTTTCCAAACATGTATAGGTTTCGTTTTGCAGTTATTCTCTGAAGTGTTTCATAATAGATAGCTGGTATTTTCTACGTTTTGACATTTTCAAATAATCAACTTTCCTGTTTTACAAAATCTTTTCCTTCCGGAAGCTCATCCAAGATATAAGAATTGCAAAGCAATTGTACTGTTATTAGTATCTTTGAACATATGATCCACAACCAACGGCAAATTCTGCATGATTGATGCTACTGGTTTCATGCACCATATAATTATTATAACTAATGGTGCAATGTCCTTCCTTCCTTCCTTCCTTCCTTCCTTCCTTCCTTCCTTCCTTCCTTCCTTCCTTCCTTCCTTCCTTCCTTCCTTCCTTCCTTCCTTCCTTCCTTCCTTCCTTCCTTCCTTCCTTCCTCCCTTCCTTCCTTCCTTCCTCCCTTCCTTCCTTCCTTCCTTCCTTCCTTCCTTCCTTCCTTCCCTTTATGTAAGGTTGAGATGCCACTCCTGTGGGAGAGGCTTACCCAATATGCACCAAAAGGTTTTTGAACAACCAATAAAAACCTTCATTCAAATTGGTGAACAGGATAACAAACCTAGGGCCAGATGTATGAAGTATTTGTGCATGTGCAAACGGGTTTGTGACCCGTTTGCGCATGCAACAATACCTCAGGGCCATGTACAAACCCTAATTAGCGAGTCACAATTTATTTGCGACTTCCTAATTAGAATTTGCGACTCGCTATTCGAAGGGGCGTTTCAAGGGCATCCCTTCCTAATAGCAAGTCTGAGCCCTATGTGTGACTATTTTGCAAATGCAATTGCGGTCGCAAAACAGTCCAATTTACCTCCTACTTCAAGTAGGTGGTAAAGCATTCGCAAACAGGAAGGGGTCGCAGGGGACCCCTTCCCTTTTGGGAATGAATGCGAAAGTCACAAGGACCACTGCCAGCCTTTAAAAATCAAACGAAAACGTAATTCTTTTTTTAAAAAATGCCTCCCGTTTTCCTTTAACCTCTTCGATGCTCATGACGGAGTGGTTCCGTCGTGAGCATCGGTTGGGCTGTGCTTATGACGGAACCGCCTGTCATGAGCACACCCCCTGGGGCAAGCGCTGGCGCTCCCCCCCCGGAGCATCGGTCTTGACTTGCCCCCACAGAGGGGGATGGCAGCGGAAGAGTTTCCGCTGCCACCCCCGACCCCCCCCCCACGCTTCCAAATGACGTCAGCACGCACAGCGCGCGCCGACATCATCAGGAAGCGCTGGACGCGCTGGAAATCATTTCTTTCCAGCGCGTCCAGAGGAATGGGTATGTTTTTTTGCTCCGGTGGGGCCAAATCAGGATGCCTTAGGCATTGGAGGAGAGGAAACCGTGTTTCCTCTCCCCTCATGCCTCAGTGCAGGGCATTCCTGGTGCACGATCGTACACAGCATCGCGATCGTGCTCCAGGAATGCCCCACTAGACACCAGGTATTCGTTTTTTTGCTCAAAGGAAGCGACCCCTTGGGCAACGGTCGCTTCCTAAGGGGGAAAACTAATTTTAGACTTTTCTGCCCCCCCCTGGGGACAGATCGGATGGTTTTTGGCCATTTGTGGACCCGGGTGGGAGGGAGGGCAGAAAAGCCCAGTAGACACCAGGGATTTTCTTTTTTTTAAATTGGAAGTGACCCTTGGGCAAGGGTCGCTTCCTGGGTCCCAATTCATTTTAAAGTATATTCTGTCCCCTCTGGGGGCAGATCGTTTTTTTTATTTGGCCTTTCTGAAAACCCCACTAGACCCCAGGGAATTTGTTTAATTTGAAATGGAAGCGACCCCTTGGGCAAGGGTCGCTTCCAGGGGCCATATTTAAAAAAATGTATATTCTGCCCCCCCCCGAGGACAGATCGGTTTGTTTATTTGGCCCTTCTGCCCCCGGGGGGGGGGGGGCGCAGAAAACTCCACTAGACACCAGGGAGTGTTTTAAATTTTAAACGGAAGCGACCCCTTGGGCAATGGTCGCTTTATGGGCCTAAATAATTTGTAAGACTTTTCTGCCCACCCTGGGGACAGATCACCTGCATTTCTTGGCGTTTTTGGCCTGGGGGGGGGGGGGGGGCAGAAAAGCCCACTAGAGTTAGGGATTTAAAAATAAATACATTGGTCGCTTCCAGGGGACATATTTTTTTTATGTGTATTCTGGGGGCAGATGGGGGCAGATCTGCCCATTTATTTGGCCTTTCTGCCCCCCTTTGGATAATGACATAGCGTCTTATAATGTGAATTGTTTTATTTCTTGTGAATTGCAATTGTAATGCTTTATTTCTCCCTTTTTGTTCTAGTTCAAGGCTTTTGCTCTTTAGACTGTTGCAGTTTCGTTACTGGTGGTTCTGCTGTTTGTGTAGTTGCATGTTTTTGGTAAGAGACTTTTTTTGTACAATGTAAATAAGTTTCATTTCTCTGCATGAATGTGTTTTTTGCAAATCGTGTAATAATACCAGTATGTTTGGCTTCTGTTTTTTGAGTGTCAAAAACTTTTTTGCATTTGTGCTTGATGTGTATTTTGTTGTCTTGTGAGTAATTGGTTTTGTTTTTTTCTTTCTAGTGGGATATCGTTGGTTTTTGCTGTGTCTCTGCAGAGTTTTAAAGTTTTTGAGTACATAGATCTTTCTGATAAAGGCACACATTTTTTTACTTACTTATTTTGCACAGTGTTGCTTGTTGTTGACTTGTTTGTGCAGTCTCCTTTCTTAGTAAGGATAATGGCTAGCCATAGGATTACTGCTCAGCAGGTTGTTGGTATGCTTTTTGAGTCTGCCTCTGACCATAGTCCAGAGACTGACTGATTCTGAGGCAGAGGTGGGAGGGGAAGATTCAGGCAATGAGTTTTCTCTCCACATGGCATCATCGGATGATGAAGCTACTTTCAATGCGGATGAAGCTACTCTTAGTGCGGATGAAGTGCCTGTGTTAGAGGAGAACATTGAGGTGCCGATAGTGCGGCAAAAGGCATCTGGGCTGCAGCCTGGGGCTGCAAGGCTTCCCGTTGGTATAGTACAGCAAGAGGCATCTGGGCTGCAGCCTGGGGCGGCAAGGCTTCCAGTTGAAAGTGCTGACCTCTGGGTTGCCCCAGGCATGGTGCAGCCGGCATTGCCAGACTTTACTGGTGTTCCAGGGTGTAGAGTGAATACTGAAAACCTTTTGCTGATACATTTTTTTCAGTTGTTTATGGACGATGTATTTTTGGCAGAGATTGTTGAGCAGACTAATTTGTATGTCGAACAGTTTTTGAGGGACAACAGTGCCAGCCTTAAGCCCCACTCTAGAGCTACCCGGTGGACTCCCACAAATCTGGAAGAGATGAAGAAGTTCTTGGGTTTAACTTTTTGATGGGCTTGCTAAGGAAGCCATCAATGTCTTCATATTGGTCTACTAGTCCCTTGATGGCAACTGTTATATTTCCGGCAGTCATGAGTCGTGATAGGTATTTGCTTCTGCTTCGGATGATGCATTTTGTCAATAATGGTTTAGCGCTGCCACGAGATCACCTTGATTGTGACCGTCTTTATAAGATTCAGCCTGTCATTGATCACTTTGTTGATCAATTTTCTGAGATCTATGCTCCCGGGAAAGAAATTGCAGTGGATGAGTCTTTGGTGTTGTTCAAGGGCCACTTGGTTTTTAGGCAATATATTCCTAGTAAGAGGGCACGCTATGAAATTAAGCTGTATATGCTGTGTGACAGTAGGACTGGATATCTCTCTAATTTTAGGGTGTACACCGGTAAGGAATCCAGGACTAACCCCCCTGGTTTTCCGTCCACTTTTGGAGTGACTGAGAAAATTGTGTGGGAACTTGGTAGAGGACTTTTTAACAAAGGCCACCATTTATATGTAGATAACTTCTACACTGGTGTGCGGTTGTTCAGGGAATTGGCCAAAGTGGACACTGTTGTTTGTGGCACAATCCGCTCTAACCGTAAAGGTTTCCCAAAATACCTTGTTTGTCAAAAGCTTGTGCGGGGACAGTGCAGTGCATTGCGTTGCGAGGAGCTTCTAGCTGTGAAAGTTTGCAGACAGGAGAGATGTCTACATGCTGACTACCATCCATGATGAAAGCACTGCACCTGTGTCTGTTTGGGGTCAGGTGTCTGAAGCGCGCAAATCTGTGTGCATTTTAGACTATAATAGGCACATGGGTGGTGTTGACAGAGTAATCAGAGGTTGGAACCTAACGCTGCTCTTCGTAAGGCTTACATTTGGTATTAGAAGTTGGCTATCCATCTTTTCCACTTGGCAACCTTTAATGCTTTTGTTGTGTTCTAGAATTCTTGCCCTGAATCAAAGATGACTTTTGCTAAGTTTTCGGAGTCTGTAATAGGCAGCCTTGTTTTAGTGGAACAGGCAAGTGTTCCTAGAGTTGGAGTGTGGAGGATGTTGCTAGATTGAAATATCACCACTTTCCTGATCACATTCCTCCCACACCCTCAAAAGACTTTCCCAGTAGGAGATGTAGAGTCTGTGGGCAAAGAGGTACGCGGAAGGAGACTCATATGTACTGCCCCGAGTGTCCTTCTAACCCTGAGCTGTGTGTCCCTGCTTGTTTTAGAATGTACCACACGCAAAATAATTTTTGGGAGCATCCATGAGTGGTAAATTGAACTGTCTGGCGTCTATTGTTTAATAGTTTTTGTTCCGTTTCAAGGTTGGCATTTGTGTAGTGTATTTAGTTTCAGATTTTGTGTTAGTGGATGGGTATATATTTGCAATTTGTTTGTGTTTTCTTATTTATATTTTAAAAAATCCTAAATGTGATGGCGGTGTGCGTGGAGTGGCGCTTGTCTGGCAGTGTGCGTTGTCTGGTGCTTGGCTGGCGGTGTGTTTGGGTTGGCGCTTGGCTGACGGTGTGCGTGGACTGGCGCTTGGCTGGTGGTGTGTTTGTACTGGCGCTTGGCTGGTGGTGTGTTTGTACTGGCACTTGGCTGGAGATGTGTTTGGATTGGCGCTTGGCTGACGGTGTGCGTGGACTGGCGCTTGGCTGGTGGTGTGTTTGTACTGGCGCTTGGCTGGAGGTGTGTCTGGACTGGCGCTTGGCTGGCGGTGTGCGTGGACTGGCGCTTGGCTGGCTGTGTGCGTGGACTGGCGCTTGGCTGGCGGTGTGTTTTGATTGGCGCTTGGCTGGAGGTGTGTTTGGACTGGCGCTTGGCTGGCGGTGTGCGTGGACAGGCGCTTGGCTGGCTGTGTGCGTGAACAGGCGCTTGGCTGGCGGTGTGTTTTGATTGGCGCTTGGCTGGCGGTGTGCGTGGACTGGTGCTTGGCTGGCGGTGTGTTTTGATTGACGCTTGGCTGGCGGTGTGTTTGTACTGGCGCTTGGCTGGCGGTGTGTTTGCACTGGCGTTTGGCTGCCAGTGTGTGTGGACTGGCGCTTGGCTGGCGGTGTGCGTGGACTGGCATTTGGCTGGCGGTGTGTGTGGACTGGCCCTTGGCTGGCAGTGTGCGTGGCCTGGTGCTCGGCTGGCGGTGTACATGGACTGGCGCTTGGCTGGCGGTGTGTGAGTAGTGACTAGCTGCTGGTCACTACACACACTGCTAGCCAAATGCCACTCAACGCAATCCGTGAGCTGGTGTGGTTGCTGTGTCAGGAATGTGGGCGTGTGAAAGTGATGGGCCCTTGAATGGCGCTGTCTGCTGGTGTGAGTGTTGTAATTTGCTGGGCCCGCGGCTGGCGTTGTGAATGGTTTTGTATGTGTTACACGTATGAAGAGGTTGGTGCCTTGTCGTGCTTGTTTAAATTCCCTTCATTTCTGTGGCTAATTTTCACATTTGTCCCTCCTTTCAGTGGGTGGTTCCCGTCCCTGGTGATTGGCCCTGTTACGCATATAATTGCTCTTCTGTCTATTTAGTTGTGTTTCCTTGGGAAGGCTCTCTTCACGCACAGCACGTGCTCCGTCGCTGCTTCATATCCTCCCCCACCCTTTCATCTCGCTTCTCCCCCCACTAGTCCATGCCCGCCGTTGGGGACATGCAGTGGATGGTAGGCACGGGGCAGTGTGCTTTATGTTTGTCAGGGTATTCCTAGGTAGTGTTTTCTCCATAAGTAAGTTAGTTGCGTGCATTTTTTTTTTATTGCCTCGGCTCATGTGTTTGTAATGTTGTGTTTGCTGGCTTTCCGAAGTAGACCCCTCCCACAGCCCTTTGTGACTCGCTTTAATCACTTTAAAAAAAAAAACAGTGTGCGCGTAATACGTTAGCAGGGTCTTTTACAGTAAAAAAACCTGCAAAATATACATTTTGGAGTTCAGATTATTTTTCCAACAGCTGACATCACCACACTTTTGGAAATGTTTAATTCAACAGATTACCGTGAGTCTTATTCTTATAGTCACTGCATAGTTGGGAAATTATACAGCTGGAGCACAATAGGATCAGCCTTACTGACATCACTCCTCGAAAAAACAAGAGGCAGTGACTGGAAGTCCCTATCTTAAGCGTGCAAGGGTGCAGTACCGCAGGTCGTTACTAGATGTCCCCGCAGAGTCAGCTGCACAAGGTGCAGTAAGAAGTATTATTAACACAATATGATGCAACACTGGAATAAATGAATATTCAAGATTTCCCCAAGCTTCTTTAAGTATAACCCAAATGCCTAGTAGTTCGAAAACAAATTACGATCTCTAATTCCTGTGAGATAAAATGTGAGCTTGCAGTTTCACACATGATTGATGCAGGACACGCCAGGGGGACCAAGATGGTCGCTCGGAGCTGATGCTCCGAAGTAAAACCCTCTTACCAGCTTCCAGAGCGGCGTTCCGATGTGCTGTTGCCCCATCCAGAACAGCGTTTTTCGAAACCGGAATGCAGGCCGATCACATGAAGCCTGAAATCGCCTATCTCCGACCTTTCATCCCGGAGATCTGAACCCCGATGTCCCGGCCAGTCAACATGCCAAGATGGCGCCTGGAGAGCAGCGAGACCGCAGCCTGTACATCGGAGCCGCGGGCGCTGAGGCCTGGATGCGCTCTGCTCCTGCACACCGAGATTCGTGTACGCATTCCGCCGCATACGTAGCTGCGGGCAGCCCGGGCGATCGCTCCCGCAACGTCTCACTCCTGGAGATCTGTGATGCCCGATATCAGAACATTGAAGTGGTGAGGAGCGCTGGGGGGCTGCTGCTCGGGCGGGGTTTTGGGCCTGATGGCTGCTTCCCCTGCCTGTGCGCTTATACGTTGCGACCGGACCTGCTTGTTGCAGGCCATCTCAGCCCCTCGCACCCTCCCGACCTTGATTTCCCCAGTCTACAGTCCCGCTACCGGATCCGGTTGGACTACAGGAGTGAGCCCCTACAAGTAATGCTGGGCCCCCGCAGTATAACACCTCCACCAATGTGCTGAACATCGCTAACTGCACTGAGCGCTAATTGTGGTGTCAACATTGCCCTGTACTGCACAAACTACTGGTCGTCTACCCTGCCGGTGAGCTTGATTGCTTCGTCCCATGCCTGCGCGCTGGCGGCCGCCTCGGCCCCTCACGCCTTCCCAGATCGGGGCTTCCTGTATGGCCACATAATTAGCAGGTCTGGCCGGCTGCTTGGGATGCGGAAACTCCTGCTGACACTTGTGAACTTTTGTGCCCTAACTAGCCCCCGCTGCACGATGCTGGGTGCGCGGCAAGGGGTGCGGCCTGCGGTGCCAGTCCTGCCCTGCGCTGCTGAAGCCATTTGGCGCTCCACCATCCCAGACCCCAGGCTCCTCACGACCCCACAATCTAGCAGCTAGGGCTCCCTCAGGCATCCGAAAAGTGTGCTGACAGCGCCGAGGGGCTGTGCACACGCAAAGAAAAACCAACCTTGAGAGCGATATTTGGCTTGCTTCTGAAACAGCGCTAGGGCGAATTGCACACTAAAAACATTGGATAATAGTGACCGATGCCTGACCCCAAAATTGGCGCCCAAAACAAATCGACATTCAAGCTGACCCGGGCGATCTAACGGTGCACCCAGGGATACTCCCTCATCTACACAGCTTCTCTTGACAAGAGCTCCTCAGCGGATGTCATGGGGAGTCGTTTCTCACCCTCCTACAGCCCCTGCGTTAATTTACTAGTCCCACAAAGCATGAAGTTGTCCGCCAGTTCTACCACACTTGTCTCAGCAATCTTAATGGCGTGTAGAGTATCCGACATGTTTGATACTTACCTCGTTTTCATGGCTCCATCATTATATAGATCAACTAGTTCCTATTGCAAAAGAGAGGGATATAGGAGACGCCCCGCCTGATTCGATAATGGCGGCTGTCTCTCCCTTGTTGCCTCCTCGTGACATTACTCTCCTCCATGAGAGACTAGCGGACACTGACTCTGGCCTCAAGCTGCTCCCCGCTCTTCAATCACCTCCCCTCGAACGACAGATATAATTGCGGATGGCTGAATGTTACACTAAGGTCAATAGTCCCCTGCCTGACCCAAAGATGTCTGCCATAGTGGTCCCCTCCACATTGTTTTACTTCCCTGGGACAATAAATGGACATTGACCAGACCTTGAACCTATCCCCTAACTTGCCTACACATCAGGATTTCGAACCTGCGGAACTTACCCCACACTGTAGAGACCAAGCGAATTGGCCGATGGAGCTATCAAATAGCTAAAGAGGAGACTGGTTGTGGACTCATCGTCCCCCCCAGAGCTGAACCTTGAGCAGATTTTCCCCTCGTCTCTACGTCCTTTCTTCCTCCTATCCCCTTACCCTTCCTTGCTCCATTAACCTTGTCCCCTATGTTCTTTAAATGCTTTTCTTGATACTTATGTAACTTGTCACTGATGTAAAATCGTAACATTAGTGTTCCTCATGTAAAACGCTTGCTCCTATCTTCTCTCCCCCTAATCTCTCCCCTTACCTGCTACACCGCCTAGCCCCCTGTCCTTTGTGCCCTTTGACTAAGCACTCCTTCTCCCCTTGTTGGGGAAAGATCCAATATTTATACTCTGGAGTCTCAGCGAACCCTCTGAGAGAGTCCACAGCGCCAAGGGAGCCCCTCACAACTGAGGTATGGTATGGCCCCCCTTGCCAAAGCACTCCCTCTCCCCTTTTTGGGTAAGGATCCAGTATGTAGGCCTTGGAGTCTCAGAGACCCCTATGAGAGAGTCCACTGCATAAAGGGAGCCTCTCGCAACAGAGATGGGGAAATGATACCACTTCCCCTATGATCACAGCTTACTGGACTTTGGACGCAGCTTTGACTCGTCTACCGGTTTGTGTCCCCATCGCCCTCCCCCCGCTCTTTCCACGCTGTGTCACTCCCCTCCTCTTTCCCTCCTTCATTCTCTGTCTACTTCCCCTGCTCCTAACTCCCTCCCCTGAATCTCTCCCCTTGCCTGCTTTTTCCCTTACGTATATGTGCGTGTTGTTTATCTCGACCTTACAAGTAACTATGTTGCCATGCTCTAATAACTGTGTAACCTTTGTAACGATGTAACCTGCAACTATGATCTTATACTCATGTAAAACGCTCTGATACCGCCGGGTCTAGCCAGCGCTATATAAAACCTTTAAAATAAATACAATTAAAATAAAATGATTCTTGGTAGGGAGATATGTCACACAGGATTGTAAGCCTGGAGACATCATTTCCCCCACAGCTTCATTTCAGGTGGCTCCTACTCTTCCTTCATTATCTCCAAAACCAGCAGCTCCTCTCCTGAACAGCAGGCGTTGAAGGAGCCCGAGCGGAGTGGCTTTTTACGGATTGCTTTGTTTATTGTTTGCCAGAAAAGTGCAATATCTGTTCCGTATGACTCATTTCTAACCCCCTGAAAAATATGTGCATTTGTTTACTTGAGGATTCCCATTGTGCCACCTTAGCACGAGCACAGAAATATAAAGGAATGTTCTATTTTCATACACATTTAATATCATAATGTATAACAAAAAAACAAGAAAGTAACACTGCCCCACTCTCCAGGAACAGCAATCATTTATTTTTCTGCTCTTTGTTTTTAAATATGCATATATGATATTTAGTATGCATGCACTGTTTAAAGTCACATCGTTTAAAAAAATCGCAAAAATTGACAAAAATATTCTCCAAAAATTGAAAGGGTTAAAAAAACTCTACTAGACGCTAAATAAAAGACATTTCATTCCACCACAATCCACTGTCTGTAACTTGGTGTATCATATGTTTTTTAAAGGCCCAAAATTAAAATTACTAACATTTGGCAAGAACAGGAAACACATGGGGCCTGTACTTGCAGGAGTGGGGCTGCACCAGACATGATGTTGTCAAGGGAATTTGAGTGTAGAGGATATATTTGTAAATTCTTGGCATGGCCATGTACCTGGAGAGACATTGTTGCAAAGTCATCCTGTGCCCTGGGCACCCCCCAACATTTTGCTGACTGGTACTGGTGGTGACTGACTCTGATTGACCCTGGGCTCTGCCAAACCAGGCCCAGGGCCAGTGCTATGCTGAAAGAGACACATTATAATACAGTAAAAACAACTACATACACTAGGGTAAACTATGGGTTGGGGGCACCCCTGTGATTGGCATGACCTACCCTCTAAGGCCCTAGTACATAATAGTGCAGGGGGATTGAAACGACCTATCGGCAGTTTAGAGGCCAGCAGCCCTTTCTGCACTTGCATGTGTGCACTGCTGAAGCCTGGGTCAGTTTAAAAGTGGCTCTGTGTTGCAGGACTGCTTTTAAAAAGTAAATTGTGCACAAACTCGACTTATGTGTTTGTGGCACTTAAAAATGGAAAACCTACAATGTTTGGGCATATTGGGTACCCCCAGGGTCTACTCTCACCTAGGTGTCCCAGGGGTTGGGGGTCAGGTATTTCTAAGGAAGACCCTTATAAAATGAGTTGTATATACCCTGGGTTAAGTGAAATCACACATTTCACTCCCAACATTGTGATAAAGTGCTGCCCAAAATTGAGTTTGGTGGTATGAGCACTGTGGAGGGAGGATCTGCAATATTGTTACATATTCAGAACTCCTAACGTCTCCCCTAGGTGTTCCTGGGGTGGGGGTCTGGTACATATATATAGAGTACTTCTAAAATAAGTTTTTATAAGCCCTGGTGCTGGAAAAATGGCCCAAGTAATTTCGCCCATGGCAAATCCCATGCCACATAGGTTAACATGCAAAAACAAAAGTTGATGGACAGAATGCAGAACAATGTCATACATTCACCCCAGTACAAAGATCTGGGCCTAAATCCGTCGTTTTTTTTGCTCACCATGCAATACCAGTTTGAACACAGCCATATGCAAGTTTTGAAGTTAAGCCTGACTGTTCGCAGCTAAGCTACCAAGGGTTGAGCATAGGAATCATTTTCTAAGACCTATTCTGAGCCCTATACTGTGCTAGTGGCCTTATTGCCAGTAGCTGATATACATTTGCCCTTACTAATAATCCACTTACCAACAGACACTCATTGCCCGTAGCCCGAACTCTACTCCTGCTTTGTTGTGACTATCCCTATTTATTGTACAGTGGTCATGTGCAGTGTGTAACAAAAATCACCATTTGCCCTTAATTCTCCTCTAATATCCCAACGTGGTGGTAGCAAACACTTCCTCAAAAACATCCCTAATGACTCACACACGGCTCCCTGTAGTGCCCCCTTACAACACAACCAACACCAAGGCTGCCTTCCACAATATCCCTTCATCACCCACGTGTATAAATTGAGGTTAATTGGATTGTTTCTTGAACTTTCCTGAGGTTGATCATAAATTATCAGTTTGGGAATTTTCGTGGTGTGCCAGTTATACCCATGTTTGTGTGCTGAAAGGAGCCTGCAGATGGATCACCAACTATCCTTTGGATGAGGATCAGTCACGCTAGATCCAGGAACTCATTTCAAAAGATTCACAATCACTCAAAACACTCTTACCTCAGATCATATAACATAATTATTCCTTTTTTCACTGCCACCCTTTTGCTAAATGTTACTGTAAAGAGCATGAAATACTGCCCTTTGGGTCAGTGTATGGCCTATAATGTAGCCAGGTAGGGTATTTAATTGACCGCCCACCAGTTATGCCATCCACCTTCCCCTAGAACATTGTGCTGCATATTAGAATTCATTATAAACTAAGGGTGTAACCCAATTATTGTTCATGGACCTGGGTATCATGTAGTATAGAGAACAAGTGGTCCTAGACTTCTTTAACGCACACTTAAGTCAAAAGATGTTTATGATTTGTAACACAATTTTGGCATGTAATAAATCAGCCTAAGGTACTAAATACAAAGCTTACTTGAAAACGTGCACCTTCAAGGAAAAGCAAAAACAAGAAAAGGCAAAATCACCCACTGAAACTTCAAGAGACTAACTGTTTTATTCACAGAATCATATTTAGAATGTAGATAATTTTACCACGTTATACAATAGACGTGGCGAGGTTGCTCCAAAAAAGGGGTGTGTAAAAGAGTAGTGTTCATGTGTGACAAGAGATATAAGTGAAACCTAACCAGGGCCCTCTCTGCTGTCAGGGCCCAAATGCACTTTTGGAAGACACTTCCATTGAATGTCATGAGCTGAATCACACTGATAAAGATGATAATCCTTCCAAAATTACTATACTACTTCTCGAACCTACCGATCAAATCCCGGCCAAAATCTCCCGTGAATTGGAACGTCTGTTCCGTGACTTAATCTGGAACAAGGGCAGACCCCGGGTCACATTGTGGAAACTATAGGCCCCCCAGCCAAGGAAGACTGGCAGTCCCAAACATGGAACTGTAATACTTGGCGGCCCAGCTACAATGGGTGACGAGATGGCTGAGTGGCAAGGGATTAGAAGACACGGCGACCATGAAACAGCCATGGACACATTCTAAGGTCTACCACTTGTTCCACCCCATCGCTCGACTCCCACGCCCATCCCAGATACATCTGGAGCTAGCGCATAGGTGTTACAAGAGAAGCCTGCACCTTACCCGGGATGTGACCCCCTACACCCCACTGCTGCCACTCACAGGGACGCCCAGAGGGAGGGCAGGCACTTCAGACGGAACTCTGCTGGCCCTGCTGGCACACAGCGGGCCTAGATGCACTGGGCGACGCCTACGCAGATGGGTCCCTGCTCTCTTTCAAGGCACTGATAGCGGACTATGACTTACCGGCAGGACAATTTCTTCTCCACAATTCTATTACAAGATCCCTATCAGCATCATGGGGGAACATAACGACTGAACCGACAACACACCTGCTGCTGTAGTACTTGCACTTTATCGGTGCAGGTTCACATATAGTACACTGGTTGGTGGAAGCTCTGCTTACACACACACTGAAGCCCATGTTGAGTCATCGTACACGTTGGGAAGCAGATAAAGGGCAACCATGGACAGAGAAAGAATGGGGCACAATCCTTGCCAGCTCCTCATACATAATAGGGAGCTCCAAATATAAGCTCATACAAACATGCATAACACAGAGGGCATACCTCTCGCCCGATAATATAAATAAATATTTCAACATCACCACCTCCGCGTGCCCACAATGTCAACAAATAAACTCAGACCTTTTACACATGCTCTGGTCCTACACCTCCCTTCAAGTCTATCGGCACGTGGTTACAGAAGCACTCGTGAGCTGTACTGAAGTGCCACTGCCACATACATGAGAGGTCTGCATACTGGGCCTAAATGCCAGAAACAAAAAGAATAGCGTTACCTCCAGATTTAGAGGCTTGGGACTGATAGTGGCGAAGCGCCTAATCACAAAGAGATGTAAACACAATGCCCCCATCCCCCCCCCCCCCAGTAATAGTAAGTTGGGGAAAATCCCTCACGGTGTGGGCACGAGCAGAAAGTACAACATTACATAGGGAGGAAACTGCGGGACTACGCAAGAACCCGATAGCGCAATACTGGGACACCATCCTTACAGCATTCACAGAAGAGTGCAGTAAAGACAACATCGCCCCCTCGCAGGAAGCTAACACGAGCAACGGAGCCCTGAGTATATAGACACACGTCACCTTGTACCTCAGCTGTGACCCATGACGAAGCACACGCATGGCCTGAATCCACCGCCGTATGCACACTCAGGACATTAAGTGCACACCTAGTCCCACCATTAAGTCCCAACTGCGTGCAGGTGCTGGCGTGCCACCCCGGCGAGCTACCAGATTACACATGTACAAGACGCACATGCCCAGGCCCAGCTGTGATAAATTCTTGATGGCAGTTTTAGAAAGTTACTAGTTTAGTAGATTAAAAAAATATATATCTTATTAGCATACCCCGCAGACTCCCTGGTTGTACACAGAGGTGATCATATATGCATCGCCCCCATGCGACATACAACTGTGCATTACACGTGGCAACTGGACGCAGCCGTGCTTGGTGCGATTGTGTGCCTCACAGGCGCCATTATCTGTTAAAAAGAAAAGAAGTGACATAGAACAAGAAAGACATGGTTTGCAATTGTTCACTTTAATACAACGAACACAGAAACGTATATTCATGTCCCACACATGTAATTGTATTATAAACCCCAGCTGCATGTACTCTCTCGCAAAGTATGTCCATATATGTATAAATACAATTCTGAACGACCTCTGTATGTTTGAAAAAATTAAAAATGCAATAAAGATATTTAAAAAAATAAATAAAATAAGAGTATAGGTTTCATTCAGATATGTGTCAAGAAATACTTGTTTTTCTGTTTCCAAAGTTTGGAAATGTAATGCTGCAGATGTTAATTTATCTCAACTTAAGCATGCCGGGCCAGTTATATATCACTCACAATCACACTTCATCTATTTCAGGATCTCATACAGAGATTTTAAAGCTGATATCCCTGATGCCATGTGGCCTAACTCTAATCTGTATGTTGATTTTGTATTCTCCTGCCACTCACTTATGGACATTAGTCTGCTGATCCTACTAAAAATGCAAATTATTTTCGGATGAGCATTTCAAATTTTATTTTCGGATGAGTATTTAGTAGTCCTCTTCCTTACAATGAAGTGCTAACTATATGATAAGTTATGGTTCGATCTCTTTTTTGTTTTGTAATGTCTTATCAATAACTTTCAAATTTTTGGTCCGGAAGCCATGACTAGAGCATGGAACAAAGTTTTGAAGCAGTCGATAGCTATTGAGAGTACAATGTTGTCTTTTTAAAATTCCCCTTTCACATCGTGGCTACATGCTATCTTTAGCTGCGTGTTGGCCAGACCTATTGTTTCTGATATACATGTATTGGGCTTTGTATCAGCCCCATGCTCAGAATTGGATGGCTGTATTTAGTATCTCCCTTCCCTGTTGCTGATTCAATGACTTTCCTTGGAATTTATGCCCCACACTGGGGCATTTTGTTCTCACAGTGCTCCGATTGTTTGATCTGTATCTTTCTACTACTGACCTTGCTTGCATTCAGTGAACTTCTATTTTCTTTTTGTGGAAGCAGTTCATGAGAGTGCATATGTTCTTTTGCTCTCCCCTAGTGTTGCTTTCCCCTTCAACTGTACCCCACTCCCTCGCTCTCATTTTTCGTTTTGCCACCCCTCCCCATCCTGCTTGTTTTTTCTTAATGCCTCCGTCCCCTTGCTTGCTTACTTTTAATCCCTCCTCCCCAGTATTGAGTGTAAAAAAACATTTTAGGCTTTGTTAAAATGTGATTAGTCAGGAATGAAAATGGAAGCAATACGATTGGATTTGCCAATGCTTGTTTTTTTTTTTTTTTTTTTTTTGTAAAGGCATCTTGAGAGAGGTCAGGAAAGTGCCCTTATATCACCTTTCTGCAGAGGCTAAACCCTCCTTATTCTTTGGGGTGACCACAAGTAGGGTTGTTCAGGCCCCTAACAAGATTAAAATTGAGAATCCCCATAAGTCCCCAAACCTCTGACAAGGGGAATGAGACCCAACCCACTTAATAGAAGCAGGAATTCACGTACTTTGCCTGTAACCAGAACGGAGATTCCTTGTTCCCCAGGAAGGCACTGACTAGTTGGCACTCTGCTGGGGTGACTAGTGCATCACTAAGAGGAGGTGATTCCCTGGATGAGAGAGTGGATCATGCCACACTGTCCTTTTGTTGGGAGATGGACCCAGAAGGTAAGCTGGTGATCCCAGGGGGTTCAAGAAGGTCAAAGTGAGTGCGGTTTGGATGGTTGTTCTGTGAGATACCTGTGCTAGGTGGAAAGGCTGATCTTTCCAGAACAATGCCTGCAGGGAGTGGACTATAGAGTACGGAACGTGCATAGAGGAGAATATGACCACCCATTGGCCATGGTCTCCTTAGAGTGGAGGTGGATAGTTGCTCAGAGAAAGGTAGCTAGGTGTCCCTGCTTGCCCATAGACTGCATCCTTGGCAATGAACTGCCACAAGCGGGAATCAAACCAGTGTGTGAGAGCATCCAGGTTGCCCCAACCCAGATCTCTGAGGGTTCAGACTCTAGGGTTAAGGTACACAGCCCAGAAGGAAAGTAAGGGGTTGGAGGCAGATGCCAGCCTTATTTGGAGGACGAGTGGCCCAGGGGTTCCCTGCTTTGACTGGAGAGAATCAGAAAACTTGTGCTGGTGAGTCCCTTTCTGTCCTTAAGCTGTTGACCTTGCTGTCACAAAGTCACAAAGAAAGGTGATGAGAACCCTAGACCAGGTAGACCCATGCATAATACAGGGTGTAGCACTCTTGATGTGGGCAGTGTTTCCCCACAGGAAGTCCTGGACAACAAGTCAAGTGTTCAAATTTGGGGTACAGACCCTGAGCTGAAGGGCCAGTCTCAGGGTGTCACTCCTCAGATGATGGCAGTAAGAATAGAAGGATGATGTCTGAAGCCTGCGGTTGTAACCTCCACTCTGAAAACCCTGGGAGCTCTGAAAGGACTCTGGGAGGTTCCTTCGCCATGCGCTTAGGGATGGGAAAATTTGAGAATGTCAGGAGTCACCTGCATTACTCTCCCAGGAAACTTGCAGGGACCCCTGTCTGGACCTGGAAGTGATAGGCAACAAGGAAGTCTTAGGCCCTGTGCCTGACTCTGGCCTAGACTGCTTAGCACTGGGCCACATAGTTCCCCCAAAACTTGAGTTTACTGAAAGGGCCTGGGCTGTGTTCATATAGGTCGCAGGGACCTGAAGGTGGCATCTTGTCAGCCCACAGATTGGAGGTGCGTCCTGCACAATGCACTGGATTTGAGCCTTCATCCGTGAGTGATTGGCTAGTTACCTGGTGCAATATATTGACACTTGTCAGTTGTTTCTGCTTGTTGGTTTTCTGGTGGACAGAACTGACCTTAGGTTGTGGACATTCTGGGATGCATCTATGAGCAGGCTAGGAGGGCTAGTTGTCTCACATATGGAATCTGCAGGTATGGGATAGTTTCCAAATAGACAGGATTGGTGGTTTGGGTGGTTGTTGAGAGAGGGATAATGTTAGGTTCAGAGGGGCTTAGAACAGACGTGCTACTGTAGAGGCTGTGATTTGTCCTTGTTATATTTCCTGAGCAGGGAAGTCCATCAAGGAATTGATCCGTCTGCCGTAGCTCTGTGCCAGAAGGGGCATGTGTAGCAAATTTGCCTTTCCTGCATGGTCACTCGAGGTTTTTCAACTTTTTCAGTACCTTATATTTTCTAGCTTTAGAACTCAGTGCACTTTACCACTGCTACACAGTAATAAAGTGCTTGTGCTTCTCCATTAGAAGTTGTGTTGTACAATGTACTCAGCAGTTCCTATTTGAATTCCCTATAAGTCCATTGTAATAATGCCCTTCATGCACCTATGGCATGGAAAGTTAAATGTCATATGTGGGCTGCAATGTGTGTACATAACCTACATGTATGACAACAATGTGTCTGCGAGGAACAATGGTGTGCCTTCGCTAGACTGCAGATTGAATGTTCTGCAGTGACACAGCAGGAATAAATGTCTTTGCAATGTACTAAAAGCCTATTTTTATGTATCCACAAGTCACTCCTAAAGTATGCCTTGTAGGCCTACAGACTGGGTTGTAATATACAAAAATAGGGCACACTAAAAATTAAAGTTAGTATGTCCTCATTGTAAAATAAAACCCTAAAGCTGTTTCGCTATGGAGGCCTGGTTAGACTAGGGGGATTAAAATCTTTATTTTCCATCTCCGCATAGGAAAAGGCTAGAAAAATGCTTCACATGTATTTCCTTCTTAGTTTGGAAATCTGCATGGGTATTAAAGTGGTTCTGGAACTTCAGCCCTTTAGATGTAAAACCTATCACAAGTGGCACTGAAAAACCATAGGAGGAAGTGCCTTATCAAGAAATTGGAGATGAAGAAGGGCCCCCACTTAGGCCCAGAAAACGTAAGAGGCAAAGAAGTGTTGAAAAGCATGTGGGCCAGAAAGTCTTGTCTACATGTACTGAAGAGAATATTTGGGAATCTGATAGGAGCTTTAAAGCAGCACAAAGAGAAGACCTCTTTTCCCATGATGCATGGGCTCAAGCCAAGGACGAGAAGGATCCCCAGGTGGTAGGTCCCCAATTTTTCAAACGGGAGGGACTGTTATATAGGAAGTTAGGTAATACCAACCTATACAGTTGTTAGTGCTGGGACCCTTTTAGAAATCAAGTTTTATGCCTGGTCCATAGTCATTTGCTGGGAGTGTCATTTTGGGACTGAAAAAACAGAGAAGGCTTTCTTGAAAGGTTTTATTGGCCCGGTATTTATAGTCTTGTAAAAAAATATTGTTTGGATTGTCCAGTCTGTGAAACGAATAGTCTGTACAGACCTCCAAAAGCCCCTTTACATCTTCTTATCATCATGGACGAACCCTTGTCCCTAGTAGGGATGGATATTATAGGACCTTTAATTCCGTCCCGAATTGGATGCTTATCAGTTTTATTTACAGTAGATTAAGCCACATGGTATCCAGAAGCATTCCCCCTTAGAAAGCCTACCACTACTCAGATTGTCAAAGTTATGATGAAGATCTTCCCTTGAGTTGGCTTTCCTCAGGAGATTTTGACAGATCAAGGTACCCCTTTCACTTCGAAGCTTATGAAGCAAGTGTGTGAATGACTAGGAGTCAAACAGATAAGGACAGCTGCTTATTATCCTCAAACTAACGGTTTGGTTGAACTATACTATTCCACTGTCAAGATCAAATTAAAAAAAACTCTTAGATTTAGTAACTAGAAAAACCACATAGAATACCTGAAGCTTGCCTCCAGGTCATCAAAGCAGAAGTTCAAAAGATGCTAACAATAGGGTGATAGAGCCATCTGTATGTAATTGAAATTCACCTATAGTGTTGGTCCCGAAACCAGATGGTTCTATCTGGTTTTGCATAGATTTTAATAAAATCTCAAATTTTGATACTTATCCATTGCCCTGCATCAATGAGATGATTGAAAGATTGGGGAAGCCCAATATATTTGCAACCTAGACCTGTGTAAAGGGGATTGGCAGATTCCTTTTACCCCTAAGGATAAGGTAAAAACTGCTTTCTCCACTCCTGGAGGGCTATGTCACTTTACTGTACTACCTTTTTGATTACATGGGGCACCTGCTACATTTTAAAGGACGATGAACACGATATTGCGACCCTTTGTACCCCATATTATTCAAAATGGTTTACATTACAATAACCATGCCTCCGAAGTAGAGTAGGTGTTCTTTTTTCTGAAAGGGGAATAGAGAGACCCATACTTTAAATAAGCTGAAAACTATTACAGCGAGAAATGACTTATGCCACGGAAGAGAATGAGGCATCAGCTGTAAAATGGTCCATTAAATCCCTCACATATTATCTTAAGAGACGGGAGTTTAATTTATATACTGATCATGCTCCCTTAGAATGGATGTCTCAAAGTAAGGGGAATAATGCACGGATATTAAGGTGGTTCGGGGCCATTCAACCCTTTAGATTTTAATCCTATCACTAATATGGGAGTGAACAAACTAATCCAGACTTTTTATCCCATTATCCTCAAAGACAATTTATTTCAAGGAAGAAAGTAAAGGAGGAGAGATGTAAAGAGGTCCTGGGGAACACCCTAAACCTACCTGGAAAAGTGCATGTAGCTCCTTTGACCATCCCCTATCTTTGCTGGAAAAACCTGAAAGGGAAAGAGAAGCAGAGTGTCAGGATGGGGGTGGAGTATTGTCTGCGTGTGAGGTGCAAAAAATCAATGAGGCTGTTAGTGTATTGCCTTCGGAGAGATAGAAGGCTAAGTCTAATTTGTGAGACTCAAACTTCTGACTTGCAGATCATTGGATAGCTCACCTGCGATCGCTTAACTCATAATTATCCTGCGGGCTGGAAATCACAAACAACATTACATGATAACATCACCAGCGACATGAGTCCTGCCAACAATAACATCACTGATGACACTGTCAATCACAGCAAAAATGTCGTCATCTGTGACATTACTTTTACCATCTTGAATTACTGTAACCCCCTCTCTTATGAATTAATTCAATACTACTTATAACCATGTTTTCAGTTTCCCTGTAAAGTAGCATTGCCGGTGAGAAGTTCAAAATTATGTCCAGCTATGTGTGTGTCTGCTCAGTGTTGACAGCCCTAGGGTATTGTTTGTCAACAATCGCATGTTTGTGAGAATTTTCATGTGAGACCCATAAGTGGAAAGATCTGAGAGCGGACCACTGGGTTAATAAGTTGGTGAATGTGTATTCAAAGAAATTCTGTTCACTATCGTCCACATTGTGGAATTGATTTCCAGGAAAATATTGCATACCCCCTAAACATTCTATCCTTCGGAAAGGACTGAAAACCTACCTTCTCAGGTTATTTCTCCCAAGATAAATGTTGGTGAACCCCACTCATTTTTTTCTGCTCGGCTCTAACGTTCTTTTGCTACATTTATGATGACCAGTAATAATATTTCTTTTGTGAAAGGTGTTTGTACCAGTTTTTTGCTGGGACTTTTGCTTTACCTCTGTTTAGTTTCCTCTGTAACATTTGTTTCTGGACCTAATGTTCTCTATGATCTACCTGATGTCACTCCATTGACCTCATGGCTATGTTTGTGCTTTAAAAATACCAAAAATGAATTAAATAATGGAGTCTATTGCTAAGTAGGTAGGTGGGAGAAGGTGGATGTGTAAGGTAAAGGTTGAAGTCTATGCAAGTATGAGATTAAATATACATTATCTACTGGCGGTCGCCAGTAGATAGTTATAGTTAGGACCGTGTTTCCATAGGAAATATGAAAATTCTATTTTGAATAACTTTGGCGCCGGTTGACGAATCCTCGTGAAATTTTCAAAACGAATGGGGTGCTCCGCTCAGCTCCTACCCTGAAAGTCTCGGGGTGATTCGTCAAGCGGGGGCCGAGAAAAAAGGGGGGTCCCAAAACGCGTTTTCTCCATGCATTTTCCCATAGGACCTTTAGTCGAAGGTACAGCCCGAACGGCTGAACAGAATTACTTGAAATTTGGCAAAGAGGTAGTCCTCAGGTCAGGCATGTGTCTTTTGCATGTATGGAGTCAATCTGTTCAGTATTTCCTGAGAAAATTGCAGTTAAAAGTACATAAATATCTATAGGCGCACACCGTGCGCGCACCCTAACGTGCGCGAGCGTAATTCTGATTGGTGGTTACATGTCAGTCAACGTTCGAATCGGTCGAAATCAGGAAGTGTCGGCCGCCATTTTGTTTGTTTTTTGGTGCGAGAGTGAAAAAGAGAGGTGGCGAACGTAAAAAGGGGGCAGGGTAGAGAGTTCCTGACCCCCTAGCCTTTGTCAGGGGGTCCCTAAAGGACCCCGAAGGTTTTTCACCGCGCACGGTGAAAAACCTTAAAAATAAATAAATAAATAATACATACATAACTTAGCATTTAAAAAACTGTACAAATTCACTTAAAAAAACCATAGGTTTCACACACGTTATAGTTAGGAATTAGCATTTAAAAAACCTTGCAAATTCACTTAAAAAACCATAGGTTTCACACATGTTATAGTTAGGTGGACATTTCACTCGTAAAAAACCAATGAAATTCCCCCGTTATAGTTAGTTCAGATAACTATAAGTCGCGCGACCGCCACTCTATCACAAGGATGATGTCATCAGTGATGTCATGAGTGATGCCACTGACCATGTCATGAGTGATGTAATATGTGATGTCATCAGCAGTGGATTGCGGGCGCGCTAGTTATAGTTATCTGAACTAACTATAACAGGGGAATTTCATTGGTTTTTTACGAGTGAAATGTCCACCTAACTATAACATGTGTGAAACCTATGGTTTTTTAAGTGATATATATATATATATATATATATACATATATTCAGTGGAAAAATCAAAGGTTACAGGGACGTTATTGTTAGGTTACGGTTTACCCATACAAAACCATAAAAAATTGGCAGTTATAGTTATACTTATCTGAACAAACTACAACTTGTGCTCTTAGGCCACAAGTTACAGTTTCTTCAGATAAGTATAGCTTCTATGGTTTTGTGTGGGTAAAATGTGAACCTAACTATAACGTCCCTGTAACCTTTGGTTTTTTCCAGTGAATTTCTATATTTTTCAACGCAAAGTGATATATAATTGCTGTACTTTAATACAATCACTACCATGCATGGTCTGTGTCGGGTCCCTGCGGCCAATACCACATGCATGCACCCAACCCAATGCTGCACACAGCCTTCAGTCCTGCACGGAGGGGTTATGGTGTACGAAGGTTTTTTTTCTCCAATTGCGCTTCAAATCGGCAGGTACCTGCGAATCGCCTGCGGATCCGCGTCCCTAGATATCTATAAAGTTTTCTTAATAACTACCAAAATACTGAACACATTTACACCAAATTAGACAAAATATCTTTCTGGACCAAGATGCAACTTTCTGCCAAATTTTGTGTAATTCTGTTCTGTGGTTCTGGTGTAGCCGTGTCTAAGAACTGCAAAATGCCCATAGACAATGCATCGGGAAAAAGTGTTTCGAGACCCCCCCCCCCTTTTTCTAGGCCCGCTTGATGAACCACCCCAAAACTATCATTGCAGAACTTGGCAAACTAGGACACTTGTTTCAGGCACGTTATAGTTAGAAATTAGCATTTAAAAAACCTTACAAATTCACTGAAAAAAACATAGGTTTCAGGGGCATTATAGTTAGTTGGACATTTCTCTCATACAAAACCATAAAAATTCCCCCGTTATAGTTAATTCAGCTAACTATAACTCGTGCACCCGCAATGCACTGCTGATGATGTCACATATTACATCATTCATGACATGGTCAGTGACATCACTGATGACATCACTGATGACATCTCAAATGACATCACTGATGACATCATCCAGTGACTGTGAATTTCTTTTAAATTTAAATATGTTTTATATATATGCAAAGGTGTATTGAAGAATAAGTGGGTGTATAAATGTATGGATGGAGGATTTAGTAGGTACGTGACTGACTGTATAAGTGAGTGAATAAATATTTCTTACTGAATGCATGGGTTAGTGACTAAACTGTGAATGTCTGTATCAGTCTGTCTGTTGTTGTGTAATCTGCTGCATGGGTTGGTCAGTAGTTACATGAGTGTCTATATGGATTATTGATTAGTTGCCTGAGTATTTGTATTGGAGACTGGGTGTGTGTGTGGGTGGGTGGGAGATGTGTGACTGTGCATTGGTGTATGAGTGGTTGATTCACTGGGTGTATGGGTTCAAGAGTGCATGTGGGAACAGCTGTATTGGTGTATTAGTGTGTGTATGGGTGTGTTGGTGAGTGAATGGATGTCTCAGTGGTACATGTCCAAGTAACTACATATGTAAAAGGCAGTGTATGTGAGAGTTGGAGTATATAAATGACTATACGTGAGAGTCAGTGATTGTGAGAGTGGCTGTATGGATGAGTGGTTACTTGTATCAGTGATTATATAAGAGAGTAAGTATGCGTTAGTATCTGTATGAATAAGTGAGGTGGAGTGTGTATAACTATAGGTGAGTAAATGGGAGTGTGATAGATTCTTTGCATGACTGACTAGGTGTGTGAGTAACTCCATAGATGAGTGGCTGTGTGCAAGTGTCTGTATAGGTGTATGAGTGCATATGCTAGTGTTGTATTGATGAGTGACTGCATGTATGAGTGATTGTATGGGTGAATGAGTGGATGAAGTGGTATAGACCTAGGAATCAGTGAGTGCGTATGTAGTAACTGGTATTGATGTGTCGATGGTTTTGAAAATGGTAGTCGGTTTTTTACAGTGGATGTATCAAAGGTTATATTAGAGTGTGAGGTGGTGCATCAGATTTTCACATGGATCATGTCATCAGTGATGTCATCAGTGATGTCATTTGAGATGTCATCAGTGATGTCACTGACCATATCACGAATGATGTAATATGTGACCTCATCAGCAGTGCATTGCAGGTGCGCGTGTTATAGTTAGCTGAACTAACTATAACGGGGGAATTTCTATGGTTTTGTACGAGAGAAATGTCCAACTAACTATAATGTCCCTGAAACCGATGTTTTTTTAGTGAATTTGTAAGGTTTTTACATGCTAATTTCTAACTGTAACGTGCCTGAAACCTATGTTTTTTTCAGTGAATTGCAATGCTTTTTTAAATGCTAATGTCTAACTATAACGTGCCTGAAACCTATGGTTTTTAAAGTGAATTTCAATGTTTTTTTAAATGCTAATTTCTAAATGTAACATCCCTATTAGGTCCCCTTGAATCCTGAAGGTCCCTGGTGGCCACGTAGCCCACCAGGTGCATCCAGTAAGCGCCACAGAGCTGCGTTGCAGGGAGGTGTTCTGAGCCCACGCCCCTTTTTACCCCACGCTGCAAACGCAGCTTCTGGCTCACTGCTGCTCAGAGGATGAAGTCCACTTGTGTCCTGAGCTCCTCAGGACACAAGAGGACCTCATTGCCCCACCAGCAGTGCACCAGAAGGCGTGTTTGCAGAGAGGAGTAAAAAGGGGCTTGGCTGCGGACCACCTCTCTGCAACGCAGCCCTGTGGCGCTTACTATAGGTACCTTGTGGCCTAGTTGGCCCCCAGGAATCCTCAGGATTGAAGGGGAATTAATCCCCCAACATAAAACGCGCCACTGGAAGCGTTTGCACAGTGGTGCATGGAAGGGGCAGGGCCTGATGTGACAAGTGTACAAAGGCGCCCTTTGGAGTGTTTTCAGTTGGGGGATAAAGTCCCCTTGAATCCTGAGGGTCCCTGGGGGCCAACTAGCCCACCAGGTACCTCCAGTAAGCGCCACAGGGCTGCATTGCAGAGAGGTGGTCTGAGGTGTGAGAAGTTGGCCTGATGTATGATGTCACTAGTTATAGTGTACACCTTATATCAGTCCAAATACCCTTATGGTGATTGGTTGTAAAGTCAACCTTATAGACCAGCTATCCTAGTGGTAGCATGGACAAGAGCAGTCTTAGGCTAAACTCTGAATGGCATGTGAAGCCAGCTGTGATACCATATATAATCCCTTGAATACCAAATGAAAGGACACCACAACAGATATATATATAAAATAAAGTGTATTTATTCTAAGCAAACCCTCAGCACTCTTTATGAGTTTAGACGTAAGTACAACACAGTCTTATTAATGCATACAGTAAGTCACACAGGTAAGTAATACAGTTAGGCCCTAGGGGCCACGCAAACCATATACTAAGTAAGTGGTATAAGAACCACGGTCACGGAAATAGAATAGGCCTAGGCCTAGGGAATCGCTGGGGCTACACTACACTAGCGTTAGTTAGGAAGTGGGAGGCCCACGGGATTCGTGTGCAGAGTGGAAACACTCACGCGTAATGCGTAAAAGTCAATAGCAATGTTACAGTTTAGAAATAGATAGATTTAGGACACTTCCGGAGTAGCTAGGAAGTTGAGACTTGAAAACTAGACACTAGGATAGTCACTATCCTGATGAGCACCGGAGTACCCAAGTTACCTAGCCCACAGGCTGCGGGTGCATAGGGGTGAAGATGCGTCGTTTTCGTCGTCGACTCCTATGGATGCCTGAAGAAAGATGCTGACAGGCAGTCAGGAGAGAGTGTCCGGTGGATCCCAAGCCTGGGATCAAGAAGAGAAGAAACCTGCAAGCAGAGGGGACAGAGTCAAGGTCACTAGCCAGTGACCACGTGGAACCAGGAAGGAACCAGGCGATGTCGTGAAGAGTTGCAGGGGAAGGTGAAGCTTGTCGCTGCAGCCAGGAGGACCAGGAAGCGTCGAGGACGACCAGGACCAGGAGGCGAGCTGTCCCACGAAGGCTCTTGCTGTCGGCGGCGTCGAAGTTGGACTAGGACTCACCAAGCCTTGGCAAGCGGAACCCACGAAGAACAAGGGACTTGCTTCTGGTGCAGACCAGGAAGGTCTGGGGTGCTTCTTCTTTGCAGAGAAGCGGGAGCCAGTCTGGAGGAGCCAAACCAGCGCAGAAGATTTCAGGGAGCGTCGTCACAAAGGCCACTAGCCAGCGGCAAGCAACCGGACAGACGCGGCAAGCAGGAAAATGCTGAAGGGCCCCACGCAGGACTCGTGGAGTGTGGGGGGCTGGTCTTCGGTGCAGATGGTGCTTGGGGTTGGGGCTTCTCAATCCCCGGTGCACAACTTCGAGGGTGCCTCAGAAGCTGCGCTGTAAGTTACTAGCCACTTTTCCCAGGTAGCCGGTCCCACGTCGCTCGTCGCCTCCACGGATCTCAGCTCTGCTGCAGATGTGGATGAGGGTCGGAGAAGTCTGGAAATCAAGGCTCTGGTCGGGCTCTGCAGTCGGTTCCTCGTCGAACGTTTCACAAAGCAAAGGGTAGTCACTTGATGGTGCCTGTTTGCACAGGGTAGCCACTCCTTGGCTACAAGGGAGATTCTTCAGTCTTCTTCTTTCGTCGAATGTCGAAGGTCCAGAGTTTCTGTTCAGTTTTGCAGGTTCAGGATAATCTAAAGTCTTGAGGCCCAACTCCCACTCTTATACTAATCTGGGGGGCTGGGATACCTGCTAGGTCACGCCTTATGGGTGGGACCTGGGAGGGGGTGGTTACACCCACTTCCCTTTGTCCAGTTTCGCGCCAGAGCTGGGGCTGGAGTGCCCCAGCGCCGGTTTGAACTGGACTATGCAAGGAACACCTTGTGTGCCCCAGGCATGTCTCATTCCTTTCAGCCCACCCTGCCCCAATACACTAAAGGCTGTCTGGGGAGGTGCTAGCACCTCCCCAAGCAGGAAACCTATTGTCCAGGCCTCCCTGGCTGGGATCACTCCCAGCTGCAGGAGGTCAGACTTGTGTCGTGGCAGCAGCATCCATTTTGTGATGCTGAGGCTTTGGTCAGAGGCTAACAGTTGAAGTATGATTTTAACATGTCTTTCCCTCTAGAAGGGGGGGAATAATATTCTCATGTCCAGAAATGGCATGGGGGTATTATTCCCGAGTGTTAGACACCTTACACGACATGTTTTGATAAAGCCAAACCATAGTTACCATAACCGTCTAAGATTATAAGGCACTTTAAGAGTATATGGTAGGCTATATCATAGAACAGCTATAAGGACATGGTTCCGAAAGCTGCAGACAGGCTCAGCTCATGCTAGAGCACCATCTCACATGTTACCAAGCACTCTGCCTCCAGGATTGTCAAGGCCTGCCATAGGAGTGACTGATAGGTACACATGTGTCTATATGTAAGTTAGGCATAGGAATACTACACCTAAGCAAGGGGTGATTACACGACCTTGCCCCAGCTGAGTGATCAGCCAGTTGTGTCAAAATGGAAGGCCAGGCCAGGGGTGGCACAATACATGCTGCAGCCCCTGGTAGGCCTAGGGTACACCTATGCCCTGGGTACCTAGGGTACACTGTACAGGGGCCAATAAGGTGATCCTATCCAATTGGGTTATGCACCTAAAGTACATAGTAGTAATTTAGAGAGAGAACAGCAGGGCTGTGGGTCTGATTAGCAGGCCCACAGCCACATCTAAGTCGAAAACCAGTAAAGCAAAAGCAAAAAGTGGGGGTGAACATAGAAAGCAGACCCTACTCTCCTACACAACCCCCCCCCAAACTTAGGGACATTAAACTAACCTTGACCAGTTGAGTCTTCATGTTCTAAGTGGAAATATCTGGAGAGTCCATCTGCATTGGCATGGTCAGTCCCAGGTCTATGTTCCACTGTGAAGTCCATCCCCTGTAGGGAAATGGACCACCTAAGAAGTTTGGGATTTTCACCCTTCATCTGATTTAGCCACAAGAGGGGCTTATGGTCTGTCTGAATCTTGAAGTGAGTGCCAAACAAGTATGGCCTCAGCTTCTTCAGGGCCCAAACCACAGCAAAGGCCTCCCTCTCAATAGCTGACCAACGTTTCTCTCTAGGGGTCAGCCTTCTACTTATAAAAGCAATGGGCTGGTCTTGACCATCTACATTCAGTTGTGAAAGAACAGCTCCCACACCTAACTCAGAAGCATCTGTCTGGACAATGAACTCTTTGGAGTAGTCTGGACTTTTCAGAATAGGTGCACTGCACATGGCCTGCTTCAGGTCATCAAATGCTTTTTGACAGCTTGCTGTCCACTGAACTTTCTTTGGCATCTTCTTGGAGGTCAAGTCAATAAGTGGTGTCACTATGGACCCATAGTTCTTAACAAACTTTCTGTAGTACCCAGACAGGCCCAAGAAAGCTCTGACCTGAGTCTGGGTAGTTGGAGGAGCCCAGTCCTTTATGGTCTGGATCTTGCTCTCCAGTGGTTGAACCTGACCCCCACCAACTAGGTGGCCCAGGTATACAACCTTGCTCTGCCCTATCTGGCACTTAGTGGCCTTGATAGTGAGGCCTGCCTTTTGCAGGGCCTCTAAAACATTCCTCAGGTGGACCAGGTGATCCTCCCAGGTGGAGCTAAAGACAGCAATATCATCAAGATAAGCTGCACAATAATCATCCAACCCAGTAAGGGCTTGATTCACCAGCCTTTGGAAAGTGGCAGGTGCATTCTTCAAACCAAAGGGCATTACCACAAATTGATAATGTCCTCCTGGGGTCGAGAAAGCAGTTTTGGCCTTTGCACTCTCAGCTAGTCTGATTTGCCAGTAGCCTGCTGTTAGGTCAAATGTGCTCAAAAACTTAGCAGCTGCCAGTCTGTCAATGAGCTCATCTGCCCTAGGTATTGGGTGGGCATCTGTCCTAGTGACAGCATTGAGACCTCTGTAATCCACGCAAAACCTCATCTCTCTCTTACCATCTTGGGTGTGAGGTTTTGGCACAAGGACTACAGGACTAGCCCAAGGGCTCTCTGAAGGTTCAATGACTCCCAGCTCCAACATCTTTTGTACCTCAACTTTTATGCAGTCCCTGACATGGTCAGGTTGCCTGTAGATTTTACTCTTCACAGGCAGACTGTCACCAGTGTCCACCTCATGGGTGCACCAGTTTGTCTGACTTGGGGTCAGAGAGAACATATGTCTGTAGGCCTGCAGAACTTGTCTGCAGTCCTGTTGCTGATGGACAGTGAGGCTGTCAGAAAAGACCACACCATCAACTGAGCCATCATCAGGGTTCTGAGTCAACAGGTCTGGGAGAGGGTCACTCTCTTCCTCCTGCCCCTCATCTGTAGCCATGAGTAGCCCCATGTCTGCCCTGTCAACATATGCCTTCAATCTGTTGACATGAAGCACCCTGTGGGGGCTTCTGGGAGTCCCAAGGTCCACCAAGTAGGTGACTTCTCCCTTTTTCTCAACAATAGTGTGGGGTCCAGACCATTTGTCTTGGAGTGCTGCTGGGGCCACTGGCTCCAACACCCACACTTTCTGCCCTGGCTGGTAAACAGTCAGTACAGCCTTTTGGTCATGCCAAGCTTTTTGGAGTTCTTGGCTTGCCTCAAGGTTTTTAGAAGCCTTCTTCATATACTCTGCCATCCTGGAGCGGAGACCAAGTACATAATCCACTATGTCTAGTTTGGGTTGTCTGAGAGGTCTCTCCCATCCTTCCTTCACCAAACACAGGGGTCCTCTTACAGGATGCCCAAACAAAAGCTCAAAAGGGCTGTAGCCAACCCCCTTTTGTGGGACCTCTCTGTAAGCAAACAGAAGGCAGGGTAAAAGGATGTCCCATCTTCGCCTAAGCTTGTCTGGTAATCCTTTTATCATTCCCTTTAGGGTCTTGTTGAATCTCTCAACAAGCCCATTGCACTGTGGGTGATAGGGTGTGGTGAACTTATAGTTAACACCACACTCCTTCCACATTGCAGTCAAGTATCCTGACATAAAGTTGGCACCTCTGTCAGAAATGACCTCCTTTGGAAAGCCCACTCTGGAGAATACTCCAAGCAGGGCCCTTGCCACAACAGGAGCTGTTGTGGTCCTCAGGGGAATTGCTTCTGGGTACCTGGTGGCATGGTCCACTATCACCAGTATGAATCTGTGCCCAGATGCTGTTTGTGGGTCCATTGGTCCTACAATATCTATGCCCACTCTTTCAAAGGGGACCCCCACCACAGGTAGTGGTATGAGGGGGGCCTTTGTAGTGCCACCTGATTTGCCACTGGCTTGGCAGGTGACACAGGAGCGACAAAACTCCTTAGTATCTTCTGACATATGGGGCCAGTGAAAGTGAGGGACAAGCCTGTCCCAAGTCTTGTTCTGGCCTAAATGTCCTGCAAGGGGAATATCATGGGCCAAGGTTAGAAGGAAGCCTCTGAACTTCAGTGGTATGACCAACCTCCTGGATGCACCAGGCTTGGGGTCTCTAGCCTCTGAGTACAGTAGCCCTTCATCCCAATACACTCTATGGGTACCTTGAGCATTCCCTGCAGCCTCAGCAGCAGCCAGCTGTCTGAGGGGTTCAAGAGAGGGGCAGTCTAATTGAGCCTGCCTCAGATCTGCCCTTGAAGGTCCCCCTGTCCCAAGAAACTCAACCTGATCAGGTTCAAGTTCTTCTAGGACAGTTCCTTCAGGGCTCTCAGAATCATCCTCCTGGGAGGGCTGATCCACCACCTGAGGCAGGGGGGAAGGCACAGCCTTAACCCTACTGCTCTTTCTCTTGGATTGTGACTGGTCCTTAGTTTCAGGATCCAGCACTTGTTCAGTGTTGCACTTTTTGGCCTGTGACCTGGTCACAGCAAGGACATGTGCATCTATCCCCAGCATTTCTGCATGGGTCCTATACTCCACTTCAGACCAAACTGAAGTTTCAAGATCATTGCCCAGTAAACACTCTACAGGAAGGTCTGAACTAACAACAACTTTCTTGAGGCCAGTTACCCCTCCCCAGGAGAAGTTAACAATAGCCACACTATGGGAGGTAGTGGCATTGCTAGCGTTGGTCACTAGGTAATTCTCACCTAGTATGATCTGTCCAGGGTCCACAAAAGCAGGTGTCACCATCGTGACACTAGCCCCAGTGTCCCTGTAGGCCTGAGCCATTCTTTGGTTGATAAAAGGTGTCTGTCTGTACTTGCCCAGGTTACTGGGGCCTACAGTAGAGGACAAAGCTAAGTCCCCATCACAGATCAGGACAGCCTGAGTAGGTACTCTGACTAGGCCAGAATCCTCCTCAGTTCCCAGGGTTAACCCTACTACACCCTTTTGCTGGGAACCACCACTTACAGCTGAACTAGGGGGTACAGTTGCCTTAGGGGCAATGGTGGCTGGGGGCTTATCCTTTTTGGTGCACTCACTAAACCAATGTGAGGTAGACTTACAATAGTTGCACCATGGTTTCTTTTGGCCTTCTTTCTTCTTATCCTTTTTGGAACCACCCTCCCCCTGAGCCTTTTGGGGGCCTGGTGAAGACTTCTGGTCTTTTTGTTTCTGATCATTACCCTTCTGGTCTGCCTTTTTCTGATCACCGCCCTGGTTCTGGTTTTTCTGCTTAACTCTAGTCCTGACCCATCTATCTGCCTTCTTTCCCAATTCTTGGGGAGAAGTCAGATCAGAATCAATCAGGTGTTGATGCAATAGCTGGTTTTGACAGTTGTTAAGTATTTGTTCTCTCATGATCAAATTATACAATCCTGTATAGTCCTTAACCTTACTTCCCAATAGCCAGCCTTCCAGAGCCTTAGTGGCACAATCTACAAAGTCAGTCCAGTCCTGAGTCTGTGTCTTCTGGGTATCCCTGAACAACAACCTGTATTGTTCAGTGGTTAGGCCAAACCCATCAATCAGAGCACTCTTCAGGACAGTGTAATTATCTGCATCCTCATCACTAACTGTGAGGAGCTTGTCTCTTCCTTTCTCAGAGAAGGAGAGCCACAAGATAGCTGCCCACTGACTTTGGGGTACCTGCTGTACTTTGCAAGCTCTCTCCAAAGCAGTTATCCATTTGTGGATGTCATCCCCACACTTGTAGGGAGGGACAATCTTGCTCAGGTTTCTATTATCATAGTGCCTGTCTCTATCTCTAGGAATGTTGCTGCCACCAGTGGGTTCTAACCCACTTAACTTTTGTTCTCTAGCCAGAGCAAGCTTCTCTTTGGCAAGGGCAAGTTCTTCCCTCTGAATCCTCAGATTAGCCTCCCTCATTCTGGCTGCATGCTCCTTTCTCTCAGGTGAAGTCATTCCCCTGTGAGAGGAAGTATTAGAGATGTTAGAGACATGGGAGTGGATGGATTCCCCTGAAGGGGATCTGTCCTTCCTGTTTCTCTGTGAATGTCTACTTGTGGGTCTGTATGGGGGGACCCCATGCAAACTCCCATGTAAACTTAAGTTAGCCTGGCTAAGTCTCCTTACTTGGCTCTGGCTGTCTACCTCCCCATCTGAAGCCCCATCTGACTCCTCTGTGGTGGGTAGACCCTCCTCTGTGCCTAGGGCACCTTCCTGTGATGCCCTCTGAGCATCATACTCCTCTAGGAGTTGTCTTAACTGAAGGAGGGTAGGGTTTGCACCCTGTTTTATTCCTCTGGAGGTACACAATTGTCTCATCTCCTGGAATGTTAAGGTATCATACCTAGAGGGGGTCTTCTGCAGACCTGCCCCTCCTGAGAGAGCATCTACTTGATCTCCTCCCAGAGGCATGATCTAGTGAGGGTGTGGTGTGTGCACCTACCTACACTAGTTGTATCTACTAAACCTTTCTAGTAGTTGTAGTCAGGGTGTGTTATTCCCTTCAACCTACAACTACAAAGTCCAGTAGGACTTAAGTATAATAATCTATGTTATATGTACCTAGACAATATCTGTGTGATCTTTCAATTTAGTATCTCAAGATTACAATGGTATTACAACAGCAAGCTCAGATCCCAACCGCTGCTCACCAATGTGAGAAGTTGGCCTGATGTATGATGTCACTAGTTATAGTGTACACCTTATATCAGTCCAAATACCCTTATGGTGATTGGTTGTAAAGTCAACCTTATAGACCAGCTATCCTAGTGGTAGCATGGACAAGAGCAGTCTTAGGCTAAACTCTGAATGGCATGTGAAGCCAGCTGTGATACCATATATAATCCCTTGAATACCAAATGAAAGGACACCACAACAGATATATATATAAAATAAAGTGTATTTATTCTAAGCAAACCCTCAGCACTCTTTATGAGTTTAGAGGTAAGTACAACACAGTCTTATTAATGCATACAGTAAGTCACACAGGTAAGTAATACAGTTAGGCCCTAGGGGCCACGCAAACCATATACTAAGTAAGTGGTATAAGAACAACGGTCACGGAAATAGAATAGGCCTAGGCCTAGGGAATCGCTGGGGCTACACTACACTAGCGTTAGTTAGGAAGTGGGAGGCCCACGGGATTCGTGTGCAGAGTGGAAACACTCACGCGTAATGCGTAAAAGTCAATAGCAATGTTACAGTTTAGAAATAGATAGATTTAGGACACTTCCGGAGTAGCTAGGAAGTTGAGACTTGAAAACTAGACACTAGGATAGTCACTATCCTGATGAGCACCGGAGTACCCAAGTTACCTAGCCCACAGGCTGCGGGTGCATAGGGGTGAAGATGCGTCGTTTTCGTCGTCGACTCCTATGGATGCCTGAAGAAAGATGCTGACAGGCAGTCAGGAGAGAGTGTCCGGTGGATCCCAAGCCTGGGATCAAGAAGAGAAGAAACCTGCAAGCAGAGGGGACAGAGTCAAGGTCACTAGCCAGTGACCACGTGGAACCAGGAAGGAACCAGGCGATGTCGTGAAGAGTTGCAGGGGAAGGTGAAGCTTGTCGCTGCAGCCAGGAGGACCAGGAAGCGTCGAGGACGACCAGGACCAGGAGGCGAGCTGTCCCACGAAGGCTCTTGCTGTCGGCGGCGTCGAAGTTGGACTAGGACTCACCAAGCCTTGGCAAGCGGAACCCACGAAGAACAAGGGACTTGCTTCTGGTGCAGACCAGGAAGGTCTGGGGTGCTTCTTCTTTGCAGAGAAGCGGGAGCCAGTCTGGAGGAGCCAAACCAGCGCAGAAGATTTCAGGGAGCGTCGTCACAAAGGCCACTAGCCAGCGGCAAGCAACCGGACAGACGCGGCAAGCAGGAAAATGCTGAAGGGCCCCACGCAGGACTCGTGGAGTGTGGGGGGCTGGTCTTTGGTGCAGATGGTGCTTGGGGTTGGGGCTTCTCAATCCCCGGTGCACAACTTCGAGGGTGCCTCAGAAGCTGCGCTGTAAGTTACTAGCCACTTTTCCCAGGTAGCCGGTCCCACGTCGCTCGTCGCCTCCACGGATCTCAGCTCTGCTGCAGATGTGGATGAGGGTCGGAGAAGTCTGGAAATCAAGGCTCTGGTCGGGCTCTGCAGTCGGTTCCTCGTCGAACGTTTCACAAAGCAAAGGGTAGTCACTTGATGGTGCCTGTTTGCACAGGGTAGCCACTCCTTGGCTACAAGGGAGATTCTTCAGTCTTCTTCTTTCGTCGAATGTCGAAGGTCCAGAGTTTCTGTTCAGTTTTGCAGGTTCAGGATAATCTAAAGTCTTGAGGCCCAACTCCCACTCTTATACTAATCTGGGGGGCTGGGATACCTGCTAGGTCATGCCTTATGGGTGGGACCTGGGAGGGGGTGGTTACACCCACTTCCCTTTGTCCAGTTTCGCACCAGAGCTGGGGCTGGAGTGCCCCAGCGCCGGTTTGAACTGGACTATGCAAGGAACACCTTGTGTGCCCCAGGCATGTCTCATTCCTTTCAGCCCACCCTGCCCCAATACACTAAAGGCTGTCTGGGGAGGTGCTAGCACCTCCCCAAGCAGGAAACCTATTGTCCAGGCCTCCCTGGCTGGGATCACTCCCAGCTGCAGGAGGTCAGACTTGTGTCGTGGCAGCAGCATCCATTTTGTGATGCTGAGGCTTTGGTCAGAGGCTAACAGTTGAAGTATGATTTTAACATGTCTTTCCCTCTAGAAGGGGGGGAATAATATTCTCATGTCCAGAAATGGCATGGGGGTATTATTCCCGAGTGTTAGACACCTTACACGACATGTTTTGATAAAGCCAAACCATAGTTACCATAACCGTCTAAGATTATAAGGCACTTTAAGAGTATATGGTAGGCTATATCATAGAACAGCTATAAGGACATGGTTCCGAAAGCTGCAGACAGGCTCAGCTCATGCTAGAGCACCATCTCACATGTTACCAAGCACTCTGCCTCCAGGATTGTCAAGGCCTGCCATAGGAGTGACTGATAGGTACACATGTGTCTATATGTAAGTTAGGCATAGGAATACTACACCTAAGCAAGGGGTGATTACACGACCTTGCCCCAGCTGAGTGATCAGCCAGTTGTGTCAAAATGGAAGGCCAGGCCAGGGGTGGCACAATACATGCTGCAGCCCCTGGTAGGCCTAGGGTACACCTATGCCCTGGGTACCTAGGGTACACTGTACAGGGGCCAATAAGGTGATCCTATCCAATTGGGTTATGCACCTAAAGTACATAGTAGTAATTTAGAGAGAGAACAGCAGGGCTGTGGGTCTGATTAGCAGGCCCACAGCCACATCTAAGTCGAAAACCAGTAAAGCAAAAGCAAAAAGTGGGGGTGAACATAGAAAGCAGACCCTACTCTCCTACATGAGGCCACGCCCCTTTTTACATCTCTCTGCAACGCAACTCTGTGGCACTTACTGGAGGTACCTGGTGAGCTAATTGACTCCCATGGACCCTCAGGATTCAAGTGGACTTAATTCCCCAACTTAAAACATGCCACAGGGCATGCTTGCACACATGTCACATCAGGCCACGCCCCCTCCCTTCACCACTGTGCAAACGTGCCCCGTGGCGCGTTTTAAGTTGGGGGTTTAAGTCCCCTTGAATCCTGAGGGTCCCTGGGGTCCAACTAGCCCACGTGGCCCCCCCACCAAATATTTAAAATAATATTTTAAATACTGGCCATGCCCTGGGGGATGAAGTCCCTGGGGCCTAAAGGGTCTCGGGAGGGGGGCCACGCGGCCCCCTTCCTGTATTTTTTCAAAAATTTAACAAAATATGGGTCAGGCACTGCGGTATGGGGTCCCCAGGGCCCAAAAAATAGGAAAAGAAGAGGGGCCGCACAGCACCCCTTCTAAAAAAAGGAAAAAAAACGGCATTACGCCGGAGGGCCCGCCCCCTAAGTGCATCACTCTACAAACGCGCCCAGTGGCGCGTTGTAAGTTGGGGAATTAATTCCCCTTAAATACAGGGGTCCCTGGGGGCCAACTAGCCCACCAGGTACCTCCAGTAAGCGCCACGGAGCTACATTGCAGAGAGGTGCAAAAAGGGGCGTGGCCTCATTACACCTCTCTGCAACGCAGCCCCCTGGCGCATACTGGAGGTTCCTGGTGGGCTAGTATTCAAGGGGAATTAGTTCCCCCTCTGCAAACGCGCCAGGGGGCGCGTTTACAGAGTGGTGCAAGGGGGGGGGCGTGGCCCCTGGCCTAGCCCGTTTTTTTTTTTTAAAGAAGGGGGGCTTTGTAGCCCCCCCTTCTTTTTCTAATGTATTGGCCCTGGGGACCCCATCCCCCAGGGCCTGCCCCCAATTTTTTTTAAAAAAAATATAAAAATCAGGAAGGGGGCCGTACGGCCCCCCTCCCGAGGCCATAATTTGCCCTGGGGACCCCATCCCCCGGGGCATGGCCCTTTTTAAAAAAAAAATTATTTTGGAGGGGGTCTGCCTTGCCCCCCTCCTGTGGCCACTTATGGCCCGGGCCGTTTATTTTTTTAGGAGGGGGCCCGCGTGGCCCCCCTCTGGGCCACTACTAGCCCCGGGGACCCCATCCCCCATGGCTGGCCCTCTTCATTGGGGCGTGTGGGGGTCCCCAATCCCCCCACGGTCCCAGCCGGCTCCCCGCGTCCTGTGGGAGCTGGCATTGCTTTTCCACATGGGGAGCAGCTAACATGCTGCTCCCCCTGTGGAAAAGCAATCTGCTTTCCTATTTGGAAGAGAGAGCAGGTTTCCTGCTCTCTCTTCCAAAAGGAAAGAAGTTTGTAATGACAGGGTGGGAGCCGCGAGGCTCCCGCCCTGTCATTGCAAACTACAGTGTACCGGAGTTGGGCACCCCGGGACACTGCAGGAGCCGGCCCTGGGGGGTGGCGGTCCCCAGGGCCTAGACAAGGCTCCAGGATGGGGGCCATGCGGCCCCGCTCCCACATTTTGAAGAAGCCCCGGGGGTGGCGGTCCCCGGGGCTGGGGGGGGGGCCTGAGAGCCCCCCACCCAATATTAATAAGCCCCAGGGGGTGGCGGTCCCCGGGGCAGTGTGGGGGGATTGGGACCCCCCACACTATTTTTTGAAAATGCTCCCGGGCATTTTTTTTGGCCGAAATTCACGCTGGGTGCGAGAATCTCGACATTTAAACAAAAAAAAAATGCTTTTTTTAGCCTTGCGGTCCTTGTGGGACCCCCTGAGCAGGCCTAGGGGGTCAGGGTGTTTCTACCCTGCCCCCTTTTCGCATTTTTCACGTTTCTTTTGCTGATTTCTTGTGCCTCCGAAGCACAAGATGGCTGCCAACACTTCGTGATTTGGAGTGTTGACAGCCAATTAGAATACAGTTCGTGCACGGCAGGGTGCGCTTAGGCTGCACTTAGGGTACGCGGATCCTCCGAGGAAATAGATATATATGTACTTTTAAATGTCATTTTCACAGGAACTACTGAACGGATTTACACCATTTAAGCAAAAGGCACGAGTCTGAACTAAGGACTACCTCTTTGCCAAATTTGGTGTAATTCCGTTCAGCAGTTCGGGCTGTAGCTGCTGCTAAAGGTCCTATGGGAAAATGCATGGGGAAAATGCGTTTTGGGACCCCCTTTTTTCTCGGCCCCCGCTTGACGAATCACCGTGAAACTTTCAGGATAGGAGTGGACCGGAGCTGGCCACAAGTTTGGAAAATTTCACGACGATTGTTCAATCGGCGCCAAAGTTATTCCAAATAGAATGTTGCGGATTTGCTATGGAAAATAGGTCCTAACTATATCTACCTACTCGTGACTGCCAGTAGGTAATATACATACATATATATATATACATACATATATTACCTACTGGCGGTCACCAGTAGGAAGTTATAGTTAGGACCTAGTTTCCATGGGAAAAGCGTTTTTTGTTTTCCTAATAACTTTGGCGTAATTTGACGAATCTTCGTGAAATTTTCAAAACTAGTGGGGTGCTCCGGTCAGCTTGTGTCTTGAAGGTTTTGGGGTGCTTCGTCAAGCGGGGGCCGAGAAAAAAGGGGGGTCCCAAAACACGTTTTGCCCATGTTATTTTCCATAGAAACTTTAGACAAAGCTACAGCCCGAACTGCTTAACGGAATTACACCAAATTTGGCAAAAAGTAGGTCTTCGTTTAGAAAGTGACCTTTTTTTTAAATGCTGTAAATCTGTTCAGTAGTTACTGAGAAATTAGAAAAATAAAAAGTTTCGATATCTATGGCCGCTGTGGGTTCACGAACCCTCCCGAGCACAAGTTGCACTCAGATTGGCTGCCAACACTCCAAACCTGGAAGTACAAGGACCCCCAGGGTAAAAGTGAATTTCTAAGGTTTTTTAAATGCTAATTCCTAACTATATCAGGCCTGAAACCTATGGTTTTTTCAGTGAATATGTATGTATGTATAGATATATATATATATCGGTTGCCACCGTGCAGTTAAAGTGAGGATCGTGTTTCCATAGGAAATGCACTTTTTGTGTTGCTAATAACTGTGGTGCCATTTGACGAATCTCCACGGAACTTTCCATAAAAGTGCACTTTTTTGGCTAGTTTGCACATGGAAAGTTTTGGGGTTATCTGCATGTTTTAAGGGGAGGGTGGGCTGTGCAGCCCCCTTCCTGAGCCTATAGATGCCCTGAAGACCCCATCCCCTGGGGCCACAAACTCAAGAAAAAGGGCTGGGGGCCATGCAGCTCCCTTCCCTGAGCCATTTATGGCACCGGGGCAGGCTCAAATGCTATGGGGAGAGGATGTAGCCTTACGACTAGAGCGGTCGACCTCGTAGCTGGGGAACCGGGTTCGAGTCTCGGCAACGACGCTCAACATCCTGTGATTCTGGGCAAATCACTTAGGGCCAGATGCACGACCATTTCATTTAGCGCTTCGCAATTTGTGACACATTGGAGGCGCTAAATGAAATATGCAACAGTGTGTTTAACACTGTTTGCGATTCCCATTGTGGTCGCCAATTGCGAGGCTCATTAATATTAATGAGCCTCTCACAATTTACGAGCCCATTGGGAATGCCAGCCCTCCCAGGGGTGGTAGCCTGCTGGGCTCAGCAGACCACCATGTCTGGGGCTGCTTTTAAATAAAGCAGTTTTTTTTTAATGCAGCACATTTTCCTTAAGGGCAGGCAGTGCTTGAAGTAGGTGGTAATTGCGAGTGTTATGTGACCGCAATTGCGGTCGCAAAACATTTGTACAAGTGAACGTCAAAATAGCAAGTCGCAAAAAAATTGCGATTTTCTAAATATGCTATGTACATGGCCCAATAGGTTTTTGCATGTGCAAACAGGTTTGCAAACATCGTACATCTGGCCCTAAATCTACCCGTGCCTAAAAAAAAATGTATGTGTCCATCTGTAACGAAACTGGTGCTCATGTAAAGCGCCCTGCTACCCGATTTCTCAGGTGTACTTTGTGCTATTTAAAACTCTAAAAAAAGAAATATTATCTACTGGCGGTCGCCAGTAGATAGTTATAGTTAGGACCGTGTTTCCATAGGAAATCTCAAAATTCTATTTTGAATAACTTTGGCGCCGGTTGACGAATCTTCGCGAAATTTTCAAAACTAATGGGGCGCTCCGCTCAGCTCCTACCCTGAAAGTCTCGGGGTAATTCGTCAAGCGGGGGCCGAGAAAAAAGGGGGGTCCCAAAACGCATTTTCCCCATGCATTTTTCCATAGGACCTTTAGTCGAAGGTACAGCCCGAACGGCTGAACAGAATTACTTGAAATTTGGCAGAGAGGTAGTCCTCAGGTCAGGGAAGTGCCTTTTGCAGGTCTGGTGTCAATCTGTTCAGTATTTCCTGAGAAAATAGCATTTAAATGCATATAAATATCTATACCAGCGCACCGTGCGAGCGAAATTCTGATTGGTTGTTAGATGTCAGTCAACATTCGAATCGGTCGAAATCAGGAAGTGTCGGCCGCCATTTTGTCATCAGTGATGTCATGAGTGATGTCACTGACCATGTCATGAGTGATGTAATATGTGACGTCATCAGTAGTGCATTGCGGGCGCGCGAGTTATAGTTAGCTGAACTAACTATAACGGGGGAATTTCAATGGTTTTTTACGAGTGAAATGTCCAGCTAACTATAACATGTGTGAAACCTTTGGTTTTTTCATTGAATTTCTAAGGTTTTTTAAATGCTAATTCCTAACTATAACGTGTGTGAAACCCATGGTTTTTTCAGTGAATTTCAAAGGTTTTTTAAATGCTAATTCCTAACTATAACGTGTGTGAAACCCATGGTTTTTTCAGTGAATTTGCAAGGTTTTTTAAATGCTAATTTTTTCTTTTTTCTTCTTTTTTTTTTTTACATATTTTTATTTTAATTTTCTATCCTTTTTTAAAGACTATGGTTAAAGTTTTAAAATTCTACAATATGTTTTTATTTTACATTTTTTATAAAATAAACAGGTAAAATTTATTAGCAATACATTTTTTCCCAAAAATTTTTTTAGTGCGCGTACGGTAAGCTTACGGTAAGCGTACGGTTTACGCAATGTCCGTAATTTATCTACGCTGTTTGCGTATAGTTACGCAATTTGCGTAGCCGCGCGTACTCCGCGTGGGGCGCGTACGCGTGTACGCTACACGCGCACGTTACGCGGAAGTGTTGGGGAGTGACTGTTATGCGCATGCGCGCGAGCGCGTGCCTTTTTTACGCGCATGCGTACTTTTGCCGTAAGCGCACCGTAAGCGTACGGTGGGTCATGTGATCATGAAACACAACTTTTGATTGGTTGAAACTACTTTCAGTTCTAGAACTCTCCTACACCACACCCATTCCCCTCATTTCTGCTTGTGATCCCTTAGGAGAAGGAGCTGGGTTGTCTTTGTGATACGATGGCAGAACAGCAGAGCTCTTCTGAGAGTGAGGCTAGCAGCACTACCTTGAGGCAGAGAGCGAGGAAACAAAAGACCTCTTACGTATGGGAGTATTTTTCTTTTCCAGAAGGCCAGCAAAAGGTAAATGCACCCTTAGTGACTTGTAAGCTGTGTAAGCGTGTACTTTCAAGAGGGAATCCTGACAGGAAGTATTCCTTTGGGAATCACACCATGATGAGACACCTTAAGGATGTACACAGAAGGACACATGCTCGACTTACTGAAGGTAACCCTTCAGTAAATCAACCAAGCACATCCACAGCAGCTCAGCCTGGACCATCATCTGCAGTGCCGAGTCCTTCTTCTGCAGGTCAGGTGAGCCCTTCATCTGTGGGGGGAGCATCTCCTTTTTCTGGTCCTCTGGAAATTAACCCTCGGTTTGCGAGGGTTGAAGTACGGTGCACCACTTGTCATGATCTAATTAGTTATAGGGAGACCAGTATTTCCCTAGTGAACTGTAAAATAGATCAGCACACTTGTCGTACCATCTAATATTCCCAATCTTTCTTTCCTCTGTCCCTGCATGAACACAACGGCTCTTTTAAGAGCCAACCTTACCTTTCATCTATTTTTTATATATGTTTTTAAAATTTTTTTTTTTTTTTTTTACCGTACGCGTACGGTACGCGTAATTATTATTTTTTTTTTTAAAAACACTAAAAATCAATTATCACATTACAAGGTCCTTGAGAGACTACAATTAAAAACTGAAAATGTGATTGTAGAGAAGTGGAAAAAAGGGACCATGATATTATTGACTTACCATACCCACTCAAAAAAAGATTTATTCATTTAAATTTTTTTTTAATTGCTTTAAAAATGGTTCTAGTTTTCGAAAATTTTCTATCTCAATCTGAAAAAAAAGAAAAAAGTATTAATATTTAATAAAACATTTTATAATACAGTACACATATTTACATATTTTTCAAAAAATATTTTTGCCTTTTTTTTGCTGTTTTCAGAATATATTGCATTTCACTATAAATTGTGAAAGCAATTGCATTCATCATTTAACAGCAGGCAAAAAAAAAATTAACAATCTCAAAGATTGTTTTAAAAAAGCCCACAATCTCTTTTTGCATAAACATAACTTTATAGAAATGCATAATATTCTTAAAAAATATCATCTAATATCAATACTTATTTCTTTAAAATACCGTCTGATATTTTTGTTTCAGAAGTATAATCACAATAATATATCTCAAATAACTCCACAATACATCTGGTTCCATTTCCTTTAGGCCAAATAGTAATTTTAAAATTCTTTTTTGGTTAAATTTCCAATGGTAATCCAATAAAAATCTAAAGTTTAAATTGTACAGATCTCACCGATTCTCTGTAACATTTTGGTTACCGAAAGATTTATTAATAATTAAATAAGTCCACAATAGAATTGTTTACCTTTCCGCATGGCCAAATAGTAATTTTAAAAATCTTTTTTGAAAAAATTTCCAATGGCAATCCAATAACATTCCAAAATTTAAATTGTGCAGATGTTACCGATTTTTTCTAAATTTTTGGTTTTCCAAAGTTTCCTTAAAAAATGGAAAAATTCCACATTACAATTGGTTACCTTTCCATTAGGCCAAATGATAATTTGTTAAATCTTTTTATTTGTAAATTCCAAATGGTAATCCAATAAAATGGTAAAATTGTTTTGTCCAGATGTTGCCAAATCTCTCTAAAATTTAGGTTTCAGGAAGATTAGATAGGAATTTGCTAAATCAAAAGGCAAACGTTGCTTAAAAATCAATTGGGAATCATTACACAGTGTCCAGCCTTTTTCACATTTAAGATAAACTGTGTAATGTCCAGAAGTTACAGTAGGTCCATCATGGAAAATTATTGCAACTGTTACAAAAGTTTTTCCTGAAATTGATAATTGCTGTCCTGTAAACTTCTTTATTAAAGTATCCAATTTTGAACCATCAGCTCTACATCGTTGCATCATTAAAATTACATACTGTCCGTATTCCTTTAAAATTAATGTTGAAAACATGTCAGATTTACACTCACCGCATTGCATGCTATGATTAGCATCTTTAACTAATTTAGCAAAAGTGACTGTTTTACTCTCTGGCAATGTTAAATAAATAAACCTTTCAGAATCAACATTAGAGCCACATATATTATAACAGTTTTCACAACTATGTTCCCATTTATAAGAGAGACCAAATACATTTTCAATGGGAACCCCTTCTTCTTCCAGTACCTGAAGAAAATACATCAAGAATTCCTGTGCGTCTTGCTGTACATTTTGAGAAAACTGTGTTCGTCCTGAACATACATCTAAAACTTTTCTAATTTCAGTAGCACTTTCTAGTTGAGTTTTATCATTACTCAGCTTTTCAAAAAGGAGACTCAGCACAGAACAGAATCTTTTTCCCTGATTTACTATTATCTGCTCTTGCAAACTTTCCAGATAAAATGCAACATTCAGCACTACATTAGCGTAGCAGTTGACACCAGAGCTATTTTCAAAATGACATCCTACAACCTGTTCTTCATTTTCCTTATTCTTTTTGCTTGCAATTACATCACTCCTCTTTTTTTTCTTCCTCTCTACATCTTCATTACAGATATTCTCATTTCTCCTTTTACGAGAAACTACACGTTTCTCCAACACAGGATACTGACCTAAATGAGGAGCATAGCTTCTTCTTAATCTATTATACTCCTTTACACAATTTGCATCAGCACTAACTTTTGAGTCATCAAAGTCTATCATGAATAAACCTGATAATGTTTTCACTCGTGACAAAGCAACATATGCCATACCTTCTTTGAACACAGTTGAACCAATGTTCACAAATGCACAATCTACAGTCAATCCTTGAGACTTGTGAATAGTTACAGCATATGCTAGAGAAAACGGAAACTGCTTCCTACGTACATATAAATCTTTCACAAGCATGAAACGAACTGAACAACGACAAATGTCTTTAACTTCTTCTATCTGATCAAATTTTATTTTTAAACATTCAATTCCATCTTTTTTCTGATAATTAATAAAACCCACAACTCTTCCCATAGCTCCATTAACTAAACCTTTTTCAACATCCAAATTTCTCCTTAAAAATACTCTACAGTTCATGCAAACATATAGATTTTTTTCTAATCCAGCTGTTTTGGAAATGTTCTTCTCTAGTGAATCCAATTTATTTTTCAGTGTGCCTGTTAATGTGACAGTAATTCTTCCATCCTCAATTTTGTCCGCTGCTTCCAATTTCCTGATATCTTCCTTTTCCAATTTCAAAAGCTCCTCATTGAATATTGAGCATTCACGTAGAGTTGGCATTAAGCAGATGACACTTTTGTTTTCTGCAATGTTCTTGTATATCTTCTCTGCAACTATTTCTTCCTTTGGAAATAAATTATGTAGCAGCCGACTCTGTAATGCTTTTTTGCCAGCTTCAGTGAGTAGTCCAATTCTGATATCTTTCAGAATACTTCCATATTCTTCATCGTTTGCTTGCCTCATATTAGTAGTAAGTTCCTTGTACTCAAAGAAGGACCAAATATTTGTATTACCGATGCTTCCCAATGACTTCTTCGTGTCTTCATGTGTCACAGTATTAAACACTGGTTGTCCTTTAACTGGAGTAAGTTGCAAAAGATCTCCAAAAACTATGACGTGTTTTCCTCCAAATAACACGTTATAGTCTGTCTTCAGAATTTGCTGCATTCTTAAATGCACAAAGGCAAGCATTAAGTTTGATACCATGCTCACCTCATCAATAATGAGAACTTGCATCTTCTTCAATACTCTTGAAACTTCCAAGCATGCTTCTCCAGTTAGCTTGTTGTATTGTATTTTGTTCTCATGCTCCACTGGTAACATTAGCAAACAATGTAAAGTGATTCCTTTTATGTTATATGCTGCTAACCCAGTTGGAGCAGTAACCACACAAGACAAAGTAGAATCCGTTTTTTTGCTGTAGGTAGCTTCTGATGACTTTTATTAGGAAACTTTTTCCAGTTCCAGCTTGTCCGCTTACATACATCCTGATTGGATGAAATGATGTGCATGAGCACTCTTTTTTTTCATGTAGAAATCCGTGATCAATTTTGTTTCTGATCTCTTCATAAATTTGTTGCTGCTCTTCGTTCAGTTGTCTTTCCAAATTTTGTAAGTCTATAAATTCTCCTTGAGCTTGATTTATAGCCGTTTCCACTTCATTCATGGCTATTGATGCTTCATTTTCAACGATTGGTTGTCCTAGGGGATCTTGACTGAGTGTTCCTGAACTTTGGCTGTCCTGAGAACTGTCTCTAGCTATTTCTGCTGCAATTGTAGTTTCCTGTTCAATTTCTTCATTTAACATTTGCAGATAAGTTGTGAATGTATTGCATTGTATGCTGTCTTTGCAAGCATTAAAAGAATCTTCATAGCTTTGAAATTCTCCCAGTAGTTCATCCTCTGTACGCCATGGTTTAAACAGCTGTAAAAGAGCCAAGTAGTAAAATTCCTTTTTGTCAGTAGTGTCGCAACTCAGCTTCCGGTGATTTATCAAACTTCCTTTTGTTTGCTTCACCAAACATCCTTCCTCACCAATGACTTTATATTTTCCATTGTTGATGTCTTCTGCGGCTTTCCGTGAATAAATGTAGTTCTGCAGTACTTCATAGAGACACATGTTCTCCAGATGATGACTTCTCTTGGGATAATATGTGTCCAAAATGTTTGATTTCAAAATATCTGTACTTTCTGGGTCATTCTCGGCCAAATATTCAATTTCTCCAACAGATTTCAGTACCCGATTTCTCATTGCTGCAAGGCCTAAACTTGCCCAAATTATTCTTCTTGATTTCGAGTAGAGACTTGCAGAAGATAACCTATCTGAACATTCGTAGGATCCAATTTCTCGATGCGATAACATCTTCAAACTGAAACTGTACAGCTTCTTACTGACAGTTTTCTCGTGAGAAATCTCTTCCCACATTTCCTTCAATTCTGTTTTTTCTGATTTCGTAATGTAAGACGTTACATATCGAGCAACAGCAATGGAATTGTCAGCTACATACTGTATATCCATGTTAGCGTTCCACATGGATAAAATCACTGGGTTGTAGTCATTTATATTTTTTGATTCTTCTTTTCTTTTAAGGTTGTAGGTATTCTTAGGTGATTTTCTTGTGATAGTATGTCTCACAGATGACATAAAACTGTTAACTCTTCCATTTTAAAGAACAGGTCTAGGAAATCCAAATCGACATTTAGTGTAGTATTTATCTTTGCTCTTGTATTTCCGTCGACAGTATTTTCCACACCGATGACTTTGGAAACGTAAAACTTGCTCCTTTAACTTTTTCTCTTCTGTGCTTTTTGGTATAGCACATGTTGCATATTCTTCAATGTAAGATAACACTGCTTCATCAGTATCTGTTCCAAACTTTGGGGCATCCTTGATCCACAACAGCATATGAATATGAGGAGCACCTCTTGCCTGGTACTCTTTTCTCCAAAAGAAATCCACTACTTCTCCTAGAGGTGGATTTTTTTTATTGCAGATGAAGGACATCTTAGCCTCAAATCTATGATTGAAATATCTGCAAACATTAACCGGATCCAATGAGCACAGTTCTCCTGCTGTCTTGTATTCGATGTTTTTAATGTTTGAATTTGCCTCTCGTAGAAAATCCAGTAAATCATCCCAAGCGTACTCCGCACAGCTTAGGGTAACGAACCATGTTGGTGTTCCTAAATTCCGTAACATGCATTTTAATTCACCATGGCGTCGGTACCAATATTCATTTGTCCCACGCTGACAAGCCATCAGATTGATCAGTTGTGTTTCCAAATGATCATCTCGGTGCTGCACTTTCTCCATAAAATCCTTAGCAGACACATTTTGCAAATGTACTCCACTTTTTAAAATGTGATTTACTGCATAAGACAATGCAGACAAGTCGCTTTCAAATAAAAGATGGAACAAATAAGCAATACTTTGTCGAAATCTGGGATCTTCAGCATATAGTCTTGTAGTCCGATACTCAGAAGCTGGAATCTGTTCCGGACGTTCATCGTATCGTCCTCCTTTTCCTTTAGGAAACAGCTGGGGAAAACATCGAGCTTCCAAGCTCTCCTCCCACACACTCACGGGAGTTCCTTTTGCTTTCTTCATCTGAAATAGATCAATATTGTCTCCCATAACTTCTTTTGAATGAAGAGGATGTATGCTAAAATGTTCATAAATTTCTTCTTCCTTTGACTTGTCCACTTTTTCAATTTGTCCAGTTGGTGTTTCTGTGTCTTCTTGTAAATCTTCTTCTTCTTCTTCTTCTATATAAATTGATTCATACTATTTGTTATTCCTTTTCAAATACAAATTTGCTCTTTGTACTTTCCGTACATCTACCAGCTCCTGCCAAATCTTCTTATTCTTTGTAGGTACACCATTAACCAGAATAATTAATGGTTCAGTTTCCAAAGTATCCGCATCAATAGTTTCCATATTTTTTTTCAAATCCAAGGGCAAATACACCACTCTACCTTTTAAACCTCTCAGTAAATCTGAAGGAGGTAATTTACCAGTTTTGGGCTCCATACGTACTATGGTCTGGAACGGATGAACACATTGAATGAGTATAGACTCATATGTATTTAATTCAGAAAGTTCAGCAGGAATAGCATCCAATTCTAAATTATTATGTACAGCTCTGGTCGGCATTCTATTTTCCTCTAACTTGTTGTAACAGTATTTACAAATACGCTGATCTTCACCCAATTCAAAACAATTTTCAAGAAATATATATGTGGCAAAATCCTTCCACTTATAATTATCTTCATTTTCACTCTTTCTGTAGAGATCAACATTCCTAGTTTGTTTTCTATAATGAGTTCTGCGGCAACAAATACAAGTAATATTTGTTCTTTCATTAGAGATTATTGCAAATTTTGTTATGTGATCATTAAATGTCTTACTTACAGAGGGTTCTACATTCTCTTCCACTTCTTCCTCATTTACTGTGTCCTTCTCTGCACTGTTTTGTTCAGGACCAAAGTAACAAAACTGAATTTCATCAACAACCTTCTCTACATCTGATACCGTTCCACGGAACAGAGCCCTATTCAATTCATCTAACTTTATTGCTGGACTTTTAGCAAAATACAACCGTCTCACAAACTTTCTCATTTCAGTATGATGAACAGCCAGCATCCTAAAATGATGGAAAACACTATTACACACTTTTCTAGATAGACAAGCCAGAGAATGACCCTGCAAACCAGTATTCTCTCTCACTCTGCATGGATCCAAACTTTGAAGCACCTTAATCTTCTGTTTTACACTTTTTTTTACTATATTCTCTTAGAAACTCACGAAATTTATCAATAGATTCCAGACGCACAGTGCAAATACTACTACAATTCCAAGTGTACACTGGGGCTTTAGGACGTCTCCCCATAGCCTCATCCGCCATCACTTGTACCTCATCTCTTGGAACCATTGTCTCCTTCTCCATTATGCAACCATTTTTCACTTCATAAGCACGACCTCTGGTGTCAACTGCATGCAGCAAACTATTACTTTGAAAATAACTCTCTTCATTAAAAAAAGGTTCACTACTTGAACTATGCATCCATTTCCCTAAAAACACTTTAGAAAAGTTTGTTCTGTTCACTACTCTTTTCCTTTTGCTATGTGATTTCAGTACATTAACCATTTTGTCTAATGTACGCATCCTATTCAAAATTAAAATGAATAGTTTCCTTTTTAATTCTAATGCCTTTGCTGCAATGGCTTCAATTTCTTTTTTTCTCTTATAAAACTTAGCCTTTTGCTTATATTTCTTCACATCCTTTATCAAATTGGACATAACTCTTCTCTGAAACATTTTTCTACGTATCTCTTTAAACGCTGTTTTTCTGTTTAAGTTAATCTTTTTAGTTGCAGAAGGTATATTTGCATTAACTAAATTCTCTATTTTTTCCTGTCCTTTTCGATTGAAATCATTCTTTCCAGTACAGACATTTTGTACATTTTTCCTTTTTTTGAATATGTTCTTTAGAAAATTTTTTGTCTGCTTACCAGAAGATTTTTTCTTTTTCCCAACATGAGCATCTTCAACTAACTTAGGTCCTCCAGTTGTCTTCAAATATAGGTTTTTTTTGTGGTCTTTTTTTACTCTGGATTTTGTAGGCATCTTAAATTTTGTTCACTGCTCTTCAGCAATACCTGAAAAAAACTAAAAAAAAATTCCTTTATTTTATTTAAATATATTACTACATTTGTTTTCACATTAGTCACAAAACGAAATTTCTTTGCCAATTTGAAAGCACACTTACTGCTCTTTTTTTTGGCAAGTGATAATCACTTTTACAGACTGACACATTATGAATCCACTTTTCAGATTTTTTAAAAAGCACATGTCCAAACTGCTTTTTCAGACCAGCACCATTTGTAACCTGGGTGACTGCCTACACTCCAGCAAGGGCAACCAGCCTTAGTGATGCTGAATGTATTTGCATTACTGACTGAAACCTCAAACCCCACTCGCTTGTGAATACTGTGCATGATTCCACATGGTAAGCAGCTGGGTGTGTGCTAAGAGTCTGCTTCTGCACCAAAAAATGGCTCCCCCTTTCCATCTAATGCAACTGTGAAATCACCAGAGCAATACGCAATAAATCTCTGCCTGTAATTCCTATTTGCACACAGAGTCATGTTTTCACATTAGTCACAAAACAAAATTTCTTTGCCAATTTGAAAGCACACTTACTGCTCTTTTTTTTGGCAAGTGATAATCACTTTTACAGACTGACACATTATGAATCCACTTTTCAGATTTTTTAAAAAGCACATGTCCAAACTGCTTTTTCAGACCAGCACCATTTGTAACCTGGGTGACTGCCTACACTCCAGCAAGGGCAACCAGCCTTAGTGATGCTGAATGTATTTGCATTACTGACTGAAACCTCAAACTCCACTCGCTTGTGAATACTGTGCATGATTCCACATGGTAAGCAGCTGGCTGTGTGCTAAGAGTCTGCTTCTGCACCAAAAAATGGCTCCCCCTTTCCTTCTAATGCAACTGTGAAATCACCAGAGCAATACGCAATAAATCTCTGCCTGTAATTCCTATTTGCACACAGAGTCATGTTTTCACATTAGGCCCTTAAACGAAATTTCTTTGCCAATTTGAAAGCACACTTACTGCTCTTTTTTTTGGCAAGTGATAATCACTTTTACAGACTGACACATTATGAATCCACTTTTCAGATTTTTTAAAAAGCACATGTCCAAACTGCTTTTTCAGACCAGCACCATTTGTAACCTGGGTGACTGCCTACACTCCAGCAAGGGCAACCAGCCTTAGTGATGCTGAATGTATTTGCATTACTGACTGAAACCTCAAACCCCACTCGCTTGTGAATACTGTGCATGATTCCACATGGTAAGCAGCTGGGTGTGTGCTAAGAGTCTGCTTCTGCACCAAAAAATGGCTCCCCCTTTCCATCTAATGCAACTGTGAAATCACCAGAGCAATACGCAATAAATCTCTGCCTGTAATTCCTATTTGCACACAGAGTCATGTTTTCACATTAGTCACAAAACGAAATTTCTTTGCCAATTTGAAAGCACACTTACTGCTCTTTTTTTTGGCAAGTGATAATCACTTTTACAGACTGACACATTATGAATCCACTTTTCAGATTTTTTAAAAAGCACATGTCCAAACTGCTTTTTCAGACCAGCACCATTTGTAACCTGGGTGACTGCCTACACTCCAGCAAGGGCAACCAGCCTTAGTGATGCTGAATGTATTTGCATTACTGACTGAAACCTCAAACCCCACTCGCTTGTGAATACTGTGCATGATTCCACATGGTAAGCAGCTGGGTGTGTGCTAAAAGTCTGCTTCTGCACCAAAAAATGGCTCCCCCTTTCCTTCTAATGCAACTGTGAAATCACCAGAGCAATACGCAATAAATCTCTGCCTGTAATTCCTATTTGCACACAGAGTCATGTTTTCACATTAGGCCCTTAAACGAGATTTCTTTGCCAATTTGAAAGCACACTTACTGCTCTTTTTTTTGGCAAGTGATAATCACTTTTACAGACTGACACATTATGAATCCACTTTTCAGATTTTTTAAAAAGCACATGTCCAAACTGCTTTTTCAGACCAGCACCATTTGTAACCTGGGTGACTGCCTACACTCCAGCAAGGGCAACCAGCCTTAGTGATGCTGAATGTATTTGCATTACTGACTGAAACCTCAAACCCCACTCGCTTGTGAATACTGTGCATGATTCCACATGGTAAGCAGCTGGGTGTGTGCTAAGAGTCTGCTTCTGCACCAAAAAATGGCTCCCCCTTTCCATCTAATGCAACTGTGAAATCACCAGAGCAATACGCAATAAATCTCTGCCTGTAATTCCTATTTGCACACAGAGTCATGTTTTCACATTAGTCACAAAACAAAATTTCTTTGCCAATTTGAAAGCACACTTACTGCTCTTTTTTTTGGCAAGTGATAAACACTTTTACAGACTGACACATTATGAATCCACTTTTCAGATTTTTTAAAAAGCACATGTCCAAACTGCTTTTTCAGACCAGCACCATTTGTAACCTGGGTGACTGCCTACACTCCAGCAAGGGCAACCAGCCTTAGTGATGCTGAATGTATTTGCATTACTGACTGAAACCTCAAACCCCACTCGCTTGTGAATACTGTGCATGATTCCACATGGTAAGCAGCTGGGTGTGTGCTAAGAGTCTGCTTCTGCACCAAAAAATGGCTCCCCCTTTCCATCTAATGCAACTGTGAAATCACCAGAGCAATACGCAATAAATCTCTGCCTGTAATTCCTATTTGCACACAGAGTCATGTTTTCACATTAGTCACAAAACGAAATTTCTTTGCCAATTTGAAAGCACACTTACTGCTCTTTTTTTTGGCAAGTGATAAACATTTTTACAGACTGACACATTATGAATCCACTTTTCAGATTTTTTAAAAAGCACATGTCCAAACTGCTTTTTCAGACCAGCACCATTTGTAACCTGGGTGACTGCCTACACTCCAGCAAGGGCAACCAGCCTTAGTGATGCTGAATGTATTTGCATTACTGACTGAAACCTCAAACCCCACTCGCTTGTGAATACTGTGCATGATTCCACATGGTAAGCAGCTGGGTGTGTGCTAAGAGTCTGCTTCTGCACCAAAAAATGGCTCCCCCTTTCCATCTAATGCAACTGTGAAATCACCAGAGCAATACGCAATAAATCTCTGCCTGTAATTCCTATTTGCACACAGAGTCATGTTTTCACATTAGTCACAAAACGAAATTTCTTTGCCAATTTGAAAGCACACTTACTGCTCTTTTTTTTGGCAAGTGATAAACACTTTTACAGACTGACACATTATGAATCCACTTTTCAGATTTTTTAAAAAGCACATGTCCAAACTGCTTTTTCAGACCAGCACCATTTGTAACCTGGGTGACTGCCTACACTCCAGCAAGGGCAACCAGCCTTAGTGATGCTGAATGTATTTGCATTACTGACTGAAACCTCAAACCCCACTCGCTTGTGAATACTGTGCATGATTCCACATAGTAAGCAGCTGGGTGTGTGCTAAGAGTCTGCTTCTGCACCAAAAAATGGCTCCCCCTTTCCATCTAATGCAACTGTGAAATCACCAGAGCAATACGCAATAAATCTCTGCCTATAATTCCTCTTTGCACAGAGTCATGTTTTCACATTAGTCACAAAGCGAAATTTCTTTGCCAATTTGAAAGCACACTTACTGCTCTTTTTTTGGCAAGTGATAAACACTTTTACAGACTGACACATTATGAATCCACTTTTCAGATTTTTTAAAAAGCACATGTCCAAACTGCTTTTTCAGACCAGCACCATTTGTAACCTGGGTGACTGCCTACACTCCAGCAAGGGCAACCAGCCTTAGTGATGCTGAATGTATTTGCATTACTGAGTCCAACCTCAAACCCTTAAACTATTCTTTTTTTATACCAGTACACCTTAATTTATAGTGAAAACATAGTCCATATTATTTTACTTGTTCCTCACATTTAAATTTCTCCCAAAACAGAAAATAATAAACACAACTTCAACAAAAAGAATTGCATTTCTATTATTCATTTCTTAATTTACCATATACATCCCCTCTCAAACTCTAAACTCACCTTTAAAATTAGTTAGTTGTGAAAGAAATGTGGCACTCAAACAGCAGATTATCAGAGCCAGGATCTCTGTTCTTTACACCTCTCTCCTCTCAGCAGAACCAGATAATGGCAAACTTTCCCTCTCTTTTTCCACATATATACATGTTAATTTCAAATCTCAGTGCTTCCCCCTTTTTTTCAAATGTAATCACACATTTCTATTGGTTGAAAACCAACCCTTTTCCAAAAGTACCCTTCCCCCAACTTGACTTCTGCCTAGTACCCTTCCCCCAACTTGACTTCTGCCTGCTACCATAGCAACAGCTCATGGAACACTGCTGTGTGGAGTTAGGTCAGAAGTTCGCCAAACAATGTTTCAATTCCACAGAGCAAGAGTGCTTGACTTTTCAAACCTAACAGCAAATCCATAGTACTGTTCTTTGGTAACACATTTTTCTGTACCAATACAAAACATGCTTCTATTAATTTACACATACAGCCTAGTTTTTATTCTAGAATGGTATGAAACAGCCAATCAGTTCTTTTTTTAATGAAAAAAATATGTATGCCTCCATTTCCAAACTGTCTTTCATTTCTTTTTACCATTCTACTGAATTACACCTCCTGAGTGCATCCAGTTCTCCTTTGAAGATGTTCACAGTGTGGATTGTAGGGCACAGCTATGTCTTCTGGAGCGAAAAGTTTGCAGAGAAAACAGGTATGGTGAGAGACCTTGCTTTGCCAAATGTAGACATTAAATGGATTGGTCAGAGAGGGTTAAAGTGGCACCAATTGATGCCATTGGTGAATTCCTTCATGCAAAACCAACACCCTGACCTCATAATAGTGCACTGTGGTGGCAATGACCTAGGCACTTTGACTGGGGTAGGTCTGGAAATGCTTCTGAAGGACACCTTTGCACAACTGTTTTCACTTTTCCCTAAAACTGCCTTTGTGTTTTCTAACATATGCCAAAGGCAAAAATGGAACTGGTCCAATCATTTCTGTCCGCAGATTGACAAAGCAAGAAAGCACGTCAACAAATCTGTTTCTGCTTTCCTCCGTGACTATGGTATGGGTTCCATTTACCACAACAACTTGCGTTACGACATGCAAGACATTTATAGAGGAGATGGTGTGCACTTCAATGATGAAGGGAACAGAGTCTTCCTCTTGAACCTTAGACTCTGCATCGGTACTTACTTGTAGGTACCACTTAAAAATCACTTCATAAACACAACGGCTCTTTTTAGAGCCCCCTAATATCTAAACACTTAAATCTGCATTTCATTTCTTTATTTATTTATTTTTTTTACCGTACGCTTACCGTACGCGTACCCCGTGATTTTTTTTAAAATCAATAAACGTTTTCTTTGTACTTTTCTGTCCTTCTTTGACCCCCTTACAAATGTTAGGGGGTCTGTAACTCTCCTCCTTGCCCCCTTTTCTTGTTATCACTCTTTTTTTTCTGAGTGAAACACACGAAATGGCGGCCGCCGCTTCCTGGTTTCGGCCGATTCGAATGTTTACTAAGATCTAAGAGCCAATCAGAATCGTGCTCGCGCACGCCACCGTACGCGTACGGTAAGCGTACCGTAAACGCACCGTAAGCTGGCTCAGATATATATATTGATTTAAAGGCTATTTTCTCAGAATCTACTGAACAGATTTACACCAAACCTACAAAACGCACTTCCTTGACCTGAGGACTACCTCTCTGCCAAATTTCTAGTAATTCTGTTCAGCCGTTCGGGCTGTAGCCCTGTCTAAAGGTCCTATGGAAAAATGCATGGGAAAAACGCGTTTTGGGACCCCCCTTTTATCTCAGCCCCCGCTTGACAAATCCCCCCGAGACTTTCAGGGAAGGAGCGGAGCAAAGCGCCCCACCTATTTTGAAAAATTCGCGAGGATTCGTCGACCGGCGCCAAAGTTATTCAAAATAGAATGTTGCGGATTTCCTATGGAAACGTGGTCCTAACTATAACTACCTACTGGCGACCGCCAGTAGGTAATATATATATATATATATATATTTATATATATATATATATATATATATATATATATATATATATATATATATATATATATATATATATATATATATATATATATATTACCTACTGGCGGTTGCCAGTAGGTAGTTATAGTTAGGACCCTGTTTCCATAGGAAATCCGCAACATTCTATTTGGAATAACTTTGGCGCCGGTCGACGAATCCTCACGAAATTTTCAAAATAGGTGGGGCGCTACGCTCCGCTCCTACCCTAAAAGTCTCGGGGGGATTCGTCAAGCGGGGGCTGAGAAAAAAGGGGGGTCCCAAAACGCGTTTTTCCCATGCATTTTTCCATAGGACATTTAGACACAGCTACAGCCCGAACGGCTGAACAGAGTTACTTGAAATTTGGCAGAGAGGTAGTCCTCAGGTCAAGGAAGTGCCTTTTGTAGGTCTGGTGTAAATCTGTTCAGTAGTTCCTGAGAAAATAGCATTTAAATCAATATATATATATATCTGTGGCAGCTTACGGTGCGCTTACCGTGCGCTTACGGTAAGCTTACCGTACGCGTACGGTGACGTGAGCGAGCGCGATTCTGATTGGATGTTAGATCTTAGTAAACATTTGAATCGGTCGAAACCAGGAAGCGGCGGCCGCCATTTTCTCTCTCGCACTCTGAGTGGGGATTAAAAAACAAAGGACCAAAACATGTAAAGGGGCTGTTTAGACAGCTCCTAAGCACCTAGCCATGTTGGGGGAGTCCCCAAAGATCCCCCAAGGCCAAAAACGGAATTTAAATTTTTTCGATAATTTCGGCGATTACGCTTACCGTACGGTAAAAAATTTTTTTTTTTTTAAAAATATCCATACTCTCCCCACCCCATGTGCAAATGGTGCCCGAAGGGAACGCACGGAACGAACTGCGTTAAGTGGGCGCGCACGCCACAAATGGGCGCGCACGCCGCGAAGCGCATCGTGCGTACATGGCCTATCTAGCGTAACGTGGGCACGCAGTGCGCGTAGCGCACCGCGTGCCCACCGTGCGTGCACGGCACTAACTGCGTAAAGTGGGCGCACGGTGCGCGAAGCGCACCACGTGCTCACTGTGCGCGCACAGTGCGCGCAGCGCACCGTCCGCGCACGGAACGAACTGTGTTAAGTGGGCGCGCACGCCACGAATGGCGTAAAGTAACTTAGCATTTTAAAAAACGTACAAATTCACTGAAAAAACCATAGGTTTCACACACGTTATAGTTAGGAATTAGCATTTAAAAAACCTTGCAAATTCACTGAAAAAACCATAGGTTTCACACATGTTATAGTTAGCGGAAATTTTACTGATAAAAAACCAATGAAATTCCCCCGTTATAGTTAGTGCAGGCAACTATAACTCACGCGACCGCAATCTTCTGCTGATGACATATGTGTCTTTATGAAAAAAAAATATTTGTAATATATGTATAGCTAAAAATTTATGGAAGAAGACATGGGCAAATAAGTGTCTAAATACAGTATTAGCATCAGCAGAGGATTGCGGTCGCGTGAGTTATAGTTGCCTGCACTAACTATAACGGGGGAATTTCATTGGTTTTTTATCAGTAAAATTTCCGCTAACTATAACATGTGTGAAACCTATGGTTTTTTCAGTGAATATATATATATATATAACCTACTGTCGGTCCCCAGTAGGTAGTTATAGTTAGGACCTATTTTCCATAGGAAATTCGCAACATTCTATTCCCAATAACTTTGGCGCCGGTTGACGAATCTTCACGAAATTTTCAAAACTCGTGGGGCGCTCCGGTCCGCTCCTATCTTGAAAGTTTCGGGGTGATTCGGCAAGCGGGGGCCGAGAAAAAAGGGGGTCCCAAAACATATTTTCCCCATGCAATTTCCCATAAGATCCTTTAGACACAGCTACAAACCCGAACTGCTGAACGGAATTGCACAAAATTTGGCAAAAAGGTAGCTCTTGGTTCAGAAAGATCCCTTTTTGTTAAATGGTGTAAATCCGTTCAGTAGTTGCTGAGAAAATCAAAAGTAAAAAAGTTTCGATATTTATGGCCGCGGAGGATCCGCGCACTCTCCCGATCATGGGCTGTATGCTAAATGGCTGTCAACACTCCATACCAGGAGGTGTTGGCAGCCATCTTGTGCCGAGGCACAAGAAATCAGTTGAAAAAAAGTGCAAAACACGAAAAGGGGGTAGGTTAGAAACACCCTGACCCCATAGGCCTCCTTAGGGGGTCCCACAAGGACCCCCAGGGCCCAAAAAAATATTTTATTTACTTTTTTAAATCGGTAAAATCCGCGGAGGATCTGCGGATCCGGCCGAAGGGAAAAAAAAACGAATCGCGGGCTCCTGCGCTTGATTACTATTTGGCCCCCGGTTGGGCAAGTCCTGGGAGCAATATTTTAATTGTAATGGGGGGCCCATAGGGGCCCCCCAGCCCCGGGGACCGCCACCCCCCGGGGCTTCAAAAATACATGGGTGGGGGGCTCAAAGGCCCTCCAAGCCCCGGGGACCGCCACCCCCGGGGCTTTAAGTAAATATTTGCGGGGGGCTCGCGGCCCCCCCCCTCCCGCAGCCCCGGGGACCGCCACCCACTGGGGCTTTAATTTTTAACGTGGAGGGCATCCAAGTCCCCCCCAAGCCGCGGGGACCGCCACCCCCGGGGCTTTAATTAAATAATTGCTTAGCGGGGTCACATGGCCCCCCGCTGCCCCGGGGACCGCCACCCCCTGGGCTTTTAAAAAAAAAATCCTGTGGGGGGACTTGAGCCCCCCCCCACAGGCCCCGGGGACCGCCACCTCCCCGGGGCACTAAGTCTTTAAATTTGGGGGTCCGTTAAGGACCCCTAAGCCCCGGGGACCACCACCCCGGGGCTTTGTAAATGTTGGGAGGGGGGCCGCGCAGCCCCCCTTCTGGAGCCCTTGATGGCCCTGGGGACCGCCACCCCCCAGGGCCGGCTCCTGCAGTGTCCCGGGGTGCCTCGTGGCTTGCGCCCTGCCATAGCAAACTGCTTTGATTTTTGGAAGAGAGAGCAGGAAACCTGCTCTCTTGTCCAAAAACCAAAGACGATTGCTTTTCCACACGGGGAGTTGCATCTTAGCGGCTCCCCATGTGGAAAAGCAATGCCAGCTCCCGCAGGACACAGGGAGCCGGCGTGACCGTGGGGGGATTGGGGACCCCCCACGGTCCCCAGCGGATGGAGCTGGCCCCGGGGGATGGGGTCCCTGGGGCCATAAGTGGCCCCCCTCCATCATTATATAAAAAATAAAAAAATAAAAAAAGGAAAGGCTGGCCCCGGGGGATGGGGTCCCATAAATGGCCTGAGGAGGGGGGCCACGCAGCCCACTTCCAAATTTTTAATAAAAGAATAAATAAATAGGGGATAGGCCCTGGGGATGGGGTCCCCGGGGCCAATAAATTAGAAAAATAAGGGGGGGCCACACAGCCCCCCCTTCTTAAAAAATAAATAAAAGCCCGGCATTGCGCCGGAGGCCACGCCCCCTCCTTGCACCACTCTGCAAACGCGCCCCCTGGCGCGTTTGCAGATGGGGAACTAATTCCCCTTGAATACTGGGGGTCCCTGGGGGCCAACTAGCCCACCAGGAACCTCCAGTATGCGCCAGGGGGCTGCGTTGCAGTGAAGTGTTCTGAGGCCACGCCCCTTTTTACACCTCTCTGCAACGCAGCTCTGTGGTGCTTACTGGAGGGACCTGGTGAGCTAGTTGCACCCCAAGGACCCTCAGGATTCAAGGAGAGTTAATCCCCCAACTTAAAATGCTCCATGGGGCGCGTTTGCACAGTGGTGAAGGGAGGGGGCGGGGCCTGAGGTGACATGTGTGCAAACACGCCCTGTGGCGCGTTTTAAGTTGGGGAATTCATTCCTCTTCAGTCCTGAGAGTCCCTGGGGGCCAACTAGCCCACCAGGTACCTCCAGTAAGAGCCGCGGAGCTGCGTTGCAGAGTATTGTAAAAAGAGGCGTGGCCTCTGAATACCTCTCTGCAACGCAGCTCTCTGGCGCATACTGGAGGTACCTGGTGGGGTAGTGGGCTATATATACCAGGAAGCCCAGCTCCGGGAGATAGCTGTTCTCCTGTCTGCACTGGCGTAGGTTTGGAAACCCGTGTTTGCTCTCGCTTAGTGGGAACAATTTCAAAACGGGAGCAAACACGAATACCGCACTCTACGGGCAGGAGCTTAAAAAATGCTCCCAGCCACTGGGAGCTATTTCATCTATTATCCTGCCTGCACTGAAGAGGGCAGAGAAAAGGATGCAAATATTGCTCCTGCCCACCCTGGAGCAACATTAGAAGTGGCTCCCTGCGGGTGCGAGAAATTCCGGCTCCCACTTGATGCGGGGAGCCGGCTGAGGCTGTGGGGGCCTTGGGGCTCCCCCCGCAGCCCCCAACACTATGGTGGGTGCCCTGGGTGGGAACCAGGGCACACACATTTTATTGTACCGGGCCAGAGGGAATGGGGTCCCCAGGGCCGAAATTGGCCACTGGAGGGGGTCCGCTTGCCCCCTCCATCTTAGTATGATCCCTGGGTATGGTGTCCCCGGGGCTGAAGTCGGCCCGTGGAGGGGTCCACCTGCCCTCTACCCCCTAATATCAACGCTGGACCCTGGGGGATGGGATCCCTGGGGCCGAAATCGGGGAAATGCCTCCCCTCATATTAACGCCGGGCTCAGGAATGAGGTTCCAGGGGCCGATAAAAACCCTGTGAGGGTGGTCGTGTGCCTCCTTCCCTTAACAATAACACCAGGCCGAAATGGGCTTGGGGAGAGGGGCTGCATCTCCCCTGTCCTTAACAATAGCACTGGGCCCGGGGGATGAGGTCCCCGGGATCAAAATTGGCCTGGGTATGGGGCCACATGCTTCCCTCCCCCTGAAAATGTTGCCGGGCCCCGGCAGATGTGGTCCCTAGGACCAAAATCAGCCCAGGGAGGTTGGCTGCATGCCACCCTCCCCTTAAATATCACATTGGACCCCAGGGGATGGGATCCCCAGTGCTTCGGTCTTTGGTGAACCCTCCACTGCTGCAAACGTGGGGTTTGGCCACCCACCCACCATGCACAACCAAAGGCACTATGCAGTGTTTGGTTGTCTGCCTTTATGGGGGTTGGACCACAGGCCCTGGCTGCATGTCGGGGCTTGTGGGTATCTCTCCACTGCGCACAGCCAAAGGCCATGCACAGCATTGGGGTTGGCTGCATGTGAGGAGGCCCTGCAGATATCTACCCACCTCGCATGGCAACCTCCCACTGTACATGGCCGAAGGCCTTGCACAGCATGGGGTTGGCTGCATGTGAGAGGTTGGCCTTGCTCTCATAAATAGATAGGACAGTCCTTTATTTTTATGTGCGGAGATTCCCCACTCAAAGATACTACTCGTGGATCCCTTTGTGAATACCAAACAATTGTAAACTTACACACAAGTGTAAGTTAACATTTGGGAATCAAGCCCTGAGTGTATTAGGTTTCAGTGTATGGATGAGTCAGCGCGTAGATGCCTTAGGGGTTAAGTGAATGTTCGTGGTATTGGATAGGAGGCTGTAGCCATCTGAATGTGCCTGGTGTGTAGCAGCGACTCTGCCATCCATGCACTGAAGAAAAAACATATCTTATAGCCATGCCATATTTGCAGGTTATGGAAGCCACAACAAATCAGTACACCTGGTGCATGCTACACTAATGTTACTGGCTAATTCATTTTGACTCCGGTGGTCCACCTCAGAGCAGCACCTCTACATAAATGTTTTAGAGCAGCCGGTTGATCCATCTTACTATGAAGGCTTTCCTCCCTATACTGTCTATTAGTAACACAGACGTTCTCTCAGACAACTCCCCCTCTGTCTCTTATATCAATAGACAGGGTGGTGTGGGGTCTTGTGTGTTTCAAGGTGATTCACCTGTGCCTTTGGGCCCAGTAATTGGGCATTGTCCCACTAGCAGCATACCTCACTGGCACCCTCAGTGTGGGGTAGGATGCTGTGAATCACCTCTCTTTAGAACACCATGAATGTGAACATACTGAAGTGACAGAAACGTTCTTCTGCAGATGGAGTGTCCTTGCGTTGAACTCTTCTCGGAGCAGCACAGGAAATGTCCTCGGTTTTGTGACATGCACTTATTTCTGAAAGGTTCCCTTAGGATGCTTTCAGGTTTAGTTGGTCACCGAGCTTGCTTAATACATTTCAGCCTGATCCCACTTCTGTTGAAAGTCCTGCAGAATGTGCAAGAGGATCAAGCACAACTAATCCTGATTGCCTCAGACTGGGCAAGAAGGATTTGGTACGCCAGTCTGTGGAACTCTGCACTCCGCCCCTTTTCCACTTCCGCAAAATATGAACCTGCTGTTGCAGGAGTGTCAGATCTTTCATCCTTATCCTCAAATGCTCCAGCTGCACATGTGGAGATTGAACATAGCCAAAAAGAGACCTTCTGCTGCTGCCGATTTTGTGGATGACATCTTAGCTGCCAGGAAATCCTCCACAAAAACAATTTAAGGAGGTCATTGCAATAACTTTGTTCAGTTGTGTCATTCTGAAGGTCTGAAACCTTCCAGTCCTGCCTTTCTGATATTTTATGCTTTGCACTACTTGTTCACCTGACAGTGGCACTTGTAAAAGGTTATTTGGAGCACTAGCCACTTTTATGAACTTCCTGACTAGCCTTCCTTCTTTAAGTAACTGCCAGTGGTGCACTAGCAGAAAACTTCATTCTGCTTGATTCGTTCCACTCCATTTCTTGTTCCTCAGTGGGGTTTGAATCTTGTGTTAATACTCATCATAGCTTCCCTTTTTCGAATGAAGGCCCAATTGCATGATTCAGCTCCTGACTTTGAAAACTTTTCTCAGTGGCAATTACTTCGGCCACTGGGATCAGTGAACTTTAAGCCTTTTTGCTTTTGCTTGGGCCACCCGTCTCTGTATTCTACCCAGATTAACTGGTTCTTCGCACCGAACGTTCCTTCCTAAAAAACAGTAGTAGCTGCCTTTCACTAGACCCAGTGCACCACTTTTCCATCCTTACCTAGGTGTCCTAAAAGGGAGGACAAACGACTAAATAGACTGCAATTATACAAGAAGGTAGTAGTGTTCCCAACTTGGGAAAGGACCGCATATCAAACAAGAGAACAAATATCAAAAAGTCAAGTGAAAGGCTTGTGTAGTAAGCAATAGCTGTAAGTACAGCAGGGTGCTAGGTGGGCTGTGAGCATTTACTACCCAGAAGTGCCGTAAGCAGATTGAGAAAACAATCTGCTTGAAAATTCATAAGAAAATCAGCTGATGCAGCACACCCATAGACAATATAATATGTCCTATGCACAACCCAATTTTCAAGGACCAATATCACTAAAGTAAATAATTCTCAAAAGTCCTTATATAATGCAAGATATCCAAAGGTTCCAAATTATGAGATGAACAGTCCACAAAGCTACAATGTGTGGTGTTGCTTTTATTGTTCCTTCAACACATACTCTATATAGATAACAGCCAACACGTGTTTCGTCTGTACCAAGTAAGTACAAAGACTTTCTCAAGGCAAATGGTTGGTTAAAGATAAGGTCAAAAATTCCAATAAATATAACCGATGAACTGTAAAATCAGCGAAGAATCTCCAATTTGTAAAAGACTCCATTCAGGTAAATCCTCACAGTCGAAAAAGTGTACAAGCAGTGAGTATGTTCCACACTATGGTGCGTGCTCTAATGTACATGCTTCCATGTAAAGTACCTTTCAGAAACCGTGCTTATAAACAACCGTTAGGTGTGTAATGTTACCAATGTGCGTCTTTCCAAAGTCCTGAAAAAACAGTCAAGTGAGCTGAACGCGGCTTGCACCAAACCTCCTGAAACACTGTCCTTCCTAATGGCAACAAGAGGTCACGCAATAATGGGCAAGCACACCGTAGAGTGTAACTTTCGTGTCTCTAAGCAGGTTCACAGAGAACAGTCCACGCGCATGATAACCCCAGATACAAACGCTGGAAACAATCCTTCCGCCCGACTAAATAGACTGGACCCCAACAGTTCTTTATTGTATAAACTGCACGTGACAGGACAGAATGGATGATCAGCTCTTTGTGGGCATCGCTGATGTTAGTAATGGCAAAGTGGTAACCAACTGCATGGTTTCACTTTGGATACATTTTACAATAAGATCCTCTGTGTCTTGGCCAAAAAAGACCCTCCGGCTGGCTTTCATTCCCACTCAAGGCTGCCTCTACTGTTCATTCCAGGGGCGTAACAGTCGCTGATATTTGCCAGATGCCCATGTGGTCATTCTTGTGTACTTTTGCCAAGTATTATCACCTACTGACGCAGTGACTGGCTCCTTGCAAGGGCAGTGTTCCATAACATTCTTGGTTAATCTTCACTTCTTAATCCCGTCTCCAGGAGGGTATTGCTATGCGGCTTATTCATTAGGAGTAGAAATCTGGGGGAAGAAATATTCATCAGAGCAAAATATTACTGAACTTTGCTGCCAATATTTAACTTCCTGCGGATTCCTCACTGCCATCCCGCCTCCCGTTTTAAATTAGTTTCTTGGTTAATAAGGTTCATGGTTATTGAAACATTTCATATACTGTATTTGTTGCAGTCAATAAAGCTTTTGCTAGGGAAAATGTTTCCAGATCTTGTTTTGCACGCAAGGGTATTTGTAAGGTGAGGAATCTCCAGAAATATTTGGTATCTAATAGAAATATTGTTACTGAAGGTAAGTAACTTGAAATGTCTTATGAGGGGGTCTTCCATAGGAAATGCAGTGTTTGATTTGCAGACAACTTTGGCACATTGATAAATTTGCAGGTTTTCTGGCAGATGCATTTAGCAATTTTTTCATGTCAAACTTTGTACAGATCAGTCCAAGGGAAGCAACCTTGTGTGGGTGATTTAAATGTAACATTTCAGATTTTAGGTACTTTTAGCTACAGGAACAACTGGAATCACAGCAAAATTGGCATGACGGTGCAATTTTGGATTAGAACATGCACTTTTTGAGGTCTGGTTTCTGAATTAAGCCATAATGTAGTTTTCAACATATTTGCATTAGTTCTTGCGAGAACACAGTGTGCTCAGCCTATGGCTTCTGGGCATGCACAGGTGTCTGGGTTCTGGATCATTAGCATGTAACATAAAAACAAATCTTCAAAATGTATCCGAAAAAACACTAGGGACATAAAAACTGTTTTTTAAAAGCTCCAATTATGGCACTCACCTAATCCCCTGTTGTACTTCTCATGAAATCACAGATGAAGCCACAGATGCCATCACATTTGGGTAAGAAGACAAAGTTGAAGTTTCTTCATATCTCTTTGGTGGCAGTGTTAAACCCGCACCCAAAACCTACCGCATACCTAGCTTTTTAAAGTATATTATTCAAATCTAAAATAAACACTTACACATTCTCACATTTTATTAACTTCATTAACTGCCCCATTTGTTCCTGCGCAGGTAAAATGAAAGAATGTTTACAGAGGTCCCCAATGTTTGAATTGATCCTGCGACGGTCCGCAGAGGTAGGGTGGAGGATTTCTCCTGTGAAACATGTACGTGCTTCCTCATGAAGCCTTGTCAAGAAAGAAGAGGAGGTCATCAAGGGGAAAAACACAAGGACCAGTTCTGGGAGATTTTTAGTGCATCGTCAGCACCCAGAAATGAGGGAAGGTGCTGATCGATCAGCGATGTCGCACAAACATCTCTGCAATGGTGTTTGAGGATAATCAGATTGCAAGGTGCTGCTGGCTGACTTCTCAAGAAACGTAAGCAAATTTAACTAGCGAGCCAGGCACAGCTTCCCACAGGAGGACTCAGAGGTAAAGGGCATGATTAGGAAATAGGGAAATTAATCACTGGCATTACCAGCCTCATCATCATTTGTAAGCAGAGAACAGGATGGATAATCGCCATACTGTTTAGGTTTCTAATTTTCACTCCTGAGGACATGATCTGTGTGACCTGGGGAGATATTTTCCAATGACCTGCACACCCTGTGATCTGTGGATGGAAAGATGTATGTTCTTTCACATATTTTCTCAATCAAGGATTTATAGTGCGCAGCAAATCATTCAAGGCTCTGGAGAAACTGACTGGTTAAAGGTGGTTATTCATCCAAACTGCCAGGTCTTGAGTCCTTTTCTGAATTCCTGGAGTGAAGGGGAGGTCCTGAGGTTCAGGGGAAGGTCATTCCAAGCTTTGGCTGCCAAGTGTAAGAAGTAACATCCTCCACTGTTGCTCCGGCAGATCCGGGGAGTGTGTGCGAGGAAGAGGAAGGCAGATTGTAGGTGTATGGTCAGTTGGCGGAAGGTCATGGATGTGTTGATGTATGCTAGTTCTTCCTTTTGCAGGGCTTTGTATGCGCGGGTCAACATCTTGAACTGGCATCTTTTCTGGATTGGGAGCCAGTGTAGCTTCTTGAGGTGTAGTGTGATTCGGGTCCATTTGGGTAGATTGAGGATGAGTCTTGCCTCTGAGTTTTGTATTGTCTGTAGTCTCTTCAGGAGGCGTGCAGTGATTCCTACATAGAGGGGTTCGCGTAGTCCAGCCTGCTGGTGGCAATGGCCTGCATGACGGTCCTTCTGGTGTTGACTGGGAGCCACCTAAATATCTTGGGGAGCATGTGTAAGGTGTAGAAGCAGGCGGATGATACTGTGTTTACCTGGTTATTCACAGATAGCTTGCTGTCGAGTAAGAAGACTAGGTCGCAGGTTTAGACTGTAGGGGCAGGGGATGGGACGAGTTTTGCGTGCCACCCTGCGTCATTACATGGCAAAGTGCTGTTCCGAAAGATGAGGACTTCCGTCTTGTCCATGCTGAGTTTGAGACAGTTGTCATTCATCCTGTCGACGACGTTCCTCGTGCACCTAGAGAGATTGACTCTGGTGGTAGAGGGGTCTTCTGACAGTGAGAGGATGAGCTGGGTGTCGACGGCGTAGGAAATTATGTTGATTCTGTGCGATCTGATGGCATCGGCCAGGGTGGTCATGTACTTGTTGTAGAGGGTTGGGCGGAGGGATGATCCTTGATCACTGCAGATAATGTTCTTGGGTTCCAAGGTGAATGGTGGCAGACGGATTTTCTGGGTTCTTCCTGTGAGGTATGAGGCTATCCATTTGAGGACATTTCCCTGGATTCAGATGTGGTGGAGTCTGTTGATCAAGATGTGATGGGAGACAGTGTTGAAGGCGGCTGACTGGTCCAGTAGGATGAGGGCTGCCATTTCACCACGGTTCAGGAGGGCCCTGATGTCTTCGGTGGCTGCGATCAAGGCTGTCTCAGTGCTGTAGTTGGCTTGCAATCCAGATTGAGAGGGGACAGGAGATCATGGTGTTCCAGATGTTCGGTGAGTTGCTGGTTGATTGCCTTCTCAAGAACCTTCAGTGGAAAGGGGAGCATGGAGATGGGTCGGTAGTTCTTTTGTTCTGCTGGGTCAGCGTATGGTTTCTTCAGGTGAGGCCTCACTTCAGCGTGTTTTCAGTCTTCAGGGAAGGAGGTCGAGATGATGGAGGTGTCAGGACTTTCTTTGCGGTGAACCAGTTGGTTCTTCTGTAAGCTCCTTTGCATATGGCTGTCTTGGCAGGGGTGAATGTGTTGACGCATTCTGTGATCCACTGGGAGAAGCTCTTCGCAGCTTGTTCTGGGTTGGATGTTGTATTCAGGAGGTGGGAGTTAAGTGCCTTGTTCCACTGGTCTTGTGATATTTTATTCCAGTTTCTGTGTGTGTTGCTGGGGGGCACGGTGCAGGTGTTGGTAGGTGCTAATATGGTGAAGTGGACACTGTGGTCGTTGATCCAGGTGAGCTGCTAGAATTGGTTGTACTTGACTCTGTTGCTGGACGTGAAGATGGGGTCGAGCGCGTGTCCTGTGATATGAGTAGAGTCGGTGACAAGTTGCTTGAGACTGATGCTGCTCATGCTTTCCAGGAGGTCGTTGTGTTGGTGTCGCTAGGGTCGTCGATGTGGAAGTTGAGATTCCTTAGGAAGATGTAGTGCCTGGAGTCAATGGCGGTTGGGTGATGAGGTCATGGATGGCGTTGCAGAAGCACCTTTGATGGTGCTTTTTCCATCTGTGTGGGTTTGGGAGTTGAGATACTCAATTATCTGGTTCGGGTCGTCTCACAAGGTCGTGCAGCAGATGGTGTCCTTGTAAATGATGACAAATACACCTCCATGTTTGTTGGTTTGGTCCCGGTGCGCTGTAGTCCCACGCTACCCATGAAGAACAGAGGCATACAGGACAAGCTACTTTAAAGGCAAACAAGCTGCATGTCCACATAGTCTCTGTCAGAGGTTGAAAAATGCTGCAGGCTTCGGGAAAGGGGGAAAAGATAGCAAAGGCCCACAGTACATAAGGGATAGACAGTGTCTGACAAGAGGGTAGCTGGTGTTACTCAGCTATGGCAGAAGAGCATTGCCCCTGCCAGAACCCTAAAAAATGTGAAAAATAAAACGATAATAAAATGGGCTTGAAACCCATTTTATTATCATTTTATTTTTATTTTACCTGACTGTGTGCTGAGCCTTGGGGATGGGGCCAGGGGGTTGACAGTACTGGAGGGGGTGTGGTGAACACTGTTGTCAGTGGCGGTTTGGCCGTCCGTCTCAGGTCGGCCAAGCCGTCATGTGCACTGAAGGTCTCTCCAACCCGAGCTGCTTGCTGGGTTGGAGAGACAAGGCACAAGCTCCCATTCTGCCTGGGAGTGCAAATTCACGGCGCTCAGGCCAATCCTGAAGCTGCTCTCATTCATGAGAGCAGCTTCAGGATTGGCCGCAGGGCTGTCTGGGAGCCTGTGCCAGCCTGCAGTGAAGAGGAGCAGAAGAGCAAGATGCTGGTGGACGGCAGGTAAGTTCTTTTTTTATTTTTTTCTCGGTCGCCCCCAATCAACCCCCCTGACCCCAGCTGCCCCGCCTCTTTTCACTGACATGAGCCACTCCTGCAAGAGGGTATGTGAGAGATGGGAAAGGACACCCCTAAATCATAGAATACAGACTAACCACCGGAGGGAGGTTTCAGTTAAAGGGTCCTGTCGATCTCCAGTCATAAGATGCAGGAGCGCTGCTATTTAACTACTTATAAGCATATAATATCTAAATAAGTGGAAAGGCAAAGCCCAAACAGTCAGAAAAGATAAACAAGCATTGGCAAAGCCAATAAGTCTGACCTTTGCTAGTACACCGGTGTACGTTTTTAAAAAATGCAAGCACATGCCACAAACTCTTTTTCATAGCAAGTTTAAGAAGGAGACTGAAGTTAAATTGCCATATAATTGGGCACCAAAAGAGCAGGCAAAATAAATAGTCGGCATTTGAGGTTAGTTTAACAATAAATAAATTAAAGGACACTTTGAACCAACGTTGTCTTTGAAGAGAAACTATATTTAGGTGGATGTGAACGTGTGCACAGGCTTTGTGCAGTCACTCAAACTTAAGGGAGAAACTGGGTAAAGTGGGCTGACCCATTGACACATGCAGTATGCTTCATGTGGCAATTGTAAATGACAGATTAACATACTAGCGAATGAAGTTCACTTACCAAAAGCCCGTCTCTGCATGCAAATTATGTAGGAATATTTTGATAAAACAATAATTTGGCGATAGACCTAAAGTTGTCTTCAAGGCCATAGCTAAATATAACATACCCCAAATATGTATAGATCTAGATCTTCAGATCCGTTATCCATATTCCAGGTGTCTGACAGAGACGTCTAGCCACAGCTTCCTTACCTTTGAATATTTCCCAGGAGTCAGACTGGATCCAGAAACATTTCAAGAAGTACCTTTGCGTGCCGGTAGGTAGATCCGTTCGGCTCAGCAGCATCCTCACTAAAATTTACTTGTGCAATGCCTATTTAGGCTCCACCCCAGCATGCTAACATCAGTTCTTTTCTTTCTGAGGCAGTCAGCGCAGATCCGGGAAGAGCTACCTCCAGTCATTTTTTGACTGATTTTTTTCGGACATTTTGTAGAGCCCTTTTTCGAAACTTTGTCACTGTGACACAGTGGGGGCAACGAGGACCGACTGTGAGAGTGGTATAGACTGGTGGGCTGCAAAGCCACTCTCTCCCCCTCTTGTTTCCCCTCAGCAGGACGAGTGGAGTTCCCCAACCATCCCTTTGGTGGGCGATACGGAGGACCTGAGGGGCGGCTCCTTTAAATGGGGATTCCCTGACGACGAGTCTCCACCCACAGACGACGTCACAGTGGTTAGCCCAATAAGGAGCGGAGATTCCCAGAACTTGGTGTGCATCGACACCGGAGGAGAAGAAGGAGACCGGAGAGAGAAAGCCGTGAGCTACGAAAGAAGAGAACCGGAGGAGCTGAGAGTGAATCGTGTGGTGGAACCATCAGGAGCCCAGGGTGTGCCAGGAGGCCAACAACACGGCGCTTCGCCGAGCCACGCTCCAGTAGGAGCGTGGCTAGCACAGGGACGGGAACGAATAACTGGGTGGATGGGGAGGAGGGATAGTTCTACCTCCTAACAAGCCAGGATCTCTCTAGCGTTCCCGCTTGCACCCTTCCCTGAACACTTTCACTTTACTTTAGTAGTGTGTCGCGGTTTTGCGGTGTCCCTTCACTCCCCCTGCCCTATGCTACCTTATTGGCGGAAGCCCTGATACCCGTTCTCCTCTTATTTTTCCCCTCACCACCAACACGGAAAGTACTACGTGCCGATGACCTGAGTCTCAAGAGGAAGAGCAGATTTGCCTGGGAAGAACACAAAGTACTGGTCGCAAGACGGATCCCACCCCATACTCTCCCGAAAGGCTGACTTCCAAGCCAAAACGTGTATTGAGAAAAATAAAATCCTCTTTCAGCAGACCTCCGACCCTTTTCTGCGACCCCGCAACAGTCACCCAGTGTGGATAGGATGTACCCACCAAAAATGTGGTGTTTAAGCCTTTTGGTTCCTGTGATAGACAGATGTCTGTGACAGCCCCTCATCTGGTATGCCTTTGGTGCTTGGTGCCGGACCACGATTTGGGTTTGCGGAGTCATTCCAGGCGCTCGACATCATGCTTAAAATCATCGGGTAAGTCCCACAAGAAATCAAAGAAGCTGAAGTACTCTTCGACTACACAACGCCGGTCCAAATCTTCAGATGAGGCACAGGAACAATGCCACTGTAGGCCCTGCTCCCACACAGAGCCTACCCCTGGTACCGCTCCGAGCCTCTGAGTTTTCTGGAGTAACCCCTCTCAAATCTGTTAATTTTATGAGGTCATGCACCTCATTTTTGGGTGGGCTGACTCCTGTGGAACAGCTTTCGTCCCCATGGGTTTAGAGGGTGCCCTAATGGACTTCTGCCAGTGGGTCCAGCCTCGTCAGTCCTTGTACCTCAGTTTGATACTCTCAAGATGCCCTCCTTCTGGCAGCACCAACCCAGAGTTTTATATTTCACCTGATGTGAACAAATGGGAGGAAGGGAAATTAGAGTGAGCACTGCAGAGAAAAAGACCTGGAAAGAAAAAGGTTAGTCAACAATTCTTAGTTCTACTTTACAAAGATTGTTTTTACAATTCACACAAGAAAATGCTGGTTGTTTCCACTTAGAGAACAAAGTCTGGAATTGGAGTTCCCTATTTTATAAAACCCAAAGGTCTTGATATTCGTTAATGAAAAGCTGTAACAGTTCTTATCAAGGTTCATTGCAAGTTCCCAAAACAAGCCTGTATATCCAAAAACAAATCTCTCCTAAGGGAAACTAGGTGTTAGTTCCCAATGTGTCTCCCGTAGTAAGGTTGGTTTATCTCCCTTCACCAACCCCTAGTGCAGGCTTAATCACGCCCCCCCAACTCGACACCTTACAGAATGGTGTTTTTCCTATTATTCAGCACCTCATCCGAGCATCTGTAGAAGGTGAGTGGGAAATGAAAACTTGCAGAGCCAGAGAGTGCGTTGTGAGGAAACATCTGTAGTGTAGACTTGATCTGGGTGAAGACCGCAACAGCTCTTGGGAATCGAGAAAAACGTGTGGAGGAGCAACTCTCCCTGCTACATGAGGAGGTTCCGGCCCTTTTGGCCAAAGGAGCCATCGAGAGGGTGCCTACACCAGAAATAGGTTGTGGTTGTTTAACCCTCTACATTCTGGTGCCCAAAGAGGATGGAGACCAGCTGTAGTCCGTGCAGGTAACAGCTGTGGGGCCGGGTGGGGGGATTCCAACAGATGATGGCGAGTGAAAATTAATTATTTATTTAATTTCCCCTCTGCATCGTCCCTCGAAGTACCCCCACCCCACCCGGCCCCATCGCCCCACCGCTGTTACCTGCACGGACCTCGGCTGATGGAGACCTCCTCTCAGTTTTAGACATGCGCCCTCTCAATTTCTTCCTGAAGGACTCAAAATTCAAGATGGTCATGTTAGCTCAGGTTGTGTCTGCTCTAGACCCTTGAGACTGAATGGTAGCTTTGGACTTGGCTGCCCACAGATGTTACCTGCAGTTCACTGTGGGCTACGAACATTATCAGTTTTCTGTGCTTCCTTCTGGCCTTACCTGCAAATCTCGGGTGTTCATCAAGGTCATGGTGGTGGTTGCAGAACACCTGCGGTGGTTAGGGGTTCTAGTCTTCCCTACCTCGATGATTGAATGATGGGGGCTTGTCTCAGGCAGTCGCCTCCCCCTTCCAGACTATGGCGGAACTCCTGCATTCTCTGGTGTTCACTATAAACATTCTGAAGTCACACTTGACTCCCTCTCAGATGCTCCCTTTTATCAGAGCTGTTCTCAATACAGTGCCGTTCTGGGTCTATCCTCTGGAATGGTGAGTCTAGGATATTTGGGCTATGAATACGATGTTTCAGCCTCTTTTCTGGATTTTGGCGAGACTGAGGTTGCTGGGCCTCTTGGACTCCTACATCCTGCTGGTAACACGTGCCTAATGGGATATGTGGCCTCTGCAGTGGGATCTGAAGTCCCAATGGGCCCAGCATCAGGGAAATCACTCTGCTCAAGATATCAGAGGAAACTGCAAAAGATCTGCAGTGGTGGATAGCGAACCGCAATTTGGGTCACTTGCAGAACCCTCTCCATTCCCCACCCAGAGCTGACTGTAGTGACAGCTAGATCACTCCTGGGCTGGGGTTTTCATCTGTTGGAACTGAGGGCGATCTGACTGGCATTGAAATAATTTTTTCCTTCCATCAGGGAAGGCTAGTTCAAGTCTTCTCGGACAACACCGCTGCCATATGGTATTGCTACAGGCAGGACAGGGTGGGTTCATGGACACAGTATCAAGAGGCCCTATGTCTCAGGACATGGCTGGAACGTCAGGGCATTTCCCTGAAGATTCAATTTCTACCGGAGATCTCCGAATGCCAGAATGGACAAACTCAGCTGTCGCTGCCTAGCTGATCACAAAATAATATTGTATTTGTATCATTTTATAAAGTGCATAGCTACCCGGCAGGGTTTCCCAGCGCTCAACATATGAGGTGAAGTGTTGTGGCCAAAAACCAGCAGAAAGTTAGAAAAGTCATATTTTAAGAGTTTTTGAAAGATGCTGAGGGATTGGCACCTTCTCAGCGAGTCTGGCAATGCGTTCCACAACTTGGGGCTCAGAGAGGAGACAGAGCAATCGTCCTGACTGTGTTTTTTTTTAAATTTCGGGATCTCGCAAAATTCATATTGCTGGAGCAAGCAGACCGGCTGGGGCATTAGTGTTTCACTAGCAATCGCAGACAGTGGGGCCCTACATTGGACATGGCTTTATGCATATAGCATAAGGCTTTGAACTTCATGCATTTTTCCACCTGGGGCCAGTGGAGGTCATGAAAGAGATTGGACATGGAGGTGTGTTTGGGGAGATGGAATAGCAGTTAAGCGGCTGAGTTCTGGACCACCTGTGAGTAAAATCTTACCAGCCTGAAGTTATAGAATATTGTCATAGTCCAACCTTGACAAGATGTGAGCCTGAATAACAGTTCGCTGAGCAGGAAAGTGACTAGCCAGAGAATTGTTTATGCAAATTAGGACTGTAAAACAAGTAGAGGCTACCTTAGAAATTTTAGTTTTCACTGAAAGTTTATAAACCAGCGTCGAATGGCGTCTCCATCCAAGGTGGTGCAAGGTTTCTTCAGGGATTGGGGAGAACCTTGATTAGATGTATTCGCTTCTGCCGAGAGCTCAAAATTCAATCAATCATTTGTAAAGCGCAGCACTGTCACCCCTAGGGGTATCTGGGAGCTGAGGATGCTGTGTCCCCGTTGAAAAGCCAGGTTTTGAGTCTCTTTCTGAAGTCTGCCAGAGAGGGTGCTGTTCAGAGGTGGAGGGGCATGTTTTTTCAGGTCTTGGCAACGTAGGAGAAGGAGCGGCCCCCACTACGGCTGTGGCGGATGCTGGGGGTGAGGGCATGTGCAAGGGAGGTGTCTGGAGGGTTGATGGAATTCAGTTGATGGTTGATGTAGGATGGGCCTTGATCGTAGAGGGCTTTGAGGGCATGCACGAGAACCTTGAGATGGCATCTCTTCTGGATGGGGAGCCAGTGGAGGTCTCGGAGGTGGGTGGTGGTGTGCAATCGTTTGGGGAAGTCCAGGATGAGTCTGGCTGTGGTGTTCTGTATGGTCTGGAGTCTTCTGAGATACCGGCATAGAGAGCGTTGCCATAGTCGAGGTGGCTGGTGACGAGGGCATGTGTGACAGTTTTTCTTGTGTTGATTCGGATCCATCTGAAGATTTTGCGGCACATGCAAAGAGTGTGGAAGCAGGAGGAGGCAACTGCGTTGATCTGACGTTTCATGGTTAGTTGGCTTTCGAGGATGACCCTAAGGTTACTTGCGTAGTCTGTTGGTGTGGGGGTAGGTCCAAGTTCAGCTGGCCACCAGCTGTGGTCCGAGGCGGAGGTTTTGTTCTTGAAAAGCAATACGTCTGCCTTCTCGGAGTTTAGTTTGAGCCAGTTGTCTTTCATCCAGTTGGCTATGTTGCTAGGTATGCAGACATAATATCGATGTCTAAATTTCGAAATACCATTATATCGATGTTTAAATATCAATATGACAGGATATCGACCATTAAGAATATCGTCGACCAGAATATTGACATGTAGGTAAGAAATATTATTTTCATTATTATCGATGTTAGTAATATCGTTTAGTAAACATATCGTTGTTAACAATATTGATTTTTTGTGTGTGTTTTGTATGTTAGTATATGTGTTAAAAGTATAGCTTATTTTTGTAATGGATGTTTGAATTTTTTACAAGTAATTAATTTTATGTTAATAAATGTTTGCGTATTTTAGTTCCATAGTGGGTTGTGGGTTTATAGGGGAATAGGGTGGGAAGTAATTTAATTTTAATATATTTAATAATAATTTTTTAGAAGTTATTCATTTTAAAAAAACATAAATATTGCGTTTTAGTTCCGTAGCGGGTTTGTGGGTTTATAGGGGAATAGCGTGGGAAGTAAATTAAGTTACATTAATTAATAATTTTATTAATTAATATTTTTGTATTTGATAATTTATATTGTAAATTGTGTTAATTCATTTGTTATTAATAATTAAATGGTAAATGTGTTAATTGTGTAATTTTTTGAGGAGTGGGTTGTGGTTGTATGGGGGATGGGAAGTAATTTAATTATAATTAATTATTAATAATTGTATTAATTAATATTTATGTAATTAATATTTCATATTAATTGTGTTGACAAATGTTATTAATTAGTTATTAATTAGATATTAATAATTAATAACTAATTGGTAAATATGTTCATTGTGTACTTTTTTGAGGAGTGGGTTGTGGTTTTATAGGAGAATAGGGTGGAAAGTAATTTAATTATAATTAATTATTAATAATTATTTAATATTTATGTAATTGATATTTTATATTGTTAATTGTGTTAAAATGTCATTAATTAGTTATTAATTGGATATTAATAATTAATAATTGGTAAATATGTTAATTGTGTATTGTTTTTTAAGAGTTTGGTTGTGGGTTGATAGGGGAGTAGGGTGGGAATTAATTTAATTTTAATAACATTTTAATTATTTTTTTATATACAATATTTATTTAAAGTTATTTTATAGAGTTAATTGTGTAAACTAATTTATTTTTAATTGTTTTTAATTTGCTTGCTAATTGTTATTAGTTAATTAATTAATTGTTAAATAATTATGTTAATTGTGTAACATTTTACAATATTGGTGGTGATGTTTATAGGGGAATATAGTGGGAGGTAAAAAAAAAATACAAATTAATTATTTGTTAATTAATGTTAATTATTTTGCAGGAGTGGGAATACTAAATTATTCCCCTCCGCTATCCAACACTTTCCCTACTGTTGCACTTGCTGGAGTGAGAATAGTACATTTTACATACCCGCTATTCAACACTTTCCCTACTGTTGCACTCGCTGCAGCGGGAATAGCCATTTTTACATACCCGCTATCCAACACTTTCCTTACAGTTGCACTCGCTGGAGTGGGAATAGTAAATTTAACTCCCGCTATACAACACTTTTCCTACTGTTACACTCGTTGGAGTGGGAATTGTAATTTTTATCAACAAACGTAGGGACAAAGGGGTAAGTTTAATGAGGTCCAACGTACATACCCCATCAAGGTTGTGTACAAGAAAAGGTACAGAGTTCCTCTGAAGAAGATAAGAAAGAGTACTGTCAAGTGTATGGGGTTCCAAGTGGACCCCGCTGTTAGAAAAGCAGGAGGGGAGAAAGGGGAAATTCCCTTGTCAGAACTAGGGCTCTCACACACCCAGCAAGCTAGGTGTCATGCTTCATCATTTGAGCCTGCCCCTCGTCAGGTTGGCGCTGCAATACCTGACAGGCACCCAAAATGTGGGCTCTTTAGCAGGGATCTTTTGTTCCTGCCGATGGGTGCAGTGGGGGTAAGGGCACTAGTGTGTAGATGTGAGTGTAAGTGAAGTGAATATAAAATAGGTCAGTTCGTCCAAAAATACACTTTATTATGGTGGTAAACAGCCTAATTAAAATAAAAGTGGTTGAGGTGGGTATTGAAGCTAGAAATGATGAATCTAGTTGTGTATACCCTACTCTCAAAGGGATCTACATATTTCGTGCCATAGTAGCCATAGCGGTCAGGGCACTTCCTCAGGATCAGTGATGGAACTATCTACACTAGGTGGATATGCGAAAATTCTACATACCACACAGGCTTGGTAAGGTAACCTGAAACGAGAAATGGGAAGTAGAAATAAGAAATACGTGTAGGTGCACTCACACTTGGTACAGATCTTATCTTCATTAAAATATATATAAGGAAATGTGCCCAAGAGACAGCTATAACTATGAGAACAAAGAATTAAAACCGAGATAAAACCATAATATACTCCTGAGTGAGTGTACTGATACTAAATTTATCTATTAGCGATATTGAAACGAAGGGGGGCGGTTTGGACAAAGCAAGGTGTTTAAGGAAAGGGACTCACCTAAACTAATAGCAAGGCGGTCTTGCAAAAGTTGCCGGCGGGTATAAGGACTCCAATTTGGGTCCTAGAATGGTACAATAGGTTTGTGGGAAGTATTGTTTAAAAAGAGCACTATGGTACTAATAGCAGCCAATGGACCAATCTAGGGAGCGTCGAAGAAAGGTCACAGACGTGGCGGCCTGACCGACGGGCTCATTGTGAAGCCTCAAGCACCCAACGCACAGATTCGGGCGGCCAGTGGCAGGGCGCAGCGGAGGTATCGGAAAGGTAACCAAACAACCACCCCAGCGCCAAACACAAAAGCCGGCCGCTCTGGAAACCATGAGCGATCACAGAATGTAGCACCAGGTCGGGCCGGCTCGAACCAGGGAGTCCGGTCGATCTTAAAATTAAACACTCACCTCGGAAGGGAGCCAAAGTAGACCGCGTCTCGTGGGTGAGAAAATCAAAGGTACTCATCAGTGTAGAGGAGCGCTAAAGGTCGTGGACCTACCCTGCCGCTGGTTACCGGCAGCCGGTGTTTAAATGTACAGCAAGGACATGACGTAGGGGTGGTCATGTGATCGTCTAAGTATTGACAGGTGAATCACAACGATGGCGCGGGTGGCCGGTAAAGGTGGCAGCCATCTTGTAACGGAGGAGAAGCGCCGAAAACACATAGCCACGGGTTATTACAACTTCATTCGTATCGTGTCGTTTTGGCGGGTGTTTCAAAAGTAAAACAGAACCCAGGCGAAGTCGCTAAACAAGGTTATGCGCCACTTAAGGTACAGCGATACATGACATACACGGTGGTAAGGACAAGGTAAAGCATGTGAAGTTGAAGCGCTATCAACGCGGGGTGTATGTCAGGGTTAGCCAATTACCAACCCTCATTGTGTATACAGTTTGAGATAGTGATGGAATTATTATACACCTAATATGTGATGGTCATCAAAAGTAAGGATGTTATGAACATAAATAAAACTAATTATTAGTTACCCAATGATTAAAAGGGCACCGCTGCAGGAGCAAAGTAGGTGGAAATATAGGTGCTAACTGGGGGGCCATTCATGATGGTGTAGCGGATCCCAACCAGAGGGGATGTGGACCAAGGTTATTCTGGGTTATCTTTACAGGTTAGAGGGAAACACATGAATACAGAAGAGGTTGTGAACCAGCCAAGATGGAAGATCGCGATCAAGCTATAGTATTTTGCTTGGACAAGGTTTAGTAGGTACATTATATGAGTGCACCCCACGGAATGTCATCATTTAGACCTGTCACATGTGTGGACAGTCTAAGAACCCATCTCTGCTCAAGCCTGAACAGTGCGTTTTTAGAGATCTGTGGATGGGCATCCAGTACTGTCCAACGCAGAGAGTCTGCGGGATGTTGTGTCTCGAGTTTGGTGGTAACTCTCTGACAACGTATGTTACTCCTGTGTTCAGTTATCCTGGTCTTAACAGTGCGCATGGTCATCCCTAAATACTGTAAGCCGCAAGGTTAGGTGATCATGTAGATGCATTTTCTAGTGTTGCAGTTCGTGTGCTTGGTCAATACCCATTTGAAATTGGTCTGGAAAGTTATGTCCCTGGAGGTGGTGGTCAGAGGATAGACCACACATGATCCACAGGCATAGTGTCCAGTGACTAAGGGGAGACCCCACAAAGTACGTTGTGTGGTGGCTGTGCTTTTTCTTGGTCTCGTGTGAACTAGAACGTCCTTTAGGTTTTTCATTCTTTTATATGCAAACCTTTTGGTATGTGTAAGTTACCAGTGTCTAAAATATTCCAGTGTCTCAGAATGATTTTCTTGATTCTAGCAGAGTCAGGTGTAAAGGATGTGACACAGGTAAGCATATCAGAGGTTGGTTTAGTTGGTGTCTCATGTAGTGTCTCTTGTGGGTCATTCCTTGCTCTCTTCATGGAATTTCGGACTTGTTTCTCAGGATACCCCCTGGCCTTCAAATTTGATGCTAGAACTTTAGCCTCTGTTCTTTAATCAGACACCGTCGTACAATTACGCCTGATGCGCAAAAATTGACCAAAGGGTATGTTGTCCCTTAACGCTTTGGGGTGGTGGCTGTTATATAGCAAAAGACTATTGCGATCGGTGGGCTTTTTGTACAGAGTTGTACTTAAAGTACCATCAAGTAATGTGATATTCAAATCTAGAAATGGAATGGTGTGTTCTGATATATTGTGTGAAAACCTGAGGTATTCATTCTGCTCATTTATCCATCTAATGAATTCATCACAATTGGTGCGTGTCCCTTGCCAGAAAATCAGGATATTGTCAATGAAACGTTTCCATAGCTTGAGGTTGTTAAGATAAGGATTGGTGGTGCTATGAATCACATCCTTCTCAAAGGCTGCCATATAGAGGTATGCTACACTTGGAGCGAAGGTGCTCCCCATAGAAGTACCCTGGCTATGGTGATAGAGTTGTCGATTAAATTCAAAGACATTTTCAGTCAAAGCCAGGGTAGCACAGTCAACTATGAATGTGACAGGTGTAGGAGAAGACCAGTCTAGTGCCTGAAGAGCAGTCTCTATGACTGCCAAGGTAGCTCTTTGGGGAATATTGGTGTAAAGGGCCTCCACGTCGAGAGTGACAAGGAAGTCTATATCCCTTGTGTCAGTGATGTTGTCAATAATCTTAAGGACATCAGTTGTGTCCTTTACAAAGGAAGGTATGTCTCGTACCAGGGGTTGCAAAAATGATACTCAGGAGTATATTATGGTTTTATCTCGGTTTTAATTCTTTGTTCTCATAGTTATATCTGTCTCTTAGGCACAATTTCTTTATATATATTTTAATGAAGATAAGATCTGTACCAAGTGTGAGTACACCTACGCGTATTTCTTATTTCTACTTCCCATTTCTCGTTTCAGGTTACCTTACCAAGCCTGTGTGGTATATAGAATTTTCACATATCCACCTAGTGTAGATAGTTCCATCACTGATCCTGAGGAAGTGCCCTGACCGCTATGGCTACTATGGCACGAAACATGTAGATCCCTTTGAGAGTAGGGTATACACAACTAGATTCATCATTTCTAGCTTCAATAGTTACCCACCTCAACCACTTTTATTTTAATTAGGCTGTTTACCGCCATAATAAAGTGTATTTTTGGACAAACTGACCTATTTTATAATTACTTCACCTACACTCACATCTACACACACTAGTGCCCTTACCCCCACTGCACCCATCAGCAGGAACAAAATATCCCCGCTAAAGAGCCCCAATTTTGGGTGCCCATCAGGTATTGCAGCGCCGACCTGACGAGGGACAGGCTCAAATGATGAAGCATGACACCTAGCTTGCTGGGTGTGTGAGAGCCCTAGTTCCGACAAGGGAATTTCCCCTTTCTCCCCTCCTGCTTTTTAACAGCGTGTTCCACTTGGAACCCCATACACTTGACAGTACTCTTTCTTATCTTCTTCAGAGGAACTCTGTACCTTTTCTAATAGTAATTTTTACCCACCTGCTATCCAATACTTCCCCTACTGTTGCACTCACTGGAGTGGGAATAGTAAATTCTTCTCCTCCGTTATCCAACACTTTCCCTACTGTTACACATGGTGAAGTGGGAATAGTAAGTTATTCCCACCCGGTATCCAACACTTTTCCTACTGTTGCACTCACTGGAGTGGGAATAGTAAATTATTCCCACCCGCTATCCAACACTTTCCCTACTGTTGCACTCGCTGGAGTGGGAATAGTAGTTTTTACCCACCCGCTATCCAACACTTTTCCTACTGTTGCACTCACTGGAGTGGCAATAGTAATTTTTACCCACCTGTTATCCAACACTTTTCCTACTGTTGCACTTTCTGTAGTGGGAATAGTAATTTTATCCCCTACGCTATCTAACATTTCCCTACTTTTATAGTTAATGTAGTGTCAAATATTTTTTTAACAAATAATAATTTTATTTTAATTTATTATATATATATATTTTATTTTAATATTTATATTACAGGTTTATGTATATATATATAGGTGTATTTATAACTTTTCTTATGTTTCTAAGATTTAAAAATAAAATAATTATTTGTTAGTATTATTAAGTTAATATATGTATAAACAAAATATATGTATGTTTAATTTTTTTATATTACATTTATCAGTTTTTAAAATTTGTAAATAATTCTAACTATGTTTGTATTAATTATATTTATTATTTAATCATTTTTATATCATTTTTAAGACATTGAAAAAAAAAGATATTTTAAACAACGATATTTGAAACAACGATATTTTGGTTTCAATATTTTTGTACTTACCATTGTAGAGATAGGCTGTCGATATTCTGTCCGTCGATATTGTAGCCTCGATATTCCTGTAGCTCGATATTCTGTCCGTTGATATTCTGTCAGTGATCCATGGTGCTCCTGGCTGTGAAGAAATTTTGTTTGGCGTTGGTGGGGTCCCTAGTGAGCGAGAGAATGAGTTGAGTGTTGTCTGCATAGAAGATTATGTTTAGGCCATGGGCTCTAATGACTCCTGCGAGGGGGGTCGTGTAGGTGTTGAATAAGGTGGGGCTGAGTATTGATCCTTGTGGTACGCCGCAGATGATGTCCTTGGGAGTGCAGGTGAAGGGGCGTTAGTCGGATGCTCTGTGTTCATCCTGTAAGGAAGGAGGCGATCCACTTGAGGGTGTTGTGCTGTATGCTGATGTTGTAGAGTCTGTTGATAAGGGTGTTGTGGCAGAAATTTTTAAAGACAGTAGAGAGGTCGAGGAGAATCAGGGTCAATGTTTCTCCGCGGTCAAGGAGAGTTCTGATGTCGTTTGTGGCCACCATCAGAGTCGTCTCATTGCTGTGGTTGGCCAAGAATCCAGATTATGAGGTGTCCAGTAGGCGGTTTTGTTCAAGAAATTCAGTGAGTTAGTGGCTGATGTGTTTCTCAGGTACCTTGGCCGGGTATTCCCCCGGGAGATCAGTTTGTAATTTTTGAGGTTGCTGGGATCAGCTGACAATTTCTTTAGGAAGGGTCTGACGTCTGCATGTTTCCATCTGTGTGGGAAGATTGCTGAGTAGATGGAGGTGTTGAAGATGTTGGTGAGTTCTGTTCTGATGGGGTTCACCCCGAGGTTGAAGAGGTGGTGGGGGCAGTGGTCTATGGGCGCTCTGGAGTGGATAGGAGCCATGATGACTGTGATGGTCTGGATGGTGAGTGGAGATCAGGCGATGAGTATATGGCTGGATTTCGATTGTTGGTTGATGTTGACGGTGGTGGTTTGGGGGTTGTAGTTTTTCTAGATGGTAGAAATTGTGCTGCGGAGGTAGTCTGAGAGTGTGTTGCAGAGTTCTTGGGATATGTGGATGGTGTTATCTGTGGCTGTCAGGTTGGAGAATTCTTTGATTATTTTGAAGAGTTTCTCAGGGTGGTTGGCCACTGCGGTGATGGCTGTTTACTTGGCTTCTTGATGTGCTGGTGATTGTTGCAAGGGCTGTTTTGTGGGCAGAAGCATTGGTGGGGTTTTTTGTGATGCGCCATCGCTTCTCCACTTGGTGGCACTTGTGCTTTTTGGTCCTGACCTCTGGGGTGTACTGCTGGCATGTTTTCTGCCTTTGTAAGTTTCAGTGGGGCACCTCTGTCAGCGCAATTGGTGATCCAGGTGGAGAAGTTTTGGACGGCTTGGGTAAGGTTTGCTGAGGCTTTGGTTTGGGTGGTGGTGAGGGCCTGATTAAATTGAGTTTCGCTAACCCTGCTCCAGCTTTGGTTGGAGGAGATATGATGTTTAGTAATGGTGTGTGGGGCGTCTGTGATGGTGGAGTGCACAATGGCATTGTCAGTCCAGGTGAGTCCAGTGGTGTGGCTGAATTTGATTTGGTTGCTGGAGGTGAAGATGGGGTAGAGTATGTGTCTGTCTTTGAGCATAGGTCCGGTGACCAGTAGTGTGAGGTCAATGTTATTCAGGTTCTCTATTGGGACAACGGAGTTGAAGTTGTTGGGGTCTTCGAAGTGGAAGTTGAGGTTGCCAAGCAGGACGTAATGGTGTGAGTCAATGGCCAGGGGGGCAATGAGGTTGGAGATGGCAAGGCTAGTTGGGGTCCCAGAGGGTCTGTGGGCAAGGGTGCCCCTAATTGTGGTCTTCGCGTCTATCAGTAGTTGGAAGTTTATATCCTTCATGAGAGGCGTGGGAATGTCCTTGGTGATTGTGCATCCTATGGTTTCCTTGTAGAGAATGGGGATGCCTCTCCACGTTTGTTGGTGCGGTCACGGGGTATCATTTTGCAGCCGTCGGGCTGGCGATGGTGATGTCAGGGTTTGAGATGGGGTTGAGCCAAGTTTTTGTGATGGAGGCAACTTTAGTAGAGAGTGTGGTGATGGTGTCCCAGATTTAAGTGGCATGCTTGCAAAGTGAGCGGGCGTTGAGCAGGATACATTGTTCGTGGTCCTCTGGGTGGGAGTGATGTGGGGGCCTTCGTAGGTTGTGTTGCAGGAGAAGTTGCAGTGTCAGCAGGTGAAGGGTCTTTTAGTTGATAGTGGTGTGATGGTGAAGCAGCTGCTGCGAGGTTCAGCTCTTGAAGTTCCCTGGTGGTGTACCAGCGGGTGGCGGGAGAGCCAGGGGTCCTGGCACTGGCCGCGGCCCAGGATTGGACTGGTGCAGTCGGGCTTGCCTTTGGTGCACTGGCAGCGTGGCTGCGCAGTGGCCTCCTCAGGTAGTCCTGAGGGGGGGAGGCTCTGCAGGAGACGGGAGGCGGGGATTGGGCAAAAACAGCAGGAAGAGTGGGAAACAGCAGGGGAACAACACCGCAACTTGTCTGGACAAACTGGATCCAACCAATACAACCACAGGTGCGTCTAAAGCAAGACTTAAATTAAATTAAGAGAAGAAAAAATAGAAAGAAATGGCAAAATAAAATGCCACTAGGGCAGGGGAAACCTTAGATTACCACTACAATAAGTGGGCAGTGGGCAGACAGCATGATCAAACTGGGGGACTCCGGGACTGTGAGCGGAGTCCTGTTCTCGAAGAGCCCAGCAAGGTGAGTGCTGCAGAGACCAGAGGGCAATGGGCTACTTTCAGAGACTCGCAGCGGCCACCGTAGGTCGTCCTAGGGGTGGGAGGTGCTGTGCATGAGGTGGGGCGGGGATCGGGCAAAAAAAGCAGAAAACGGCCGGGGAATAACTGTGAAACTGGTCTGGTACAAGTCGGATCCGACCAGTACAACCGCAGATGCAGTCTAAAACGAGACTTCAATTGAAAGATACCAAAATAAATAATGGCAAAATTAAATGGCACCAGGGCAGGAGAGACCTTAGATTACCACTACAATAAGGGGGCAGTGGGCGGACAGCAAGATCAAACTGGGAGTCAGGGACTGGGAGCAGAGTCCCAGTCTTGAGGAGCCAGGCAGGGGAAGTAGGGCAGAGACCATGGGTCAATGGGATACTAGTTTCTAAGGCAACTCTCGCTTGTAGACACATTTCACCTTGAGCGGAACTCAGGCCTCTTGTATGCCTTTCCACCATTTCCAGTCCTGTCCTGAGTTCTCAAGAAGAAGATCAGGAACAACTGGGCCTGGAGTCATTCTTGTGGCTCTGGATTGGGCACAGAGTGCATGGTATTTCAAACTCCTGAGCGTGAGCATCGCCTTCTGATCAGCCTGCCTCTTCGGGAGGCTCTACTGTTGCAGCAACAGGGCAGGGTCTTGCACCCAAACCTGCTCACGCTCCGCCTTCATGCATGGAGATTGAGCTGTAGCAGTTAACAGTTTTTGACCTCCCTCCCAAAGTCTTTGATATCATTCTGGCAGCCAGGCGTCCCTACACCAAGACGGTATATGCCTGCCGTTGAAAGAAATGTGTGTCTTGCTGAGGTTTTATTGTTTGTTCTCTCGATAGCCCGGCAGGACTTTGCTCAAGGTACAATTAAAGGATATCTTTCTGCCATATCGGCATTCTTGCGGTTGTCGGACCAGCCCTCACTGTTCAAGTCCCCTGTTTTTGCTCGTTTTTTGAAAGAACTACAACATATGTTCTCTCCAAAACCCTTCATAATGCCACAATGGGACTTAAATCTTCCTGATGTGCTTGCCCTTTGAGCCCTTACACAATTATTCTCTGTGCCTACTAACTTTAAAAACAGCCAGATGGTGCGTGGAAGAAAGTGTTTGCTCAGGTGAAGGATGTGGCAAGCAATGCGAGGTTCAAATGCATGCAATTTTACTAAGTGCACCAAGCCTACCTGACCGAACTGCATTTGCGCAGGATTAACAGTGCTCACTCAGGCCTGCCCTCTCTGTGGGTTCACCCCAGCAGTCTTCCTTCATTTGAACGAGGACTTACCAAATTACAAGGGTACTGCGAGGAGGTCTTCAGGACGTTGCGGGGAGTCTCACAGGTGTTAGTGGAGACCTACGTTAAACACTGCTTGCTAGGAGATCTCCTAAAGCCTAAGCGCAGGGCCCAAATATGCCATAGGTTTGCACTATTGGGACTGGTGCTGGCCAAATGGAGAGTGGCCAAGCACTGGATGCAGCCCACTGCCCGACAGGTGGTAAAAGGCTGACAGACATGCAAGAAAGGGGCATGGCAGAGGAGAGATGTCTGCAAGCTGTGCGCATGGATGAGCATGCTGAGCGAGATCTATAAATGTGGGAGGGTATGTTGAATGAGCTGTCGGAGGTGGATTTGCTGACAACTACCCTCTCCCCCATTTCGGGGGCCGGGAACTGGAGATACCCTGCATGGTAGATTTGCGTGCTGTGTCAGATTTAGTGCCCATATGAGAGGTTACGTTTTTATTGTACTCCGGAGTGAATGTGATGGTGCGTGGGGAAGTTTGGACCCCGATAATTTGCCCCCCGCAGCACCATGGTCAGTTCCCCTCTGCTCCCCCTCACCCCATTGTCCACATAACCCATTTTGAATGTATTCCTCTCCACCTCTGCACACAGTGTTTGGGTGAGAAGCAGGGGAGAATCTCTCACATTGTGAACTGCCACCTCTTTTTTTCTTTTGCTGCTGTTTATTTAATGTTCGGTTTACAGGTAAATATTGTACTTTTTCAACATTGTTTATGACATGCCTTTGATTGCTTAACCATTCTGTAGCCGAGCCTGGTGATGTGACAGGCACGTTGTTGCCCTGTGTGGTCGCCTGATTCCCGCGCTATTCCCATGTGCCTTATTTTTGTATCAAATGCTAATAAAGACATGTTTAAAAAAAAAACATTAAAACTGCCTTTTTAGTGGCCATTACCTCACCCAGGAGGGTTAGTGAACTGCAACCAGGTTCTTTGCACTCTCCTTACACAACTTTATTCCCAGACAAACTGGTTTTGATAACACATGCCACTATCCTGCAGAAAGTGGTTACACCTTTTCACATAGGCCAAACCATCACATTGTCTACCTTCTTTGCTCTGCCTCACTCTTCCGTAGCAGAGGTGAGCCTCACCTGGACCCAAAAAGAGCGTTGTTGTTCTACATTGATCGCACCAGAGAGTTTTGTGTGGACGGCCAACTCTTCTTTGGGCACGTCGGGCGAAGAAACTGAAGGCCATGCTGAAATGGATCATCTCACGATGGATAGTGCTTTGCATTAATATCTGCTACACCCTGGTCAGAAAGCAACCCCCTGAGGGCTTGCAGACTCATTTCACTAGAGCCAAAGCTGCGACTACTGCGTTAGCTCACAAGTCCCTGTCCTGGTCAGGCTGCAACGTAAGCGTCTTTGCACATATTTACAAAGCATGACTACCTGAACAGTCAGGTCTGTTGTGACAGGCACTTTGTCTGTTCGGTCCTCCCAAATTCACTTGCCAAAATCTGTTTGCAGATCTACCTCCAAGGAGGTATTGTTTGGGTATCTATTCTAAGTTTAGGAATCTGTGGCTAGAAGTCTCTGTCAGATAAACAAGTTACTTACCTTCAGTAATGCCATTTGTGGTAAAGACTCTATCTAGCCACAGATTCCTTACGGACCCTCCCATCCTCCCTGCTCTGCAAACAGATATCTCCATGTAGGGTAACCCTTTATGAGGTCCTTAGTGTCTGCATACTGGTACTTCAGCACCCTTCTTGGCTCTGCACTTATGGTGTGGAAACCTCTTGAAAAGTAACTGATATCAGCTCACTGAGATGGCGCCTATATATGCACCATGCACGCCACTTCTGGTGCACACGCCGCTTATGCACAACCGAATGATGCCACCAACCGGCATGCACAGGTACTGCTTAAAATGTTTCCGGATCTAGTCTGATGCCTAGGGAATATTTTAAGTTAAGGAATCTGTGGCAAGATAGAGTCCCTAGCAGATAAGGCATTACCCAAGATAAGTAACTTGTTTGTTGGGTTCCTCCAGCAAAGTTTAACTAGTAATTGATAATACTTGGTGCATGCGAGCAGTTGGAGTTATTCATACCTTCAGAAATCGGAACTCTTGTTCCCAAATTAGTCTTTTTACCTATCAGCTTTTGAGAGTCAAGATACTTCTTTTTACTTTTGCCTAATTATTGTCAAACTTAGCTGCTTTTTGGCAGAAGTTGCTTTCTTTACTACTATTTGCAACTATACATTTCTGAGCAGAACTATTTACTAAAAATTATGTAGTCAGTTAGCAATCGTAATACTGAACAATAATTGCAATGAATGCACTTTTTTTAGTAAATATATGTAATTGCGTTACAAAATCCATTCATCACCTATACTTTTTGCAGTCTTGATTGAAAGGTAACCAGTGTTGTATAGGCTTCCTTCAACATGCTCCAGGCAGGTCGCTCCCCCTGCTTGCTCTGTATTGCTTGTTTATTGCTTAATTGTTTGTTTTTTCTCCCCTTCAGTTTATCATTGCTTAATCTGTGCCCTTCTTTGCCCTCTGTCTCCTCGCCACTCCTGCCCCTGTCTTTCCCGCCGCTGTGCCCCCTGCTGCCCCACCCCCCCTGCTTGTACTGTATTGCCTCTGTTTAACTCTTAAATTGCTCGTTTCTCCTCCTTCTCCCTTGGTTTCTGTGCCCTGTGTATTGCCTCTGTTTAACTTTTAAATTGGTAGTTTTTTTCTCCTTCACCCTTGGTTCCTGTGCTGGTGCCCTCCTTTGCCTTCTGTTTCCTCACTGTTCCTGCCCTGCTTTCCTGCCGCTGTGTCCCCTGCGGCCCTGCCCCCGCTCGCCCATACGTCCCCTCCCAGCTGCTCCTCCCTCCCACCTCCCCTTCTTATGGCGGCCACGTGCAGCGGGTGCGAAGGCGCGCCTAAGGCATGCCCGTCTGTGCCCGTCCGCGCCTGGACCGCGCTTAGCGCCAGAACCCCTGGCCCCCACGAACCCCACAACGCCCATCTCCGCTACAATGCCAGCACCCTCCTCGCACTCAACACCGGACGATCACACACCTGCTTGCTGGCCACCCTGAAGCGCACCCGAGAAACCTTCGCCTGCCGGAACTGCAGCTTCAGATGCATCCTTCTCAACACCTGCTCCACCCGCAGACACGCCGTTGAACTCTGGGACCTACTCGACTCAACCTCCCCAGACGTTGCCTTCCTGACGGAGACCTGGCTGAACCCCTCCTTGGCACCCGACATGGCCATAGCCATCCCGGACGGCTACAAGATCACCCGCAGGGACCGTGCCAATGGAGTAGGAGGAGGTATCGCCATCGTCCACAGGAACACTCTCAGAGTCTCGACCAACACCGACGACACCCTCAGCACCGCCAAACACCTACACTTCCAGATCCACACCGATCCCAACACCACCCTCAGAGAAACCCTCGTCTACCTACCTACTGGACCACGGCCACAGTTCAGCGACCTCCATCGCCGACTTAGTCAGTACACACGCCCTCGCCTCCACAGACTACATCCTCCTCGAAGACATGAACATCCACCTTGAGAACAACAACGACCACAACTCCACCACCCTGATCGCCAACCTCGGACTCAGACACCACCCTCTGCCGGCCACACACTTGACCCCATCTTCTCCGCAAGCTCCCACGTCGCCTTCAACCACACCACCAAACTCCACTGGACTGACCATCGCTGCATCCATTTCACCTTCCGGAAACCCGCCACGCGCCACCGCACCCAACAGATCCCCCTCAGTTTCTGGAGCAAAGTCACCGAAGACGAGTTAACCACCACCCTCGCCCGGAACCCACCCGCCGACCCCACCGACCTCGACACTGCTGCCCGCAACCTGAGACAATGGATCGACGACTGCGCCAACATCCTTGCCCCGATCAAGTAACCCTCCAACAGACACACCAGCAAGAAAACCAACTGGTTCACGGAAGACCTCCAGGCCTCCAAGCAAACCTGCCGTAAGCTAGAGAAGAAATGGCACCGCGAACAGACACCGGACAGTCACGCAGCCCACAAGAACGCCACCCTCAGACACATCAACTCATCAGATCCGCCAAAAGAACCTCCTTCATAGACTGCCTAGACAACAACGCCCACAACAGCAAAGAGCTCTTCAACATCGTGAAGGAACTCTCCAACCCCAGCTCCAACACCAACGACATCCCACCTTCGCAATACCTGTGCGACTCCCTTGCCACCTTCTTTCATCGCAAGATCGCAGACATTCACAACAGCTTCAATGGCACGACCGAACCAACAACCACTGAGAACTCCGCCCCCACAGCCACCATCCGCACCAACCACCTGCGCGACTGGACAAACATAAACGACGATGACACTATCAACATCATGAACACCATCCACTCCGGATCTCCGTCAGACCCATGCCCACACCACATCTTCAACAAAGCCAGCACCACCATCGCACCCCATCTCCGGAATGCCATCAACATCTCCTTCGAGACCGCTCCCTTCCCGGAGAGCTGGAAGCACACCAAGACCAACGCCCTACTCAATAAACCCAAGGCTGACCCCAAGGAACTCAAGAACTTCCGTCCCATCTCCCTGCTCCTGGCAAAGGTCACCGAGAAGACCGTCAACAGACAACTGACCCGCGACCTTGAGGAGAAAAGCCTCCTGGACCCATCCCAGTCCGGGTTCCGCAGCAACCACAGCACCGAAACTGCCCTCATCGCCACCACCGATGACATTAGGGCCCTGCTGGACAACGGAGAAACTGTGGCCCTCATCCTCCTGGACCTGTCAGCCGCCTTCGACACCGTCTGCCACCGCACCCTATGCACACGCCTCCACGACGCTGGGATCGAGACAAGGCTCTGGACTGGACCACCTCCTTCCTCTCCGGCAGAACCCAGAGCATCCGCCTCCCCCTTTCCGCTCTGAAGCCACCGAGATCATCTGCGGCGTACCCCAGGGCTCATCCCTCAGCCCGACTTTGTTCAACATCTACATGGCACCGCTCGCGCACGTCGCCCGAATGCATGACCTCAAAATCATCTCATAAGCCAACGACACCCAGCTGATCCTCTCCCTCACCAAGGATCCCCTCACCGCCAAAACCAACCTCCACGAAGGAATGAAAGACGTCGCCGAGTGGATGAAGAACAGCCGACTGAAGCTAAACTCAGACAAGACTGAAGTCCTCATCCTCGGCTCCACCCCCTCGGCCTGGGACGACTCCTGGTGGCCGACTGCAATGGGAACAGCTCCAACACCCATCGACCACGCACGCAACCTAGGGTTCATCCTCGACTCCACTCTCTCCATGACAAAGCAGGTCAACGCCATCTCGTCCTCCTGCTTCAACACCCTCTGCATGCTCCGCAAGATCTACAGGTGGATCCCCACCGAAACAAGAACGGTCACCCAGGCCCTCGTCAGCAGCAGGCTGGACTACGGAAACGCCCTCTACGCAGGAGCCTCGGCCAAACTCCTGAAACGACTGCAACGCATACAAAACGCCTCTGCACGCCTGATCCTCGACATCCCTCACCGCAGCCACATCACACCCCACCTGAGAGACCTGCACTGGCTACCGATCAACAAGAGGATCACTTTCAAGCTCCTCACCTATGCACACAAGACACTCCACAACACCGGTCCAATATACCTTAACAGACGACTCAGCTTCTACATCCCCAAACACCAGCTCCGCTCCGCCGACCTCGCCCTTGCCACAGTCCCCCCGCATCCGAAGAGCGACCTCCGGCGGCAGATCGTTCTCCCACCTCGCCGCCAAGACCTGGAACACCCTCCCCATCCTCCTACGGCAGACCCAGGACCTGCTAACCTTCAGAAAACTCCTCATGACCTGGCTATTCGAGCAGTAGCAGCAGCCCCGCCCTCCCTCAGCGCCTTGAGACCCTCACGGGTAAGTAGTGCGCTTTACAAATGTCTGATTGATTGATTGATTGATACTGCATATGCTTATACATGTAAACTTTTTTTTTTTTCCAAAACCTTTATTTAGCATATAATGGACTTACACAGCTTAATGCCTACAACCATCTCTGGCCGGCAGCGTGCTATAGTAGGAAAGGAGCATAGACATACACAGCGTATCGCCAACAACCCAAGAGGGCCGGCCGCGTCAAAAAACATACATGTAGGCTTTGTTGTGTAATGGGACAAGGGGTCCCTTCCTCTCCTAGTTGGAAAATAACATCAAAACTAAGAACATACCCCAACTAGCCTCACGGTGGGAGTGGGACAGTAATTATAGCAGCACATCAATCTAAGGAACGACCAGAACCCCACAACACTGGTTTGAGTGCATAAGTCCAACAGAGGAGGCCTCCACGGAATGCCTAAACCCCCATGCCCCAGTGACAAGTCCACCAGCACCTCCAGAAAGCAGAGCAGCCTCCCTCGTGTCCCGAAGCCCCCAACCAGCCCCCCCCCCCGGCGTCCAGACAGCGCTACGCATCAGAAGCTGCAGCCGACACACCCAGCAGCAGTCCATAGCCCGGGCACTCCCCAGGTCCCTCCCACCGTCGTCACACGCAGCCTAGTCATCTAGCCGGATGGGGGGGAAGGGGGATCCGCAGCAGCCTCCAGTGGAGTCAGCAATAGGTAACCCTTCAGGGGACCCCATATGTCTCGGGGTCGGGACGCCGATGGCAGAAGGTCAGAATACAGGGCTAGCTGATCCTGCCAAAATATCATTGTTTCTAGCCAGTCCTTGAACTTAGGCACCCTCCCTCTGCCCCATCTACAGGCCACCCTCCATTTAGCAAGAAGGAAACAAAACGAGGCGAACTTCCTGTGTTTCACCGATAGCCGCTCCGTATAGCCCAGTATGCCAACCAGCGGAGACGGCGATAGCGGAGTATCCAGCATTTTCCCAACTGCGTTAAATATCTGTTCCCAATATTCCTGAAGGGCCGGACAGCTCCAGGCCAAGTGCAGCAAATCAGCGCCATCAGATCGACATCTGTCACATCTGGCGTCCTTTCGCAGTCCAAACCGGTGCAGGCGAGCGGGTGTATAGTAATAGCGCTGCAAATATTTGAAATGCATGATCCGCAACCTGTTACTAGCAGACACTTTCTCCTTCTGCACGCAGCAATAGAGCCACTCCTGATCCGAGATGTCGTGTCCCAGTTTCTGCGCCCATTTGACTCTGGCATCGCTCTGCAATGCGCTCAGTTCTACATAGATGGATCTATAAAGGGTGGACACCAAGTGAGATGCATTTTTCGCCCCCAATAGTGCGTGCAACTGGGAGAGTGCCGCGGTTCCTGCGGGTATCCCGGAGTGCAACCCCGTATCCCCTCCCTTAGACGAGCATAAAGGAAATTTTCCATGCCGATTGGTGTAGGATCGTCACAAATCTGCTGTACCGTAGCAAACTTCCCGCCTGGATATATGTCTCCCCAAGTATGGATACCCCGTTGTCGCTTGAATTTTTTGAAAATACCCTCCTGCAGGAGGGACAGCTGGGGATGGAAGACGAGCGGCAAACGGGGGGAGTATATCATTGGGGCTCGCATTTTGTGTGCAATCCACTGCCAAGCACGCACTGTGCAGTCCACAGTCGTAGGGACTCGCTCGTATCGCGAAGTCTGTAGTGCTCCCTCTATCGGGACGGGGTCAGCCAGCCAATGCTCTGTCGCCAAATGGGCGGTATATTTCGGGCCATTAAACCAGTAGTGCGCATAGTGCGCCTGCGCGCACATATAGTATAATTCAAAGTTGGGTAACTCCAGCCCTCCTGCCGCATATGGATTGGCCAGCGCCTCCCACTTAATCCGTGGCTGCTTACCCCCCCATACCAGCCGTAAGAGTTCCGTCCGCAAGGTAGTGAAGAAGGGGCGTCCCGGAAAGTAGGGGATACTTAAAAAGTAGTACAGGAACTTAGGTAGCACTATCATCTTGACCAGAGAAATCCGGTTGGCGATGGATAGGGGCATGGCTATCCATCTTGTTATGGTGTCGCGCAGCTTGTCGATAGCACGCCCATAATTTTCGTGAATCAATTCCTCACGATCCAGAGTGACATTCACACCCAAGTATCGAACAGACACGTTGCACCATTCCAACGGGAAGTCAACCACGAAGGGGGTGACCGCCGGCGTGAGAGGAAGGATCTGGGATTTCGCCCAATTGATCTGTATTCCAGAGAGTCCCCCAAATCGCACAAACTCTCGCAGGAGCCGATTAAGGTTGTGCATCGGGTCCTTGACAAATAGGGTGACGTCGTCCGCATACAACGAAATCAGGATGGGGCGCATCAGACATCTTAGAGCCTTCTCCTGATGATATTGGCGCACCTTAGCTGCCAATGGCTCCATCACCAGAGCGAATATCAGCGGCGACAGCGGGCACCCCTGCCTAGTACCCCGCGATAGTGGTATAGCTTTAGACGTGTGACCGTTAATTTGCACACGGGCCACCGGATTAGCATAAATCAATTTAATCCAAGAGGAGAATCCTACCGGGAACCCCATGCAGCGGAGTACTGCGTGTAAATATTCCCACTCCACCGAGTCCAACGCCTTGGTGGCGTCCAAAAAATCAGCCGCTAGTGGCAGTTGCGGGTCAACCTGATGGATGATCGAAAAGAGGGTACGGAGGTTGTGGGAAGTGGATCTCCCGGGAATAAATCCCGCCTGGTCCGGTAAAACTAATCTATCCATCAGTAGATTCAATCGGTTAGCTAACAGTTTTGTGAGGATTTTGCTATCGACGTTGATGAGGGACAAAGGTCGATAGGAGTCGCACTTGTTAGCTGGTTTCCCTGGTTTAAGGATTGACATAATAAGAGCCTCTCTCATTGTGGGCGGTAGCGACTGCGCCTCCAGTGCCTCAGCGTATATCTCCTGCAGGACAGGGTATAACTTATAGAAGTCGCTTGGTAGGCCGTCCGGCCCCGGCGCTTTCCTGGACCGTAACTGAAGGACTGCCTCTCTCAGTTCATCATTCGAAAATGGCGCGCAAAGTAACTCCCTCTGATTGTCCTCTAGAAACCCCAGCGTGATATCCCCAAAAAAACTTGGGTAGTCCGCTGCGTTGATCCCTTTAGAGCTGTATAGCTCCGCGTAGAATTCAGTAAAGGTCTGCAGAATCCGGGCACTGTCATATTGGCTATTCCTCTCCCCATCCTCAACCTCAAGAATAGTTAGCATGCCGGGGCAATCTAATGTCCTGAGCCAAGGCTCTCCCAGGTCTGCCGCCTTCTCCATAACGTTGTGCCTGGGCATACTTCCCCCTGAACTTCACCTCTCTTTCTGCCGTGTCAGAGTAATCAGTCATTAACTCCCTCATTCTAGCTCGTCTCTCCCCAGATTCAGTCCGCCAGATGTTAGTCTCCAATTCTTTGAGTTCCCCCTCCAGCCGTTGCAGCCGCCGTCGGATATCCCTCAGCACCCCGAAACTTTTGGACATACAGATCCCTCGCATGGTCACTTTAAACACCTCCCACATTGTCCCCACCCACTCGACCGATCCCCTATTCTGCTCAAAGAAGTCAGCTATTGCCTCCCCTAGCTCTGTTTAAAATACCTCGTCAAGCAGCGCATCAGGGGCAAGTCTCCAGCAACTTGTGCTAGTGGTCAGGTTGGGGACGTCCAGAGTGAGGCATACCGGGGCATGGTCGAACAGGGTACGGGCCAAGTGGTCGATGTCACACACCCAAGGGCATATTCCCTGGGACCCAAGCCAATAGTCAAGCCTCGACCAGGACGCATGTATTGATGAATGAAAGGTTCCCTCTCATCTCTCCGCGTGTCTATATCTCCACAGATCCACTAAACCACCATCCTCCAATAACCCCCTTAAGGTTCCCTGGCTGCGCGTGTAGTGCTGAGGCAAGTGTGCAGACCGGTCTTTCGCAGGGTCGCAGATCGTGTTAAAGTCCCCCGCCCAAAGCACGTGAGTGGCCCCAATGTCCAGTATCTGTCCCCATAATCCGTTCAGAATGTCAGGGCTATCTGTGTTGGGACCATAATAGCTAATGATGACCTCCGAGGGTGCCCCACATCATGCAGAGTCTGCCTCCCTCATCACTTCTCGTCCCCGCACATCTGAAAGGGGTATCTCACTTGATCAGTATTGCCGTGCCTCGTGCGTACATGGAGTAAGCTGAAAATACCCTACTGGACGCCCACCTGCTGCCAAAGGTCGAGGGACATCTGGGGTAAGTGTGTGTCTCCTGTAGTGCAGCAATGCTAATATCATGTCCATCCAGGTAAGAGAGGATTTGCCTCCTCTTCCTAGGGTCCCGCAGTCCCCGCACATTCCATGACAGGAATTTCAACAAGACCCGCCGTGTCTCTGCCATACTTGTGATCTAGTATCAAGGGCGGTCGCTCGTGTAGTCGCAACATACGATACAATCTCCAACTGTGGCATATATTGCAATGCAGTTCCTGCTGTTATCCTGCAGTGTTGCAAAGTTCCAATAGCGCACCGAAATGCACACATACAATGATCCATTTCCACTCTCCCGTAAGGCTCTCCCATATCCCTCCCTCCCAGTTTACCCTCCCACATCAGCACCCCAAATGTGCCGGCATCTCTCATCCCTCCCCCCGCTGCCCCAACAATAACACATAAGCGTAACTAAGCAATAACATCGAACCATAAATAACAAAAAAAATAAAAGAATATAAAGAAAGAAGGAAGCACAATCTAATTTCAAATGCTTTCAGTGCTACCTCTCTGCAGGTATTGGGGACCGCCCGTAGTGGGGCGCTGGCGTGCCTCTTAAACAATCATGCCCCACCAGTTGGCGGGGGCTCCCTGTATCCTCCCCCTCGGAACTGGGACAGAGGAGGCCAGGGTTGAGGGTGCCCGCACCTGATACGATGGACCCCTGCATGCCCAATCTATGTAACATTTTGATCAGACCCTAGTGCCATGGTTCACAACAAGCCTCATCATATGGGATACTCTCACAGTCAATATTACTTCACAACAATTTAGCTCCCGCCCCGAGTACTCATCTGTCATAGGTTTCGTAAACTCAAGGCCCTTCATCTCGTGCAGCTCCTGCATGGCTACAGGTATGCGGCAGCAGTCCGCAGAGCCGCCCAGTGTTCTCCCTGCCGCAGAGTAGTTTCATAATGTCTCTTCCCTTGACGCCCCAACGGTGCGCCACCTGTACAGGGCAAGGCTTGAATAAACAAGTATGAGTACGATACTCCATTCTCATTCATCCCCCATGAGCTACCGGGATCCTGAGCGCCCGTCCCTGCCATCTTGCGCAGGAGAAGACCGTCGTAGGGTTTTGAGGAACTCCTCCGCTTGTTGCGGGTTGGTGCAGATGATCGTGCGGTCTCGGTGGCGTATCCGCAGTTTGGCCGGGTACAGCAGGGCGTATTCGATGTTGGCCTTGCGCAATTTCTGTTTCAACTGGACGTATTTCCGTCTCGCTTCCTGGACAGTCAACGTAAAGTCCGGATAGATGGAGAACTGATTCCCCTCAAACTGCAGCGTCGGAATGTCCTGTGCTTTCCGCAGGGCGGCGTCGCGGTCCCGATAGTTAAGCAGTCTTGCCACTATGGGTCTCGGCGGAGCTCCAGCCGGAGGTCGCGGGTCCAACGATCTATGCGCACGCTCAACTATCAAATGCGCCGAGAAGGAGTCCGCCCCAAGTGTAGAGGTAAGAAGCCGTTCCACGTAGTCCTCCATTCTTTCCATGGAAGTGGTCTTCGGAATCCCTATAAGGCGGATGTTGTTCCGTCGGCTTCTGGCTTCCAAGTCCTCATTTTTGGCAGCTATCACCTTCAGCAGCTTGTCCATCTGCGACAGCTGTCCGGCCGCGTTGGTGGCATGGTCCTCTATATCTGAGATCCTCTTCTCCGCTTCTTTAAGTTGTTCATCATTTCCACTCTCCCGTAAGGCTCTCCCATATCCCTCCCTCCCAGTTTACCCTCCCACATCAGCACCCCAAATGTGCCAGCATCTCTCATCCCTCCCCCCGCTGCCCCCAACAATAACACATAAGCGTAACTAAGCAATAACATCGAACCATAAATAACAAAAAACATAAAAGAATATAAAGAAAGAAGGAAGCACAATCTAATTTCAAATGCTTTCAGACCTACCTATCTGCAGGTATTGGGGACCGCCCGTAGTGGGGCGCTGGCGTGCCTCTTAAACAATCATGCCCCACCAGTCGGCGGGGGCTCCCTGTATCCTCCCCATCGGAACGGGGACAGAGGAGGCCTGGGTTGAGGGTGCCCGCATCTGATACGATGGACCCCTGCAAGCCCAATCTATGTAACATTTCAATCAGACCCTAGTGCCATGGTTCACAACAAGCCTCATCATATGGAATACTCTCACAGTCAATATTACTTCACAACAATTTAGCTCCCGCCCCGAGTACTCATCTGTCATAGGTTTCGTAAACTCAAGGCCCTTCATCTCGTGCAGCTCCTGCATGGCTACAGGTATGCGGCAGCAGTCCGCAGAGGCGCCCAGTGTTCTCCCTGCCACAGAGTAGTTTCATAATGTCTCTTCCCATGACGCCCCAACGGTGCGCCACCTGTACAGGGCAAGGCTTGACTAAACAAGTATGAGTACGATACTCCATTCTCATTCATCCCCCATGGGCTACCGGGATCCTGAGCGCCCGTCCCCGCCATCTTGCGCAGGAGAAGACCGTCGTAGGGTTTTGAGGAACTCCTCCGCTTGTTGCGGGTTGGTGCAGATGATCGTGCGGTCTCAGTGGCGTATATGCAGTTTGGCCGGGCACAGCAGGGCGTATTCGACGTTGGCCATGCGCAATTTCTGTTTCACCTGGACGTATTTCCGTCTCGCTTCCTGGACAGCCAACGTAAAGTCCGGATAGATGGATAACTGATTCCCCTCAAACTGCAGCGTCGGAATGTCCCGTGCTTTCCGCAGGGCGGCGTCGCGGTCCCGATAGTTAAGCAGTCTTGCCACTATGGGTCTCGGCGGAGCTCCGGCCGGAGGTCGCGGGCCCAACGATCTATGCGCACGCTCAACTATCAAATGCGCCGAGAAGGAGTCCGCCCCAAGTGTAGAGGTAAGAAGCCGTTCCACGTAGTCCTCCATTCTTTCCATGGAAGTGGTCTCCGGAATCCCTATAAGGCGGATGTTGTTCCGTCGGCTTCGGGCTTCCAGGTCCTCATTTTTGGCAGCTATCACCTTCAGCAGCTTGTCCATCTGCGACAGCTCTCCGGCCGCGTTGGTGGCATGGTCCTCTATATCTGAGATCCTCTTCTCCGCTTCTTTAAGTTGTTCATCATGCTTGTCAACTTTCAGCACCAACAAGTCGAGGCGAGTGTTCATGGTGTCCATTTTACCTGAGAGGACATTCAGACTTTGCTGCATTGTCGTGAGCATTAAGCCTGGGCGAAGCACTACGCTACGCTCGCGTAGTTTGCGAAGTTCGCGCTACTTCGCACTACGCGAACTGCACGTAGCACAGTGCGAACACATGTAGCGTAGTGTTGCGTAGTGCTGCGGTCATTTTTTGCTTGCTCGCGGTCCTCAACGTCAAGTTGGCGACCGCGAGCAAGCAAAATGACATCCCGGCAAGACTTTTTCCTTGTTCGCGATCAGCAACATCAAGTTGGCGATCGCGAGCATGGAAAATAAACCTCCCAGGCCGTATCCTGTCCGTTCACAGGCCCGTCAGAACTACGCAGCTGTCGCTTACGCCTGATCTCATCTGCCGTCTCATTGCGACGGGTCGCGTATGCTCACGACCGCTCCCGATAAGAAACTACCAGTTCGCGTTGAGAAAGCTGCCGCTCGAGTAAAAATCTACTCGAGCAGCAGAAAACTACAGCTCGCACTGTGCAAGATGCCATTTTCAATGATTGCACAGTGCCGGTTGCTTGTCCGCACTGTGCAATCATTGAAAACAACATCTTGCACAGTGCGAACATGTTACTACGGAGTTCGCGAAGTGCTACGCGTAGCTCGCGTAGTGCGAACTTCACTTAGCGTAGCTTCGCGAAGTGCTACTTCGCGAACTACGCCCACCCTTAGTGAGCATGGCCTTCAATTCTCCAGAACGGGAGGCTTCCGGGGGATTCGGCGGCTCCGCAGTAGTATCATCCTGGTCGGCAGCGGCGGTGCGCCTTTTTCTGCTTGAAAGGCAGGCAGGATTGTCGCGCCTCCGCCTTCCCCATTATGCTAGTCTCGTAGGTCCCTGCACTCAGGGTCGTCTCCCCAGCTCGAACAGCAGTGTTACGCCTTGCCAGGCGCTAGTACATCCGCCCTCGTCGCAGCCCGGATATTATGCTCTCTGTTGCTGTACCTGGGAGCTGCCCTCTTCCAGCTATGCCCCTCTCCTGTGTCGTGTAGTCGCCAATATCCCCTCAAATCAGGCGGCCTCTCAGCCTTCTACACGGCGCCGTATGTCCCTCCTCAGGCCGTATCCTGTCCGTTCACAGGCCCGTCAGAACTACGCAGCTGTCGCTTACGCCTGATCTCATCTGCCGTGGCGTGGCCTATGCGGTATTCATCTGTTCAATGGCCCCTCATTAGGTAGCGAGTCAGGCCCTCACCGAGCGGCCAGTCAGGCCGAGCGCAGCTCAATATTCTCCGGCGCTCTCAGCCCCTCATCAGTTGCGTGGATGATGCGCACTGCGCGCCTGCAGCGATCTCCCAGGGTCCTGGCTCTAGACCATCCGCTCCGCTGGAATCTCCCTGCGATCCTCCACTCGGGCCCCCGGCTTCAGGACCTTGCACCAGGCCGCCGCTCCCATATGGATGCTTGCATTAGCTGTTGTACTCTGAGGGGGCAGCCCGCTTCGCGCCGCGAGTGTCAGTCAGCCCGCACCTCTCTCCGCTCGCAGGTGGGCCGCTCAGGGTAGCCGCGGCACACTCACCGTAGTTTCGTGCCTAGTTCCTCGTGGCCTCACCGGCACTCTCGGAGCCCCAGCGGCCGCCGCTTGCCTCCAGCGGCAACGGGCGCCTTCTCCCTGGGACGTCTCAGAGCCGGATTTCTTCAGAGCAGCAACGCGAAACACCACCAAACCAGCAGCGAGTCCTCCATATCACCTTAGGGTCAGTTTCGCAAGCTTTGTAGCGGTGGGCGAGGGATCTTACAGCGGATAATTGTAGAATAGTGAGGTCGGGCAGCCAGAGCCTCACGTATGCGCGGCCATCTTGGTCCGGCGCCACCTAGCGCCCCCTTATACATGTAAACTTGCGTCCAACTGGCGTGGTGCAGTTCGGTCAAGGGAGTTGGGTTGAAGTTAGAGGAAACACATGGAAGCTATTTTTTCTAGTTAAGTTCCCAGACTGAATTTTGTAGAACTGGAAATACAAAAGCTTCTCTAGATTTTAACACTTAATTTACATACAAGGTCTGTTAGGATGTAGTGGCAGAGTTGTGCAGGTAAAAAAATTGCTCTTTTACACTCAGGGGAGTGCTTTCTTCTTGCTACCACTCCATCTGTGTACTCTACACAAGTGCACTGTGCACAGGCCCTAGCCACACGCCATGCATTTAAAGTGCTGCATAAGACATATAGGACAATGGCTGTGGCTATGCCTTGTATGTATTATGCACCGGTGTGCTGCACAAAGGGTATGGCTTGTGACCACTCACTGTATAGGCCATTGGCAGATATACTGCATTGCCACCAGGGCAAGCCCTCTGCATAGCACATAGAGTATACTGCACGGTATGCTGTGTATACATTAGGTGGAGGTGTATTGCACAGTGGTGTACAAGAGACCGGTATATCGGGCACGTTGTCTGGTCACAGAATGTTCTAACTGAATGGCCACATGCTGTTCTTAGGCGCTCTCTAAGATGATGATGATAGAGCTTCCCACTCAGGCATTATCGTCCCAGTGGTTTTTAATGTAGCAGCTGCAGTTGAGGGTAATATCTGGAAAGTTGTGAAGGATGGCCTGCAGATGTCTGACAGCAGGAGTTTGGATATGTTCACTAAAGAAACAGCGGCATTAGATACTGGACTAATCAACGATGGCTTCTATGCGACTTACTCGCTAATAGAGGATACCTAAGCTAAGGATGTTGCTGCAAACTTCTTCCTGGTGGAAAGTTCGCCGGGGATTGATGTTAACTCTCATTCACTATAAGATGTTGCAGTGTTTTCACAACTTTCTTAGGTCTCGCCTGATCCAGCGCTTGCGCTGATCTGGCCGAGACATTTTGTATACAGGCTTTTCAAAGTGCTGCCGTGGCCTAAAGCTACAGTGCACGTGAACGTGCACGCGCGCAGCGCCATGTGTCTTTCCTCCGTAGCGATCGTAATCACGATCACTTTCACTTTCGCGGCCGCGTCACTTGCCCTTTGCTCCCCGTATACCTCTTTCTTTTGTTTCTCCCGAGGATCGCCTGAAAACACAGTAAATGTGGTGCATGTAAAATTCCTTTAGACACTCCCAACTTTTTAAAGCAATATTTTTTATATAATCACATGATTTATTCTTATTGTTGGAAGTCGTCTTAGTCTTTCTTTGACAATGTTTCTCGCACAAAAACGAACTTATCCGAGGGCAGGGTGATGGTTTCCCACTCCGAGCCCTTCTCACGTCTGCTCTATAAAGTACACTCCAGTCCCTTGAAAACGGGGCTGAGAATGGGAACTCTTAAGCTCGGACAATACACTGTTCATTTATAATAACATGTCTCCAGCCTTCGCTTATGGGCTTCCCAAGAGAAATATTTGCTTTACCGCCGCCTTTCTGCTGCAACACAATGCCTCCTATTGTGCAGACTCCTCTGTGTTAGCCTTGCAAGAGGGCCTAACAGGTACCCCCCCGAAAAGGTGCCAAATCCCCAACTGTACGTGCACTTGTGACTGGAACAGTAGCTTATGCAGGGGCCACTCTGAGGTCAAACTTCGCACTGGCGCAGACATAACTTTTTTTTCCTTCTGCTAAAATATATATATTTTTTTTTAGAGAAACATTTCTGTCAGAGTCTAAACGATTACTACTAAAAGACACATTTTTAAATTATTTTGCGTTCATTTTATTTCTTTCTGTGGGTTTTGTTAATCTCTCAAACGTAACATTTTTTTTTTTACAGGCGGTACTCGCGCAAGCCATTTCCTTTCATCGACGCTCCGTGCCCTGCACCCGTCTTTAGCTTCTGGGCATGATAAACAACCTGTTCTGGAACAACTCGTTTTGATGCCCCATAAATCTCAATCTATGTGAAGTTCTTTTAGTAGAGCCTCGAGCGCTTTTTTTTTCAGGTTTGGGGCAGGCCCCCCATTTAGCACGTACTTGGCCTGCCATTGTCATTCTCCATAGAATAGCAATGATCAGCCCGAGCAGGCACAGCATGTGGTGCGTCTCTCCCCATCCTGGGCCAAGGGCACCCCAGGGAGGCCTCTGTCCCTGCTTCTGAGTGGAGAATTCACGCCCTCCTGGCAAAGGGAAGCGCTGAGAGCTATAGAAGGAGTTCTTCTTTGATCAGGCGAGCAACAACACAGAAATACGGGGGAAAGCAAACCTGCTCCTTACCCGTGTACTGTAGATTTGCCACTTAATGGAAGTGCATTGGCAACAGATCCTCCCCCCCCCCAGAGGAATGTGTTTTCAGTGCCTTCTGGCAGGGCTATTGCAGTCTAGCTTTTGAATTACTCTAGTGCAACAGGAGGCCCCCAAAAAGCATTTTGGATTAATCAAACTGATAATAACGTTGATCGTTTACTCCTTAATGAGGAAAAAACGTATTCAAATCAAACCAGTGAAACCGTTTTTTTGTCCTGCAGTTTAATAGTTGAGAAATCACCCCGACTTAACTACTTTCTGCTGTGGTGTTGCGAGGGTCAGACTGGCTGGTAGGGCAATCTGGTGGTGCCAGAAGGGCTGGTCCACCAGGCCAGTGTTTGGCTGTATTTAAGGCTGTGTGTGGGGCAGTTTTGTGGTCTGGTGAGCTGGTTTTTACTGTTGGTTTCCCTGATGTTACCACAAACATTACTTGTAGCAAGCACATGTGTATGCAGTCTGTGACACCCAAGGCCACTGGAATTATGCGATTGTTCAGCCACATGTTTTTCAAATAATTATGCATTTGCCTCATCCATCTGTAGCACAATCTGCAGATTTTACTGGGTAAAATGCCTGTGGCTCATATGGTTTGAATATTAAAAACACAACGGCACATGTTGCCACGCAGTGGAAGACCCTCAGCAAAAATTGACTTAATTTTCAGTTGCATATTGCTGTATTTGGATATTAAACTGGTACTAATGAGGTACAACCAATGCTTAGACAGTGTTAACCAGTGTAAAAATGTCAAAATAATACTATTACAAAATGTGCTTTATTACACTGCATAATTTGCTTTTTCTTGCCACATAATTTTCTACTCTCTGCTCCTTAATTTGGCCTTTACCTACAGCATAATTCCAGTGGCCCTGGCCACACCTTGCAAAACACCTATGCAGTGTGTCTTTACAATTTAAGCCCTGTCCCGATTTGCAAACGTGAGCCACTTTTTTAGCTACCTGATTCTCTACTTGGCCGCTTTTATTTTAGTGCCCGGGCCTGTTTTCTGTCCCAGTCTGACCCTGCCTCCACTACTAATGACTACCTTGCGGGTCACACAATGATGCTGCTGTTACGAAAGTTCCCTCCCCGAGACAGTAATGGAATTGTGTGCATTATAAAACTGTGATCCTGAGTACAAAGTGGAGGTGGGGTCAGAGATGTGACTGCAAATGTTTGCCCCCTATTTTGGCAGAACCAGAGAAAACCAGGCGCTTTCTACCCTACACCTTCCCTGGGCCTACCACTGCACTTTAGTAGCCCCAGCAAGGCTCATACATTTAAGCGGGGTCTTTGGCATGCAGGGTTGGATTCGGATCCAGAATAGGGCCGGGCACCCTTAATATTTTTATTTTTTTAAAGTGGACCACGTTTGTGTATTCTGCAATATCGCAAAACACAGCTTCAATGTTATAAAAAGAAATAGGGAGGGAGGTCCTCTCAAACAGGCATGGTTTCTTAAATTCACAGAGTTTTTTTTTTATGGATATGTTGCCATGACTCTTTGTGCACGGATTAGTTCAGTGATGAACCACACCTGATTGGAAGTGGGGCCACTTCTGCTGAGGCCCACTGTTCAATCTGCATACGTTAATGGGCGAGCTCAGTGAGAGCGCAGGAATTACCCCTCTTCCCCCCACCCCTTTCCCCCCCAATAGAAACCCATCTGCCTGGGAAAGGCCGCCCAGCCCCACACTGGGCCATTGGCGGCATCTGAGACAGCCCAAATCGGCCACCACTCTGGTCAAAAGGCAATTTAGGGCTGCATCTCCGATACACGCCCATTGCCCGAGTGCCCGCTTTAACAATCGCTCCTGTTTTGCAAGTGAGATGAGGGCCAATTTTTTTTTTTTTTTTTACAACCGGTGGTGCTTTTTGACCAAAATGGCAATAAAGAAATGTAAACAAAGTATGTGCTTTACAAGGCATGGGAGTCGGCATCGTGCAGGCAATGTTTGCTGTTAGATTCGGGGAATCCACAGTAAAACCCGGCCCACTCGCCCACAAACAGTCAGACAAGCATTTGCAATGCAATAGGTTTCTCATTTATACGAGTTTGAGCTATTGGCATTGTAAATGACAATGCTTTTTATTTAAGTTTGGTTTTTTAAAAACATAAATAAAAGGCACTGTCATTTACAATGCCAATAGCTCAAACTCGTATAAATGCGAGACCTATTGCATTGCAAATGCTTGTTTGAATTGAGTTAGATTATGGCAGTGGTACTGCATCTCTATGCTGTTATGTTGGTCATAGTATTTTAAAGGCATGGATAAAGTGAACAAGCATCTATTTCTTATCTATTTCCATCGCCTTAAAGAGGGCATCCTGTACACTGGCCGGGATAGTCAGTAGTCAGGCTGTGATTGAATAAAAAACTGTTTCTCATTTACTTTGACAAGTAGGCATGCACCGCCACAGAAGGCTAGTGTAGCTTACGTGCATCTGGCTTCTTAACCGGATGTGTATATTTATTTCTGATCGGCAGTTGTGTGTTAAAGTCTGCTCACTATAACCCGTTTCTTGCGTGAGAAGCTGATGGTATGCCGATTATATAACCTGTAAAGACAACTTGTTATAAAAGAATGACCTGTTTGATAGTTAATGGTTTGGTATTTAGTCGACCTGGAGACATAAAGATGGTACCGTGTGCCAGAAGAGGCACGTGCTGTGCTTTGTCTTGCATAGTTGCTCTCCTTTTTAGAGTGTGCCTAAAGATCTGTGGCTGGTGAACATTTCAACAGAAGGTTCAAGGTAGGATCTGACGGTAGCGGGGGGGGGGGGGGGGGTGGGCGCTGTGGAATATTGCATAGAGATATTTGCATAAATGGTATTTATTTGGTTGTAGATAATGAGAATATTTGATCTAGCTACCTTGGAGATGAACTAAACCTCCAAAATTCAGAAAGACCAATACAAATCCAGACAATCTTTCTGCTCAAGATTAACATCAGCATTTGGTATGTTGTCTAGATCTGAAGGGGTGTTTAGGACATGCGCTAAAGAACAAACACAACTTGTTATTCATATATGTGTTTTCTCTTGCTGGTGTACGTACAACTTGTCTCTCTATTATTTTGTAGTTGGTATTTTAGTTTGTTTATCCCTTCTGCAAAAACGAACATTAGTGGAGGTCCGCTGATACCACGCATGGAACGAACTGCGTTAAGTGGGCGCGCACGCCACGAACGGCGTAAAGTAACTTAGCATTTAAAAAACCGTACAAATTCACTGAAAAAACCATAGGTTTCACACACGTTATAGTTAGGAATTAGCATTTAAAAAACCTTGCAAATTCACTGAAAAAACCATAGGTTTCACACATGTTATAGTTAGCTGGACATTTTACTCATAAAAAACCAATGAAATTCCCCCGTTATAGTTAGTGCAGGCAACTATAACTCACGCGACCGCAATCCTCTGCTGATGACATATGTGTCTTTATGAAAAAAAAATATTTGTAATATATGTATAGCTAAAATTTAATGGAAGAAGACATGGGCAAATAAGTGTCTAAATACAGTATTAGCATCAGCAGAGGATTGCGGTCGCGTGAGTTATAGTGCCTGCACTAACTATAACAGGGGAATTTCATTGGTTTTTTATGAGTAAAATGTCCAGCTAACTATAACATGTGTGAAACCTATGGTTTTTTCAGTGAATTTGCAAGGTTTTTTAAATGCTAATTCCTAACTATAACGTGTGTGAAACCTATGGTTTTTTCAGTGAATATATATATATATATATATATATATATATATATATATATATATATATATATATATATATATATATTCACTGAAAAAACCATGGGTTTCACACACGTTATAGTTAGGAATTAGCATTTAAAAAACCTTAGAAATTCAGTGAAAAAACCATAGGTTTCACACACGTTATAGTTAGGAATTAGCATTTAAAAAACCTTAGAAATTCAGTGAAAAAACCATAGGTTTCACACATGTTATAGTTAGCTGGACATTTTACTCGTAAAAAAACAATGAAATTCCCCCGTTATAGTTAGTTCAGCTAACTATAACTCGCGCGCCCGCAATGCACTGCTGATGACGTCACATATTACATCACTCATGACATGGTCAGTGACATCACTCATGACATCACTGATGACATGTAAGACAAAAAGGGTACAAAGTTCCTCAGATAGGTTAAGAAAAAGTAGTGATTTCAGCACAAGATGTCGTCTGTCATGAAAAAAAGGGGGGGAAACCCTTAAGTTGGAACTAGGGCCCTCACACACCCAGCAAGCTAGGTGTCATGCTTCATCATTTGAGCCTGCCCCTCGTCAGGTCGGCGCTGCAATTCCTGACGGGCTCCCAAAACTGGGGCTCTTTGGCGGGGATCTTCTGTTCCTGCCGAAGGGTGCTGTGGGGGTAAGGGGCCCTAGGATGTGTAGATGTGATGTACAGATAAAATAGGTACTGTTAGTCCACAAAAATTGGGTTTAATAGAGTGGTAAACAGCCTAGTTAAAAGGAAAGTGAGGTGGGGATAGCTACTAGTGATTATGATGCTAGTTGTGTATGCCCTACTCTCTGGAGGATCAACATGTTTCTTGCCCTTCAGGCCAGTAATTGGTCACGGCAATTCATCAGGATCAGGAAAACAAAAACTATCTACAACAAGGTATGTGGGTTCTACGTACCAAAAAGGTGCTCAAGAGTCACCTCTTGTGTGAGCAAGGGAATCTTGCAGCAGTCTGGGATCCCAGGTCCGGCGGTAGGGGTAGGTCTTCCATCCCACGCGTCTCGTGACGCAGGACCCACGTTAGGAGTCCTTTTTACCCGCCGGAGACTGCTGCAAGATTCCCTTGCTCACACAAGAGGTGACTCCTGAGCACCTTTTTGGTACGTAGAACCCACATACCTTGTTGTAGATAGTTTTTGTTTTCCTGATCCTGATGAATTGCCGTGACCAATTACTGGCCTGAAGGGCAAGAAACATGTTGATCCTCCAGAGAGTAGGGCATACACAACTAGCATCATAATCACTAGTAGCTATCCCCACCTCACTTTCCTTTTAACTAGGCTGTTTACCACTCTATTAAACCCAATTTTTGTGGACTAACAGTACCTATTTTATCTGTACATCACATCTACACATCCTAGGGCCCCTTACCCCCACAGCACCCTTCGGCAGGAACAGAAGATCCCCGCCAAAGAGCCCCAGTTTTGGGAGCCCGTCAGGAATTGCAGCGCCGACCTGACGAGGGGCAGGCTCAAATGATGAAGCATGACACCTAGCTTGCTGGGTGTGTGAGGGCCCTAGTTCCAACTTAAGGGTTTCCCCCCCTTTTTTTCATGACAGACGACATTTTGTGCTGAAATCACTACTTTTTCTTAACCTATCTGAGGAACTTTGTACCCTTTTTGTCTTACTAGTCGCTTGGGTATGTACACTGGACCTCGTTAAACCTACCCATCTATCCCTCCTTTTGTTGACACATCACTGATGACATCTCAAATGACATCACTGATGACCTCACTGATGACATCATCCAGTGAATGTGTGTTTTTCTGAAAATTAAATATGTTTTATATATGTATATCTCAAGGTCGATGGAAGAATAAATGGGTATATTACTGTCTAAATGGATGATTTCTTTTTGAAAAATTGATTGTGTAACTGACTGATTAAGTGTATCATAGTGAATACATGGCTTAGTGAGTAATGTTTAAATATATAAATATCTGTATCAGTCTCTCACTTTGTGTATAAGTGGCTGCATGGGTTGGAGAGTAGCTACATGGGTGTCTATATAGGTTATTAGTTGGTTTTTTGAGTATCAGTATGAGTGTCTGCATGGTTCGGTGGGGGGTATGACGTAGTGCATAGGTGCATGAATGAGTGACTCACTGTTTGTATGTGTTGAACAGAGCATGTGTGCAGGACTGCATGGGTGGATGAGTGTGTGTATGGGTGTGTTAGTGAGTGAATGACTGTCTCAATAGTGTCTTTATGAGTAACTACATATGTTTAAAACTAGTATATGTGACTATTGGTTTATATATGTGAGTATATGTGAGAGTGAGAGATTGAAAGAGTTCCTGTATGAATAAGTATGTATTTCTATAAGTAATTGTTTAAAAGACTAAGTATGTGTAAGTTTCCGTAGAAGTAAGTGTGGTGGTGTGTGTATAACTGTATATGCAAGTAAATGTATGTTTGATTCTTTATTAGCATGAGTGACTATGTGTGTGAGTAGCTCTATGGATGAGTGGCATTGTGTAACAGGATGTATGGGTGTATGAGTACATATGATAAGTGAGTACATGTATGAGTGACTGTATTGGACTGTTGGTGAATGAGTGGATGTGTATGTGGATCTTAGAATTACTGAAGAGGTTGTTGTAACTGTTATTGGTATGTCCATTGTTTTGTAAATTTTAGTCTCTATTTTTGAATGTGTGTATCAAAGGTTTTATTAGGGGAAGAGGAGGTCTGCCACTCTATCACAAGGATGATGTCATCAGTGAGGTCATCAGTGATGTCATTTGAGATGTCATCAGTGATGTCATGAGTGATGTCACTGACCATGTCATGAGTGATGTAATATGTGACGTCATCAGCAGTGCATTGCGGGCGCGCGAGTTATAGTTAGCTGAACTAACTATAACGGGGGAATTTCATTGGTTTTTTACGAGTAAAATGTCCAGCTAACTATAACATGTGTGAAACCTATGGTTTTTTCACTGAATTTCTAAGGTTTTTTAAATGCTAATTCCTAACTATAACATGTGTGAAACCTATGGTTTTTTCACTGAATTTCTAAGGTTTTTTAAATGCTAATTCCTAACTATAACGTGTGTGAAACCCATGGTTTTTTCAGTGAATTTGCAAGGTTTTTTAAATGCTAATTCCTAACTATAACGTGTGTGAAACCCATGGTTTTTTCAGTGAATTTGCAAGGTTTTTTAAATGCTAATTTTTTTTTTTTCTTCTATTTTTTCTAACATATTTTTATTTTAATTTTCTTACCTTTTATAAAGAATATGATTAAATTTTTAAAATTCTTTAACATGTTTTTTTTTATATATTTTTTAAAATAAACATGTAAAATTTATTTGCAGTACTTTTTTTCTATTTTTTTAAAAAAATTTTTAGTACGCGTACCGTAAGCTCACGGTAAGCGTACGGTTTACGCAACGTCCGTAATTTTTCTACGCTGTTTGCGTATAGTTACGCAATTTGCGTAGCCGCGCGTACTCCGCGTGGGACGCGTACGCGTGTACGCTACACGCGCACGTTACGCGGAAGTGCCGGGAGTGACTGTTATGCGCATGCGCGCAAGCGCGTGTCTTTTTTACGCGCATGCGCACTTTTGCCGTAAGCGTACCGTAAGCGTACCGTAAGCGTACGGTAGGTCATGTGATCATGAAACACAACTTTTGATTGGTTGAAACTACTTTCAGTTCTAGAACTCTCCTACACCACACCCATTCCCCTCATTTCTGCTTGTGATCCCTTGGGAGAAGGAGCTGGTTTGTCTTTGGGATACGATGGCAGAACAGCAGAGCTCTTCTGAGAGTGAGGCTAGCACTAGCAGCACTGTCTTGAGGCAGAGATCGAGGAAACAAAAGCCCTCTTATGTATGGGATTATTTTACTTTTCCTGAAGGCCAGCAAAAGGTAAATGCACCCTTAGTGACTTGTAAGCTGTGTAAGCGTGTACTTTCTAGAGGTAATCCTAACAGGAAGTATTCCTTTGGGAATCACACCATGAAGAGACACCTCCAGGATGTACACAGAAGGACACATGGTCATCTTTTTGGAGGTAACTCTTCAGAAAGACAAGCCAGTACATCCACAGCAGCTCAGCCTGAACCATCATCTGCAGGGCTGACTCCTTCTTCTGCAGGTCAGGTGAGCCCTTCATCTGTGGGGGGAGAATCTCCTTTTGCTGGCCCTCTGGAAATCAACCCTCGATTTTGGAAGGTTGATATTCGATGCACATTTTGTCAAGATCTAATTTGCTATAGGGAGACCAGTGTTTTCCCAAGTGAACAACAAAATAGATCAGCACATTTGTCGCTTTGAATAATTTTCCCATGCTTCCTTTCCTCTGTCCCTGCATGAACACAACGGTTCTTTTAAGAGCCAACCTTATCTTTCATCTTTTTTTTACATATGTTTTTAAAAACGTTTTTTTTTTTTTTTTTACCGTACGCGTACGGTGCGCGCACTTTTTTTTTTTTTTTTTAAAAACACTAAAAATCAATAAACACATTACAAGGTCCTTGAGAGACTACAATTATTATTATTGACTTACCATACTCACTCAAAAAAATATTTATTCATTTGTTTTTTTAAAAAATAGCTTTAAAAATGGTTCTAGTTTTCGAAAATTTTCTATATGAATCTGAAAAAAAAGAAAAAAGTATTAATATTTATAAGGTATATTTGCATTAACTAAATTCTCAATTTTTTCCTGTTCTGTTCGTTTCGTAACATTCTTTCCAGTACAGACATTTTGTACATTTTTCCTTGTTTTGAATATATTTTTAAGAAATTGTTTTTTCTGCTTACCAGAAGATTTTTTCTTTTTCCCAACATGAGCATCTTCTACTAACTTTGGTCCTCCAGTTGTCTTCAAATATAGTTTTTTTTTTAGCGTTTTTTGAACTCTGGATTTTGTAGGCATCTTAAATTTTGTTCACTGCTCTTCAGCAATACCTGAAAAAAACTAAAAAAAAATTCCTTTATTGTATTTAAATATATTACTACATTTCTTTTCACAATAGTCACAAAACGAAATTTCTATGCCAATTTGAATGCACACTAACTGCTCTTTTTTTTGGGCAAGTGAAAATCACTTTTACAAACTGTCACATTATGAAACCACTTTTCAGATTTTTTAAAAAGCCCATGTCCAGACTGCTACACTACAGCAAGGGCAACCAGCCTTAGTGATGCTGAATGTATTTGCATTACAGACTGAAACCTGAAAACCCCACTCGCTTGTAAATACTGTGCATGATTATACATGGCAAGCACATGGGTGTGTGCTAAGAGTCTGCTTCTTCCCCCAAAAATTCGCTCCCCCTTTCCATCTAATGTAACTGTGAAATCACCAGAGCAATACGCAATAAATCTCTGCCTATAATTCCTCTCTGCACACAGAGTCATGTTTTCACATTAGTCCCAAAACGAAATTTCTTTGCCAATTTGAAAGCACACTTACTGCTCTTTTTTTTTCGGGGCAAGTGAAAATCACTTTTACAGACTGACACATTATGAAACCACTTTTTTTGATTTATTTAAATGCACATGTCCAAACTTCTTTTTCAGACCACCACCATGTGTATTCTCGGTGACTGCCTACACTCCAGCAAGGGCAACCAGCCTTAGTGATGCTGAATGTATTTGCATTACAGACTGTAACCTGAAAACCCCACTCGCTTGTAAATACTGTGCATGATTATACATGGCAAGCACATGGGTGTGTGCTAAGAGTCTGCTTCTTCCCCCAAAAATTCGCTCCCCCTTTCCATCTAATGCAACTGTGAAATCACCAGAGCAATACGCAATAAATCTCTGCCTATAATTCCTCTCTGCACACAGAGTCATGTTTTCACATTAGTCCCAAAACGAAATTTCTTTGCCAATTTGAAAGCACACTTACTGCTCTTTTTTTTTTGGGCAAGTGAAAATCACTTTTACAGACTGACACATTATGAAACCACTTTTTTCGATTTTCTTAAATGCACATGTCCAAACTTCTTTTTCAGACCACCTCCATGTGTAACCTGGGTGGCTGCCTACACTCCAGCAAGGGCAACCAGCCTTAGTGATGCTGAATGTATTTGCATTACTGAGTCCAACCTCAAACCCTTAAACTATTCTTTTTTTTTCCAGTACACCTTAATTTATTGTGAAAACATACTCCATATTATTTTACATGTTCCTCACATTTAAATTTCTCCCAAAACAGAAAATGATAAACGCAACTACAACAAAAACAATTTCCATTTCTATTATTCATTTCTTAAGTTACCACATACATCCCCTCTCAAACTGTAAACTCACCTTTAAAATTAGTTAGTTGTGAAAGAAATGTGACACTCAAACAGCAGATTATCAGAGCCAGGATCTCTGTTGTGTTCACCTCTCTCCTCTCAGCAGAACCAGATAATGGCAAACTTTCCCTCTATTTTTCCACACATATACATGTAAGTTTCAAATCTCAGTGCTTCCCCCTTTTTTTCAAATGTAATCACACATTTCTATTGGTTGAAAACCAACCCTTTTCCAAAAGTACCCTTCCCCCAACTTGACTTCTGCCTAGTACCCTTCCCCCAACTTGACTTCTGCCTGCTACCATAGCAACAGCTCATGGAACACTGCTGTGTTGAGTTAGGTCAGAAGTTCGCCAAACAATGTTTCAATTCCACAGAGCAAGAGTGCTTGACTTTTCAAACCTAACAGCAAATCCATAGTACTGTTCTTTGGTTACACATTTTTTTGTACCAATACAAAACATGCTTCTATTAATTTACACATACAGCCTAGTTTTTATTCTAGAATGGTATGAAACAGCCAATCAGTTCTTTTTGTTTTGAAAAAAATATGTATGCCTCCATTTCCAAACTGTCTTTCTTTTCATATTGCCATTCTACTGAAAGACACCTCCTGAGTGCATCCAGATCTTCTTTGAAGATGTTCACAGTGTGGATTGTAGGGCACAGCTATGTCTTCTGGAGTGAAAAGTTTGCAGAGAAAACAGATATGGTGAGAGACCTTGCTTTGCCAAATGTAGACATTAAATGGATTGGTCAGAGAGGGTTAAAGTGGCACCAATTGATGCCATTGGTGAAATCCTTCATGCAAATCCAACACCCTGACCTCATAATAGTGCACTGTGGTGGCAATGACCTAGGCACTTTGACTGGGGTAGGTCTGGAAATGCTTATGAAGGACACCTTTGCACAACTGTTTTCACTTTTCCCTAAAACTGCCTTTGTGTTTTCCAACATATGCCAAAGGCAAAAATGGAACTGGTCCAATCATTTCTGTCCACAGATTGACAAAGCAAGAAAGCACGTCAACAAATCTGTTTCTGCTTTCCTCCGTGACTATGGTATGGGTGCCATTTACCACAACAACTTGCGTTATGACATGCAAGACATTTATAGAGGAGATGGTGTGCACTTCAATGATGAAGGGAACAGAGTCTTCCTCTTGAACCTTAGACTCTGCATCGGTACTTACTTGTAGGTACCACTAAAAAAAATGACTTCATAAACACAACAGCTCTTTTTAGAGCTCCCTAATATCTAAACTCTTAATTCTGCATTTCATTTATTTATTTATTATTTTTTTTTACCGTACGCTTACCGTAAGCTTACCGTACGCGTACCCCGTGATTTTTTTAAAAATCAATAAATGTTTTTTTTGTACTTTTCTGTCCTTCTTTTACCCCCTTACAAATGTTAGGGGGTCTGTAACTCTCCTCATTGCCCCCTTTTCTTGTTTTCACTCTTTTTTTTCAGAGTGAAATACACAAAATGGCGGCCGCCGCTTCCTGGTTTCGGCCGATTCGAATGTTTACTAAGATCTAAGAGCCAATCAGAATCGCGCTCGCGCACGCCACCGTACGCTTACGGTAAGCGTACGGTAAGCGTACCGTAAGCGGGCTCAGATATATATATATTGATTTAAAGGCTATTTTCTCAGAATCTACTGAACAGATTTACACCAAACCTACAAAAGGTACTTCCTTGACCTAGGGACTACCTCTCTGCCAAATTTCAAGTAATTCTGTTCAGCCGTTCGGGCTGTAGCTCGTTCTAAAGGTCCTATGGAAAAATGCATGGGAAAAACGCGTTTTGGGACCCCCCTTTTATCTCAGCCCCCGCTTGACGGATCCCCCAGAGACTTTCAGGGTAGGAGCGGAGCGTAGCGCCCCACCTATTTTGAGAAATTCGCGAGGATTCATCGACCGGCGCCAAAGTTATTCAAAATAGAATGTTGCGGATTTCCTATGGAAAAGGGGTCCTAACTATAACTACCTACTGGCGACCGCCAGTAGGTAATATATATATATATATATATATATATATATTCACTGAAAAAAACCATAGGTTTCAGGGATGTTATAGTTAGTTGGACATTTCACTCATAGAAAACGATAGAAATTCCCGTTATAGTTAGTTGAGTTAACTATAACTCGCGCCCCTGCAATGCACTGCTGATGACGTCACATATTACATCATTCATGACATGGTCAGTGACATCACTGATGACATCATCCATGTCAAAATCTGATGCACGTCTAAAGAAAAACACACGGGTCGCACTCCAAATGTATTAAAAAAATTATGATCTTCAATAGTCCATTTAAAATTGTTAGGGTACTATAGAGAACCACCTCCCGACCAAGAGGTGTAGGTAAAACTCCAAACAGAACATATGGCTCCCACCACTGGGGAGACTCCTCAAGTAAGCACTCCTGTATGCGATGAACTTATCGCTTCACCAAATAAATGCGTCTGGTAATTAGTTAGAAGAATAGTTTATTGGTCCATTGTATTCAGGTTAAACAATAATCCGTGGTAACGGCACAAAGGATCTGAATCGTGTACGCTCGTTCGCGAGCTTTTTTCACAGCGATTTCCCCTGAAGAAGGGTTGGACCCGAAATGCATCGGGGTTTTGATAGAGTATTCCTGTGGAAAGGAAATGACATTTGAGTTTATACGACTTTTGAAATGAAGAATTAAATTACAACGACGTGTTACCACGGATTATTGTTTAACCTGAATACAATGGACCAATAAACTATTCTTTTAACTAATTACCAGACGCATTTATTTGGTTAAGCGATAAGTTAATCGCATACAGGAGTGCTTACTTGAGGAGTCTCCCCAGTGGTGGGAGGTATATGTTCTGTTTAAAATCTGATGCACCTCATCAGACCCTAATATAACACTCGATACACCCACTCTAAAATACAGACTATAATTTTCGAAACCATGAACACACCAATACCAGTTAGTACATATCCACTCACTAATTCCTAGGTCTACACACAAATCCATTCATTCACCCATACAGTCACTCATACATACAGTCAGCCATCAATACATCATTATCATATCCAGTCACATATCTATACAGACACTCACACACCACCTCTCATTCATAGAGTTATTCACACACCTAGTCAGTAATGGAAATATTCAATCACACTTTCATTTACTCACCTGTACAGTTATACACATACCACGTCACTTATTTAAACATATACTAACACATACTTACACTCTAATACAATAACTAATACAAGCACACACTGATCCATACAGGCACTCTCACAATCACTCACTCTCACATATAGTCATTTATACAGTCCAACACTCATATATACTGCCTTTCACATATGGAGTTACTCACACATGTACCACTGAGGCATCCATTCACTCACCAAGACACTCATACACACACTCACCCAGCCATACAGCCCTTCACAGATACATACTTGAACACATATACCCAGTGAATTATCCACTCACACATCTATGCACAGAGTCACACCCCCCACCCACCCACACAGACACTCAGGCACCCATACAGGTACTCAGACAAGCAATCAATAGCTCATATAGATCCTCATTTAGTTGCTAACCAAACCATGGAACTGCTTACACACCAACTGATAACCTAAACTGTGTGAATGTCTGTATCAGTCGCTAACACATGCATTAAGCAAGACACATTTAATCACTCACTTATACAGTCAGTCACACATTTACTTAATCATCCATCCTGACTCTTAAACACCCATTCATTCTTCAATACACCTTGTCATGTATATATATATGAAACATATTTATATTTTATAGAAACACACATTCACTGGATGATGTCATCAGAGATGTCATTTGAGATGTCACTGAACATGTCATGAATTATGTAATATGTGACATCATCAGCAGTGCATTGCGGGGGCGCGAGTTATAGTTAGCTCAACTAACTATAACAGGGGAATTTCTATGGTTTTCTATGAGTGAAATGTCCAACTAACTATAACATTCCTGAAACCTATGTTTTTTTTCAGTCAATTTCAAAGGTTTTTTAAATGCTAATAATTTCTAACTATAACGTGCCTGAAACCTTTGGTTTTTTCATTGAATTTCAAAGGTTTTTTAAATGCTAATTTCTAACTATAACGTGCCTGAAACCTATGGTTTTTTCAGTGAATATATATATATACACACATATATATGAATGAGAAACAAGCCTCAGAGCACATGGAGCCCCCGACCCTACAGGGCGGCCTCAGAACAATGGGTACAGAGCAGTCTATCAATTTGTCATCTGACAAGGAAAAAGATGAGGTCCGATAACGGAGGTAAAGCATTTATTCTTGGCACAGCTGCGCATCAAGTCTCGTAATCGGTATGCGTTTCGGCGTTGCTTGCCTTGGTCACAGTTTAAAAGCAAAATGCATTCATGCACGCTTTTTATATCCTTAAAGTCCTTTTAAAATACATTTCCCAGAATGCATGTTACCAGTAGTTCAAATATACGGCATGGAACCTCAATAGATCCTCATATCTTTGGATGTTTAAAATTCATTCTTTGTAAATGCATTAAAGTCACTGTGGAAACTTTACTCACACCGTCATGTGATTGTTCATTTACAGCAAGTTCTCACATTACATGATGGTCAATGAGAAACGCTCCTCCTCCAGAGCGATCAGTACAGGAGGTAATCCCCTCTGAATCCCTTCCTCAGCCGTCGCAATTCAGCTACATTAGCATACTTCTCTCTGGGCGTGCGACTGGCGAGTGGGTCATGCTCCCGATTTCATGAGAAACAAGCGTCCGAGCACATGGAGCCCCCGACCCTACAGGGCAGCCTCAGAACAATGGGCCCATCATTTTGTCATCTGACAAGGAATAAGATGAGGCCCAATACTGGAGGTAAGGCATTTATTCATGGCACAGCTGCGCATCATATATATATATGCTTCACTGGAATCCGGAAGCCTGGCGCTTCAAACGCGGCAGTCCCTGAAAGGTTCCGGCAACCCGTATATCCGATGCAATTCTCTCCAATTTTGAAAAACAACATCCAGGACACCCAGGGATGCCTAACAAATGTTTTCAGGCAAAGTAACGCCCCACCGACGCGTTTCGCTTTTCAGCTTTGTCACGGTGCAGTTGAAGCCTCGATACTGCCATTTTTAGGTCTCGGCTGCGAAGGCTGCGCTTGCGCAGTCTAGCTCCGAGATTTAATGACTTGGAGAAGAGGGGCTTGAACCCACCCCTCTTCTCCCCTGTTCTCCATTGGCTGGCCTCTTGAATGCTGGCCAGCCATTGGAGAAGAGGTCAGTCATTCAGATTAGGCCCCGTCCTTTTCGGATCGGGGGGCGTGTTTTTTGCAAGAAGTCTCAAGGAGGAGATAACAGCAAAACACGCCCCCGAATCCGAAAACGACGCTGCCTTTCTCCGAGGCATTTCTGCTCTGCCTCGGAGAAAGGCGGTGGTGTGCAGTTTTTACAGCTAATTTTCCTGATATTCCCACAAATATCACCTACAGCAAGCACAAAACATGCAGTCTCCCATTACCAACACTTCAACAGCGGTCTCTACAGCTTTAAAACTGTCCCGATTTGCATACATGGGCCATTTTCTTTTTGCTTTTTGCTTTCTGATTTGCTGATGACGGCCAGTGATATTTTCGTGCTTGGGCGCATCTTCCGTCCCAGTCTGACCCTGCAAGAAGACAGACCCCTTAGCGGGTCCGTTCAGTGCACGGGGTTGGGCCCTAGGTAGGATTTGCATAGGCTTACAGGCATTATTTAATATTAAGGAGTGTGTAAAACGCGCGTAACATGCCGTTAACGATGTCCCTGTGTCTGAAGCACAGGGGGCGGGTGGGCTGGGGGAGGGTAAAACACCAAACTGATCTCACTTTTTGTATTAATAGTTAAGCAACCCCGGAAGGCTCACTGCAGTCCCACTTCCCATCTCCTCATAATATCCTCCTCTTCCGCGTGAGTCGTGACTCTCCACTCGCATTTTAAGTGGGCACTGCCATTCACAACGAGTCGTCGCACTGTCGCTGAGGAGAAATGTGTGAGGGAATACGAGCGCGCGCGATGCCCTCTGTGGCCCGTGCACGTGCAGGTCTGCAGGGAGCAGCCGGATCTCACGCGCACTTGGTGGAACGCACATTTCGGCACCGACGGAGCATGATCTGCAGAAGGTAAGGCACGAGGCCATTCGCGGTTGTCTACGGTCTGTTATCAAACGTTTGTGCGTGAAACCTACACTAATTCACCAATAATACTTTTTGGGTTCTGGAGAAGCGTGCTACTCGCCAAAAAGTGCCTCGACTCCTCGTCAGGGGAAGCAATCGCGATATTAATGTAATTACAATTACACTCAATTATAACTGTCCTTGTTTTATACAGAGCTGCAAGCAAGCATAGATAGTGTTTTGTATATAAATATATATTTTTTAATGGTGTGCATTAACTTTGGAATTTTTGCGTCCTTTAAACAAACAAACAGGATTCGGCATTTGCCTGGAATGCTGAGATCTGCCTTCTTTCAAACACAAAAAAAGCATTTACAATGCAATGGTCTCGGCATTGGTAAAGTTAGAGCTATTGGCATTGCTCATGACAATGCCGTTTCTTTAAATGTTTTAAAAACAAAAACAAAAACAAAAATAATGTCATGAGCAATGCCAATAACTCTAACTTTACCAATGCCGAGACCATTGCATTGTAAATGCTTGTTACTCATATGATCAGCAACAGTGAAGAAGTTTAACATTACAGCCACAAAATTACATATGATGGTCAGCGCCATACTGAAATGTTTAATTCGAAACATTTTGTATCATATATCTTAAACACAGTGGATTGCGCTGTTAACATCAAATTACAAATATGCTGTATTTAAATTGTGTTGTTTGTCTTAACACCACATTTGGCAAAAAGAGCTCAATGCGCTCTTAATGCATTGAAGTGCCATCTAACATCGGGGACAGGAAGATAAATACCCAAACAGCAAAGTTGCAGTTTATGGACAAGCACCTAATAATCTCTATATCACATATTACTGCAAATTCATTATCATTCTCAAAAAAAAGCTGTCACATTGACAACATTATTATACATTGTCAAAAATAAGAGTCCTGCCCAAGTGGGCCATTATATAAATTTGATAAACACACTTATATAGTAATCACCACAGTCCTGCCCAAGTGGGCACAGTAGATCTGATATCCTCACTTCTATTCAATAGAGGCAAATTTATCGATGCATCTCTATTAACAACGATGCTGGTCCTTCCTGCCTCGATATTACAAACGATCATCCTATGTGTGCTAAAAAGAAAAAAAAGTAATAAACCTTCTTAATTTATCATCTTAAAATTTCAACTACTATTCTTTGGATTTAAAAATCCATCATATCATAAACTAAAAGCAAAACAGTTAGGAAGTTAAATTCTACCTAAAACATTGATTCCTGATATATATATATATTCACTGAAAAAACCATAGGTTTCAGGGGCGTTATAGTTAGCTGGACTTTTCACTCGTACAAAACCATTGAATTCCCCGTTATAGTTAGTTCAGCTAACTATAACTCGCGCGCCCGCAATGCACTGCTGATGACGTCACATATTACATCACTCATGACATGGTCAGTGACATCACTCATGACATCACTCATGACATCTCAAATGACATCACTCATGACATTACTGATGACATCATCCAGTGAATGTGTGTTTTTCTGAAAATTACATGATTTATATATGTACATCTCAAGGTCGATGGAAGAATAAATGGGTATATAAGGGTCTAAAGGGATGATTTGTTTTTGAAAAATTGATTGTATAACTGACTGATTAAGTGTATCTTAGTGAATACATGGCTTAGTGAGTAATGTTTAAATATGTAAATATCTGTATCAGTCTCTCACTTTGTGTATAAGTGGCTGCATGGGTTGGTGAGTAGCTACATGAGTGTCTATATAGGTTATTAGTTGGTTTTTTGAGTATCAGTATGAGTGTCTGAGTGTCTGTATGGTTCGATGGGGGTATTACGTAGTGCATAGGTGCATGAATGAGTGACTCACTGTTTGTATGTGTTGAAGACAGCACGTGTGCAGGACTGTATGGGTGGATGAGTGTGTGCATGGGTGTGTTAGTAAGTGAATGACTGTCTCAATAGTGTCTTTAGGAGTAACTACATATGTTTTAAACTAGTATATGTGACTATTGGTGTATATAAGTGAGTATATGTGAGAGTGAGAGATTGAAAGAGTTCCTGTATGAATAGGTATGTGTTTCTATAAGCGATTGTTTAAAAGACTAAGTATGTGTAAGTTTCTGTAGAAGTAAGTGTGGTGGTGTGTGCATAACTGTATATGCAAGTAAATGGATGTTTGATTCTTTATTAGCATGAGTGACTATGTGTGTGAGTAACTGTATGGATGAGTGGCGTTGTGTAACAGGATGTATAGGTGTATGAGTACATATGATGAGTGAGTACATGTATGAGTGATTGTATAGGACTGTTGGTGAATGAGTAGATGTGTATGTGGATCTTAGAATTACTGAATAGGTTGTTGTAACTGATATTGGTATGTCCATTGTTTTGAAAATTTTAGTTTCTATTTTTGAATGTGTGTATCAAAGGTTATATTAGGGGGAGAGGAGGTCTGCCACTCTATCACAAGGATGATGTCATTTGAGATGTCATTTGAGATGTCATCAGTGATGTCATGAGTGATGTCACTGACCATGTCATGAGTGATGTAATATGTGACGTCATCAGAGTGCATTGCGGGCGCGCGAGTTATAGTTAGCTGAACTAACTATAATGGGGAATTCAATGGTTTTGTACGAGTGAAAAGTCCAGCTAACTATAACGCCCCTGAAACCTAAGGTTTTTTCAGTGAATTTCTAAGGTTTTTTAAATGCTAATTCCTAACTATAACGTGCCTGAAACCTATGGTTTTTTCAGTGAATTTCAAAGGTTTTTTAAATGCTAATTTCTAACTATGCCTACAGAGATAGGACATGTGAAGAAAGAAGAAAAAACGCAGAGAGAGAAAAAAGAAATGCAGAAAGAAGCAACAGAAGTCCTCAAAGATGCAGAAAAGTGCAGGAAGAAGGATAACGTGCAGAAAGAACAAACAGAAGAGCAGAAAGAAGCCTTGTTGCAAAATCATCCTGTACCCTCAACTTTTTCAGATGGATACTGGTGGTAACTGAGTCTGACTAACCAGTCCTAGAGCCAGTGCTATGTTAAAAGACACTCAGAATACAGTGAAAACACCTACATACACTAGGGAACACTATGCGTTGGGGTCCCACTGTGATCAGCATGACCTCCTCTGTAAGCCCCTAGTATATAATAGGGCAGGGGATTAAAACTACCTCTTACAACGCGCCACAGGGCGTGTTTGCACACGTCACCTCAGGCCCCGTCCCCTCACTTCCCCACTGTGTAAACACGCCCTGTGGCCGTTTTAAGTTGGGAGATTAAGTCCCCTTGAATCCTGAGGGTCCCTAGGGTCCAACTAGACCACTAGGTACCTCCAGTAAGCGCCACAGAGCTGCGTTGCAGAGAGATGTAAAAAGGGGCACGGCCTGGACCACCTCTCTGCAACGCAGCTCAGTGGCGCTTACTGGAAGTACCTGGTGGGCTAGTTAGCCTCCAGGTGCCCTCAGGATTGAAGGGGAATTATTTCCCCAACTTAAAACGCGCCATAGGGCGTGTTTGCACACGTCACCTCAGGCCCCGTCCCCTCTCTTCCCCACTGTGTAAACACGCCCTGTGGCCGTTTATTAAGTTGGGAGATTAAGTCCCCTTGAATCCTGAGGATCCCTAGGGGCAAAATAGCCCACTAGGTAAGTCCAGTAAGCGCCATTGCAGAGAGGTGTAAAAAGGGGCACGCCTTGCACCACCTCTCTGCAACGCAGAGCAGTGGCGCTTACTGGAAGCACCTGGTGGGCTAGTTGGCCCCCAGGGTCCCTCAGGATTGAAAGGGAATTATTTCCCCAACTTAAAACGTGCCACAGGGCGTGTTTGCACACGTCACCTCAGGCCCCGTCCCCTCCCTTCACCACTGTGTAGACGCGCCCTGTGGCCGTTCTAAGTTGAGAGATTAAGTCCCCTTGAATCCTAAGGGTCCCTAGGGTCAAACTAGCCCACTAGGTACCTCCAGTAAACGCCACAGAGCTGCGTTGCATAGAGGTGTAAAAAGGGGCGTGGTCTCAGAACACCTGTCTGCAACGCAGCTCCCTGACGCATACTGGAGATACCTGTTGGGCTAGTTGGCCCTCAGGGACCCTCAGTATTGAAGGGGAATTAATTCCCCAACTTACAACTGGCCAGGGGGACGTTTGCAGAGTGCTGCAAGGAGGGGGCTTGGCCTCCGGCCCGATGCCGGTCTTTTATTCATTTAATTTTTTTAAGAAGGAGGGCTGTGTGGCCCCCTTCTTTTTCTAATTTACTGGCCCTGGGGACCCCCATCCCCCAGGACCTGCACCCTAATTTTTTTTGTTGAGAAAAATAAATGTGGCCCTCCCAAGGCCATAATCGGCCCCGGGGACCCCAACTCCCGGGTCATGGCCTTTTTTTTTTTTTTTTATTCTTTAGGAGGGGCTGCGTTGCTCCCCTCCTCAAGCCACTTATGACCCCGGGGACCCCATCCCTCGGGCCGGCCTTTGTTTTTTATTATTTTAAAAAATATATATATTTATAGAAACACCTAGGACATGCTGGACAAAACCGTATGTACCTATCACCATGACGATTTGCATGATATTCATTAAAAGGCGACTATGCATAGAATGAATCCACATGGAATGTATTTACACCGTTAGTGAAGCTCTGAGGTGTCTGACGCCCTACCGTGCCTAATCCCAGCGCCCCCGCCGGTGGGTACTCTCCAAGTAGGCACCCTTGTCGTTTATTCATACAAACATGGGTAGCTATTGACGGGCACATTTAATATACACGCACACCAAGCCATTCAAAGGGGATTCGACAAAAATTCGACCAAACTATGCAAGAAACCCCCCTCACGGTTAATAAAACACACATCCACCGCCGGATGTGTAATACTTTTTATTTTACTCTCTGGAAAGGAGACGAACCTCACTTGAGAGTCACAGCGTGCTCCTGGCTGAGCCCAATGCTGTGTTACACCCACCAGTGCCCGCCGAGTGCCTCACACCTCTGTGTTGTATTCCACCAGCTAGTGCGTATGCTATGACACTCTCTAGCCCATGTGCACTGTAACACCACCCCGTGAATATGTCATGCCACACTTGCCTTCGCACGGGTTATATTGCCCCATCTAACGTGGCTTCCTCGATGCCTATGTTATAACGCACAGCGCTATGCCATACATATTACAATCTGGGATCCATATATTTGTCACAGTGCATATGCAACGTTACACTCCCCAGCACATATTTTATATTTCAACTTTAGAGACTAGTTAGGTTACACAACACTGCCCTGTGCATATTACACTCCAAGGCGCATATCGCATAGCACGCGCTAGTGCCTGTGCTATCTCGCGCTCTCCAATGAATCTGTCATTGCGCACAATGTATTGCATATTATATTTCACGCCCTGGTTCATATTATAACACACTTTTTGGTGCATAGTTTATACCATATACTATATCTAGTTTTCATTTTCAATCGTGCTCTCAGGACTATGTTCTATATAACACTGCGTCCACCTACCCTTTTCACGGGCATTACATTTTGCGATGGGGGTGGAGGGTCAGGGGGTGTTTCTGCCAAGTGAGCCCAGAGTCACAGTCACAAACGTCCTCTTCTGCCTGAATAAAAGTGAGATTATGCTGCATACTTGTTCATATTTTAAGTAGTTCGCACAGACACACATTTTAAAAACAATAAAGTTCCTAAAACCCACCTTCTCTGAACAGTTCGATTGCTGCCCCATCCACCTCCTCCCTATCCTCTGTTGTCTGAATCCATGGACTAGCCTCCTCCCTCCTGCCATGCATGGTCTGGTGTGCTGCCACTGCCCTCCATTTAACATGAGGTACCAGACCTCTCCTCCTGCCCTCCATTGCCCAATTCTATGGCCCATCATTGACCTCCTGCTTAGCCTCTGTGCTTAGCTTGCTGCCCCTATTCTCCTTCCCCCTGCCCTCCGATGTCTTTGTGCATGCCCCTGCTCCATCCTTTTTGCCCACCATGTTCCATGGACCTGCCACTCCTATCTACTCTTAGTGTTCTGTTGAGCTGCCACTCCCCTCCCACCTGCCTAGCATTGTCAGATGACTGTAACCTGTCCCTGCCACCTCCACCCTGCCTGTCCACATGCCATGCCTCTATCCCCTTCCTCCTGTCCTCCATGGTCCATTTTACTGCCACACCCTTCTGCCCTCCCTGGTCTGTTGTGCTGCAACTGCTCCTCCTGCCTGCCCCACGCGGTCTGTTGTGAGGCCCCTTCCCCTGAACTCTCTTGTCTGTGCCCAGGTCCTGACCCTCCCTTCTATCCTCCATGGTCCTTTGTGCATGCCCCTGCACCCTCCTTCTTGCCCATCATAGCCATTGTGCTGCCACTAACCCTCCTGCTTGCCATGCATGGTCTTCTGTGCTGCCATGGCCCCTCACACCTTCCCTGTGTGGTCAGCTAGCTGCCCCTGACCCCCTCCCACCTTCCCTCCATGGTCTGTGTGTATGCCATCATAGTCTCATTGTTGCTCTCCATGGTGTGTCTTGTTTCTAGTGCCCATCCTGCCTGACCTCCATGGTCATCTTGCTGCTCCTGCCCTGCCCCCTTGCTCCCAGCCCTCTGTTTCCATGTGCAGACCCCTATTCCCTCCCTCCTGGCTTGTCTGTTCCATTGTAATGCCCCTGATCCGTCCCTCCTGCCCTTTATGGTCTGTTATGCTGCAGCTTTCTCTCCTGTCTGTCCATTATGGTCAGCTAGCTACCATTGCCTCTTTCCCCTCTGTTCTCTGTTGTCCATGTGCATGGTCCTGTCCCCTCCCTATTGCTTTCTATGGATTGTTGTGCTGCACTCCCGTCCCGCATGCTCTGTGTGGTGTATTGTGCTGCTGAAAACCCTGATGCCTGCCCTGTAGGGTCAGTTTGGTGCACCTCTCCATGTCCCTCCTGTCCTCTGTTATCCGAGTCCATGTCCCTACCCCAATTCCTCCTGCCTACCATGATCCAATGTACCATACTAGCGAACATTTTGAACTTGGTAAGAGGGAGATTTTGAAAAAAAAACTGGGGTATTGATTTTCCCCTTTGAGTTACATTGAAAAAGAGGAGATTGTAGACAGGAGACAGATCAAATAAAGCCCATTTGAGCTTAAAAACATTGGACGTTTCCTGGCTGAAATGGGGCTGTTGGCATGTATGGTTGTACTACCACTACCTCCTCCTTCTGCCCACAATGGTCTATTATATTGCCACAGCCTCTCTTGCCAGTCCTGTATTGTTGGTTTGTTGCCCCTGCCCCCCTTTCTACTGCCCTCCATAGTCTGTTGTGCTGCCACTGCCCTTCCTGCCTGCCCAGTGTGGTCAAATTGTTGCCTCTGCACTCTCCTACCTGCCTTCAATTTTCAGAGTCCGTGCCCCTGGTCTCTGCCTCTCAACAGTATCCCAATGAACAACTAGATTGCTAACATTCTATATTTATTACAAAAGTGTGTAACGCCTGACGTCATCTTGATGTAATCAAAACTGTAATACCTAGAGCATTTCCTTTAGAAATGACATATATGAGAGGGTCTTATTTGCATAAAAATTATGTTTAGTGCTCTAAAAACTCAAATGAGGACATATTTTCTGAGTTTTCAAATAGCGATAAAGAACTTTTAAATTATTTGTAATCTTTATGTTTTTTTATCCAGTTGACCACTTGATTAAATGTTGCACCTAGGGGAGAGGATGTGGTGTTACTTCCAGAGCTGCAGACTTTGCAACTGGGGGAACCAGGTTGGAGTTTCTGCTTCAGCTCAACATTCTGTGATTCTGGTCAAATCACTTAATCTCCCCATGTCTACAACCAAAATTAATTTGATCTTGTGTGATGTAACCAATGCTCATGTAAAGCACTCCAATACCTGACAAGTCTGCACTATATAAAACTGCAAATACACAAAAAATAAGTGTTTTGAACACTTCTGTCATTGGGCTACATGTGGGCTACATCTGGGTGATATTTGTGCTGCATTTGGGCTCTTTTGTCTCTGGTGGCCATCTTGGGAGATTTATTTGTTATGAAGTTTCCTAATTTCCTCATTTACTGTAGTCTCCTCAGTAGGAAATGCTTTCAGTTGTTTACTTTGATTCCATCAAGAAGGGATTCAGATATGTCACACATTTGCCATAAATTCTGAATGTTAGCACTCTCGTTGCTCATTAGATCACTGTAATAAAGCTACTTCTCAACACCGAAGTCTGCTGCTGGTATTAAAAGTGCATGTTTCAGTCTGCATATCAGAATTTTTTAATGAAATAGAAGAGGATTTGAGAAGTCACTCAAAATGTGCCCTAATTTTTCTTTCTTCAGCACTAATCATAATTTCTATGGCAAAATGAACGCCCTCATTGTGTTCCTTTTTAAATTAAATGTTTTAAGTGTTACCAGTTTATTCCAATCAAGATGGCTTCAGGTGTGCCATACTTTTGTCATAAGTAAGACAGTAAGCGCTCTAGTTGTTCTTAAGAACACTCTGGGACATTCTGGTGCCGATTACGATCCTGGAAAAACCGGGTACGGACCGTCGGTCGGAGCGTTTTCTCCGTCCGACTCGTACCCGGTTGTAAAACTGTACAAACATGGAAGTACGATTCGCACGGAAACACCATTTCCGTACGAATCGTAAAAAACACCGTCCGACGAAAATATACATACGAATGTGATCCGGGAATGCTCCGACGTGACGTCGGGACGCTGTCAGGCAGCGTTTCACGACCCAGGAAGTACGATTCGAACCGACAGCAGTCCGGACGGCAATATTTTCACGGCACCCAAAAAGTGCCGGAAAAGCGAAGTACGCCGTGAAACGACCAGAATAGGGGGCCCGGTACGCGCCGTACCCCCCCCAGCCCCCGTGAGTACATGCTGTACCCCCCCCCAGCCCCCGTGAGTACGTGTCGAACCCCCCGTGTATGTACACCCGTGTACATGTCGAACCCCCGTGTATGTACACCCGTGCATGTACGCACCGTACATACACGGGTGGGGGTACGACTCGAACGTACACGCTTGTACATACACAGGGGGGTTCGACACGTACACGGGTGTACATACACGGGGGTTCGACACGTACACGGGTGTTCATACACGGGGGGTTCAACACGTACATGGGTGTACATACACCGGGGGGTTCGACACGTACACGGGTGTACATACACGGGGGGGTTCGACACGTACACGGGTGTACATACACGGGGGTTCGACACGTACTCACGGGGGCTGGAGGGGTGGTTAGGCGCGTACATACGGGGGCTGGGGGGGGGGTTTGGCGCGTATGTGGGCACATGTGTCCATGGTTGCAATGGGAGTTCGGTGCGGACGGTGTTTTTTCCATACGGTTGTGACATCGGACGCACGGGATGGATCGTACTTGCGCGGTCTGACTTCAATTTTCACGTTTGAACGGTAAATCGTCCGGGGACGTGTCGGACACATTTTCCGACCCGAGGACATGTGGGGAATTATTCCCAATGCGATTCGTATGGACTTTTTTCCATGCGAATCGTACTTGGCAGTTTGTACGGCACTTGTACGATTCGTACGGTAAAAAGACCGGATACGAGTCGTACGGGGAATTTTTTTACAGGATCGTAATCGGCACCCAAGTCATTGGGCTATACTTGGGCTACATCTGGGTGATATTTGGGCTACATTTGGGCTCTTTTGTCTCTGGTGGCCATCTTTTGAGATTTATTTTGTTATGAAGTTTCCTAATTTCCTCATTTACTGCAGTCTCCTCAGTGGGAATACTTTCAGTTTTTTTATTTTGGTTCCATCAAGAAGGCATTCAGATGTGTCACACATTTGCCATACATTCTGAATGTTAGCAGTCTAGTTACTCATTAGATCACTGTAGTAAAACTACTGCTCACCAGGGAAGTCTGCTGCTGGTATTCAAAGTGCATGTTTCAGTCTGCATGTCAGAATCTGTTTATGAAATATGAAAGGATTTGAGAAGTCAAAATGTGCCCTAATTTTTCTTTCTGCAGAACTAATCGTAATTTCTGTGGCAAAATGAACCCCCTCATTGTGTTCCTTTGTAAATAAATGTTTTAAGTGTTACCACTTTATTCCAATCAAGATGGCTTCAGGTGTGCCATACTTTTGTCATAAGTAAGACTGTTAGCGCTCTAGTTGTTCGTTAGAACACTCTGGGACATTCTGTCATTGGGCTATACTTGGGCTACATCTGGGTGATATTTGGGCTACATTTGGGCTCTTTTGTCTCTGGTGGCCATCTTGGGAGATTTATTTGTTATGAAGTTTCCTAATTTCCTCATTTACTACAGTCTACTCAGTAGGAAATACTTTCAGTTTTTTACTTTGGTTCCATCAAGAAGGCATTCAGATGTGTCACATATTTGCCATAAAATCTGAATGTTAGCACTCTAGTTGCTTATTAGATAACTGTAGTAAAGGTACTGCTCACCAGGGAAGTCTGCTGCTGGTATTGACAGTGCATGTTTCAGTCTGCATGTCAGAATTTTTTCATGAAATAGAAGAGGATTTGAGAAGTCACTCAAAATGTGCCCTAACTTTTCTTTCTGCAGCACTAATCATACTTTCTATGGCAATATGAACCCCCTCATTTTGTTCCTTTTTAAATTAAATGTTCTAAGAGTTACCACTTTATTCCAACCAAGATGGCTTCAGGTGTGCCATACGTTTGTCATAAGTAGGACTGTTAGCGCTCTAGTTGTTCTTTAGAACACTCTGGTAAGCTGCAGTAGAACACAAAGGAATCAACTGACAGTCTCTGCCCTTGTTGGATGTACATGTTTTACTGAGAATGTCAGACTTCATTCTCACATGACTGAGAAAGATAATGTGAATTTACAGAAAATATGCTCTCAGTTTAGCTTATGGATCACCTTCCAAACCTCTGTGGGAAATAATGAGAAAATAGTTTTCTCTCAAACATGATTCATGATATCACAGCAGAAGGCTTTTTCACATGGTAAAATCACCTTAGAACACACCACAATTCCTCAACAAATGATTTATAATGTAACTAAAGTCCTAAAACCTTAAATTACTGCAATGCTTTTTAATGAGGTGCTATCATGTATATTGGTCCCAAGATGGCTGCCAACACTTCTTGCATGAAGTGCTGACAGCCAATCAGATCTCACGATGAGAAGTGTGGTTAGGCTCCGCCCAGATATATATGTGATTTTACTTTTGATTTTCTCAGGAACTACCGAACGGATTTGCACGATTTAAGCAAAAGGCACGAGTCTGAACTGAGGACTACCTCTTTGCCAAATTTGGTGTAATTCCGTTCAGCACTTCGGGCTGTAGCTGCGTCAACAGGTCCTATGGGAAAATGCATGGGGAAAACGTGTTTTGGGACCCCCCCTTTTTTCTCGCCCCCCGCTTGACGAATCACCGTGAAATTTTCAGGATAGGAGCGGACCGGAGCTGGCCAAACGTTTGGAAACTTTCGCGAATATTCACCAATCGACGCCAACGTTATTCCAAATAGAATGTTGCGGATTTCCTATGGAAAATAGGTCCTAACTATAACTACCTACTGGCGACTGCCAGTAGGTAATATAGATATATATATGCACGGTAATTAAGCTTGATTCCTTTATTCTCTCGTGTCCATACTAACGCGTTTCGGCTAATCCCAGCCTTTGTCAAAGTTACATTCACATTTTCCCCAAGCAGATTTAAAGACACAGCAAATGATGAAAATAAAACAAATACCTCCGTATTCTTTCTTTCTATCTCCATCTTTTACCCATCCATCAGGAAATGGATTGCTTGATAGGCATTTTGTTACAGTGCATTCTTATTTTAAAAACACATTTTTTTTACATTATTACTGTTTTTTAAAGAATATGTTTACTATAGCACATTTATATAAAACCAATATTTTCAAATCATATTGATTTATGTATGATACTTGGACATGGGAACTCTAAGGTTAGCAGCATGGTATCTTGGGCCAATGCCCAAATTCAATACTTATCCAATTACATTAATCAAATGTTAAAAATCCTTTCAGCATCCACTGGGAATCACATAATCATAATGCTATCATTTGCCCCAAAACATCTAGACCTATAGAATATTCTAAATAATACTTATGAATAAATAGATAATGATCCTTGCAATACTGGTATATAAATCCATCCAATTAACTAAACAATGGCACATTCAATATTATCTAATATAAATAAATATATTAATAAATACATGGCTACAGTATACAATATCGTTAAGAATTTTTTATCAAATATACCTATATAAATATTTCATTATAAATTTTGGGATTGCGTGTAAAATTATACATATATTAAAGATATCCATAAAAAAGGTTTTGATAATCAATTTTATTGTTTTGATGAAAAACAACACCAGCAAATCAGCATTGGACACAGAGCATGACAATTCACAGCCAATTACAGGAACATAGCATATCATAGTATCCGACCCCTTAAGGTACAAGTAGATATAACAATTAAATACTTTGCATTGACTATTCCACGGTGCCCAGCCATTTGCCCCACACCCTGCGATACTATTTGGGACACCCTCGTGCCTCGTACATGTTTTTTTCTTGTGTCGCGCACCAATCTACCTCCCTTCGCCATCTCCCTGAGCAGGGTGGATCAGGACACTTCCACGCCGCTGCTATGTCTCACTTGGTCACTACCAGTGCAGTGTTGAAGAATAACTTTTCATTTCTAGACCCATCCAGCCCATCCGTAATCCCTAGAAGGAAGTGTCGCGGGTCGTGAGGGACTTCCCACCCCAAGATTTCTGTGAGCTCTTCCTCGATATCACCCCAGAAGCGTGCCAAGTGGGGACAGGCCCAGACCATGTGGAAAAAATCAGCCGGGTCGTGGCTGCACCTCATGCAGGACGCGCTCGGGTACAAGCCCACCCGATGGAGGCGCAGTGGGGGGCGCAGTGGGGTTAAGTAGGCAGGGTGCAAATAGTATAGTAGGATTAATCGGAGTTTGGCTGACGCAGTAACCGTCTTGGGTGCCATAAGGGCATCATGCCAATCCTCCTCATCGAGCGGACCCACCCACTCTTCCCATTGGCCTCTAAGCCTGTCCAATGGGGTCTGGGTGTTGTTAACCATTGTCCGATAAGTGAGAGAGATACCCCCTTTGCCTAAGTCCCCCAGCATGGTCTGTGCCTCGGGGGGCTATACTCAGGGATCCTTATGTCAGTGGTTATGTGCATGTGAAGGGCATGTCGCAGCTGCAAGTATTTGTAGAATTGAGATGGGTGCAGGGAATAACGGGTTTGGAGGTCTTGAAAGGAGCGCATTTGGTCGCTTGCCCACACATTCCCTAGTTGCGAGATTCCTATAAGGTCCCATGCTCTAAAACCCTGCAATCCACTGACCTCTCGGAGCCAAGTGCCATGCCAGAGAGGCGTGCACTGAGTCAACTTGCATGTCCATTGAGTATGACACAGTGCAGCCCGCCAGGCCAACAGCGCAGAGCGCGTTATGTCTGGTAAAAAGGATGGATTAGACTCTCCATACCTCAGTGACTGGATTTTGGGCAAACCCAGTTCGCTCAGTTTGAGCCGGTAAGCTGGGTCTGACCAGCCGCCATTAAACCAGTCATGTATGATCAGTAAGCGTGTGGCCAAGAAGTACAGGTATAAATGCGTCATCCCCATAACCCCATCAAATGAGGGAATCCGACACAGGGTCAGGGCCAGATGTGCTCTCTCCCCCCAGAGAAACTTGGTGGCCATACTGTCCAGCTCTCGAAACCAAGCCCTTGGAAAGCAAAAGGGGGTGTTCTGAAGGAGATTTAGGAACCTGGGAAGAATCATCATTTTAAACAGAGCGACTCTCCCCAGTGGCTTCAGAGGTAACGTCTGCCACTTCTGAAGATTCGCCTTGGCTTTCTTCACCAGCAGGGTGACGTTTAGGGACCAGCCCAGCTCAGGGAGGAGAACAACTCATATCCCTCAGTATTTAAGCGATTGACGCCGAAGCGGTATGGTGGATTGCCAATCGTAACAGTCTCTAGACAGGTGTAAAGGGACCAGGACCGGCTTCTCAGGATTCAGTCAGAGGCCGGAGGCCTGCCCAAAGGACTGCAGGATCTGGAGGCATTGAGGGCCCGACCGGGCAGGCTCAGCTAAAAACATTAGAACATCGTCTTCGTATAGAGCGATCTAGTCCGCCTCCATGTTAGGCCATTCCCATTCCCATCCCCTAACACGACCCTCGGACCGCACCAGGGATGCCAGGGTCTCCATTGCCAGGCCGAAGAGCAGGGGTGAAAGGGGGCAGCCCTCCGAATGGGGAAGGCCTCCGACAAAACCCCATTGACTAAGACTCGCGCCCGTGGCTGGGCATACAGGACGCGGACCAGATCTCGAAAGTGGGGCTAAATCCCATCTCAGTCAACACGTCAGCCAGATACCTCCAATCCACCGAATCGAAGGCCTTCTCGAAGTCTACAAGAAGGATTGCCAAATAGGGGGTGAGCAAGTGATGGTGAGCCGAGGCCAGATGCAGCCTCCGTAGACAGTGTCGAGTACCCCACGTGGGCCTGAATCCACACTGGTCTGGGTGAACCAGCAGGGACAAGTACGGCTTCAGCCACTGGGTGAGAATGGATGCGTATAATTTAACCTCTGTGTTCATAAGAGAGATAGGACGGTAGTCTGCGCATTGACTGGAAGGTGGCTGAGATTTCGGTAGGACCACGATGGTAGCTATATCCGTATCATGTGGGAAGGATCCCTTTTCCAGTGCCTCATCGAACAAGTCGGCAAGGTGTGGGACGAGAGTCTCGCGGTACAGCGCATAGAATTCTTGGGGGAGGCCATCAGGGCCTGGGGTCTTGCCCGACGAGGTGAGGGTTATTGCCTCGCTAATCTCCTCACGCGAGATAGGGAAGTCCAAATCCTTCTGGGCGGTCGAGCCCAGCTGCAAGAGATGAACGCCTCCCTGTTCGAGTAAGGCAGAGAGCTACAGTTCCGGGGTCCGTTACGCGTAAAGTTGTTGATAGTAGGAGGCAAAGGTGGGAGCCGTCGCCATCGGAGATCGGTGCACCGCCCCGTCCAGATCCACTATTTCAGGGATGATGCGGTTCACCCTAGGGTACGTGGCTAGTCTATGAAGAATCTTGCTACTGAAGATCTCCAGAGGAGCTTGGCAGCATCTAAGGAGAGCTGCCGGATCTCCGCCCGAAGATGAGTGAGTTGCTGAACACGGGAAGTGTCATCGGCCATAGGAGGGGATTGCTCGAGAAGGCCTGCGCCTCCCGTGAGGTGATCTGTTGCAGCTGCGCCTGTCGCTGTCATTTAAGTCGGCCCTTAGCAACGCCCCGGATGGTGGCCTTACAGGCCTCCCATAGGATACCCTGAGAGGACACCGACTCATCATTGGTTAGAAAGTACTGCTTAAGCTCTGTCCACACCACCTATTTAAATTCCTTGTCTTGAAGGAACCACGCGTTCAATCTCCACATCTGGCGTGCCAAAGAGGGGGAGCCCCTGTGCTAAGAAGCACCGGAGAGTGGTCGAAGATATCCCTGGGGAGGATACGGACGTCCTGAGTCATGGCACAGTCAGTTGAAGGGACAAAAATCGCATAGATGCGTGCCTGCGTGTGGTGTGCTGCAGAAGGTTGGGTGAATTGAGCAGTGTGAGGGTGCCAGGTGCACCAAGCATCGCAGAGGCCCAGAGACTCGGACCAGTTTTTTAATTGTTTCGCTTGCGCAATTCTAGTTGTAGGGGGGGCAGTCGTGTCAAGGTTTGGAGAGGAAACCGCATTGAAGTCGCCCCGATGATGGTGGGCCCCAGGGGCAAGGTAGTCAGCAAGGCAGTGGAGTGTTTCAGGGTCGTTGCGAGCATCGAAGGAGGGGAATAGACGGACACAATATTAAGGGGAATACCACTCAGCGAGCCACAGAGAGCCACTGACATTCCCTGGGGGTCATGAAGAACTTGTGTGAACACAAAAGGCAGGGTGCCTTTCAGAAGGATAGCCACCCCACGGGAGCCCCGAGTGAAGCCAGAGTGCCATACTCTGTCGTACCCATTGCGTGCCAGGAAGGGGCAGTGGTTGCCCAGCAGGTGTGTTTCTTGGAGCAGAAGTACTTCTATACCGAGGCGTTGTGCATGGCACAGGACAGCCATACGTTTAAGCCGGTCCAGGAGGCCATTAATGTTCCATGACAGAATGTGAAGGGATGCCGAGGAACGGGTGTGTCAGTCCTGGCGGTTAGTATGTGGAGTATAGGTGCGTGACCCTACAGAGAGTCAGGAATACGCATGGAGCCCCACCTCTGCGCGGGAGGGTGCTTGTAGTGAAGCCATGTCTGTCCCCTGTGGAATGGCTGCATGGTGTCACGTGACAGCCGGAACAACAAAACAACAAGAAACAACAACCTAGGGAAAAACAGTCCCAAACTCCCCCCTACCTACTACCCCCTCCCCCCACCCTATACTTCGAGAACGGAAGCATCTGTCGGCCCCTGATTTTAACAACTACCAAACTAAAATGCTCGGGTTAGGTTGCGTGGAGGACCCCTCCATATAGGCGGATGTGCAGTGTCTCGGTAGAAAGACAGAGAAATAGAGCAAGAAAGTCTGCCATGTTTTAGAAACCCCACTGAGGGTAGAGCGTGTCCCTACAATGATTATGCATCGGGCAGCGCCCGCTGGGTCCTCAGAGAGTTGGAGTGCGGGAAAGGTCTGAGTCCACTCTCGGCAAGCCCCCTCGAGCCGGTGACGAAGAAGCTCGAGGCAGACCGTCAGTTGAGTGGTGCCTGAGGCGGGGAGGAGAGCCCGATGGGCTTGAGGAGTCCCGGATTCTGTGGGCAGCCGTGCTCGATGATCTAGGTGTCGCAGCTTGGGATTGGCGCCTCCTGCGAGAGTGCGTGCACCTCTGGCGCTGGTGCCTCGGCGACCATGGCCTCGTGGACTGGGAGCCCGAAGGCATAGGGGACAGGTCACGCCGAGGGTGGAGGGGACGCGCCTCCATCAGCCAAATCCATGCCGCCTGGGGCGAATCAAAGAACTGAGTTTTGTTCTGGAAAATGACACGAAGGCGTGCAGGGAACTGGAGTTGATATTGCAGGCCCAGGAACGTAGTTTCTTTTTAACATCTGTATATGAGCAGTGCAGGTCTTGCACTTCTTTGGTGTAATCAGGGAATACCATGACAGTGTGGTTTTGGAATTTGAGGGGTCCTTGAGCACGCGCCTCACGCAGGATGACGTCCCGGTCCTTGAAGTTAAGGATTTTTAGTATGATAGGGTGAGGTGGAGCTCCGGGTGGCGGTCTTGGCGTGGGAGATCAATGCGCCCTCTCCACCACAAACCACGCGAAGAGGGCATCCTTGGGCATGCACGATGCAAACCAGGCTTCGACAAAGGTGGATACCTGGTTTGTTTCAACCCCTTCGGGGGATCCCACTAGGCGGAGGTTGTTGCGGCGCGCACGGTTTTCTGCGTCCTCTGCGTGCCGATGCAGCTCCTTGGTGTGTGAGCGGAGATTAGCCACCTGCTCTTTCAATTGTAGGACATCATCCTCCGCCGTTGAAAGGCAAGAGTCAGTCTCTGCAATTTGGGCCGTAGCATTGCAGAGGTCCTGCCAAAGGAGGGACACGTCCATCTTGACCTCCCCAATCTTCCCTTCCACCGACGCCTGTGAAGCGCTGATTGCCTGTAGAATGGTAGATAAGTCATTGCCCGGAAGGGGGGGGGCCCTGCAGCCTGCCTGGGGGGGTCATGTTCGGAGGTGGTGAACCGGTCCATCTTCATTTGCGTAGGAGCTGGTGTGGACTTAGAGGCCTTGTCTCTCCCCATGCTCGATGTCAGGTCGCGCCTCCGTGAGAGCTCCAGGGGCCAGATGGAGGAGACCAGATACTGTCAGACACCCGAATCAAGGTTGTGTGGCCCCACCAGGATCAAGGGCTGCAAGGCAGGTGCGGCAGCCCCCGTATGGAAGGCAGATGAGGTGAGTCCAGCCACGCCCGTTCCCAGGGCCACCCCACAGTGCGGTAGGTAAGGAACAGGGTCGTGGACAGGGGGTATAGGTGACCACTACGGTGGTTTCCCGCGCCGGGTAGAGGCAGAGTAGGGCCTTCCTGCAGAATAAGTTGAGTGGCCAGTAGTGCGTGGGGGTGACACCTCAAAGGCTTACCCGGTCGTGGGATCCCCTGCTGCTCGCTCAACGCAGCCGATTCCTCCTTCAGCACAGGCGAGCAATGCCCCTCATCCGATCCCACCACTAACGGTTCGTGGCAATCCACCGCCTCATTCACCAACCGCAATTGGTGCGGGGAGACCCACACCAGCGAGAAGACGTCTCTGGAAGGACAGGACCGACAGCCCGGAGAGGCGCCCGGGAGAAGCTGCTCCAGGAAATGGGTAGACACCAAGGGGGCACCGGCCGAGCCCCACACCATGCCGCCGCCCGACCTGGCAGCCGAAGGAGGAGGAAGGAGCGCCCCGCTTCCGCGGGGCAGAGAAGGGATCCCAGGAGTAAGGCCTACCCCCGGCCCAGTAGGTATCGGTAGGGCCAGGCCAGGCTCTTCATACGTTAGTTACAGGCCGCCCGGCCCCTGCACACTCAGCTCAGAGATCAGAGAGGGCTCCGTTCGGGGGCAGACAGAGGGGGGCGGGGCCCGCTACCCGAAGTGCGCAGCCGAACTGCAGCCCCACCGTCCTGCAAGGCGAGTCTGCCGCCCCTGGATTGGCCGGGCCCCAGGCACCGGGGATGGTATTTGCACGGCAAACCAGAGGGGCCCAGGCGCCCACCGCACCAGACACAGCAAGGAGGGGGGTGCGACCTCTCGTGCCGCTGCCAGATGTGACAGCCGATCCCCGGCTCCACTCACCGGGTGACGCCTCGTCTCTAAGCTCCAGGCAGGCCTCAGGAGTTGGAAGCGGCATGCTGGCGAGCTCTCTTGGGACGCAGTTCTCTGTCCCGGAATGCGGGGCTTTGGCACCTCGTCACCTGCACACCAGCCGATCCCCGCTAGTCGATCTTGAAGTAGAGAGCCCTTCAGGCGGACGTCAGCCCCGTCAGCCTCGCCAGCCATGGGCGCAGGAGGCCGCCATTTTGTGTGTGCGGAGGGCACAAGAGAGCCGGCTCTCCGAGCCTGCCGGCAGAGATTTCAAGTAATTCCCCATTGCCGGGTAACGCATCAAGCAGGTTCTGTAGTCAGTAGGAGAGGCAGCACCAGCCGGCGCCTCCAGGTGAAGGATGCTGCGCTCACCACCAGAACATGGAGGAGGCCGCCATGTTGCGGTCTTGGGGTCTCTGCAGATCAGGAGCCCAGTGTGGCGCCAGGAGCCCGTTATCAACAGTCTGGACACACCGGGACAGCGTGCCGCTCCGGGGTTCACTGCAGGCAGGTAAGAAGTGTGGACGGCAGCCGTGGACACCGGGATGTGAGGCGGATGACGGAGGGGTCCGGAGCACTCTTAGAGTGCTCCGGACCATCTTGATGCCTCAGGCCACACCCCCAGATATCCATAAAATTAGCCATAAATAAGTCTTCATTGTGAGGGGGAAATATATACAAGCAATTATTAAGCGTCGAGCCCAGGGCTGGCATTCAATATACACCTTAAATATTCATATCCCATAGCAGTCATCATTAATCAACCCAGATGGACTTCCAGCTCCTCATTCTTATTCAACCCACTGGGGAATTTCGTATGTAAATCCAGGATATATCTTGATTCTAAGCGTCTCAAATTCATTACTCTTTTGCCCCCTCTTATACTTGAGGGGACCCTATCTACCGCAAAATAATTCAACAATCCTGGATCGCTTTTATGTTTGTCATAAAAATGTCTGGCCACTGAATAGGTAAAATCATGATTCCTGATACCTCGTTGATGTTCCAATATCCACTTCTTCAGTGTAAAAATAGTACTCTCTACATACATTAGGGGACAAGGACAGCACAGCACATGGACACAATAGTCTGTATTACAATTGTAGAACCCATTCACCCTTGTTTTCTGTCCATCTGAAGACTGAAATACTGAGACATTTTGACCATTCTACAGGCTTTTCAGTGATTACATTTAAAGAACCCCTTGGTAGTGGCTAACCAGGTGTCAGGTTTATGACTCCTCGTAAAGTAGCTGTGTGCTAAGTTATCTCCTAAAGTCCTGCGTTTCCTGTAAGTAACTGGGGGTGTCAATGTTAGATCTTTTCCTATTTTTGAATCCCTCCTCACTACCTGCCAATGCTTTCTCAAAATTTGATCAGAACATCGAGTTGAAACATGTGATAAATCTAGTTACTGTATTTCCCTTTCTTTGGTCTGATGTTCGGATAGAGTAACTGGTCTCTAGTAATATTTTTAGACTTCAGTTTTGCTGCATTTAATGTTCTGGAGCAGTATCCTCTCTTGCAAAACCTCCCATTCATTTTCCGCAACTGATCCTCCAATTTTTGTTCCTGACTACAAATCCTTTTTAATCTCAATGTTTCCCCATAAGGAATGCTCTCTTTCAGATTTTTTTAATGCTGACTTCTAAAGTGCAATGTGCTATTCACAGCTGTTGTCTTACGACGGACTGTGGTGTCAATTTTGCCATCTTTTACTTGCAACAGAATATCTAAGAAAGTTTTCTCACTAGAACTCATGTGTGAGGTGAAGTGCAAATTGAAAATCTTTCCATTAAGAATTTTTATATATTCTTCAGTCTTGGACTTGGGCCCATTCCATCATCAGAAAATATCATCGATATAATGGGTCCAGATCAAAGTGTTCTGTACATATTCAGCATTCTCATCCACCCAGGCCACCTGCTTCTCCCACCAGCCCATAACCAGATTGGCAAAGCTGGGGGCGAAGCAGGTGCCCGTGGCAGTCCCCATTTTTTCTCTGTATATGGGCCTGTCATGCATAACGAAATTATCCTTCAGGCAAACACAAATCACATCAATAAGCATACGATTATGCTCTAAAAAGTATGCTGGTCTTTTTTTCAGAAAATATTCACAGGCAGGCACCCCAAATTCATGGCCAATGGAAGTGTATAGGGCAGTGACGTCCAATGAATCATAATGTATGAGTCAGCCCAAACAAGATTATGAATTTTAGTATGGAAATCACCACTGTCCTTACAATATGAGGGGAGTGTTTTAACAAATGGAAATAGGAAAGAATTGATATATATGGCTGTGTTTTCCAAGAAACTCTCATTAAACAAAACTATAGGTCTTCCCGGGGGATTGTACAGTTTTTTTATGTACCTTCGGCAACATATAAAATGAAGGAACTCTCGGATATTCGGATCTTAAAAAGTTGAATTCATCTTGATCTAAAATGGTTTCATCATAACAGTTGCTGAGCTGTGACTAAAATGTATTCACACAAGCCCAATATTCATCAATTGTGATCACCTCATAACACATGACATCCCCCAGTTGTGTCATAGCTTCCTGATTGTACTTATCAGAATCCATAATTACGACATTCCCTCCCTTGTCACTGTTTTTGATAACAATGGAGGTGTCATTTTTAAGGGATTGTAATGCCCTCCTCAATTCTGGTGTAAGATTATCAGTACACACCTCCACCCTTCTTTCTAAACTGCACCAGGTCTTAAATCACCATTTCATGAAACACATTCAAATTGTCATGGGCATTTAGGGGGATGGCACGTGACTTAGGTTTAAAACCACTCTTACTGGCTGATCTAATGCAATCCCCAAATTCTGCATCAGATGTTCCATCTCAATATGGGGATCCCCTCCTTCACTTTCTTGATACAACTCTTCCAGAGCAATGAGTCCCTCCGCTTCTCGGTTTTGTAAATCACATAATGTTGCATTTTCAGCAATAATACATGACTCACATTTATGTATTTTGTTCAATTTTAATTCTCTAATGGACAAGAAAAGGTCACCCCTGACCTGTGCATAATCAAAACCAGAGGTGCGGCAAAACAAAAGTCCTAATTCCAGTAATTTTGTCTTCTCTATAGTAAGTTCCCTTTGAGATAAATTCAGGACAGATTGACTGTCCTGAATTTCAAGTCAAAGTCAAAATGTTTCCTTCTTCTGGCTCAGATTGCGCTTGCCCTTTGTTGATTTTCCTATTACCCCGTTGGATCCTGCGTCTTTGTCATCATCTTTTCCTCCTCCCCTCCCCTGTCTGTCTTTCCTTCTTTGGTCTTTTTGCCAGTCTCATTAGGCAGTTGTCGCTGTGAAAACTCGAGGCACCTTCTCTGTCTGCTGGGTTGTCGCCATCATCATTTTCAGTGCTGATATCAGAGCTGGGCCCAGAGGAAATCAGATCCTGTCTCCTCTGTGTATCCTCTTGGAGCAATTCCTTCTTATAGATATCATATTTCCTGGTGAATGTTAAAATACGTCCCTCCGTGTAATCTCTTGTGTCCCTTTGGAATTTCTGTTGCTTTTTAAGTTTCACTTCATTTTTATGTCTCCGCAAGCATTCCATAATTTTATCCTGGAATTATTTCACTAAATTTTGTTTTTACATATTCTCAATTTCATTTAGTAAATTTCTTAACTCATCTTGTATTTTGGCCAAATCCAGTTCAGCATACTTTACCAAAATCCCAATCATGTCAGCACTTGATTTGGCTCTGCCCATTCCTCCAACAGCCCTGGATGTTGGACTTCATACTTTGGTACCATGAAGATTCTCAATCCTTTTGGCACCCTTTAAATTAAATTCAAGATATCTTTTCAACGAGGTTAACTCCCACCATTTACTAATTTCCTTCGTTGACAGTTTTTCAAACTTGAACAGTTTTTGTTTCACTGTTACCGTACCTGATTCCCCTGATGTGGCACCTCCGACAGTGCTCCCTGCTGTCTCCTCCGTGTCGTCAAAGACATGTTTAGCTGCCTCTAGTAATTCCCGGTCAAAATTCTTTCACGGACAAAGCTGACTTTTGGGATGTCGTCATCATTATGCCTCGCGGTCCCTGTGGCGTCTCTCCCCCTCAAGACTTTGTTGCTTACACTTCTGCATAATATTATCATTCTTTGTCCTCCAAGTGCTTTCTGTCAGGCAAATTGTATTCATTCCACCCGTATATTCCACGTTTAGTGTGGTCACGTATATGGCCGTGTAAATAATCCCAACAAGATAATCGATGCGGCAGGGAGCACTTCAACCCGCAAAGTGGCTGACTTTTTCCCAAACTCCGTACAGCAATCTCATCCACCAGCGTGCGTGTGCGCAGCAGCTGGAACGGCTCCAGCCTTCACATTCTTCGAAACTCTCCTAGCAAAAAAAGGGCAGAGGTGGGCACTCCAGGCAAGTTAATTAATCTTGATTCCTTTATTCTCTCGTGTCTGTACTAATGCGTTTCGGATGATCCCAGCCTTTGTAAAAGTAACATTCACTTTTGGCCCAAGCAGATATAAAGACACAGCAAATGATAAAAATAAAAGAAATGCCTCCTTATTCTTTCTTTCTACCTCCATCTTTTCCCAATGTATCAGGAAATTGATTGCTTGATAGGCATTTAGTTACAGTGCATTCTTATTTTTTAAAAACATGTTTTTTACATTTTTACTGTTTTTTTAAGACTATTTTTTACCATAGCACATTCATAAAACCAATATTTTCAACTCGTATCGATATTTGTATGATACTTGGATTTGGGAACTCTAAGGTTGGCACCATGACATGTATATAAAGTTTACTTTACCTCTCTGACCTTCTCCTGTATCTCACCCTTTCCATTGCTTTACTCTGCAGAGTTAGAGGTCACTATCTAGCTAGAGAAGTGTACATGTAGTAAGAGGAGATGAGACAATACATGGGAATGAATACATGACGTTACAACGCAAACAAATACAACGCATGCTTTTACAACACAACTGACATTACATTGCAAGTTTTTACAACGCATACCATTATAACGCAAATGTAGTATAATACATTGAATGATCCATTACAACGCATACTACAACAACGCACACTTTTACAACGCAATATATATTTTTTTGTATAATAAACCCCTGGAGCGGAATGCAGGGAAAATAGGGGTTTTGGGTGGGGAAGTGTATTAAAACGTGGATATAGGAAATTGATACATAAGCATTACAAATTAATACCCGAGTACTAAAATTAATACTCACATATAATATTAATAAAATGAAAAATAAAAAATATACCAATGTATAAAAAATATTGCTACAACAGATATTATTTTAGAACACGATATTTAATAAGAATTACCCAATTGTAAAAATAATACTCGAGTAATAAAATGAATACTCAAGAACTTTTTCCACAAATTATTTTTATATAATTTTACTAAACATTTCCAAAATGTAAAAAAACATAAAATAAATATCAAACTTAAATTAATATAAAATAATTTATATACGATATTTTAACATAACATACATTTAACCAACATTTTCAAACATTTACTATGTAAACACAAAACAAATAAACAAATCTTCATACACTTAATTACACAAATAAAACTACCATTAATAAATCATAAAGTTTCACATAACAAAAACACTATAACACACAAAAAAGAAAAAACAGTTTTTAAATTCCGGAAAACAAAAGTCCTACAACTCTTTCAATAAAATTCTTTGACCCGGAAATAGCCAAAATGGATGTTATAACACACAAAAATAAAAAGTTACGAAAACTAACATAAGAAAATAATTATTTACATTCTCACACACCATTAAAAACACAAATAAAAATTATGCACAAACATATTTTCCTTTCTAATTACGTTCAACACAACAAAACGTATAAACGAAGCCGACCACCATTTTAAAAACTGTAGTTACCTGATTGCCAGAGACTGCATGCGTGTTTTTCTACTGAGAACAATAAACCTGGAAGCGAGCCATCTAATACACGAAGTAAGTACAAACTATAGAAATGTTTAACAACTTAACAATTTCTAGATAAGCAAACATACTGAAATAAAGTATATTAACTTTTTTTCAGTTTGTTCGAAAACTTTTCAAAAACGGACAAAACATTGCAAAATACTCTATTTTGGACAATATATATAATGTAAGTGACTAAAACTATATGGATTCTTTCCGTTTTTAAATAAATGTATAATAGTGGGTTTATAAAAAATATTCCAAAAATAAAGTATACTATTCCAAATAAAAAAATATTCTTGCCTGAAGTAAGGTGCAGGATACTGGTATGTTAAAATTACTATTCCTACTCCAAAGACTCTTTGCCTCCTATAAAATGCTGGATAGCGGTGGGTTTAAAATTACTATTCCAACTCCAAAAGGTGCTTGCCTCTGGGAAAATGCTAGTTAATAGTGGGGTTACAATTATGATTTCAACTCCAAAATATGCTGGCCTCAGGGAAGGTGCAGGATAGTAGTATGTTAAAATTACTATTCCTACATCAAAAGGTATTTGCCTCTGGGAAGATGCACAAAATTAAAATTTCAAAAATACTATTCCTACTATAAATAGTGTTTGCCTCAAAGATAATGCTGGATAGTGGTGATGTTAAAATCACTATTCCAACTCTAAAATGTTCTTGCTTCAGGAAAGGGGCAGGATAGTGGTATGTTTAAATTACTATTCCTACTGCAAAGGGTGTTTGCCTCCTGTAAAATGCTGGATAGTGGTAGGGTTAAAATTACTATTCCTACTCCAAAGGATGATTGCCTCTGATAAAATGCTGGATACTGATGGAGTTTAAATTACTATTCCAACTCCAAAAAGTGCTTGCTTCAGGAAAAGTGCAGGGGTTTGCCTCCTGTAAAATGCTGGATAGTGGTGTATTTAAAATTACTATTCCAACTCCAAAAGGTGCTTACCTCAGAGAAAACACTGGATAGTGGTGGGGTTAAAATTACTATTTCAACTCCAAAAGGTGCTTGCTTCAGGAAAAGTGCAGGATAGTGGTATGTTAAAATTATTATTCCCACTCCACAGACTGCTTGCCTCAGAGAAAACGCTGGATAGTGGTGGGTTTAAATTACTATTCCAACTCCAAAAGGTGCTTGCTTCAAGAAAGGTGCAGGATAGTGGTATGTTAAAATGACTATTCCCACTCCAAAGGGTGCTTGCCTCAGAGCAAACGCTGGATAGTGGTGGGCTTTAAATTACTATTCCAACTCCAAAAGGTGCTTGCTTCAGGAAAGGTGTAGGATAGAGGTATGTTAAAATTACTATTCGTACTCCAAAGAGTGCTTGCCTCAGAGAAAACACTGGATAGTGGTGGGGTTTAAATTACTATTCCTACCCCAAAACATACACACCTCAAATATAGTACTAAATAGAGATGAAGATAAAACTATTATTTCTAATCTAAACCATGCCTAACTCTGTAAAAATACTGTATATTGATAAAAATTAAGGGGTCCATTAGGATGGCTGGTGGACTTCAGTCCGCCTGCCACTCTAGCGGTCCTGGGACCAGTCACCAGTGGTGCGGCGGTCCAGCACCGCCAATTAGGATGCGACTGCCACCGTGGCGGTCACATCCCGCATATTCAACATTGTGGTGGGTGGTGCTGTGAGCAGCACCCGCCACAATGTAGAAAATGCGTGTTGTGCATTGGCATGCACAACGGGACAGGCACCGCAAAGTGCCTACCACCTTGTGTATGCCAATGTACGGGGGTACCATGGGCACAACAGGACTCAAAAGTTCCAGCATGCCTAGACTCCACCATGGAAATGCATGACACCGCCCACATCATAATATGGATGGCGGTGCCTGCAAGGCACCGCCACCATATCATAGGCCTTTTCCGCTTGGTAGGCAATCGTGACGATTGCCTACCGGTGGAAAAGCAGCAGACAGTCTTTCCGTCGGTCGCGGTACCCCCCGCCATGCTAATGTGGTGGGGGTAAAAGGCCGTCCGGCGGGGTGTTTTGGCGGGCGGATCGCCACAGCCGGTTGGGCGGTGGCGATCCGCCCGCCATGCTAATAGGCCCCTAAATTCTTAATCCAACTAAAACATTAACTTATCTCAGTAGAACATGCTATTGTATTTTTAACTACCTAATACATGTTATCACAAACTAAACATATTTATACATCTTTTTTATATATCAACACATTACTACTAAATCCAACAACAAAACACAAAGAACATTTGGAGGGAAATAAATATCTAATTATCCCTAAAAAGTTGTGAAAAGCATATTGCAAGGTAATTTCCTTAAATATAAACAACAAAAAACAAGTAAACAAATGATATAGTATACAAACATAAATGAAACAAATTAAAGAACATAATCATTACAAAATATAAACAATGTTCAAATATTTTTTCTTTCAGCTTTCAAAACTTTCAACCACCATAAAGAAGAAAAACATAACAAGGTAAATTTCACATCAATAAATTATTACATTAAAAATTGTACTTCTATTATTATAAAGAAATTTATATTTTTTCTGCAACAGAAAAAGACATATAGCAGGTAAATAGATTGTATAAACTTGACTAAAGAAATGTAGGCAAATAAGCACAAATCTATCTCTTCAATTAAAAATGAAACTTTTTCTCCAATTATAAAACCTGAACCTGTTGTTCCTTAACCAAAAATATACTATTCTATTTCAAACAAATAATTTTAAATATTTTCAATATACTAACAACAAATTTCTTTCTACTGTTTCAGACCACAACACAACTCAAACTCACAAACAAAAGCAAAACCAACCTAAACAATATTATAACGGTAAGATTTCTGAAACAAAAACCAATACAAAAAATTAACTATATTTCTCTCCCTAGGAAACTTTTCCATAAAATATATATATGAAAAAAAAACTTTAAATATTTTTCCTTTCAGAAAACCGAATAAATCAATCAATTTACCATACAAAAGGAATCAAACAACATCTCATTCAAATTGAACATTTTTCTATATAACAAATTAACTTTTTTTCTCCCAATAAAGCATGATTCTTTATATAGTAAACCAACAAAGATAGAAAAACAACAAAGTTAAAACATTAAACATAACTTGAAAATGCATGAATTGTAAACTGTTAAATTGATTATATAAAATATACTGTCATTTTCCCTCTAAACAGGTATACACAATTAAATATTAAATATAATAACATTAATTGTATTTTTTTTTCTCTTTTCAGAAAAAATAATGTCTACCCCATCCAAGGAAACAAAATACCTGACATTAGAAAGAGGGAACGGACTACTGAACCATAGTGGGTATGTTTATTGTAAGGAGAGACATTCTGAACCCAGGTGTCATTGGAGGTGTGTGCAATATTACTCAACCCATTGCACAGAAAGAGCGGTTACTCTTGGTGACACTGTTTTAAGAACCACAGACCAAAACCTCTCTGCCTCTTTTTGCAGATTGTGGTGAACTTACCTGATGCCCTGACACCCTGCTTATCTCCTGCCATTCCTTCTGGGTTGCTGTTGTTGTGGTCTCCCCCGCCGCCATCATCTTCGCTGGCCGCTGTGGGGGGGCACTACATCCCCCAGAGTCCTTGGCGGCACTTCCTGGTTCCGCCTTCCAGCGCGCCCGGAGGCGCTTAAAAACGAGAGGCTCCCTCGGTGGAGCGGGGGCATTTTGCAGATTGTGGTGAACTTACCTGCGCCCTGACGCCCTGCTTATCTCCTGCCATTCCTTCTGGGTTGCTGTTGTTGTGGTCTCCCCCGCCGCCATCATCTTCGCTGGCCGCTGTGGGGGGGACTAAATCCCCCAGAGTCCTTGGCGGCACTTCCTGGTCCCGCCTTCCAGCGCGCGCAGAGGCGCTTAAAAACGAGAGGCTCCCTCGGTGAAGCGGGGGCATTTTGCAGATTGTGGTGAACTTACCTGACGCCCTGACGCCCTGCTTATCTCCTGCCATTCCTTCTGGGTTGCTGTTGTTGTGGTCTCCCCCGCCGCCATCATCTTCGCTGGCCGCTGTGGGGGGGACTACATCCCCCAGAGTCCTTGGCGGCACTTCCTGGTCCCGCCTTCCGGCGCGCCCGGAGGCGCTTAAAAACGAGAGGCTCCCTCGGTGGAGCGGGGGCATTTTGCAGATTGTGGTGAACTTACCTGACGCCCTGACGCCCTGCTTATCTCCTGCCATTCCTTCTGGGTTGCTGTTGTTGTGGTCTCCCCCGCCGCCATCATCTTCGCTGGCCGCTGTGGGGGGGACTACATCCCCCAGAGTCCTTGGCGGCACTTCCTGGTCCCGCCTTCCAGCGCGCCCGGAGGCACTTAAAAACGAGAGACTCCCTCCGCGTCGCGGGACGCGCACGGACGGCGCCGGGCTAAGCCTGGGCAAAGGGCAGGCCCTCTGTGGCCCACAGGGGACCGAGGGAGACGGGATGGACCACCCCCCATTTCTGTTCATTCATCACCCTGGACCTAAGCTTTGAGGTGACTTTGCTATTACCTTTATAGGTCGTATGAGAGTTTGTGTATGCTTCGATAGCTGTTAAAGTGGTGTTTTAATCACGTCTCTAGTGTTGTAACCATTCCTTGGGCCACACCGTATAGAATGACTAAAGCAAGAAAGACTCCTGTGGCTACAAGATCAATCACCAGAAACAAAAATGTATCATCCACACCATTACCATCACTTACAGCTATAGACCTAATGCTACAAAAAACTATAGGTGTAGTTGCCGACGCTATTCAAAACACGGAGAGGCGCCTGTCACTAACCTCAAATATGTGCTTCCCAAATCTTGACATGCATACAACTGTTAACAATAATACTATGGAGTCCCTTTCTAATGCGGAGGAATCACTCTTGTTACTATCTTTTTCAGGGCTACCTAGCGGTAAAAGTTGTTTAAATAACACATCTCTAACTCCACTTGTTCCACCGATTAGTATTGAAGGAAGCCCCTTGCCTGTTCCTAATTGTGGGGATAATTCGTGTCTATCTTACCTAGGAAATATGCCATCAAATCACCCGGGGGAAGTACTTACAGAAAGTTCTCCCCTAGTTAACAACACAACAGAAGATAATTTATCTCCCCCAAAAAAGCTGAAACGGCGCTACGGTAGAAAAACAAAATCAATCCTGCGGAAAACCTATAGACCGATAGGCAATCATAAGCCCTCAGCAAAAGACGTTTGGCAAAACTTTAAACTGGCTAAATCAACTAAAAAAACATCTAACGAGATTGCAAAACCCTCAAAGCAAGTTGTACTATTGCTCAATGAAAAACAGCCAGAGAATATTAAAACCCTAATAGAGCAGTCAAGCCAAACAGATAGGGTGGGTATATTAGATAAACTATACTTAACAGATTTGGAAAAGTTATTTTGTTCTCTCCTTCAGCCTATAAGTGAAAAAATATCTAGCATTGAGCAATTTTTGGAGAAGTTTGAGAAGCTTCAGAGCAAGGATTCCATCAGCATGCCCAAATCTTCCATCACATCTATACAGATTGACAATTCAGAAACTGTCGATCTTAACTTGGCATCTCTCTCTCCTTTGGGTGTAATAGTTCATAATGATCCAAAACCGCCCATAAGTGAACACAACGAAATAATAGTAGCGTCGACTATGCCTACTACCTCAGATGGCCTATTAGAGGGCAGCGACGAAAGCGAATGGGCCACGGAAGGTTTATCTCCTGTCTCATCTGATGTCCAGGCTGAACCTGAAAGGCCCATATTAACAACAAATACAGCTATTCATGTGCGATCAGCACAACTACCTACGCTGCCACAACAAAATAAAAAACCCATTCATATTAATCTTCCTCCTGAATCTCACCCATACACCATAGTAATGATAGGTGTACCACAATTAGAAGAGGGTAAGGTAGAGAGATATGGGGATTTGAAAAATAAAGTTAGTCATTGGCTAACCGCACATAGACCGATCCCTCGCCACATTAGTGGTAAAATAACAAACGTTAGGAGGGTCGATTGGGTAGGTCACAGATTTAAATCCACCGAGGGTGATTGTATTATTGTTACCTTTAAGGATAACCGTGTAGTAAAGCACATTACCAGCTGGAAGGAAGGCTCGATTAATAGCTTGATTCGTACTATGGATCTAAGTTATTTTTATCCCTCAAGTGCTCACAGTTCTAATAAACTGCTTACAAACCCTAACAGAGAACAGGAGGAAAACTATGTTAATTACAATTTATATCATGACGATGTAACACCAATGAACTATGGTCCTTATATCACAAGAAACCATATACAGTATAGGAGTGATATACCAGGGGAGACTAAACAGGGCATCCACCCAGTATCTTATTATGAAAAATGGGAGGCCCCACACGGATTGCTTCATCACCGAAATCATTTTCAAATAAAATACCCTGACATCCACTATAACGTACCTACTTCAAATAGGTTTGATGTCTTTTATGAGCAGAATGGCCTAGAGGGTGTTGATTGACTGCATGATATACCAGTCTTATCCACGTATATTGATCATAAGCCTAGCACTTCTGTCCATGGCGAAATTGAGTCCTCACAAGTAGCAATCGTTCCCCCTTTAAACACTGAATTAGTTAGTAGTAATTATGTAGAGCCAGTTATAGATTTTTTAAGAGATAGCCTTGAATCAGTCGAACACGAGCATATTAGCACATTGCATTACCCGTCTGAAACTTTTAATCTTCATCCAGCCCATGTAGAACCAATTCCTTCTACTACGGAAGACACAGGAGCTATACATGTTGATCAATTAAATTGTTTATTAGAACCTACTCATACTGAAGTTTCCAATGGTATCGAGACTGATGATGTTTATAATGTGAATTTAGTCTCCTGGAATGTAGCAGGCTTGGCTGATAAAATAAGTGATCCCACATGGTTGGCATTTGTTAAAAAACATGCTTTCATATGCCTTCAAGAGACATGGATGGAAGATAATAATGTTTTCATTGAAGGATATCAAAGTTTCATTAGACCAGCAGCCCCCTCAGCTAGTGGTAGAGCAAAGGGGGGCCTGGCCATTTTTATAAATTTGGCTCTTTCTTGTCTTACACGTAATCGACATAATGCAAACAGAAATGTGCAAGTACTCGAACTGAAGAGAGGTAAACATGCTCTGACTCTGGTTGATTTTTACAACGCTATATCCAGTCAAGGGGAATGTAATATATTGTCTCTGAAAGAAATGCTGAGAGAAGGTGCAGGTGTATTGTCATGTAATCTACTGATAGCAGGAGAATTTAATGTACACCCTTGTGGTAACCCACGAGTTACTCCCATGGGGTCTCTGGGATGTAACAATGTGAATGGTTTTCATTTCAACCACACTAGGGTGCCAATTCCGATCCGGTAAAAACCGGGTACGAACCGTCGGACGGAGCCTTTTCTCCGTCCGACTCGTACCCGGTGCGAAATCCATCCGAAAATGCAAGTACGATTCATACGGAAACACCATTTCCGTACGAATCGAACAAAACACCGACCGAACAGAAACTAAACACAATTCTGATCCTGAAAGGCGCCGACGTGACGTCGGTACGCATCCAGCCTACGTTTCACGAACCAGGAAGTACGATTCGAACCGACGTCATCCCGCACGGTAAATATTTACCGGCTGCCAAAAACTGCCGGGAAATCAGGACGACACACGCAAGGAGCAGCTGGACGCGACGAACAGACATGGACCCGAACCTACGTGCCATCCCTGCCCTCCTAGCAGTCCACCTGGCGTACAGGAACCGCCGCAGACGCCGCAGAAGGTCAGCACAACAACCAGGGGCAAAGGGGGGGGCAGGGGCAGGACACACAACACCAACACATGGTACCAAATCACACATGGCCTGGACATACCTGACCATCAGGGCCTGGACACTGCCAGGGTGTGGGGGCGAGGCCAGCAACGCAAGCGTCCGCCACAACGGAAGTGGATGGTCACGCGAACCGGTACGTACCCTACCCAGGCCGCAAGAGCGTGGGTACGGACCGTACCACGCGTCCCCCTACGTCACTCCAACAATGGCGGTACGGCCCGTACCCACGTCAGAAAGGCCTTGGTACAGCTCGTACCAGCATTGCTGGGGTCATGTAGGGGTACGCGTGGTACGACCCGTAGCCACGCCCCCAAGGCCTGTGTACGGTGCGGACCCCACGGCACCGCAACAATGGGGGGACGCACCGTACCCACCCACCAAAGGCATGGGTACGGCCCGTACCCAGGCACGCAGAGCGTGGGCAGGGGTATGTACGGACCGTACCCCCACCCGTGGAAGTACGGCCTGTACCCCCACCCGTGCATGTACGCCCCGAACCCCCACCCGTGTATGTACGCACCCAAGCACCACCCGTGTATATACGCCCCGAACCCCCACCCGTGTATGTACGCCCCGAACCCCCACCCCACCCTGGTATGTACGCACTGAACCCCCACCCGTGTATGTACGCCCCGAACCCCCACCCGTGTATGTACGCCCCGAACCCCCACCCGTGTATGTACGCACCCAAGCGCCACCCGTGTATGTACGCACCAAACCCCCACCCGTGTATGTACGCACCAAACCCCCAGCCGTGTATGTACGCACCGAACCCCCACCCCACCCTGGTATGTACGCCCCGAACCCCCACCTGTGTATGTACGCCCCGAACCCCCACCCGTGTATGTACGCACCCAAGCGCCACCCGTGTATGTACGCACCGAAACCTCACCCGTGTATGTACGCACCCAAGCGCCACCCGTGTATGTACGCACCGAAACCTCACCCGTGTATGTACGCACCCAAGCGCCACCCGTGTATGTACGCACCGAAACCTCACCCGTGTATGTACGCACCGAACCCCCACCCGTGTATGTACGCACCCAAGCGCCACCCGGCCACCCATGTATGTACGCACCGAAACCTCACCCGTGTATGTACGCACCGAACCCCCACCCGTGTATGTACGCACCAAACCCCCAGCCGTGTATGTACGCACCGAACCCCCACCCCACCCTGGTATGTACGCCCCGAACCCCCACCCGTGTATGTACGCCCCGAACCCCCACCCGTGTATGTACGCACCCAAGCGCCACCCGTGTATGTACGCACCAAACCCCCAGCCGTGTATGTACGCACCCAAGCGCCACCCGTGTATGTACGCACCGAAACCTCACCCGTGTATGTACGCACCCAAGCGCCACCCGTGTATGTACGCACCGAAACCTCACCCGTGTATGTACGCACCGAACCCCCACCCGTGTATGTACGCACCAAACCCCCACCCGTGTATGTACGCACCCAAGCGCCACCCGGCCACCCGTGTATGTACGCACCGAAACCTCACCCGTGTATGTACGCACCGAACCCCCACCCGTGTATGTACGCACCAAACCCCCAGCCGTGTATGTACGCACCGAACCCCCACCCCACCCTGGTATGTACGCCCCGAACCCCCACCCGTGTATGTACGCCCCGAACCCCCACCCGTGTATGTACGCACCCAAGCGCCACCCGTGTATGTACGCACCAAACCCCCACCCGTGTATGCACGCACCGAACCTGCTATAAGAATGGGGTGTGCCAAACACCCCCAGCAGTGCCCAGACACAGAAGGGGTGGGTGCAGGGTCCTCCCAGCAGTGCCCAGACACAGGAGGGGTGGGTGCAGGGTCCTCCCAGCAGTGCCCAGACACAGGAGGGGTGGGTGCAGAGTCCTCCCAGCAGTGCCCAGACACAGGAGGGGTGGGTGCAGAGTCCTCCCAGCAGTGCCCAGACACAGGAGGGGTGGGTGCCTATCACTCCCAGCAGTGCCCTGAGACAGGAGGGGTGTGTGCCTATCACTCCCAGCAGTGCCCAGACACAGGAGGGGTGTGTACCTATCACTCCCAGCAGTGCCCAGACATAGGACAATACACCCCATCAACAAGTTCAGTGACCTACAAGGGTGATACCCCAGATGCAGGCGGAGCCATCGCTGAGCCAGCATGGCTATATTGAACGGCAACCCTCACACATCCAGGAAATGTAGACACAGCACAGCACAGCATTTGGGAGACACCCTGCAGGGAAAATGGCCTGCTCCACAGAGGATGGAACACACCTTGGGACAATGTCACCATACAGTGAGAGCAAACATGACCAAATACCATTGGCAGAGACCTTTGTGATGGCACGCAGATGGCAGGGTACACCCCATGAGCAGCACACTCCAACATTTCACAGACCCCTAACACATAATCACCACCCCAACGCAGGGAGCACCAGCACCAACAGCAAGTCCAGGAAAGCATCAGTGTGCAAAACCAAAAGAAAAGGCTTTATTCAGCAGGAAAATATATCTGAGAAAATGTCCACTATGTACAAGGGCCATGGGCCAGCCCAGCAGCAAAGTCCGGGGGGGGGGTACACATCGGGATGTGTGTCCCCTAGCTTGCCTGCACAGTTCACAAGTCCATTTCATCCACAGAAGAGGGGGCATCAGGGGGGAGGGTGGAAACAGGCACCGCAGGGACAGGAGGGGAAAGGGTAGGTGTTGTGGGTGCAGGGAGGGATGATTCTGCCACAGGGGGGGTGCCAGCGCCAAAGGTGGAGGACAGAATGGCGCTGCACACGTCGGCAAGTTCCCCCAGCGACTCCCCCGCACCCAATCCAACCACAGGCCCCAAGGAGGGGGGGGGGCAAAGGGATGGGTCGCAGCGCCACTGGGGGAGGGTGTGGACAGGGTGGGGGACTCAACTCCCCTGGCCGGGTCCCGCCTCCACCGCTTGCGGGGTGGTGTCATCCTGGGGCTGGGGGGCACACTCGCAGTGGATGATGCTGTCACTGACTGTTGGCCAGGAGAGCTAAGGGGAGTGGATTTGGAGGGAGTGGGTTGTGTGGAATGCGGACTCCCACTGTGGCTGCGTGTTCTACGTTTCCCCCCCGACCCAGTGGGTGTGCCTTCCTCACCCTGTGTGTGCGTGACAGGAGGTGTGCGCTTCGACTTCCCTGGTGGTGTGGTGCCTGTGTCTGTTGGGGTGCGTGCACGCTGACGTCTGGATGTGCGTGGGACAGGCACGGGAGTGGGAATTGTGGATGGGGCAGGGGTAGGGGGTGTTACGCAGCGCTGCAGGAGATCCAGTGCTGCAGTCAGTGTGGAGTCTATGGACCTCAGCAACTGCCGTTGGTCAGACTGCGCAGCCGACATGCCCTCCATGTATGCCTCCATCTGGGTCAGCACCTGGGTGTGGGCATGGAGGACATTTAGCATCGCAGTCTGACCAACCTGCAACTGCCTCAGGATGTCCACAGACTCCGCACTCACCGCAGCAGTGGTGACAGGGGCAGGGGGTGCGGTGCCTGGCAGGAAGGAGACATGTGGGGACCGAGCACGGAGGGAAGGGCCACGAGCATGTGGGAGGCCGGTGATGGAACCTGAGGTGGCGGGGGGATGTGGAGGGCTGCCATCAGCTGGGGGGGCAGACTCCGCCACCTCTGGGAGCTCAGCCTCGGACCCGTCTGCGTCATAGTCTGTGTTGGCAGTCAACAGGTCCTCTGCCTCACTCCCTTCGGCCTCCGTGCCACTCCATGTGCCAGACAGGACAGCACTGCTGGCACTGGTGCTCAATCTCTCCTCCCGGTCCGTGCTAGTGTCTCCTTCCGTGTCCCCCGGCGATGCTGTGGGCAAGGTGAAGAGACAGGAGAAAATCAGACACCTGTACACTTATGTCACATGAGTCAAATATACATAGGTCACATTGCATAGCCTGAAAAGCAACAGGAGTAACACCTACACAACAATGTACACATGTAGGCCATGGAACACACAGTTTTTCGACCCACCATGCCACTGAGACACAATGGAGATCATGACACAACAGCAAATCACTGCACCTGAAATTTTAGAGAGGAGCCAGCCTCTGGGGACAAATGTGCACAGCACCTGCACCACACTGCGTCGTCAAAAAGGGATGAGCATGAATCATATCCATTTACTCTTGCCGCATGCTGCAAAGGCAATACATGAAACCAGGCCACACATGACAGGGTCACTGCACCTTGAGCGTATGTCCAGTCAAACATCACACACAGGCTAAACCCAGCAAGGAGGATGAAGCTTCTGACATGTAGGCCTTGTACGCACAAACCACCCACACCTGAGACAATCTCATTGAGACGGAGAAAGTATGTACACCTCTTACTCTGGGATGGAAACACATGGCCTCCACTAATTCATGACTGTACACACACAGCCCCTGGTGGCCATGTCCACACATCATTGACAGGCACACATCATCAGATTGTCTCAACAACACACACAGGTAATGCCCACTGTGAGTATGCACAAGCAAAATGGGTCCCCCTGTACAGTGGACACATGTAGCAACCTGTAGGTCCTAACAGTTGAGCCCAGGGTACAATGCCACCCTACCCAACCCATGGTGAAGACACAGTGAATGGCCATATTGTTGGATGACGCACATGATACCTAGGAAGAGGTGCCCCAGGGCACAGTAGTGCCCACACTCCTCCATGGTCCAGGATGGACATGACTGCAAATTAAGCAACCGTCCCTGCACTTAGCAGGCCTCCCACTCAGGCACATCATGTCAGAGGGCACACAATTGGACATGCATGCTGGAAGGCTGTACATTTTGGAGACACACCCCTATGTCGTGATTCACAATCAGTGCCAAGTGACATGGACACCACAATGACTGAAATTGGCCATGGCACACGCAAGGTCCCCATACCTGTGGCACATCACCCCCACACATGATGCTGATAGCATAGGGCACCTGCATGAACTGCCTGCCTAAATAACCTTGTGCAAGAGTGGCTACAGACAGACCAGGGAACACATTGCAAGGAGGGGAAGGGAGGGAGTGAGAACAGCACTGTGCTACTTTGTGGAGAAGTTGACGCACTGCACAATCAAACCCTGGCAGTGTATCCATGCAACTGCACACTTACATTGGCTGGGGACACACAACTGACACACATGTACCTACCCCCTTCCTGCTGCTGCCTCTCCTGTAGGCGCCTGTCCATATCGGGGAAGACCACCGCCAGCACACGCTTCTGGATGTGGGTCAGACGACGGCGCCCACGGTTCTTACGGCTCTCAGGTGAGTCCCCCAGCAGGAGCCGTGCAATCCTCCTCGTCCAGCACCGGATGTCCTGCCAGCGTTTCCTCACCTGAGACAGGCTCCGCCTCCGACCCTCTGTACCCCTCACGGCACTGACGGCTTCCCTCCAGATCTCCCCCTTGGCAATGGCGCCTACCTGTGAGGATGCAAAAGAGAGAATACATTATACCACATGAGCAAAGACACAGAGACACACATATAGAACAATCCTCATTATGAACAGGCCATGGTATGCATGCAACTAATTGCACCTTTGTCATAGGGACATTATCCACTGTGGAAGGCCAAATGCACTACGTGCCAGTGAAAGCACACGGGTGGCATGAGGGGTACCACACACTCACTGACCAGGGATCACACTGTGCCTCACAGGCTACACCAGGATTATGTACAGCACCTCACAGCAGTCACCTGCCCCAGCACACTGATGCTACCTCAGCAGATTACACAGACACACACAGGTACAGGACAATCACATGGCATTGCCAACTGCGGGTACACACCTCACTCTGCCCATGTGCCAGTAGACGGGGGTGTCACAGGTGTGGGGCTGGCTCAGCACGGCATGCACACAGCACTGCTCCCTGCTCACATCGGATGGCCAGGCCATATCCATCCCTCATGCTGCTTGTGTGCAACACTCCCCATATGCACTCACCCACATGACAGGGGACTAACACACACACCAATGTGCAGGGGACGAACACGGCCTTTGGACACTCACAGCACAGGTACACTGAACAAACACACATCCATGGGTACTGACACCTGTCACACTGGGGGGAACACAGGATCACATCAGGACTGTGGAAACAACATCCCCAGGAGGAGTATGCAGGCAGAATGTGGCATGCACCTTGCATTCATTGTCACAGTAGGCACTATGCAAGTGAGGAGTGCACACAGGAAACACAGCATGCTCTGCATGGGTGACATGAGGCCTTCCACACCCTGGGATCCACTCCAAACAACAGTGCATGTCTGTCACACATGGACACAATGCCAGAAGTCACTGTCACACAAAAGGGGCACAGTCTAAGCTAGCGGAGTCTGCACTCACCTGAACCCCTGGTCGACCATACAGGCTCTGGAACTGTGGGAGGATCACATCTATCAGGGCAAGGTTCTCCTCCTGGGTGAATGGCTGTGACCTCTCCACAGTCCTGGACATGGTGCCAGAGGAATCACTATCAGCAGCAGTGGTCATGGATGAATGGATGTGCAGGCAAGTGCTCTCTCATGGGACCTGGCTGCCTTATATATGCCTGGCTGGCCTGTTCATGTATAGGAGTACAGATTGATTGGTCAGTCACATTAGCATCCTACGTTTCATCCAATCCATTCAAACCTACCCCAGTGTGTGGCTTTGCATGGTTTCAGTTTTGATAATGATGTCAAGTCAACATCCACATTGCAACAATGTAGATTCTTTCAAACTGACTTCTGCTGTGCACCTGGTGCTCAAATTCAAAAATTTAACTCAGTCTCCATGGCAACCATCAGGCATTTAGGCCCTTATACTTGTCCCTCATGTGTCCCCTGTGTGTTTTCATACATTTACACACAGGTACGGTGCGTTCCACGCCCTAGGGCACCCCACAAGCAGTGATACCGACCGTACAAGCGCTTGTACGGTCCGGATCACAATATGGGCGCTGGCGTATGCGTACGCCACAGTAGTACGGACTGTACAAGCGCTTGTGCGGTCCGGATCACAATATGGGCGCTGGCGTATGCGTACGCCACAGTAGTACGGACCGTACAAGCGCGTGTACAGTCCGTACTACTGTGGCGTACGCATACGCCAGCGCACATATTGTGATCCGGACCGTACAAGCGCTTGTACGGTCCGTACTACTGTGGCGTACGCATACGCCAGCGCCCATATTGTGATCCGGACCGTACAAGCGCTTGTACGGTCCGTACTACTGTGGCGTACGCATACGCCAGCGCCCATATTGTGATCCGGACCGTACAAGCGCTTGTACGGTCCGTACTACTGTGGCGTACGCATACGCCAGCGGCAATATTGGCCCAGGGACCCTATACACGCACTCCGAGCGTATGTACGGTGCGTTTCACAACTGTCAGTGGTGACAGGCGGCACACAGACAGGAATGGAGCGGACAGGTATTGCCAAGGGTGGACACCAATGCATTGTCTGTGCAATACCACATGTGTGTGACACAGGTGTGTCAGGATGTGATGTGGCACTTTACCCCTGAGGTGTGGGCAAAGCACATGTACGATGAGCTGTGTACACATGTCGTGTGTGATGGTGCGCATTGTACCACACATCCCCTGCACTCCTTTGACATGTGTGCATGTCGTACACACTAGTGGAGCCATGAGTCACTTGCATGTCCCAGTCACGGACACCCGCACCTGTCCCCTGATGCCAGGTACATGGAATATTACACATGACATGTGTATGGCTGCGTTGCACGCTGCAACCATGTCATGTGTGTGGCATGTCTTTCCATGATTTTGCTGTAGGTGTGTGGTTAAATGCATCAGCAGTTGCTGCTGCCAACATGTGTCTGTGTGTCGATGGGCATGGCACACTGTTCCGCACACCAGCCCACATATGTGATTTGCGATGAGGTGTGTATGTATGCAACTACACGGAGTATCAACACAAGTACATATCCACATGCTCCCTATGTATGTTCTGTCTCGACATGTACTCCTCAAAGGCAATGTGTGTGGCCTGTCCTATTCCTATGACATGTGACCAGTGCATATCGCATCCAACTACCTGTCTGTACCATACGCATACTACTTCTGCACATGTGTGGATGTCTGTGAATCCTGTGATGCGTGTGCATGTTCACTTACACTGGCCCACAGCTAGTCTCATGCCATGTCATCGTGATCTTGCCCCCCTCCGTTAGTGGCTGTCCCTTGGTAGGAGTGTCACCTGACTGGCGTACGTGTCCAGGAAATGTGGCACAGACCTGACTCACAACGTGGCATATGTGTATCGGCTGTGTAACATGTGCTCAGTGCATTGACGATGTTGTTGTACAGTGCTCACTCTTAGGTGTTCCTTCCATTTCACTGCAGGACTCCGCCTCTCCCTCGACGTATGCCAGACATTGCTGCCCTGCATGAACGGGACTGTATACGCCGCTACAGATTCAGCCAACGGTTGATTGATGAGTTGACTGGCCGGCTGGAAGCACAACTCCTCCCGCGCCACAGGTATCCCAGTGCACTGACACCCAAGTTGAAGGTGATGGCATCCCTACATTTCCTTGCCACGGGTACGTTCCAACATACCATTGCTGATGTCGGGGGCATGTCCCAGACGATGTTCAGCCGTGTTCTGCATGATTTCTTAGAGGCCATGTTGGTTCACCTGGATGAGTACATTAAATTCCCAATTCGTGAGCAGTTGACAGATGTCAAGCGTGAGTTCTATGCCCTGGGAGGGATGCCCCATGTCATTGGGTCCATAGATGGGACACATGTTGCGTTGGTACCACCACAGGCACAGGAGGTGGTGTATAGGAATCGCAAACATTATCACTCCATTAATGCCCTTGTGGTGTGTCTGTCCAACATGGTGATTTCACATGTCTGTGTTCGCTTTCCAGGATCAGCACACGATGCCTTCATCATGAGGCGTAGCAGGCTGCCTGAAATGATGCTGCAGCTGCGGAACGAGCGAGCATGTATTGTTGGTGGGTAGACTCTGTCAGTTCAGTGTTTGGCGTCATCTTCCAATCTCACTGCCTGTGCTGACACACTTCTGTCCATGATGTTTCCTTGTAGGGGACGCTGGCTATCCCAACATGCCATGGCTGATGACGCCTGTCCGCAACCCCAGCACGGCTGCCGAGCACCGCTACAACAACGCACATGGGCGGACCAGGAGAGTCATTGAGAGGACGTTTGGACTTCTGAAGAGCCGATTCCGGTGCCTCCACAAGACCGGCGGAGCACTCCCATATGCCCCGGTGAAGGTGTGCAAGATCATCATCGTCTGCTGCATGCTGCACAACATGGCAGTGGAGGAAGCTGTTCCACTCATACTGGATCAAGATGACCAGGACCATCCACCCGTGGAGGATGAAGGCCTTGGTGACGGGGCAAGTGATGTGGAGGAGGAGGAGGCTGTGGAGGACATGCGGAGTCGGCTCATACGCAACTTCTTTGCTTAGTGGTGAGTTCCAGTGTCTGAGTGTGCACGCATTGGGCCGTGTGTGGCATGTGTTGCAATGTGTGTGTCCATCTGCATGTCTGCCAAGTGAGTCAGTGGTGTGTATTGAAGTGTCACTCAAGTGATGGCGCAATGGAAGGATGTTGTCTGAGGGTCATCATTGTCACCTGTCATGTTAACAACATGATACGTGTTGAGTACATGCTTGCGGATGTGCTCCTTTGTGCTGAATCCTTGTGTGTCTCTCTTCCACAGGTCCATGTGCATGCTGTCTGCTGGTGGCATTGTTGTGCTCCTGCTACTCCTCATGAACACAGCAACATGTGCTGATTCAGCGTCACATGCACGGGCAAGTGTTGAAATCTCCTTAGGGTAAGGGATGCCTCACGTCGTTTTGGGTGTGTGAATTGTTTGTAGTCTGTGTGCACTTCTCCGGTTCATGTGTGTTCCATTTGCATACATGGTGATCCTACATGGGGAACATGACATGGGGCAGGCTTCACCTGGAGCCATGGTCAGACTTGGTGACTGTCATGTGGCAGGGGATTGGGGATTGTGATGAGGCCATCATTGTGTGTAACACTGGCCTCGGAAACATACAGGTTGCACCGGGTTGACATGGTGTGTGATTGCCCCATCAGGGCCTCAATGGTGTATAACGGCCTCTCCGTGGCAGCAGGGGGTGTTTAGCTGTTATCCGTCACTTGTGTGCCAGGTCAATGGGATACCAGCATCTGTGTTGCAATGGGGGGTGCCAGTGTTGCTCCCACATGTTCATCCACATGACCTGTGTATGTGTTGACAGAGTATCATTGTCATTCCAACACACATGACTAATAAATTTGTCCCTCTGTCTCCAAGGTGCCTCTTCCCTGTCAATGGTGGCCTGTTGCCACTGTGCGTGCGGCATGTCTGGCATAGTTTTCATAGGTGGTGCATATGTGTCTATGTGTAGAGTGACAAGATGCTAGGGGTTTGTCAGGGAGTGGGAACTGTATTATGCACAAGATGCACAGTTCCATCCACCTCAAGGCAAGAGAGACCATCCCCCAGGGCAAATACAACATCCGTGTCGATTCCTACCCTGCAGTCTACGGACATGTGCCTTACGACTCCCATGGTACTTGTCCATATCCGGAGTGCATCTGCACAGCTCTGCTACTGCGTCGGGCAACCAGGCCACATCAACGTCCAAACGGGATGGGGGGAATGTTTCACAGCCAGCTGCAGGATGACCTTCTCGATCCACGCCCACACTCATGATGCAGCCCACAACCCCAACACAACCATGTGGCACTGTGATCCTAAACTGCATTCTGGCATCTCCATGCATCCAACCTTGGCCTAGCCACCATTCTCAACATCCGCCTGACGCAAGCATGCTGCACATTGTAGGGACACATGTCTAGACATACCTGGGAGCGGCAAGCCAGGTCACTCCACATGATCCCTGACCTCTGCGCATGACTGTTGCTCCCCTGAATGTGTCTGTAGCCACAGTTGTGCGGGAACCACTCAGCTGGTTGGGCCCAGCACAGGTGAGTATGGTACTCCATGTCTGTATCAGATGAGACATTGGGACCCATGTGTGTCCTGGGCAAGACTGCGACCCCACGGTTTGGATGGTTGGAGTTAATTCTGAGATCAGGCATGCTTTGACTGTACGACACACACATGTATTGTAATAATGTAGAATCACGGCATCATCTTGTAAGTGTGATTCATTTATTTGTGGTGGGGTACGGGTTTGTGGGGATGACAAGAGGTGCACAGCGGGAGTGTAGAATCCAAAGTTCACTGGGGGAGTTGGTATCCTTGCCGTAGCAAAATGTCAGTCCATGCCACAGTCTTCGTCAACATAGGTCAGACAGTGACCAGCAAGTCCATGTGGCAGAGAATGTCATGTGCTGCTATTGGGCCAGAGGGCCAGGTGCCAGGCCAGGTGACCTGGGAGATGGTGATGTTCTGCTGACTCTCACAATCTTTTTCGTGGACGACCCACCTTCCTGCGGGGACCCTCGGAAGCAGTCCGTGACGATGTCTGTGACGCTCCGTCGGATGAATCCTCCTCCTCCTGATCCCTCCCTGTGTCTGGTAATGGCCTTCGCCTGGTGCCACAGGGAGGGTTGCCCATGTTGTCGGCAATCCGACGGAGTACACCGGTCATTTGGGTTTGCACCGCCACGAGCTCAGCCTGTCTATCCTCTATCCTTCCTTGGTGTTGCAGTTGACAGGCATGTTGCTGGGACTGCAGGGTCTTCATCTCCTGGAGGGTCCCCTTGATGTCATTGAGGGTGGACGCAATCTGGTCCATGCCCCTGGTGTCACGCCGGTATGTATCCAGGATGTTGCTGACCTGGGACACTACCGGGTCCTGAGCTGCCTGGTCAGGTTCGCGCCTCCGCCGTCCTCCACTCCCGCCACCCCTGCCCACGTGCACCTGGCCTGCCGTTGTGGGTGCATCGGGTCTCCGGGACCCCTGAGGGATGGCATCTGCGTTGCCGCCTGCCTCCTCCTGGGTGCCCGGAGGACCGTGTCCCTCCTGGGCAGACTGGCTGGGTGGTCGTGTGCGGGCAGGGCTCCTGGACGTCTCCTGGGATGTGGCAGGAATGGGGGTGGTGGTTGGCACAGTTGTACCTGACGCAGGTGCTGCAGGTGGTTGGACACCAGAGGGGCCAGGTTGGTCTGGGTCATCCACGGAGTGGTGAGAGTCATCGCTGGCGGTGGGGTCCTCATCCCGCGGAGCCTGGTCCTGTGAGACTTCCCCCCCAGTGTTGGGGGGTGTTCGTCGACGTTGACCTGTGTGTGAGAGAGACAATGTTAACAGTGTCACATGTGGCATCCATGTTGCATGCATTTCTGATTTGGCACTCTTCCTATGGGTAGTTGGATCTGTCCTGCATTCCTCTCACAGTGCACTTGGGCATGGCTATGTCCCTTGGCCACAGCTGTCAGGGCTTTACGCATGTGTGAGACACAATCTTAGTTGATGCATCTATTTGGGTACACAGTCAGCAGTGTGGTGTGCGGGCGTAGCGAGCCATGCAGAGGCGCCTTACGTGTTGCACTGTACGTGGCCAAATGGTGTTTTGCCAAGGCAATTTGATGTTGCAGGTAGGGGACTGAAGCATTTGTGACAGGGTTCTTACCGACACAGTGGGTGGGTATACTGGGTGTGTGGTTAGGTCTGTGCCTGCAGCACGGATGGACTCGTGCACAGATTGACACATGGACCGGTCTTCATCTACGGAAGGGGGGGTTGAGGCACTGCCAGACCTGGTCTGCATGCACACAGTCCACCGGCTGACGAGTGGACATGGCCACACCACCCAAGGGTGATTTAGTCTCCCTGTGTCTCCCTTCCTCCCTCCCTCTGTCACCCTCCTCCCTCCCTCTGTCGGTCTCCCTCTGTCACCCTACTCCCTCCCTCTGTCTGTCTCCCTGTGTCCCCCTCTGTCTCCTTCCCTCTCATTCCCCCTCTCCCTCCCTCTCTTTGTCACTCTCTGTCACCTCAGGCCAGCTTCCTGGGCACACACAGTTAGCCGGTCTTTGAATGGCCATTGGCTTGTTCATGTGAGTTAGTCCCTGTTCTCCGGGCACCCATTGGGCAGTGTGTCTGAGTGTAGGCTGCTGCTGTGGCGGTGTGTGCTGAGACTCTATCAGAGCGATGCATCTTCATTGTCTGCTGTTATGTGCAAATTGTGCCTTCAGACCCATGTCATCCTGCATGGCAGCCACCATTTGCAGGCAAGACAGTACTGTGTGGGTACACACAGTTTGTATGGCTGTGCCCTGGGCCATATGGGCTGAGGGCATTGTTGTGTGCTTGTGAGTTGCTCAATGTTAGTTTTGATGCCCCCACTCCCAGCATCGACCACATCCTGTGTTGTGTTGGTGTTTTGTGTGGCCTGTGACTTGGCATGGCCCTGATTGATGCATGGGGCATGGAGGCGCTAGTGGCATGTGTGTGTTTGTGGAGTGTTGTTGTGTCCGGTGGTGGCTTGGGGGGGTGGCATGCATGATTGATTGTGTATGGCATCCCCCCCATGTGAGGTGAGTTGTTTGTGTACTCACCAGGGTCTGGGAGTCCTGGCAGTCCGTGTAGTCCCTCCACCGCCAGCGTGGACATCACCTTCTCCTCCCAGGGATGGTATTGTACCGGTCTGGGGGGCGGCCCTCCTCCAGTGATGTTCCCCTGGTTGTGATTGTCAGTCATCTTCCTCTTGACCGTCCTCCGCAGATCGTACCACCTGGATTGGCACTTGTGCCTGGTCCTTCTGGTGGTCCCAACAGCATTCACAGAATCGACGATCCTCTGCCACATGGCCGTTTTTTCGGATATGCTGGTCTGTCTGACCAATGTCCCAAATAGCTGTGGCTCGACTCTGAGGATTTCGTCGACAAGGATCTCCAGCTCCTCCTTTGTGAACTTTGGATTCTTGGTGGTGGACATGGCGTGGGGTGTGGGTGTGGATGGTTGTGGGGGTGTGGGTGTGGATGGTTGTGGGGGTGTGGGTGTGGATGGTTGTGGGTGTGTGGGTGTGGTAGTGGAGGTGTGTGTGTGAATGTGATGAGGGGGTGTTTGTGTAGGTGGTTGTGTGAAGGTATGCAAGTGTGAGGTTCAAGTATGGTGGTGTGGGTCGTCTGTGGGCTCTGGCAGCAGTGGGTCTGTTGCAAAGGCTCATGGTTTGTGTGTGTGGTCCATTTTTATTGGTCCATTTGTGGGTGTGGCTGTGTTTGAAATTTGTGTGGGTGTGTTATGAGGAGTGATTGAGTTTTGGGCCTCTGTTTGGCAGTTTGGCAGTTGCAGGTGAGTGTATGTGATGTTTGTGGGGTTGTTGGGCATGTTTGGTGGTGTGGGGAAACTCTACTTGACTCTCCTTGTGTAAATATGGTTTGTCCTGGTTCAGTACGTGTTTTTTTGGCGTCAGTACGGTCCGTACATGCACTGGTGGGGGTGCGGTCCGTACATTCCCTGGTGGGGTGGGGGTTTGGTGCGTACATACACGGGTGGTGGTTCGGTGCGTACATACACGGCTGGGGGGGGGGTTCGGGGGCGTACATACACGGGTGGGGGTTCGGTGCGTACATACACGGGTGGGGGTGTGGTGCGTACATACACGGGTGGGGGTTTGGTGCGTACATACACGGGTGGTGGTTCGGTGCGTACATACATGGCTGGGGGGGGGGTTTGGTGCATACATACACGGCTGGGGGGGGTTTGGTGCGTACATACACGGGTGGGGGTTCGGGGGCGTACATACACGGGTGGTGGTTCGGTGCGTACATACACGGCTGGGGGGGGTGTTAGGTGCGTACATACACGGGTGGGGGTTCGGGGCGTACATACACGGCTGGGGGGGGGGTTTGGTGCGTACATACACGGGTGGGGGTTCGGGGGCGTACATACACGGGTGGTGGTTCGGTGCGTACATACACGGCTGGGGTGGGGGTTTGGTGCGTACATACACGGGTGGTGGTTGGGTGCGTACATACACGGCTGGGGGGGGGTTTGGTGCGTACATACACGGCTGGGGGGGGTTAGGTGCGTACATACACGGGTGGGGGTTCGGGGCGTACATACACGGCTGGGGGGGGGTTTGGTGCGTACATACACGGGTGGGGGTTCGGGGGCGTACATACACGGGTGGTGGTTTGGTGCGTACATACACGGCTGGGGTGGGGGTTTGGTGCGTACATACACGGGTGGTGGTTCGGTGCGTACATACACGGCTGGGGGGGGGTTTGGTGCGTATATACACGGCTGGGGGGGGTTTGGTGCGTACATACACGGGTGGGGGTTCGGGGGCGTACATACACGGGTGGTGGTTCGGTGCGTACATACACGGCTGGGGTGGGGGTTTGGTGCGTACATACACGGGTGGTGGTTCGGTGCGTACATACACGGCTGGGGGGGGGGTTTGGTGCGTACATACACGGCTGGGGGGGGTTTGGTGCGTACATACACGGGTGGGGGTTCGGGGGCGTACATACACGGGTGGTGGTTCGGTGCGTACATACACGGCTGGGGGGGGGGTTGGTGCGTACATACACGGCTGGGGGGGGTTAGGTGCGTACATACACGGGTGGGGGTTCGGGGCGTACATACACGGCTGGGGGGGGTTTGGTGCGTACATACACGGGTGGGGGTTCGGGGGCGTACATACACGGGTGGTGGTTCGGTGCGTACATACACGGCTGGGGTGGGGGTTTGGTGCGTACATACACGGGTGGTGGTTCGGTGCGTACATACACGGCTGGGGGGGGGTTTGGTGCGTACATACACGGCTGGGGGGGGTTTGGTGCGTACATACACGGGTGGGGGTTCGGGGGCGTACATACACGGGTGGTGGTTCGGTGCGTACATACACGGCTGGGGTGGGGGTTTGGTGCGTACATACACGGGTGGTGGTTCGGTGCGTACATACACGGCTGGGGGGGGGGTTTGGTGCGTACATACACGGCTGGGGGGGGTTTGGTGCGTACATACACGGGTGGGGGTTCGGGGGCGTACATACACGGGTGGTGGTTCGGTGCGTACATACACGGCTGGGGTGGGGGTTTGGTGCGTACATACACGGGTGGTGGTTCGGTGCGTACATACACGGCTGGGGTGGGGGTTTGGTGCATACATACACAGGTGGGGGTTCGGTGCGTACATACACGGGTGGGGGTTCGGGGGCGTACATGCACGGGTGGGGGTTTGGTGCGTACATACACGGGTGGGGGTTCGGGGGCGTACATGCACGGGTGGGGGTTTGGTGCGTACATACACGGGTGGTGGTTCGGTGCGTACATACTCGGGTGGGGGTTCGGGGCGTACATACACTGCTGGGGTGGGGGTTGGGTGCGTACATACACGGGTGGGGGTTCGGGGCGTACATACTCTGCTGGGGTGGGGGTTCGGTGCGTACATACACGGGTGGTGGTTCGGGGCGTACATACACGGGTGGGGGTTCGTGGCGTACATGCACTGCTGGGGTGGGGGTTCGGTGCGTACATACGCGGGCGGGGGGGGTGGTGGGGTGTTCGGCGCATATGCGGGCACATGTCTCCATGGTTGCTATGGGAGTTCGGTTCGGACGGTGTTTTTTGCGTACGGTTGTGAAATGGGGAGGACGGGAGGGATCGTACTTGCGCAGTCGGACTTTATTTTTCCGCACGGTGGGTTTTTCGCCCGGGGACGTGTCGGTGACTTTTCCCGACCCGAGGACGTGTGGGGAAATCTTCCCAATGCGATTCGTATGGACTTTTTTCCGTTCGAATCGTACTTGGCAGTTTGTACGCTACTTTGACGATTCGGACGGAAAAAAATCCGGATACGAGTCGGACGGGGAATTTTTTTACCGGATCGGAATTGCCACCCTAGGTGTGGACTTCTCCTAAATGATTTGCTAAATGAAAACAATTTGTCTGTAGCTATGTCTATGGTGCCTGAGTCTAAGGTTCATGATGTTCCAACATTTAAAGGATCAGGCTATGGGTCTTTTATAGACCATATATTTCTATCTGCAGACCTTGCCAATCTGGCTTCCAGTTTTACTATCCAAACGAATATTTACAGTGATCATAACCCCCTAACTATTAGATTGGGTGGGGGTGTATTTGAACAGCGAAAGCATTGTGAAGATCGGGGAACCTTAAAATGTATAAATGGTAAACGTCGTCTGAAATGGCACCTGGTAAATCATGAAAACTTTTATAATGAAATTAATAATTTATGTGGCCAAGAACTTGCGGCTTGTGCATCAACATCCACATCCCCAGAGCAAATTATAGCTATTTTTGAGGATGTGGTGTCCACAGTAGGCTCATTGCTGCTAGTTTCAGTGAAGGGACAAGTCAGAAATAACCCTAAATGGTTTGACCATACTTGCTCTAAGGCAAGCAAAGACTTAAGAAAAGCATTAAAAACTAAACCCAGAGACGCAGGTCTAATTAAAAATCTTCGATTGATTTACAAAAAATCACTAGACAGACGTAAAAAGGAAATAAAGGCCTGTACCTGGGAATCTTTGCTTGACTCTTTAATTCTGGGTAACAGCAGCAAATTTTGGGAAATTATCAATAAACCTTTGTTTGATAATCCCAGTGATACTGCATTAGGTACTAACATCCCGGAGGAGGATTGGATCAATCATTTTAGCGCAATCTTTAAAAGCAACGAGCAACAGGCAGAACATGAATTTTTAATTCCCAAGGAGAATTCTCTGTATTTTTTGGTCAACGAGGTAGAAAAGGCCATCCATGGGCTAACCGGTAATAAGGCACCAGGACCGGATGGTTTACCCCCGGATCTTTTTAAATCTTGTACCCTACTTTGGGCCCCTGTTCTCACCAATGTAATAAATGCAGCTGCGACCTCTGGTTGCCCAAAGTCATGGGGGCAATCGACTATAGTTCCTGTGTTTAAAAAGGGTGATCGTAGTAGCCCATTATGCTACAGGCCTATCTCATTAATTAACTCTGTAGCAAAAGTAGTAGGGGGTGTAATCTTGAACAGGTTAACAACATGGGCACACGAGAATAAGGTTATATCCCCAATACAATACGGCTTCAGACCTGGACACTCAACAGTAACCCAGTGTCTGAACCTATATTTGATCGTAGGCAAATATACTTTGGCGCGACAGGTAACCATTCATATGGCTTTTATGGACTTATCATCCGCTTTTGACTGCGTGGACAGAGGTAAATTATGGGACATTATGTCAAAGATGGGTGTTGAGCAGAATCTAATTTACTTACTGGCTGATCTGCACTCTGATACAAGAGCAAATGTTCGCTATACTCAAGATTTGAAAGTGACAGGGGACATTAGAATCAATCGGGGTGTTCGACAAGGATGTATTCTGGCCCCATTCCTGTTTAACCTATATATTAATGAGTTAGAGGATTATTTGTTAAGAACAGGTGCGGATTACCCTTATGTAGGCCGAAGAGGTGTTCCAGTTCTGCTCTACGCAGGCGATGCTGTCCTGGTTTCAAGGACAGCAATCGGTCTCCAGACACTCTTAAATTCATTTTATCTTTTTATGGAGTCTCGAGGCCTTAGTATTAGCAACTCAAAGTCCTTTGTTATGAAAATTGGCCAGGGGTCAAGAAAACCAAATTCTTTCATCATAAACGGGGAAAAAGTTCCATTGTCCAAAACCTTCTCATACCTTGGGGTCCTTCTTGATGATCAATTATCTTGGGGCCCTGCAGTCCTTAAAAAGAAGGGCGAGGTAACTCGCGTTAATGCAGCCATACTTGGTTTTGCGAGAAAAATGGGCAATAGCCCGGTGGCTGCCTTGCTCAAATTATACCAAGCCAAGAGCGTTGCCGTTGCTTGTTACGGTAGCGAGCTCTGGGGCTATAGCCAGATGCGAGACCTAGAGGCTACAGAAAACAACTTTCTAAAGAAGGTTTTGAGGCTGCCAAGGGGAATCGGTAACTTCTCGGTTCATGAGGAGTTGGGTGTACCCTTTCTTAGTGATAGAATAGCAGCAAACCCCTTATTATGTTGGATGAACTCTTGGCTAAACAATGACATACCTCTTACTCACGATATATTAAGAGAAGCATTAACTTGGGATGGAAAGCTTAAGGTCCCGTGGCTGAAGTACATAAAAGATTGCCTCACTGAATTGGGACGGCCGGATCTGTTCTCAATCCCAACTATTATAACTAAAGCAGATGTTACATTCGTGAAAAAAACATTTATGGCAACTAGGTACCTTGCACGGGAGGAGGGTGAGCTTTTGAAAAACAGTGTCAGGAAACACGTTCTACTTAAAACATGTTTACAAATGGAACCGTATTTATCATGGCCTATGTCCGGCTATGATCGTTTTCTGTTGACAAGGTTCCGTTTTGACCTGTTTCACCTCTTACTGGCGGTACCAAGAGGGGCCCATCGAGGTCAAGTGTTGCCTGCTTGCGGCTGCGACGGAAAGTCTCCGCAAGATTTGGCGCACTTTTTATTTACCTGTCCTTACTACTCAGTACCTCGGAGGCTTTATTTAAAGCCTTGCCTAAAAAAACTAAAATTTATACAGATTAAACCAGCACTTTATTTCCTTCAACTACTGAACTGTGACTGCACTCTATATGTATGCAGTTTTTTAAAATTAGCCATCATTTTCAGGAAAAGTATGGAAGGATAATTATGCTGTTATTATTATTGTATTTCTTAATCTTTTTAACTTTGTATAATTATTTATATTCTTAACCTGTTTATCCTGCCTGTTGCTCTGGTTCTTAATGCTTACATGATCTGCCTGTCTTACAAATGAACTGGATAGCTCGTTTTTAAATTGTTTATGAAATTTGTTTATGAATGTATGTTTTATGCATTGTACTTTTATGATTGTAAAGATTACAATCGAATAAAGTTATTACTACTACTACTACTCTCTGCCTCTGCAATGGAGATTGAAATTAGAGAGAGAATTAATGAAATTAAAGATATTGCATCCACCTTCAATGAAAACTGTGGTGCAGTTTTAAGGGAGGTATCCCAACACATTCCCCCACATGTTGCAAGTAGTATGCCCACCAAACCTAATTTGCAAAGAATTATTCAACGTCAAAAACAGAAAAGTAACCCACAAAGAGTAACATCCCAAACCTACTCTGACATAATGATTCCACCCGATCTCTCTGTTACTTATTCTAAGGAACCTTTCCTATTGCATGACAACCAAAACCCTCAAAAAAGAATAATAATCTTTAGCACACCCCATAATCTAGTAAGATTAGAAAACAATGATATTTGGATGATGGATGGAACATTTAAAAGCACGCCCCATCCATTCACCCAAATATACACTATTCACGCATACATAAACAATACTGTAATTCCCTTAGTATACAGTTTACTCCCTGATAAACAATCCTCAATATACACTGAATTATTGTCAGTGATAAAATCTAAAACATCCAACAAAAGTCAGAGAAAAGTAATAATTGACTTTGAATTAACTATGATTAATACAATAACAAAAACATACCCAGATACCCAAATTCAAGGATGTTTCTTTCACTTTTCTCAGGCATATTTGCGAAAACTACAAAAAACATCCTTAATTGAGGATTATATATCAGATAGCAAACTACAGTTTGAACTTAAAAAAGGAACTGCCCTTTGCTTTGTTCGTCCTGACAGTGTAGACGAGTACTACACTTCAATTACAGAATCTGAATATTTTACAACAAATGAAGAAAAATTGGCACCTATACTAAATTATTTTGAAGATACATGGATTGGCCATCTAAGCAGGTCGGGTCACAGGAGGAGACCACGTTTCCATGTGGTGTGGTGTAATTGTTACTCGTCCTGCTCAGAGGGAGGAACAAAAACAAACAATGGGATGGCACAACTCCTTCAGCAAATCAATTGGCAAACCTCATCCTAATTTTATCATCTTTTCGAAATTTTGAAGAAGGAGCAACGTTTCCAAGAAATGAGAATGTCACAATCATTATCAGGTAGTCTGAACCCACGTATTTCTACCAAAACTAAGGAAATGTCTGAAAGACTATTGGGCGTAATTCAACAGTTTATGTTGACAGTGGCTTCAGACTACCTTGATAATCTTGCTCACTTCCTACATTTCTAACATACAAAATCTTTTTACTTGTCTGTTTTGCCCTAAAACAACTCCCACTAATTCAATTGATTATTTCCAAACATTTTTAAATTAATAATAAAAGTCGGGTCTCCTTACCTTCAGATGTTTTCTTTCTTCAACTCTTGGACTTACATTCCATCCATTACTTCACTAAGAGTACTTTATTATTTTTTAAATCCATAATAAATAACAGAGAATCTATTCGAAAAATACATAGACCGATTAAAAAGATTTTAATATGCACACTAAAGACTGTGCAGATCTAAAAAACGCACCCAATAAAAAGATTCCGAAAAATAAAGATATTGTTCAAAAAGCGCAACAAATTTCAACGTTGCAATCCAATTCTGATCGAAATACAATGCCATTTCGATATTTGTAGAAATCCAAAATGAAGCGACCCAATAAAAAAATGCCGAATTCTTATTTTTTTTTTCTTGTCGAAAAAACGCAACAAATTCCAAGAATTCAATCCATCGGGCCCAAAAATCTTGTTAATAATGAATGATTAACACATCCAAAAAGTATTACTTTAAATCACATTGTAAATACATCTAACCGCGACGATTATAAAAATATATTTTTTATTAAAAAGCGTGTTGCTAAAGTAAAAAAGCACAGCTTTCAAAACACTTTTGTTTCATAATGTGTTTAATATATATACCATTAACCACTTTATGAAACAAAAATAGTTTGTGAAAAGAAAGAGACCCGACGTGGCCCTACTACTGCAACATGTAATAGCGGAAATTAGTTGGTAAACACACATCAAAAATACGTAAAACACATTTGCTACATTGATCTACCTCCCTAAACTCTCCTTACAATAAACATTAGCACTACACTATGTATTTTAATAATGTAAATTTGTCTTACCTTAACGCAACTCTCCCTTGCTTCTGTTCTCTCCAATGATGATCTCTCTAATGATGAAAGTTACGTTAACGCGCCAACGTCATTTCTTTCTGTAAAGATAAAAAAAGGACGTTTTCTCTCATTGAAAACAAAGGAAAAAGCGTGAGAACATTTTACAAAAATGTATTATAAAATGTTACTGTACATAATAAAATACAAAATTATTTTTATAAAATATGTATATGTCTACTCTATTTTTTTAAAATAATTTTTCTTAATTTATTTCAATAATTATAAATATGTAAATTTATGATTAAAAAATAGTTATAAATACATTACACGTGCTGTATTTGTTTGTACATGTTTATTTATATCCCACAAAAATTAAAAATGCTAAATAATTTTGTGTAATTTACACATTTAAATATATATATATAAAATCCTTTTTAGACAAATAATTATGAATTTACATCTACTGTACATTAAATTATATTTTTAATGTTCCCATTAAAAATGTAACCATCATATTTAAACATCACAATACCTATTTTTTCAATACTAATGTTTTATTAATTAGAATATTACAATATTTTTTATAACCCAAAAGAATATTTTCTATTCATTTTTACATAACTACTTACAATTAATATTAATACCTGAATATTGATTTTACAAAAATTCTACCTAATCCATGAAATAATTAGTATCATTATTATCATAAATATAAACTATTTAATAACAAAATGAATGCCGGCGTATTAATTTTTTTCTAAAAATCAAGCGCATAATTTCTACAAATCGTTTCCTAATTAATAACAAGTTAGTATTCATGTTCATACTTGAGTATTGATGTACCCAAAAATATACCTATTCCATAAAATAATTAATATGATTATTATCAGAAATATTAACTATTTAAAAACAATATTAATACCCAAATATTAGTAACTTTCATTCAAAAAATATTTATAAATTAATATGTGTGTATATTATTAAACATACATTCTCAAAAAGTTAAACAAACACTTACCATATAATACTTACCAATGCGTTGTAAAAGCATGCGTTGTACTTCTACATGCGTTGTAATTGCATGCGTTTTAAAATCATATGATGTAAGTGTATCTGCGTTGTAATGGTTGCGTTGTAAAGGCATTGCGTTGTAATTCCTGCGTTGTCAAGGATGTCTCCCCATGGGAACAGAAGGAAGCAGAAAATAATCAGAATTCATCTTTTCGAATGCTGAAACTCGCTGGAGCAATGCTTTGATTTACACTGTTGCAACAAGAATGCCAGTTGAGAAAGGGGCTTATTTGTGTTTAGAATGTCCAGCAATTAAGTTACAATTTAAGCACCAAGGTGCATATGTCTTATTTTAAGTCACGAAATATCTGCCAAGTCACTCTTGCCGTGTTGATCCTGCAGTGAAAGAGGCTACATGAACCCTGAATTACACTTACACCAGTGTTTTTGCAAGAACAAATCCTACATCTAATGCATAATGAAATGGCTTTGTCAAGTGCTTGTTAAAGCTTTCGTTTGGTATTGTTTGACTAATGTATGTGGCAGCTTGAGCTTTCAGTGGTTTTTGCGTGTCCCCATTTTTGAAAGATATTATATAATATTTGTTTGCATTAAGAGGAAAATGTGTAATAATTGCAATAATTAATTATTAATAATTGTAATAATTATTAATAATTGTAATAATTGCAAAGTTAACATGGACCCCAAAAAATAAATCTTTTCGGATCTCCAAAAATCTTTAAAACAATTCTGCGTGTTCACTCACGTGAGGTCAAAGTTTGGTTTGCTAACGATGTGCGTCTTTGTCTACCAGAGATCCCTACCTTGGCAAGGGATCTTGGATCCATGGTGAAAATTACATCTAAGTTTGTATTCAGTAACCGCATTGTTACTTTTTCATTGATATCTACATTTTCTGTTCCAGAAAGACCAGGTTCAGGTAGTGTCCAAATCCTGTCTTAGTCTGGGCATGCCACATTTTGAGACTACAGATTATCTTCAATGTGTCTTTAGTGAAGAGGTACAGGTCATATTACATTCAGGGGCAGATTCCGATTCAGGCCGCAAAACGAACCGACCGACACGGACCCGGACCGAATACCGACCGACACGGACCAGCGCCGTACGACCCGTGCAGTACGATGCAATGCGAGTGAATTACAACTGACATGTACGGAATACAAGCCATATGACCGAGCCGGAGGGAAAATAGTGATCCGGCCGGAACACCAACGCGATTTTCACCGACCGACACGAACCCGGAATCAACCCGACCGACCCGTACCCGCGATGTACGATTAGCGCAGTACGATGCAATGCGTGTAAAACCAGACCGACTTGCACGGAGACCAAGCCGCACGACCGACACGCACAGACAACCTGGCACACAAGCAATAGAGACCGCCGCGAACGACACCTACCAAACACAGAAGACAGGCAGCGTGAACGAGGCGGAGAAGCCCGCACGAGACAGCAGCAGCGTCCGTTTCCATCACATGCCTACAAAACACAAAGGAAAAAACATAAAAATAGAACAAAACAAGCAATGACTAAGCCAATAAATACCCAACACAAATTAATTGGACAAAGACACACCCACAACTACAACTATTTAAAGGACTACAATCACTACCATCATCCCTTGCAAACAGGAGACACAGCCAGCAGCAAACACTAGTACACAGCAACCTCAGACACACTCACAACTCACACATCACACAACTCACAAACCATCAGTACCTCATACAAAAGCACATACACACAGCAAAACCAACACCAACCCACCATCACTTGCACCCTCACACACACATCCCTCACCACCACCACCCATCACCATGCCTCCAAAGAAGAATCCAAAGTTCACAGATAGTGAGCTAGAAGTGCTGGTAGACGAGATCATCAGAGTAGAGCCACATTTGTTTGGTACATTGGTTCAAAGGATCCCCATGTCACAGAAAACCAAGATGTGGGCGAGGATTGTGGACAAGGTGAATGCACAAGCATCAAGGTTGCGCACAAAGGACGATATCCAGAACAGGTGGTATGACGTGGAGGGTCAAGAAACTCATCGAAAAAGATCACGCCCTGAGCCAGTGCACCGGCGGTGGCCCTCCTGTCAAACCAGGCTCCTTCAGGACCTGGAAGGAGAAGGTGTGGGACATCCTACCACCAGAGAGCGTCCATGGCCTAACAGACATCCCAGAGACTGGTGAGTACACAAACAACAAACCCAAGATTGTGTGGCAAGGGGACAGTGAAACCATGCACCCCTAGCAAACCTACACTAACCAATAGATAATCAACACAAGATGTGTATGCCAGTCACACAAACACGATACCTGCCATCTCATAGTGACTGGGAACTGTGTCATGACATGCACCAACCTACAAACAAATAGAGCAAGCCACTGGCACTAAGCCAAATACATCCAGCAAGACAGTTTGCCACCACAAACACACCACCTCACAGTGCAGCTGACTGTCAGGTAGGAATAGTGGGATGCAGGTGAAGTGAGTGTACACAAAAGCATGATGGGGCCTGTAGTCACAGATAATGCTCTCCCTCCTGATTGGCCCATCAAGACCTCTCTGAAACATGCTCACATCACAGGGAGTGGAAAATGACTGACAAGATGGCTGACACTAATCCTGCTGTGGGGAGCACAAGGACCTACTAGGGCATGTGCGCAAATCAGAAGCAGGACACCACTGACTGACATCCTGAAAGACAACTAGCACGCCCTACAATGGAAGCACGTGTCATGATGGGAAGGAGGACTGACAGCCCTGACCATACTAATCAGCATGGGGTGACCTCCCCCCCATCACAAACTCCACACAACTCACCGGGTACAATGCATTGACACACAACTCATTGAAATGTCAGCAAAAGATCCCCCGTTCTGGGTGCTGCTGTGTGAAGCACAGGGGCTCACTTGGGACTTGTAGCCAAACAAACACCAGGATTTCACAGTCAGCCATCTTGCCATTGCTGTCACACCCCCTCACAGGGATGCAGAGTCAAGAGGGAGGAAGCATGGGCATGCTGGGAAGGGGGGTGTAGCCAAGAGTATGATGGGACTCGCAGTCACAGACAGCCTACACCCACCCACATGGCCCAGCAAGATCAACCTGAACCATACTCGCCTCACAGGGAGTGGGAAGGGACCAACAAGATGTCTGACACTGGGTTCTGTTGTGGGGAGCACAAGGCCATGCTGGCAAATGGCCAACAACAAGATCAAACTCTGTGTATGTGACAAGCTGGGACAAAGCAGTGTACAGGCAGGCATCTGTTAGAAAAGCAGAAAATGTCATGTTTGTGAACCAACGATGCATGTAGAAACATAAATCACATTGTGTGTCACTTCCAAACACAGGTCGTGCTGGGCACCCACTGACAAGTGACGAGGATACCCAGTCCCAGATTCTGTTGTACACTGAGCTCTCTGGTCTGACTCTCTCACTGTCCTCTTCGGATGACGACGACCAACCTGGCCCCTCCGGTGTGAGCCATAATGCAGCACCAGCAGCAGCAACATCTGCCCCCCCTGTACCCACGCCTCCACCATCCGGACACCGACAGGGCACTCCCGCCAACACGGACAGACCAAGGACAATAAACACCCACAGCACAGGGACACAGGACCCCCCGGAAGCTACAGCCAACACCACCAGCAACACCACCCAAGGGGTCCCAGGGTCACCTGTGCGTACCGCCGCTGGTCCTGCCCGTGTGGAGAGGGGTGCTGGGAGGGGTGGGAGGCACAGGGCACGCCTTGCAGAGGGGTCTGGATTGCATGATGACCCCCAACTGGCACGCATCATAGATGCGTACCCGGATAGCACCGGAGGATTTGGCAAGGTAGTGGGGATCCTCAAGGACATAAAATAGGAGCAGGTCGCCAACCATGCCCGCATGGAGGCAAAGTGGGTTGCCCTTACTGCGGTGCATCGGGACATACTACAATGCCTCCGCCAGATCAACACCAACCTGTCCCCACCCCCTGTGTGCCCACAACATCTGTCGCAACACCATCTGCCAGCGCCACAGGGAGGGGGGAGGACTCTGGCGGAGAGTCCCCTGCACCGCAGAGGCCTGCACATGAGGATCCCCCCCCCCGGAAGAACAGGGGTCGTCCGAAGAAGGACATGTGAGAGGCAGATGTCCCAGCACATCCCCCAGGGCCTCTAAACCTGTTCTGGACAATGTTCTTTGTGCGCAACCCGTTCACCTTGTCCAAACGCACACAACTCGCCCACATGACATGGAGGGTTCATGTTGGGCCAATGTATCAGATGACTGTGGACTTTACTCTGGACATTTCATCTACCAGCACTTCCAACTCAAATGTGAACTTTGGATTCCCAAACCACTGTACAGCACCCACCATCCTGTGCACCTCACACACACATGTTTGTAAATAAACTCACCAGTACACCATACTTGCCTCTGTTCGGATTCCAACTTGTCATGTTCAGGGCAAAGTCGATCTGCTACACAACACAGTGCATGCCAAATACTTCAACAATGTGATCAACGTAAGGTCAGTCATGGGGATGTGACACATGTGAGGGAGACACACCACTATGGCAACACAAAACATACCATGACCATGTGACTCATCACACACTCATCACACACATTGATGTTGACCTGAAACACATTGGCATGCACAGACACAACACCAAGCACAGTCAGTGGTAACAAGTCCACAGGTGAGGTAAGCAGATATCACTCAGATGTGGGAAGACAGACAACGCACATAACAAAGCGTAGCACAGGTGCATTACATATCAGCAACACGTTTATTCCACAATAGTTGCACGGTAATTCTACGTAACAGTGGACACACGCTCACAATGTTTTGGAGAATGGAAGTCCAGGGATGTGTGGTACATCAGTTGATGGGAATTGTCAACTTACACACTGGTGTTGGCTTCTGGGTGTTGGGGGTCAGTGTTGACTACACAACAGGCAAAGGACCCTGGGAAGGACAGACAAGATACAGTCAAAAGCACAGACAAACAGGAGAGAAATGCAATACACATGCACAAAACATGTTGCAAAACACCAAGACAAACACTAGTTAGCAGTACTACCCTATTGTGGAGTACACACCACCTGAATGGACCCATCACAGTACGCATCCAGTCAAGTGGCACACAGACACACTCAGACAGCAACAGAGCTGGCTCAACACATTCCTGGCTACCTCCATACATTCACATAACAACCCTGGAAACTCACTTTCAGGTGAAGAAGTTGTTGATGAGCTGGGAGCGGACGTCACCATCATCTTCATCATTACTGGCATCTTGGCCCAGGCCGGGATCCTCCACAGGTGCCAGACGTTGGTCGTCGTCATCCTCATCCAGGATGAGAGGCACCTCCTTCCGCACCGCCATGTTGTGTAGCATGCAGCAGACCCGTATTATTTTGCACACCTTTGCAGGCTCATATAGGAGGGCCCCTCCGGTCTTGTCCAGGCAGCGAAAGCGGCTTTTCAGGAGGCCGAATGTCCGCTCAATCACCCTCCTGCTCTGACCATGTGGCTCATTGTAGCGCAGCTCGGCTGGTGTCACAGGGTTCCTGAAGGGTGTCAGCAACCACGGCATGTTGGGGTATCCGGAGTCACCTACACACACAAAAATGAACAAGTAGATGAGTTTGGTAGGAGTGCGGAATACAACACTGACAAACACACACAATGAGAAACAGTCAGTACACACCGACAAGCCAGGCATGCTGAGCTGGCATCTGTGACATCAGCGTTGCAATGTGACTACTCCTCATTATGTAGGCTTCGTGCGCCGAACCAGGGAACCGTGCTCACACGTGTGTGATCAACATGTCAGCAAGAGAGACCACCAGAGCATTGATCGAATGGTAGTGCTTCCTGTTGCGGTATGCCTGCTCATGTGCCTGTGGTGGTATCAGGGCAACATGTGTCCGTCAATGGATCCAATGACGTGTGGCATCCTCCCCAGTGTATAAAAGGCATCCTTAATTTCAGGGAGTTCATCTTGGCTAGGGAACTTGATATACAGGTCGAGGAATTGCAACATCCCCTCCAAGACACCGCGTAGCACCCGACTAAACATCGTTTGCGACATACCACCAGCAGTAGCCACAGTGTACTGGAAGGTACCAGTAGCAAAGAAGTGCTGGGCTGCCATCACCTTCACCTCTGGGATCAGTGCTGTAGGGTATGTCCGGCCAGGTAGCAGATGTGGCGCCAACTGCTCCGCCAACTCCTCAATCAGTGGCCTGGTGAAGCGGTACCGTCTGATGCTGTGGCGTTCCTGCATGGTTGCAAGGTCTGGGAACGGACGATGCACAGCTGGTGCCCTGCAGTACAGAGATGCACAAAGGAAGATTGTCAGTTCATCCACCCATGTGGCCATGACCACGATCAATATCACATGCTAATTCATGACATTACCCAATGTCCAGAGGTGTGTGCTGTTGGTCATGGACACATGTCACCTACAAGACCACCACCTCACATCTCAATTCCACATGTCCACATGAGTCCCATGTAGTGCCATGGGCTAATCATCTGGCTGTGTCACCCAACCTATGTGCTCCAGCAACGTTAAAAAAACACCCCAGTGACTAATGAGGACTCATGTCTCCCAGGCATCACAGATCTTTGCCACGCAGAAACCCAGGCTCCCTGTATTGC